>NC_086445.1:474334398-474978360 GCF_028390025.1 Pseudophryne corroboree | reverse complement strand
GAATATTTACATTTCCAATAATTATGCTTATGTTATTAAGAAGTATGTAGAGTATTTTTTTACATTGTTTTGTTTTTATAAATATGCAACAGCCATATGCTCTTATTTATGTAATATTTTAGTTTATTGTGGTAAAATTAATTGATATCTAGTTTAAGGGGTATATGCAATTCCGGACGAATTGCGGCTTTTTTTCGACCGTTTTAGGATTCGACACCACTCGACAGCCGAAACCCTCCACCCGGGACCATGAATTCGACATATTCAATTCATAACGGATTCGACACTCCCCTTGTCAAATAACGGACCAATCGTCGAGTAGTGGGCATCCTGGATTCGACTTCCCGCCGTTTGGAGCTCTATATAGGGCTTGTTTGCTGCGTGCTCAGCAGCCATTTTGTGACCCTGCAGTGTGGAGTGGAGGTGTTGCAGTGCGATCAAAGTGGGTTTCTTTGCTGTGGTATCGTTTGTACACCCAGCAGGCTTTAATCCAGGACGGACAGGATACCTGTTACCCGGGAAGAGAGTCGTTTTTGGAACGATTTCTACATTTTGTAGGTAAGTACCACATGTGGTCTGGCGTTGCATGTAAGTGTTTGTGTAGTATATGGGTGTTGTTCTGAGTGCTTGGCTGCTGTTTTGGATGAGGTATGAGAGCCGTATGTAATGTTTGGGTGGTGGTGGTGGGGTGACATGAGGTGTACATGTGTCATTGCTTTGGGGTGTTTGGGGTATGTATATGTGTGCAGGTATGTGTGTATATAGGTCCTGTTTGGATTGCTGCAGGTCCTGCTTGTATCGCTGCATGTCTTTTTTGGAGTTTTGTGTTTGGGGGGTAGTTTTCAACGTTTTTTTTTGCATAAAATGTTTTTTTGGGTCATGCTTTTGCATTGGTGTACCTCCAGCATGTGCAGGGATGCTTTTTGGCTTGTTTGGAGTGACTTTGAGCATGTCGGTATTTGCCATGCGGTCGACATGTGCTGTGGTTTGTTTCCAAAACATGTTTTTTTGCTCCTATTTTAGCACTGGTGCATCCCTGCACATGCTGGAGGTACTTCTTGGCTTGTTTGGGGTGACTTTGAGCATGTCGGTATCTGCCATGTGTTCGACATGTGCTGTCGTTTGTTTTCAAAACATGTTTTTTTTTTGCTCCTAATTTAGCACTGGTGCATCCCTGCACATGCTGGAGGTACTTCTTGGCTTGTTTGGGGAGACTTTGAGCATGTCGGTATCTACCATGCGGTCGACATGTGCTGTCGTTTGTTTCCAAAACATGGGTTTTTTTGCTCCTAATTTAGCACTGGTGCATCCCTGCACATGCTGGAGGTACTTTTTGGCTTGTTTGGGGAGACTTTGAGCATGTCGGTATCTGCCATGTGTTCGACATGTGCTGTCGTTTGTTTTCAAAACATGTTTTTTTTTTTTTGCTCCTAATTTAGCACTGGTGCATCCCTGCACATGCTGGAGGTACTTCTTGGCTTGTTTGGGGAGACTTTGAGCATGTCGGTATCTGCCATGCAGTCGACATGTGCTGTCGTTTGTTTCCAAAACATGTTTTTTTGCTCCTACTTTAGCACTGGTGTACCTCCAGCATGTGCAGGGATGCTTTTTGGCTTGTTTGGGGTGACTTTGAGCATGTCGGTAATATCTGCCATGCGGTCGACATGTGCTGTCGTTTGTTTCCAAAACATGTTTTTTTGCTCCTAATTTAGCACTGGTGCATCCCTGCACATGCTGGAGGTACTTTTTGGCTTGTTTGGAGTGACTTTGAGCATGTCGGTATCTGCCATGTGCTCGACATGTGCTGTAGTTTGTTTGCAAAGCATGTTTTTTTGGCTCCTACTTTAGCACTCGTTGACCTCCAGCATGTGCAGAGATGCTTGTACAGGGTTTTTGGCTTATTTGGCTGAGTTTTTTTCAATTTTTAATTATCTTTATGTGTGTTTGGTCCTGCTTGAGCACTGGGGTCCCAGCAGCATGACGTGTGGTTGCATGTAATTATGTAATGTGTGTTAAATTTGTAAAAATATTTTTTATTTTTACAACAGAGATGTCCAGGGACAAGCGGCCCCGATCCCCCCCTTCCCCCCACCCCTCAGGATAATTTTTCCTGCATAGCAATGAGGAGTGGGAGCTGACCCAGGAGGAGGATACGACCGAACAGGCATCCAGTGACCAGCCGCGGTCGTCAAGGGACCAAAGGGAGAAGCGAAAGAAAGAGGAAAGGCCTAGAAAGGTAAATACTGACAACACCTGCAGACACAATAGCATCCAACTTGACACACCCTAGTTTGCGCACACTGCCATGCACACCTACAGGTATCTTTGCGCACTGCCAGGGATACTAACACACTCACAGGTACATACCGATCATATTAATTGCATGTTTATTTTATCCCTAAAGGCAAGAAGCCAGCCAGAGGATCAGTCGGAGGAGGAAGCCTCTGGTGAAGACGCAGGACAAAAGAAGCAGCGTGGACCCAGATACACTGAGGTGGAAAACTGTGCCCTAGTGGATGGCGTCGACAGGTCCTACGACGTTCTGTATGGACCAAGGGAACAGACCACAGCAGCTAAGACAAAGTGAAACATCTGGGATGCCATCGCGAGTCAAGTCACTGCAGTATCTGGAAACCGCCGGAGCACCAGAAACTGCATGAAGCAGTACAGTGATTGCCGCAGACAGACCAAGAAGAAGATGGGGATTCAGCGCCGACATGAGACAGCTACGGGAGGTGGTCCAGCTCTCAATTTGAAGTGGGTACCCTGGGAGGACGTTATTACAAGGTGCATGAACCCTGTCATGGTCCAAGGAGTTCACAGAGGTGTGGACTCCAGCTGTCCTGCTGGCTTTCCCGAGGAGGAGGAACCGCCCAGAAGACGGAAGACGGCGGGAGACAAGTAGTCCAAAAGGAAGCCTGATGGTAAGAATACATGCCTTCCCAGAGGACATCACCTGCGCGCAGGACATCGCCAGCGCGCGGACCATCACCTGCGCAGCAGGCATCGGCAGCAGCGCGTGGATCATCACCAGCGCAGCAAGCATCAGCAGCATGCAGATCATCACCTGCACACCACACATCGTCAGCGCGCAGAAAGTCACCTGCACGCCAGACGTCATCAGTGCGCAGAAAGTCACCTGCGCACCAGACATCATCAGCGCGCAGACAATTACCTGCGTGCCAGACATCAGCGCGCAGAACGTCATCTGCGCGCCAGACACCGTCGGCGACCACACCACCAGCTGGGCGCCAAACTACAGCTCCTGCGCGCAGGCCATCCCTAGCTCATCATCTCTCCAGGAGCTCTGGGACTGTGACCGAAGAGCCTCAACAAGACACTACCCTTGTGGACCCATCACCCAAACTGTTTGAGTCAACAGGGTTAACGGACGAGACTTTTCTAGGGTTTGAAGACAGCCGTGCAGACGTATCCAGCCATACCCTTGAAAAGTCTCCAGAATTGAGGACAAGTGAAGCTCCTGGAGCAGCGGCACCACAGGATGGAGAAGGTTTTTTTTTTTGGGTGTGTGTGTGGGGGGGGGGGGGGGGTGACTATTTTTGTATAGTTTATTAACTTTATTGTTTTTTTTTCTGCTTTTGCAAACAGAGGTGCCACGGACCAGCAGCGGATTAGCATCGGGGATTGTTCCCTACTACAGGCCGGATCTCGTACAGGATGAGTCGGACGACGAGGTGGAAGTGCAGCAGTCTGCTGTTTTTACATCCCTGTGTGAGTAATTATCAAATTGTGAACCTTCAAACAAATGTATGAATGTGTATACTAATTTCTAATTTTCTTTTCAGCTTCACAAATGCAATTGGTGGCAGACGTACAGCAAGGGCAGGATCCCTCAAATATTCAGAGGGTAAACACCCTGGCAGCAGAGATGAATGTCCGTCAGGATAGTTTTCGGGATGTCGTTGGAACCAGACTGGACGCCATTGAGAAGACAATGGATAAGATGGCAAACGGTTTGGTTGACATGCAAAAGGCTCTTGCCGACAGCACGGCAGAAACGCAAAAGACCAGACGAGAAGATCACAGGGAGTCTATGGACATCCTTCACGTTCTGGCCACATCCATCAACCGGCTGGTGGATAACACATCATGCCTGGCACACAGCGTTGAGAGAGAGCCAACGACATTCGGCAGCCAGCCACCAGATCATCGCAACAATGCTACAGATGATCTATGATAATCTCCCAGAGCCAGCTCAAAAACACGCTGGTGAACCACCACATCCGCCACCACAAGCCACACGGACGCCTCCTGCCCTTGCTCCACCACAATCCTGGTATGGATGGTCACAGCTGTACCAAGGATATACAGGGATGTACCCCACCTACCAGATGCCCCCACCACTGGTCGCATCGTCTACACCAGCACGGCCACCGAGGCCAATTCAACGCACCCCACAGCCGCCCAGGGCATCAACGCCACATCAGAAGGAAGAAGAGGATCCGGACAGCCAACAACCACCATAAGCCTGGTCGTATTGTTTTATTATTTACTATTTATGTTTTTCATGTTTCCCTTTCTCCCTCTCACATTAGTTTTTTTTTTCTTACTATTGTTTTACATTTGTGTTGGGCTCCCCCACCCCCGACTGGATACTACCAAGGAGCTATGTCTAGGCATACATGCGCAGGCATGTATGCGGGCGCGTGTGGTAACTGATGAAAGCTCCTTGTGGTTACATATATGATGGGCCAAAGAGCTATTCTGATACCACTTTTTTTTTTATACCAAACAAATCACTTTTGATTTGGTGTAAATTAGGCTTTCACTGTAGTGTGAATTTACTATTCACTAGTGTTTGTTTTTTGCTTCTTCATAGGATTGGTTGAAAACTTGAAGTTGATGGCGTAGATGGGTTGTGCGTACCAAGGTGAGTAAAGTGATGATTCTAGTATATATTCCAGTATATATTCCAGAAACTTTGGACCACCTGACCCTGGGGAACAACACAGTCCAGCAATGGGTCATGCTGGACTGTGTGGTTCCACAAGTGCAGCCGTGTCAAAGTGCTGACCACTGTCTTGGCTCTGGCACTTTGGACCGTCTGACCCTGGGGAACAACACAGTCCAGCAATGGGTCATGCTGGACTGTGTGGTTCCACAAGTGCAGCCGTGTCAAAGTGCTGACCACTGTCTTGACTCTGGCACTTTGGACCGTCTCACCCTGGGGAACAACACAGTCCAGCAATGGGTCATGCTGGACTGTGTGGTTCCACAAGTGCAGCCGTGTCAAAGGGCTGACCACTGTCTTGACTCTGGCACTTTGGACCGTCTGACCCTGGGGAACAACACAGTCCAGCAATGGGTCATGCTGGACTGTGTGGTTCCACAAGTGTAGCCGTGTCAAAGTGCTGACCACTGTCTTGACTCTGGCACTTTGGACCGTCTGACCCTGGGGAACAACACAGTCCAGCAATGGGTCATGCTGGACTGTGTGGTTCCACAAGTGCAGCTATGTCAAAGTGCTGACCACTGTCTTGACTCGGCTTCTTTGGACCGTCTGACCCTGGGGAACAACACAGTCCAGCAATGGGTCATGCTGGACTGTGTGGTTCCACAAATGTTCTTGGTAAAGGAATGAACATGACATCATTAGTGTCTTTACTTAATATGGAATTTCCTTTTTTTCCACAGATATCTACACAAGAAAAGAATGTAAAGAAGATCAAACACTACTTTTTTGTTTTATTACATTTTATTTTTTAATCCAAAATAAAATACAATTATAATTCTTCAATAAATTTTTAAAATGATAAGTTTTGTGTGTTTTTCCTTAAATTATTAGTAAATAAAATGTAAAATATGGCATTTCAGAGATGCAGTGGTATTGTGGTAGGTCGCCCATGGTACAGCAGGGGAACTGTCGTGTCCCTTGACATCCATGCTGTTTCCTGCAAATCGGGAAGGATACTCCGCAAGACCTGTGGAAGAGAATAGTATGAGGTTCCAGGTATTTGTGTCATCCAAAGACAGGGTACAAGCAACACTTGCAAACAAGCAGGTTACATTGGCCTTTGTCCCAAATGCAACCGTCCGGCTCTTGAGAAACTACACATCCAAGCATGCCCTGACACAACGTAAGCATTGCTGTGTCAGGGCATGATTGGATATGCAGTTTCGCAAATGCTGGAGGGCCGCAGTTGGGACATGCCTGGGTTACTTGGACAAGAGGGAGTTTTGGGCAATACATCTCACCTGAGGGGGGGTGTCTGCTACATGGCGGTGGTTCAGGTCCACATCACAACTAGGTTGCCCATGGTACAGCAGGGGAACTGTCGTGTCCCTTCAAATCCAGGCTGGTTCCTGTAAATCGGGAAGGATACTCCACAAGACCTGCGGAAGAGAATAAGGAGGTAATTTGAGAGCTTTTCCTCCACCCTGGGAAAGAACAAAAGGTCCCAGCAACACTGCGCGTATACACAGGTTACTCAGACAAGATGGAGTTTTGGCCAATACATCTCACCTGAAAGAGTGACTCTAACATGGTGGTGGTTCAGGTCCACATCACAAGTAGGACATCCATGGTAGAGTGGGGTAAACTGGTCCAATACTGGAGTGGCTTTGCCGAAGTGTATCATGGGTAAACCTGTGGAATCATGGGTACATTTCCCTCAGCAGAGTGAAGAAAAAAATATTATTTTTAAAAATCTATTAAATAATACTTGTGGGTCAAAAATTGACAAACCAAGTAGATAATCCCTTCAAATATAAATAGATATGCTATTATCAATCCAAAAAGCTAAAAAAAAAATATGTTTTAAAAATTTTTAATCAGCTCTCGCCAGCAAAGTGAGGCGGAATGAAATTGACGAAATTACTGTCGAAAAGCACTGTTGTCGAATCAACATTCTTCAATTGAATATACTTTTGTCGAAAAGCCGCATTTTTACCATTGCAGACATGTTGAATTTTGAAAATGTTGATTTGCAAAAAGTCGAATCTGAAACGGCAGGTATTTTGACGAAAAGTACTGTATTGCATTGTCAAATCCAATTTGACAGGTTTTTTTGTTGTTGAAAATGCCCCGTTTTTCGACATTTTCATGAATTCGACCGCAATTGCATATGGCCCTAAGAGCACTTCCTATGGGAAACTTTGCGCCCAACTTTTTTTCCTATGGGAATTTTTTTTTTTTTATGGGAGCCCCTTATTCACATTATGTCACACAGTAGTACCGCTTATTAGTGATGAGCGGGTTCGGTTTCTCGGAAACCGAACCCCCCCGAACTTCACGCTTTTTACACGGGTCCGAGGCAGACTCGGATCTTCCCGCCTTGCTCGGCTAACCCGAGCGCGCCCGAACGTCATCATCCCGCTGTCGGATTCTCGCGAGGCTCGTATTCTATCGCGAGACTCGGATTCTATATAAGGAGCCGCGCGTCGCCGCCATTTTCACACGTGCATTGAGATTGATAGGGAGAGGACGTGGCTGGCGTCCTCTCCATTTAGAATAGAAATAGATAGTGAGAGTGAGACACTTGATTTACTGGAGCTTAGGAGTACTCAGAGAGTGCAGAGTTTACTAGTGACTGACCAGTGACCACCAGTGCAGTTTTATTATTATTTAATATAATCCGTTCTCTGCCTGAAAAAAAACGATACACAGTGACACAGTATACCATATCTGTGCTCAGCCTCAGTGTGCTGCATCATCTATGTATATCTGACTGTGCTGAGTGCTCACTGCTCACACAGCTTAATTGTGGGGGAGACTGGGGAGCAGTAATAGCAGGAGTACATATATTTAACAGTGCACACTTTTGCTGCCAGAGTGCCACTGCCAGTGTGACTGACCAGTGACCAGTGACCACCAGTATATTGTGATTGTCTGCCTGAAAAAGTTAAACACTCGTCGTGTGGTGTTTTTATTCTATAAACGCATTCTGCTGACAGTGTCCAGCAGGTCCGTCATTATATAATATATACCTTTCCTGCAGTAGTGATATATATATATTTTTTATATCATTATCATCCAGTCTATACTAGCAGCAGACGCAGTACGGTAGTCCACGGCTGTAGCTACCTCTGTGTCGGCAGTCGCTCGTCCATAATTGTATACCTACCTGTGGTGGGTTTTTTTTTTCTATCTTCTTCATACTAGTAGTTAACTTTAGGAGTCTGCAGTGCTGACAGTGTCCAGCAGGTCCGTCATTATATAATATATACCTGTCCTGCAGTAGTGATATATATATATATTTTTATATCATTATCATCCAGTCTATACTAGCAGCAGACGCAGTACGGTAGTCCACGGCTGTAGCTACCTCTGTGTCGGCAGTCGCTAGTCCATAATTGTATACCTACCTGTGGTGGTTTTTTTTTTTTCTATCTTCTTCATACTAGTAGTTAACTTTAGGAGTCTGCAGTGCTGACAGTGTCCAGCAGGTCCGTCATTATATAATATATACCTGTCCGGCTGCAGTAGTGATATATATATATTTTTTATATCATTATCATCCAGTCTATATTAGCAGCAGACGCAGTACGGTAGTCCACGGCTGTAGCTACCTCTGTGTCGGCAGTCGCTCGTCCATCCATAATTGTATACCACCTACCTGTTGTGTTTTTTTTTTCTATCTTCTTGATACTAGTAGCTTACTTTAGGAGTCTGCAGTGCTGACAGTGTCCAGCAGGTCCGTCATTATATAATATATACCTGTCCGGCTGCAGTAGTGATATATATATATTTTTAATATCATTATCATCCAGTCTATATTAGCAGCAGACGCAGTACGGTAGTCCACGGCTGTAGCTACCTCTGTGTCGGCAGTCGCTCGTCCATCCATAATTGTATACCACCTACCTGTGGTGTTTTTTTTTTTCTATCTTCTTGATACTAGTAGCTTACTTTAGGAGTCTGCAGTGCTGACAGTGTCCAGCAGGTCCGTCATTATATAATATATACCTGTCCGGCTGCAGTAGTGATATATATATATTTTTTATATCATTATCATCCAGTCTATATTAGCAGCAGACGCAGTACAGTAGTCCACGGCTGTAGCTACCTCTGTGTTGGCAGTCGCTCGTCCATCCATAATTGTATACCACCTACCTGTTGTGTTTTTTTTTTCTATCTTCTTGATACTAGTAGCTTACTTTAGGAGTCTGCAGTGCTGACAGTGTCCAGCAGGTCCGTCATTATATAATATATACCTGTCCGGCTGCAGTAGTGATATATATATATTTTTTATATCATTATCATCCAGTCTATATTAGCAGCAGACGCAGTACGGTAGTCCACGGCTGTAGCTACCTCTGTGTCGGCAGTCGCTCGTCCATCCATAAGTATACTAGTATCCATCCATCTCCATTGTTTACCTGAGGTGCCTTTTAGTTGTGCCTATTAAAATATGGAGAACAAAAATGTTGAGGTTCCAAAAATAGGGAAAGATCAAGATCGACTTCCACCTCGTGCTGAAGCTGCTGCCACTAGTCATGGCCGAGACGATGAAATGCCATCAAAGTCGTCTGCCAAGGCCGATGCCCAATGTCATAGTACAGAGCATGTAAAATCCAAAACACCAAATATCAGTAAAAATAGGACTCAAAAATCTAAAATAAAATTGTCGGAGGAGAAGCGTAAACTTGCCAATATGCCATTTACCACACGGAGTGGCAAGGAACGGCTGAGGCCCTGGCCTATGTTCATGGCTAGTGGTTCAGCTTCACATGAGGATGGAAGCACTCAGCCTCTCGCTAGAAAAATGAAAAGACTCAAGCTGGCAAAAGCACAGCAAAGAACTGTGCGTTTTTCGAAATCACAAATCCACAAGGAGAGTCCAATTGTGTCGTTTGCGATGCCTGACCTTCCCAACACTGGACGTGAAGAGCATGCGCCTTCCACCATTTGCACGCCCCCTGCAAGTGCTGGAAGGAGCACCCGCAGTCCAGTTCCTGATAGTCAGATTGAAGATGTCAGTGTTGAAGTACACCAGGATGAGGAGGATATGGGTGTTGCTGGCGCTGGGGAGGAAATTGACCAGGAGGATTCTGATGGTGAGGTGGTTTGTTTAAGTCAGGCACCCGGGGAGACACCTGTTGTCCGTGGGAGGAATAGGGCCATTGACATGCCTGGTGAAAATACCAAAAAAATCAGCTCTTCGGTGTGGAAGTATTTCAACAGAAATACGGACAACATTTGTCAAGCCGTGTGTTGCCTTTGTCAAGCTGTAATAAGTAGGGGTAAGGACGTTAACCACCTCGGAACATCCTCCCTTATACGTCACCTGCAGCGCATTCATCATAAGTCAGTGACAAGTTCAAAAACTTTGGGCGACAGCGGAAGCAGTCCACTGACCAGTAAATCCCTTCCTCTTGTAACCAAGCTCACGCAAACCCCCCACCAACTCCCTCAGTGTCAATTTCCTCCTTCCCCAGGAATGCCAATAGTCCTGCAGGCCATGTCACTGGCAATTCTGACGAGTCCTCTCCTGCCTGGGATTCCTCCGATGCATCCTTGCGTGTAACGCCTACTGCTGCTGGCGCTGCTGTTGTTGCTGCTGGGAGTCGATGGTCATCCCAGAGGGGAAGTCGTACTCGTAAGACCACTTTTACTACTTCCACCAAGCAATTGACTGTCCAACAGTCATTTGCGAGGAAGATGAAATATCACAGCAGTCATCCTGCTGCAAAGCGGATAACTGAGGCCTTGGCATCCTGGGCGGTGAGAAACGTGGTTCCGGTATCCATCATTACTGCAGAGGCAACTAGAGACTTGTTGGAGGTACTGTGTCCCCGGTACCAAATACCATCTAGATTCCATTTCTCTAGGCAGGCGATACCGAAAATGTACACAGACCTCAGAAAAAGACTCACCAGTGTCCTAAAAAATGCAGTTGTACCCAATGTCCACTTAACCACGGACATGTGGACAAGTGGAGCAGGGCAGGCTCAGGACTATATGACTGTGACAGCCCACTGGGTAGATGTATGGACTCCCGCCGCAAGAACAGCAGTGGCGGCACCAGTAGCAGCATCTCGCAAACGCCAACTCTTTCCTAGGCAGGCTACGCTTTGTATCACCGCTTTCCAGAATACGCACACAGCTAAAAACCTCTTACGGCAACTGAGGAAGATCATCGCAGAATGGCTTACCCCAATTGGACTCTCCTGTGGATTTGTGGCATCGGACAACGCCAGCAATATTGTGTGTGCATTAAATATGGGCAAATTCCAGCACGTCCCATGTTTTGCACATACCTTGAATTTGGTGGTGCAGAATTATTTAAAAAACGAGAGGGGCGTGCAAGAGATGCTGTCGGTGGCCAGAAGAATTGCGGGACACTTTCGGCGTACAGGCACCACGTACAGAAGACTGGAGCACCACCAAAAACGCCTGAACCTGCCCTGCCATCATCTGAAGCAAGAAGTGGTAACGAGGTGGAATTCAACCCTCTATATGCTTCAGAGGTTGGAGGAGCAGCAAAAGGCCATTCAAGCCTATACAACTGAGCACGATATAGGAGGTGGAATGCACCTGTCTCAAGCGCAGTGGAGAATGATTTCAACGTTGTGCAAGGTTCTGCAACCTTTTGAACTTGCCACACGTGAAGTCAGTTCAGACACTGCCAGCCTGAGTCAGGTCATTCCCCTCATCAGGCTTTTGCAGAAGAAGCTGGAGACATTGAAGGAGGAGCTAACACAGAGCGATTCCGCTAGGCATGTGGGACTTGTGGATGGAGCCCTTAATTCGCTTAACAAGGATTCACGGGTGGTCAATCTGTTGAAATCAGAGCACTACATTTTGTCCACCGTGCTCGATCCTAGATTTAAAACCTACCTTGGATCTCTCTTTCCGGCAGACACAAGTCTGCTGGGGTTCAAAGAACTGCTGGTGACAAAATTGTCAAGTTAAGCGGAACGCGACCTGTCAACATCTCCTCCTTCACATTCTCCCGCAACTGGGGGTGCGAGGAAAAGGCTCAGAATTCCGAGCCCACCCGCTGGCGGTGATGCAGGGCAGTCTGGAGCGACTGCTGATGCTGACATCTGGTCTGGACTGAAGGACCTGACAACGATTACGGACATGTCGTCTACTGTCACTGAATATGATTCTCTCCCCATTGAAAGAATGGTGGAGGATTATATGAGTGACCGCATCCAAGTAGGCACGTCAGACAGTCCGTACTTATACTGGCAGGAAAAAGATGCAATTTGGAGGCCCTTGCACAAACTGGCTTTATTCTACCTAAGTTGCCCTCCCACAAGTGTGTACTCCGAAAGAGTGTTTAGTGCCGCCGCTCACCTTGTCAGCAATCGGCGTACGAGGTTACATCCAGAAAATGTGGAGAAGATGATGTTCATTAAAATGAATTATAATCAATTCCTCCGTGGAGACATTGACCAGCAGCAATTGCCTCCACAAAGTACACAGGGAGCTGAGATGGTGGATTCCAGTGGGGACGAATTGATAATCTGTGAGGAGGGGGATGTACACGGTGATATATCGGAGGATGATGATGAGGTGGACATCTTGCCTCTGTAGAGCCAGTTTGTGCAAGGAGAGATTAATTGCTTCTTTTTTGGTGGGGGTCCAAACCAACCCGTCATTTCAGTCACAGTCGTGTGGCAGACCCTGTCACTGAAATGATGGGTTGGTTAAAGTGTGCATGTCCTGTTTATACAACATAAGGGTGGGTGGGAGGGCCCAGGACAATTCCATCTTGCACCTCTTTTTTCTTTCATTTTTCTTTGCGTCATGTGCTGTTTGGGGAGTAGTTTTTGGAAGGGCCATCCTGCGTGACACTGCAGTGCCACTCCTAGATGGGCCAGGTGTTTGTGTCGGCCACTTGGGTCGCTTATCTTAGTCAGACAGCTACCTCATTGCGCCTCTTTTTTTCTTTGCGTCATGTGCTGTTTGGGGGTTGTTCTTTGGAAGGGCCATCCTGCGTGACACTGCAGTGCCACTCCTAGATGGGCCAGGTGTTTGTGTCGGCCACTTGGGTCGCTTATCTTAGTCACACAGCTACCTCATTGCGCCTCTTTTTTTCTTTGCGTCATGTGCTGTTTGGGGGGTGTTTTTTGGAAGGGCCATCCTGCGTGACACTGCAGTGCCACTCCTAGATGGGCCAGGTGTTTGTGTCGGCCACTTGGGTCGCTTATCTTAGTCACACAGCTACCTCATTGCGCCTCTTTTTTTCTTTTTGCATCATGTGCTGTTTGGGGGGTGTTTTTTGGAAGGGCCATCCTGCGTGACACTGCAGTGCCACTCCTAGATGGGCCAGGTGTTTGTGTCGGCCACTAGGGTCGCTTATCTTAGTCACACAACTACCTCATTTCGCCTCTTTTTTTTCTTCTTTGCGTCATGTGCTGTTTGGGGAGTAGTTTTTTGAAGGGCCATCCTGCGTGACACTGCAGTGCCACTCCTAGATGGGCCAGGTGTTTGTGTCGGCCACTTGGGTCGCTGAGCTTAGTCATCCAGCGACCTCGGTGCAAATTTTAGGACTAAAAATAATATTGTGAGGTGTGAGGTGTTCAGAATAGACTGAAAATGAGTGGAAATTATGGTTATTGAGGTTAATAATACTTTGGGATCAAAATGACCCCCAAATTCTATGACTTAAGCTGTTTTTTAGGGTTTTTTGAAAAAAACACCCGAATCCAAAACACACCCGAATCCGACAAAAAAAATTCGGTGAGGTTTTGCCAAAACGCGTTCGAACCCAAAACACGGCCGCGGAACCGAATCCAAAACCAAAACACAAAACCCGAAAAATTTCCGGTGCTCATCACTACCGCTTATACACATTACGCCACATTAGTGCCACTTATTCACATTATGTTACCCAGTAGTATCGCTTATACACATTATGCACAGTAGGAGCTCCCTTTACCTATCTGTTACTAAAGAGTGGAGTAGGCCTAATGCTCAGCCACTAACCAGAGGTTGGCTGCCTTCCTTAGGGCACATAAAGTGACCTAGGCCTAATGCCCAGAGTCACCTATACTTGTGAAACTGGCATTCTACCAGTCTAACATGTTCCACAGGCCTAAGGCCTAATTGCACTCACTGGCCTAATGCCTGACATCTGGTGGTCTTGAGGATTAAATTACCTGTGGCCAAGGCTGCCTACAGGTAAGATGGTAAAGGATGCTGTGGGAAGCATCACTTAGCTTTTTTCTTTCCACCACCTGCAGCACTCTCCAGTCTCTGGTCAGCTGCACTGCCTCTTCTTTTCATTGTCAAGCTGACGCCACCAGCTTTCTTTCTTGATAACACTGTCTTCTGGCTTCTTCCACTGCAGCTGGAGATCTTCACCCAATGTCCTCTTCTCTTGACTCTTGCCACCAAACTGAATGCTCTGCTTGGTGGCATCTGACATCAGATGGTGCAAACTGGCAGAGGTTTGATGTGTTGAGCCATGATTGGCTTACCAATGCTGATTCTGCTTGGTTTCCAGTCTGTGAGTCATGCTTGTCATTGACCTAGCCACTGCTGCCTATTGGCCACCTGTCTACTATCTGCAATTGGTTCATGGTTAGCAACAAATTTACACTGGTACCACATGGGCTGGCTGGGTGCTGCCTGCCACTGCTGCTCGACTGGTGTTGGGAGAAGACACACTGTCCCAGTATTGGCCATCTCTGCATCTTGCCTCTGCACTACCAGTGCAAGAATCCCACCATCTCCATATGCCCTGTAAGTCATGCACCTGAGAAACAGAGATTGCGTGGCAGCTGGTTCTGCCCTCAGGGCATCCTGCACTCTATATGATGGCACTTCTCTTATCTGGCATAAAACAGGTGTTTCAGCTTATTTTATTTAATCCCTTGGATGCCTACATAGATCGAAGAGGACATGGCACAAGGGGAAGGTAAGTATGGATTTTTTAATACAGCGATTTAGGATTATACTGGACAAGTGATTGTGAGCAGCAAGGTAAGTATGTGTAAGTGTTTGTGTGTATTAAAGTTTTACTATCACAATGTGTGTGTCCTGTTGTTATTTCAATTTTTTTTTTTACATGGGCACTAAAAGGACCAGCCCTGCATGTACTTGTGGTTCTCCAAGTACCAGCATGTGGTGGAGGCTTGCAGGGGCCTGCATTCCTCCTGTAAAATATAATATTATGAACAAACTTAAACTGACTGAATTCTATACACTTGGCAACCACAGCCCAGAGGTGCCGGGGCTCTTCTGCCTAGGCCTTGGAACCCTTTATTGGTGGGTTCCCACTTCACCAGGATTCCCCAGCCACGGGACCCCGTCAAGTGTGTCTCCTAGCTGTGGCATTACACCCATGCTAATGGAGCCAGTTCTCCTTATAAAAATACAGGGGTACCCTATGTAATTATCCCCCCCCACCACCACCATTTTTTTAGAACTAGAACCAGCTCCAAGAGCCTAGTGCTGGTTCAGTAAATACTAGAGATGTGCACCGGAAATTTTTCGGGTTTTGGGGGTCATTCCGAGTTGTTCGCTCGCAAGCTGCTTTTAGCAGCTTTGCACACGCTAAGCCGCCACCTACTGGGAGTGAATCTTAGCTTATTAAAATTGCGGGGGTCATTCCGAGTTGTTCGCTCATTATTTTTTTCTCGCAACGGAGCGATTAGTCGCTAATGCGCATGCGCAATGTCCGCAGTGCGACTGTGCAAAGTAAATTTGCTATGCAGTTAGGAATTTTACTCACGGCATTACAAGGTTTTTTTTTCGTTCTGGTGATCGGAGTGTGATTGACAGGAAGTGGGTGTTTCTGGGCGGAAACAGGCCGATTTATGGGAGTGTGTGAAAAAACGCTACCGTTTCTGTGAAAAACGCGGGAGTGGCTGGAGAAACGGAGGAGTGTCTGGGCGAACGCTGGGTGTGTTTGTGACGTCAAACCAGGAACGACAAGCACTGAACTGATCGCAGATGCCGAGTAAGTCTGGAGCTACTCAGAAACTGCTAAGAAGTGTCTATTCGCAATTCTGCTAATCTTTCGTTAAGCTAAGCGACACAAGTGGCCGACACAAACACCTGGCCCATCTAGGAGTGGCACTGCAGTGTCAGGCAGGATGGCACTTCAAAAAAATTGTCCCCAAACAGCACATGATGCAAAGAAAAATGAAAGAAAAAAGAGGTGCAAGATGGAATTGTCATTGGGCCCTCCCACCCACCCTTATGTTGTATAAACAGGACATGCACATTTTAACAAACCCATCATTTCAGCGTCAGGGTCTGCCACACGACTGTGACTGAAATGACTGGTTAGTTTGGGCCCCCACCAAAAAAGAAGCAATCAATCTCTCCTTGCACAAACTGGCTCTACAGAGGCAAGATGTCCACCTCATCCTCATCGTCCGATTCCTCTCCCCTTTCACTGTGTACATCCTCCTCCTCAAAGATTATTAATTCGTCCCCACTGGAATCCACCATCTCAGGTCCCTGTGTACTTGCTGGAGGCAATTGCTGCTGGTGAATGTCTCCACGGAGGAATTGATTATAATTCATTTTGATGAACATCATCTTCTCCACATTTTGTGGAAGTAACCTCGTACGCCGATTGCTGACAAGGTGACCGGCTGCACTAAACACTATTTAGGAGTACACACTGGAGGGGGGGCAACTTAGGTAAAATAAAGCCAGTTTCTGCAAGGGCCTCCAAATTGCCTCTTTTTCCTGCCAGTATACGTACGGACTGTCTGACGTGCCTACTTGGATGCGGCACTCATATAATCCTCCACCATTCTTTCAATGGTGACAGAATCATATGCAGTGACAATAGACAACATGTCAGTAATCGTTGGCAGGTCCTTCAGTCCGGACCAGATGTCAGCACTCGCTCCAGACTGCCCTGCATCACCGCCAGCGGGTGAGCTCGGAATTCTTAGCCTTTTCCTCGCAGCCCCAGTTGCGGGAGAATGTGAAGGAGGAGCTGTTGACGGGTCACGTTCCGCTTGACTTGACAATTTTCTCACCAGCAGGTCTTTGAACCTCTGCAGACTTGTGTCTGCCGGAAAGAGAGATACAGGGGGTCATTCCGAGTTGTTCGCTCGGTAAAAATCTTCGCATCGCAGCGATTTTCCGCTTAATGCGCATGCGCAATGTCCGCACTGCGACTGCGCCAAGTAAATTTGCTATGCACTTAGGAATTTTACTCACGGCATTTTCATCGTTCTGGCGATCGTAATGTGATTGACAGGAAATGGGTGTTACTGGGCGGAAACAGGCCGTTTTATGGGCGTGTGGGAAAAAACGCTACCGTTTCCGGAAAAAACGCAGGAGGGGCCGGAGAAACGGAGGAGTGTCTGGGCGAACGCTGGGTGTGTTTGTGACGTCAAACCAGGAACGACAAGCACTGAACTGATCGCAGATGCCGAGTAAGTCTGAAGCTACTCAGAAACTGCTACGAGGTGTGTAATCGCAATATTGCGAATACATCGTTCGCAATTTTAAGATGCTAAGATTCACTCCCAGTAGGCGGTGGCTTAGCATGAGCAAATCTGCTACAATCCGCTTGCGAGCGAACAACTCGGAATGAGGGCCACAACGTAGGTTTTAAATCTAGGATCGAGCACGGTGGAAAAAATGTAGTGCTCTGATTCAGAGCCGGATTAAGGGGGGGACTCCGGTGGTAAGTACCCCTGGGCCCCTCAGTCTGAGAGGGCCCCCCTGCCACCAGCCACAGATCGGATCTCTGTTATAGATCCGATCCGCAGCTATAAGTTTCCCTGCAGGCACTGATTGCCGGCGCCACAGACCTTTTCTGGGTTGCTAGGTGACGGCTCAGCTAACAAATGGGCTGTACAGCTGCAGCCTGCGTCTCGTTTACTGGCTGGAGCGCAGGCTGAAGTGGAAACGGAGCAGCCTGTGGACTCGTGGAGCAGGGTAGATGTGCTCCGAGAAGAGCAGAGGATCTCTCCCTATGCTCCTGTACTGTGTCTCTCGCAGCCTGTCTTTATCAGCAGCAAGACAAGTAAGACAGGCTGCATTGAATTTTTTCTTTGCTGTTAAGAATTAAATTTGAATTAAGGCTCTGGGTCATATATATGCATGTATTATTATTATTATTTTTATGGTTTTAATTTTAGACCTGAGAGGGCCCCCCTGTCTTAAGTATCCCGGGCCCTCCGAAGTCTTAATCCGCCTCTGCTCTGATATCAACAGATTGACCACCCGTGAATCCTGGTTAAGCGAATTTAGGGCTCCATCCACAAGTTCCACATGCCTAGCGGAATCGCTCTGTTTTAGCTCCTCCTTCAATGTCTCCAGCTTCTTCTGCAAAAGCCTGATGAGGGGAATGACCTGACTCAGGCTGGCAGTGTCTGAACTGACTACACGTGTGGCAAGTTCAAAGGGTTGAAGAACCTTGCACAACGTTGAAATCATTCTCCACTGCGCTTGAGTCAGGTTCATTCCCCCTCCTTTGCCTATATCGTAGGTAGCTGTATAGGCTTGAATGGCCTTTTGCTGCTCCTCCATCCTCTGAAGCATATAGAGGGTTGAATTCCACCTTGTTACCACCTCTTGCTTCAGATGATGGTACGCGGTGGCTGAATGCCGAAAGTGGCCTGCAATTCTTTGGGCCACCGATAGCATCTCTATCCAAATTCAATGTATGTGCAAAACACGGGACATGCTGGAATTTGCCCACATGTAATGCACGCACGATATTGGTGGCGTTGTCCGATGTCACAAATCCCCAGGAGAGTCCAATTGGGGTAAGCCATTCTGCGATGATGTTCCTCAGTTTCCGTAAGAAGTTGTCAGCTGTGTGCCTCTTATAGAAAGCGGTGATACAAAGCGTAGACTGTCTAGGAATTAGTGATGTGCACCGGAAATTTTTCGGGTTTTGTGTTTTGGTTTTGGATTCGGGTCCGCGGCCGTGTTTTGGATTCGAACGCGTTTTGGCAAAACCTCCCTGAAAATTTTTTGTCGGATTCGGGTGTGTTTTGGATTCGGGTGTTTTTATACAAAAAACCCTCAAAAACAGCTTAAATCATAGAATTTGGGGGTCATTTTGATCCCATAGTATTATTAACCTCAATAACCATAATTTACACTCATTTTCAGTCTATTCTGAACACCTCACACCTCACAATATTGGGGGTCATTCCGAGTTGTTCGCTCGCAAGCTGCTTTTAGCAGCTTTGCACACGTTAAGCCGCCGCCTACTGGGAGTGAATCTTAGCATATTAAAATTGCGAACGAAAGATTCGCAATATTGCGAAAAGACTTCTCTTTGCAGTTTCTGAGTAGCTCCAGACTTACTCGATCAGTTCAGTGCTTGTCGTTCCTGGTTTGACGTCACAAACACACCCAGCGTTCGCCCAGACACTCCTCCATTTCTCCAGCCACTCCCGCGTTTTTCCCAGAAACGTTAGCGTTTTTTCTCACACACCCATAAAACGGCCCGTTTCCGCCCAGAAACACCCACTTCCTGTCAATCACATTACGATCACCAGAACGAAGAAAATACCTCGTAATGCGCATTAGCGACTAATCGCTCAGTTGCGACAAAAAAATAATGAGCGAACAACTCGGAATGACCCCCATTATTTTTAGTCCTAAAATTTGCACCGAGGTTGCTGGATGGCTAAGCTAAGCGACACAATTGGCCGACACAAACACCTGGCCCATCTAGGAGTGGCACTGCAGTGTCAGGCAGGATGGCACTTAAAAAAAATTGTCCCCAAACAGCACATGATGCAAATAAAAAAAGAGGCGCACCAAGTTCGCTGTGTGACTAAGCTAAGCGACACAAGTGGCCGACACAAACACCTGGCCCATCTAGGAGTGGCACTGCAGTGTCAGACAGGATGGCACTTCAAACAAATTGTCCCCAAACAGCACATGATGCAAAGAAATAAAGAGGCGCACCAAGGTCGCTGTGTGACTAAGCTAAGCGACACAAGTGGCCGACACAAACACCTGGCCCATCTAGGAGTGGCACTGCAGTGTCAGGCAGGATGGCACTTCAAAAAAATTGTCCCCAAACAGCACATGATGCAAAGAAAAAAAGAGGCTCACCAAGGTCGCTGTGTGACTAAGCTAAGCGACACAAGTGGCCGACACAAACACCTGGCCCATCTAGGAGTGGCACTGCAGTGTCAGGCAGGATGGCACTTCAAAAAAATTGTCCCCAAACAGCACATGATGCAAAGAAAAATGAAAGAAAAAAGAGGTGCAAGATGGAATTGTCATTGGGCCCTCCCACCCACCCTTATGTTGTATAAACAGGACATGCACACTTTAACAAACCCATCATTTCAGCGACAGGGTCTGCCACACGACTGTGACTGAAATGACTGGTTGGTTTGGGCCCCCACCAAAAAAGAAGCAATCAATCTCTCCTTGCACAAACTGGCTCTACAGAGGCAAGATGTCCACCTCATCATCATCCTCCGATTCCTCACCCCTTTTACTGTGTACATCTCCCTCCTCACAGATTATTAATTCGTCCCCACTGGAATCCACCATCTCAGGTCCCTGTGTACTTTCTGGAGGCAAATGCTGGTGAATGTCTCCACGGAGGAATTGATTATAATTCATTTTGATGAACATCATCTTCTCCACATTTTCTGGAAGTAACCTCGTACGCCGATTGCTGACAAGGTGAGCGACTGCACTAAACACTCTTTCGGAGTACACACTGGAGGGGGGGCAACTTAGGTAAAATAAAGCCAGTTTCTGCAAGGGCCTCCAAATTGCCTCTTTTTCCTGCCAGTATACGTACGGACTGTCTGGCGTGCCTACTTGGATGCGGTCACTCATATAATCCTCCACCATTCTTTCAATGGTAACAGAATCATATGCAGTGACAGTAGACGACATGTCAGTAATCGTTGGCAGGTCCTTCAGTCCAGACCAGATGTCAGCACTCGCTCCAGACTGCCCTGCATCACCGCCAGCGGGTGGGCTCGGAATTCTTAGCCTTTCCCTCGCACCCCAAGTTGTGGGAGAATGTGAAGGAGGAGCTGTTGACGGGTCACGTTCCGCTTGACTTGACAATTTTCTCACCAGCAGGTCTTTGAACCTCTGCAGACTTGTGTCTGCCGGAAAGAGAGATACAACGTAAGTTTTAAATCTAGGATCGAGCACGGTGGCCAAAATGTAGTGCTCTGATTTCAACAGATTGACCACCCGTGAATCCTGGTTAAGCGAATTAGGGCTCCATCCACAAGTCCCACATGCCTAGCGGAATCGCTCTGTTTTAGCTCCTCCTTCAATCTCTCCAGCTTCTTCTGCAAAAGCCTGATGAGGGAATGACCTGACTCAGGCTGGCAGTGTCTGAACTGACTTCACGTGTGGCAAGTTCAAAGGGTTGCAGAACCTTGCACAACGTTGAAATCATTCTCCACTGCGCTTGAGTCAGGTGCATTCCCCCTCCTTTGCCTATATCGTGGGCAGATGTATAGGCTTGAATGGCCTTTTGCTGCTCCTCCATCCTCTGAAGCATATAGAGGGTTGAATTCCACCTCGTTACCACCTCTTGCTTCAGATGATGGCAGGGCAGGTTCTAGAGTGTTTGCTGGTGCTCCAGTCTTCGGCACGCGGTGGCTGAATGCCGAAAGTGGCCCGCAATTCTTCGGGCCACCGACAGCATCTCTTGCACGCCCCTGTCGTTTTTTAAATAATTCTGCACCACCAAATTCAATGTATGTGCAAAACATGGGACATGCTGGAATTTGCCCAGATGTAATGCATGCACAATATTGCTGGCGTTGTCCGATGTCACAAATCCCTAGGAGAGTCCAATTTGGGTAAGCCATTCTGCGATGATGTTCCTCAGTTTCCGTAAGAGGTTGTCAGCTGTGTGCCTCTTATGGAAAGCGGAGATACAAAGCGTAGCCTGCCTATGAACGAGTTGGCTTTTGCGAGATGCTGCAACTGGTGCTGCCGCTGCTGTTCTTGCTGCGGGAGGCAATACATCTACCCAGTGGGCTGTCACAGTCATATAGTCCTGAATCTGCCCTGCTCCACTTGTCCACATGTCCGTGGTTAAGTGGACATTGGGTACAACTGCATTTTTTAGGACACTGGTGACTCTTTTTCTGACGTCTGTGTACATTTTCGGTATCGCCTGCCTAGAGAAATGGAACCTAGATGGTAATTGGTACCGGGAACACAGTACATCAATCAAGTCTCTAGTTGCCTCTGAATTAACGGTGGATACCGGACACACGTTTCTCACCACCCAGGCTGACAAGACCTGAGTTATCCGCTTTGCAGCAGGATGACTGCTGTGATATTTCATCTTCCTCGCAAAGGACCGTTGGACAGTCAATTGCTTACTGGAAGTAGTACAAGTGGTCTTCCGACTTCCCCTCTGGGATGACGATCGACTCCCAGCAGCAACAACAGCAGCGCCAGCAGCAGTAGGCGTTACACTCAAGGATGCATCGGAGGAATCCCAAGCAGGAGAGGACTCGTCAGACTTGCCAGTGACATGGCCTGCAGTACTATTGGCTTTCCTGTGTAAGGTGGAAATTGACACTGAGGGAGTTGGTGGTGTGGTTTGCAGGAGCTTGGTTACAAGAGGAAGGGATTTAGTGGTCAGTGGACTGCTTTCGCTGTCATCCAAAGTTTTTGAACTTGTCAATGACTTCTGATGAATGCGGTCAAGGTGACGTATAAAGGAGGATGTTCCTAGGTGGTTAACGTCCTTACCCATACTTATTACAGCTTGACAAAGGCAACACACAGCTTGACACCTGTTGTCCGCATTTGTGTTGAAATAATTCCACACCGAAGAGGTGATGTTTTTTGTATTTTGACCAGGCATGTCAATGGCCATATTCGTCCCACGGACAACAGGTGTCTCCCCGGGTGCCTGATTTAAACAAACCACCTCACCATCAGAATCCTCCTTGTCAATTTCCTCCCCAGCGCCAGCAACACCCATATCCTCATCCTGGTGTACTTCAACAGTGACATCTTCAATTTGACTATCAGGAACAGGACTGCGGGTGCTCCTTCCAGCACTTGCAGGGTGCGTGCAAATGGTGGAAGGCGCAAGCTCTTCCCTTCCAGTGTTGGGAAGGTCAGGCATCACAACCGACACAATTGAACTCTCCTTGGGGATTTGTGATTTAGAAGAACGCACAGTATTTTGCTGTGCTTTTGCCAGCTTAAGTCTTTTCATTTTTCTAGCGAGAGGATGAGTGCTTCCATCCTCATGTGAATCTGAACTACTAGCCATGAACATAGGCCAGGGCCTTAGCCGTTCCTTGCCACTCTGTGTCGTAAATGGCATATTGCTAAGTTTACGCTTCTCATCAGACGCTTTCAATTTTGATTTTTGGGTCATTTTACTGAACTTTTGTTTTTTGGATTTTACATGCTCTCTACTATGACATTGGACATCGACCTATGCAGACGACGTTGATGGCATTTCATCGTCTCCGCCATGACTAGTGGCAGCAGCTTCAACACGAGGTGGTAGTGGATCTTGATCTTTCCCTATTTTAACCTTCACATTTTTGTTCTCCATTTTTTAATGTGTGGAATTATATGCCAGTATCAATAGCAATGGCCTACTACTGTATATACTGCGCACAACTGAAATGCACCACAAGTATGGATGGATAGTATACTTGACGACACAGAGGTAGGTAGAGCAGTGGCCTTCTGTACCATACTGCTATATATACTGGTGGTGACTTTCAGCAAAACTCTGCACTGTACTCCTCCTATATAATATACTGGTGGTCCCCAGTGCCCACAATAAAGCAGTGTGAGCACAGATATATGCAGCACACTGAGCACAGATATGGAGTGTTTTTCAGGCGGACAACGTATACTGGTGGTCACTGTCAGCAAAACTCTGCACTGTACTCCTCCTATATAATACAGCTGCTCCCCAGTCCCCACAATTAAGCAGTGTGAGCACAGATATATGCAGCACACTGAGCACAGATATGGAGTGTTTTTCAGGCAGACAACGTATACTGGTGGTCACTGGTCAGCAAAACTCTGCACTGTACTCCTCCTATATAATATACTGGTGGTCTCCAGTGCCCACAATAAAGCAGTGTGAGTACAGGTATATGCAGCACACTGGGCACAGATATGGAGTGTTTTTCAGGCAGACAACGTATACTGGTGGTTACTGTCAGCAAAACTCTGTACTGTACTCCTCCTATATAATACAACTGCTCCCCGGTCCCCACAATTAAGCAGTGTGAGCACAAATATATGCAGCACACTGAGCACAGATATGGAGTGTTTTTCAGACAGACAACGTATACCGGTGGTCACTGGTCAGCAAAACTCTGCACTGTACTCCTCCTATATAATACAGCTGCTCCCCAGTCCCCACAATTAAGCAGTGTGAGCACAGATATATGCAGCACACTGAGCACAGATATGGAGTGTTTTTCAGGCAGACAACGTATACTGGTGGTCACTGGTCAGCAAAACTCTGCACTGTACTCCTCCTATATAATACAGCTGCTCCCCAGTCCACACAATTAAGCAGTGTGAGCACAGATATTGCAGCACACTGAGTATAGATATGGAGTGTTTTTCAGGCAGACAACGTATACTGGTGGTCACTGGTCAGCTAAACTCTGCACTGTACTCCTCCTATATAATACAGCTGCTCCCCAGTCCCCACAATTAAGCAGTGTGAGCACAGATATATGCAGCACACTGAGCACAGATATGGAGTGTTTTTCAGGCAGACAACGTATACTGGTGGTCACTGGTCAGCAAAACTCTGCACTGTACTCCTCCTATATCATACAGCTGCTCCCCAGTCCCCACAATTAAGCAGTGTGAGCACAGATATATGCAGCACACTGAGCACAGATATGGAGTGTTTTTCAGGCAGACAACGTATACTGGTGATCACTGGTCAGCAAAACTCTGCACTGTACTCCTCCTATATAATACAGCTGCTCCCCAGTCCCCACAATTAAGCAATAAGCAGCACAAATATAATTAATAAATGGAGAGGACGCCAGCCACGTCCTCTCCCTAACATTTCCAATGCATGAGTGAAAATGGCGGCGACGCGCGGCTGCTTATATAGAATCCGGATCTCGCGAGAATCCGACAGCGGGATGATGACGTTCGGGCGCGCTCGGATTAACCGAGCCATACGGGAGAATCCGAGTATGCCTCGGACCCGTGTAAAATGGGTGAAGTTCGGGGGGGTTCGGTTTCCGAGGAACCGAACCCGCTCATCACTACTAGGAATGAGTTGGCGTTTGCGAGATGCTGCTACTGGTGCTGCCGCTGCTGTTCTTGCTGCGGGAGGCAATACATCTACCCAGTGGGCTGTCACAGTCATATAGTCCTGAGTCTGCCCTGCTCCACTTGTCCACATGTCCGTGGTTAAGTGGACATTGGGTACAACTGCATTTTTAAGGACACTGGTGACTCTTTTTCTGATATCTGTGTATATTCTTGGTATCGCCTGCCTAGAGAAATGGAACCTAGATGGTATTTGGTACCGGGGACACACTACCTCAAGCAATTCTCTAGTTCCCTGTGAATTAACGCTGGATACCGGACACACGTTTAACACCGCCAAGCTGCCAAGACCTGAGTTATCCGCTTTGCAGCAGGATGACTGCTGTGATATTTCATCTTCCTCGCAAAGGACTGTTGGACAGTCAATTGCTTACTGGAAGTAGTACAAGTGGTCTTCCGACATCCCCTCTGGGATGACGATCGACTCCCAGCAGCAACAACAGCAGCGCCAGCAGCAATAGGCGTTTCACTCAAGGATGCATCGGAGGAATCCCAGGCAGGAGAGGACTCGTCAGACTTGACAGTGACATGTAGTACGGAAATAAAAAAGCGCTTGTTATATATAATTATGTGTATGCGCAAAACCTGTAAAAAAGAAAGATTAGTAAAAATGTTTACAGCCCTTTTTTGGACTATTAGAGATTGGATTGCAGATCAGCCAAAGGAGATCAGGATAACTATCTACCCCTATCTAAATACTAATCAGTCCATAAGATGTTAAAAACTGATGTATATGTAAGGAGTTTCTTACCCCTATTCATTCGTGCTTTCTTAGCAGTAGTCCAGGCATTCGTAGCGCACGTTGCTGTCGTTTTAAATGGGTAGCAGTGATCTTGCTGCTTTTTAATCAGCAGCTGAGCGGCTGGCGGCCGGCTGGCGGCTGGCGGCTTTGATTAGCTGCCAGCTAACTGCTGTTTCCCCGTCCGAGCGGCTGAAGGCTGGATGACGGCTGGCGGTTGTAATTACCGGCTGGCTGACTTGCTGGTTCCCCGTCCGTAATGCACAGTTTGATATTGTGAGTTCCGTGCAAAGTAGGGGTTCCTGTATGGTCCAACGCGTTTCAGGCATAAGCCCTTCATCTAGGATAATTAGTGGACATCCTCAATCCCTTTTTTATAGGAAAAAACTTTATTAAAAAAACGGAAATTGAATTAAAACAGGCGGTTACCATGTGTCCTAATTTTTTATTAGGAAAAAGGAGAAGTCCATACAAATACTTTCTTTCGATATGGTTTTGCGCAATTCTAATGAAGTAATATGTATGTAAATTAATTATACTGATTTATAAAAAAGCATTAAGTTCTATATCAATATTTAAACCTTTGGGAGTCAGCGTATCCATTAAATAAATCCATTTTGTTTCTTTTTGTCTCAAAATTTGTGAAATATCGCCTCCTCTCCAATTGTATTCCACCCTTTCTATGCCCATAAATTTTAGTTTTGATGCATCTTTGTTGTGACAATCTAAAAAATGTTTGGACACACTGTGGGTCTCCAAACCTTTTTTAATATTTAGTATATGTTCAGATATACGGATCTTTAATTTTCTTTTGGTCTATCCTATATATTGATGTCCGCAAGGGCACTCTAGCATGTAGATTACTCTCTCGGTGTCACAAGTAATTCTACCTTTAACATCAAATTCTTTTTTTATGACGTTAGAATTTAATTTCTTTGTGGGCTGCACTGATGTTTGCTTAGTGGTCTTACATGATACACATTTTAAGCAAAAGAAACTTCCTTGGTTTTCCTTCGATTTTGTATTATCAGATAATATGTAACTTCTAACCAGATTCTGTTTCAAATTTTGTGCCTTTTTATAAATAATCTGTGGTTTGTCTTTGATCAATGGTTTTAATTTAGTGTCCAGTTGTAAAATGTGCCAATGTTTGTTTATAATTTCTTCAAAGGCTTGGTGCTAGCTATTGTATTGAGTGATGAAGGCTAATTGGTAATTGTTCTCCGTAGTTTTAGATTTATAACGGATTAAATCTTTTCTATCTATGTTTGTGACTTTATTTATTTCTTCCTGCAAACTGGTCTCATTATAGCCTCTTTCTAAAAAATTATTCTTTAGAGAGTCACTTTGTGTAATGAAAATGTCATGTTTAGAGGAATTTCTTTTAAGTCTCCTAAACTGACCACCTGGAATGTTTTTAATCCACTTATTATGATGATTACTGTTATGAGAAAGCACGTTATTGCCACTCATTGTTTTGGTATGTGTTCTAGTGTGTATTTTGTTTTCCTCAATGAATATTTCCAAATCTAGGTATATAACCATTTCCTTGCTTATTGTAAATGTGAATTCTAAACCATAATTGTTATTTGCCATATAGGATAGGAATTCTTTTAGGACGGTCTCTGGACCTTTCCATATAAAGATGAGATCATCTATGTATCTCTTCCATATTAATATGTGAGGAAGAAAGGGATTGTTCTTCCAGATGAATTCCTCCTCCCACCTAGCCACAAAAAGATTAGAGTAACTCGGTGCGAATGAAGAACCCATTGCCACACCCTTTTTCTGTTTATAGAATGTATTGTCATTCCAAAAATAATTGTGCGTCAGAATATAATTGATGCATTCCATAATAAAATTTATTTGGGCATTGGGTAGATTTGTGTTTTTAGACAAGAAATATCTGTTGGCTTCACATCCAATATCGTGTGCAATACACGTGTACAAGGATCGTACATCACATGTACATAGAATGTACTCCTTATTCCATACAATTGTTTCCAATATTTGCAGGATGTTTATAGTATCTTTTAAATAGCTTTTTTGTTCTGTTACTAATTCCTGAAGAAAAAAATCAACATATTTGGATAGATTCGAGGATAAAGAATTTACACCCGACACTATTGGGCGTCCTGGTGGGTTCTGTGAGTCTTTGTGAAGTTTGGGCAACTGGTAGAAAGTGGGTATTTTTGGGTATATTTTGAAAAGAAAATCAAATTCTTTTTGGGTTAGAATGTTTAATTGTAGGCACAAAATTTGAAACAGAATCTGGTTAGATGTTACATATTATCTGATAATACAAAATCGAAGGAAAACCAAGGAAGTTTCTTTTGCTTAAAATGTGTATCATGTAAGACCACTAAGCAAACATCAGTGCAGCCCATAAAGAAATTAAATTCTAACGTCATAAAAAAAGAATTTGATGTTAAAGGTAGAATTACTTGTGACACCGAGAGAGTAATCTACATGCTAGAGTGCCCTTGTGGACATCAATATATAGGACAGACCAAAAGAAAATTAAAGATCCGTATATCTGAACATATACTAAATATTAAAAAAGGTTTGGAGACCCACAGTGTGTCCAAACATTTTTTAGATTGTCACAACAAAGATGCATCAAAACTAAAATTTATGGGCATAGAAAGGGTGGAATACAATTGGAGAGGAGGCGATATTTCACAAATTTTGAGACAAAAAGAAACAAAATGGATTTATTTAATGGATACGCTGACTCCCAAAGGTTTAAATATTGATATAGAACTTAATGCTTTTTTATAAATCAGTATAATTAATTTACATACATATCACTTCATTAGAATTGCGCAAAACCATATCGAAAGAAAGTATTTGTATGGACTTCTCCTTTTTCCTAATAAAAAATTAGGACACATGGTAACCGCCTGTTTTAATTCAATTTCCGTTTTTTTAATAAAGTTTTTTCCTATAAAAAAGGGATTGAGGATGTCCACTAATTATCCTAGATGAAGGGCTTATGCCTAAAACGCGTTGGCAATACAGGAACCCCTACTTTGCACGGAACTCACAATATCAAACTGTGCATTACGGACGGGGAACCAGCAAGTCAGCCAGCCGGTAATTACAACCGCCAGCCGTCATCCAGCCTTCAGCCGCTCGGACGGGGAAACAGCAGTTAGCTGGCAGCTAATCAAAGCCGCCAGCCGTCAGCCGGCCGCCAGCCGCTCAGCTGCTGATTAAAAAGCAGCAAGATCACTGCTACCCGTTTAAAACGACAGCAACGTGCGCTACGAATGCCTGGACTACTGCTAAGAAAGCACGAATGAATAGGGGTAAGAAACTCCTTACATATACATCAGTTTTTAACATCTTATGGACTGATTAGTATTTAGATAGGGGTAGATGGTTATCCTGATCTCCTTTGGCTGATCTGCAATCCAATCTCTAATAGTCCAAAAAAGGGCTGTAAACATTTTTACTAATCTTTCTTTTTTAAAGGTTTTGCGCATACACATAATTATATATAACAAGCGCTTTTTTATTTCCGTACTATAT
The DNA here is from genome assembly GCF_028390025.1 of Pseudophryne corroboree. Taxonomy (NCBI): domain Eukaryota; kingdom Metazoa; phylum Chordata; class Amphibia; order Anura; family Myobatrachidae; genus Pseudophryne; species Pseudophryne corroboree. Next base: position 474,948,889 of record NC_086445.1, on the reverse strand, counting down.
GAAAAATTAATTAATTGAGCTGCTATCAAATCCCGTTCATAGCGCAATCTAGTACTCCTTTTACATTTATCTAAAAAAAATGTTTACTTATATTGCTGCTACAAGATGAATGGGTATATTACACATACACACAGAGATAGAATTCAAGATATATTCAATATTGAAACTCCTTTACCGGAACCTCAAATAGAGGATGAACGTTTTTGTTCATTATTTTTAAAGCTAGAAAAGAATTACACCAATGAAATCAAACATTGGTGGGAAATTACTACATTGACAAATTATTTGGAATTGGGAATGATACCGAGAGGTTTATGTATCCAGAAGAACCCTAGCTTTGACCCTATGCAAACCAATTTCTATGAACAATGGAATAAAATTTTAGATACCTGTTCAAGGGAATTGATGGTTCTAATTATTAAAGATAGAAGGAAGTCTCTGGATGCTCTGAACGAAAAAATAAAGGATACAGAAAACAAATTCGAACCTTTAAAAAGTATGACTGATTACACAAATTTGATGAAAATGACCAATACCAAATTATTAAAGCTTGAAAACGACATTATACTTCAAAAGCAGAAGAAATTCCAAAGGGATCACAAAGAAAAAACACTCATCCCAAAAGATGAAAGGAGAAAAATGGGAAACCCGCTGAATCAGCAAAATAAAGAAAATTCACACAAATACAACTGGTATAATCAACAATCTCAACAACAACAATATAATCAAAGACGTACACAAAATCAAATGAACACAAGAACATACAAAGAACCATTGATTAAAAAACCACCTCCTCCTGCATCACAAAAAAGAAGATATGCCTCATATGACTCCAGAAATTTTGAATATAACAACGAGGAAAGAAAAGATTGGAGACGACAGACATTTGAAAAAGGTCAAAGAGCAGCGGAGAAACAAGAAAACGAAGAATACCGCTCACTTATGGAAAAAATTGGATCAACAAGTACAAACTCTACACAAAAAAAACGACCCTTCTCTATCACAGAAGAGGGTGAAGAGGATAATGAGAATTTTTTAGACCTTCCCTCAAAAAAAGACAAACCACCAGAATGGACAGAAGTTGTCAGCAAGCGACAGAAAAAAAACATCATTGTCCCCAGGAGAAGGGGTGTCAGGGGTGGCAAGAAGAAGAAACAACTAATGAAAAATTCTAAAATCTTAAATGCGGAAGAAGAAGGAATCTTTAATCTCAGCAAAATTGATCTTACTCCTCATCAGATATCTTTATTATCAAAAGGTTTGAAATTCTCACCACAATCAAATGCTAACCCATTTGACTTATATATTGATACACAAAAATTTGTACTAAAATTATGTATAAAAAAGTTCTTTTCCACTCAGAATGGCAATATGTCCAGCGAACCTGTCGATAATAAGTTTCAACATAGCCAATTTAGACCATCATCCACCTTTTTTCCTGCACATATCAAAGGCCCACACATCAACACCTTTGAAAAGTTGGTAGAAAAAGACATTAGGGCTCTTACAGGAAAAGAAAAGAAAAAAATCAATTTGTCTAAAGAAGAACAAGAGGCATTAAAAGAACTAAAAGAAGACAACCGTATCATTTTCAAACCAGCTGATAAGGGTGGAGGATTGGTCATAATGGACAAAGAAAATTATGAAAAAGAAATTGACAAACTACTTTCGGACACGGAAACGTATCAAATACTTCAAGGTGATCCAATGGACCAATATAAAAGAGAACTTGAGGAACTTCTACAAGAAGGCTTACAATTAAACATTCTAACCCAAAAAGAATTTGATTTTCTTTTCAAAATATACCCAAAAATACCCACTTTCTACCAGTTGCCCAAACTTCACAAAGACTCACAGAACCCACCAGGACGCCCAATAGTGTCGGGTGTAAATTCTTTATCCTCGAATCTATCCAAATATGTTGATTTTTTTCTTCAGGAATTAGTAACAGAACAAAAAAGCTATTTAAAAGATACTATAAACATCCTGCAAATATTGGAAACAATTGTGTGGAATAAGGAGTACATTCTATGTACATGTGATGTACGATCCTTGTACACGTGTATTGCACACGATATTGGATGTGAAGCCAACAGATATTTCTTGTCTAAAAACACAAATCTACCCAATGCCCAAATAAATTTTATTATGGAATGCATCAATTATATTCTGACGCACAATTATTTTTGGAATGACGATACATTCTATAAACAGAAAAAGGATGTGGCAATGGGTTCTTCATTCGCACCGAGTTACTCTAATCTTTTTGTGGCTAGGTGGGAGGAGGAATTCATCTGGAAGAACAATCCCTTTCTTCCTCACATATTAATATGGAAGAGATACATAGATGATCTCATCTTTATATGGAAAGGTCCAGAGACCGTCCTTAAAGAATTCCTATCCTATATGGCAAATAACAATTATGGTTTAGAATTCACATTTACAATAAGCAAGGAAATGGTTATATACCTAGATTTGGAAATATTCATTGAGGAAAACAAAATACACACTAGAACACATACCAAAACAATGAGTGGCAATAACGTGCTTTCTCATAACAGTAATCATCATAATAAGTGGATTAAAAACATTCCAGGTGGTCAGTTTAGGAGACTTAAAAGAAATTCCTCTAAACATGACATTTTCGTTACACAAAGTGACTCTCTAAAGAATAAGTTTATAGAAAGAGGCTATAATGAGACCAGTTTGCAGGAAGAAATAAATAAAGTCACAAACATAGATAGAAAAGATTTAATCCGTTATAAATCTAAAACTACGGAGAACAATTACCAATTAGCCTTCATCACTCAATACAATAGCCAGCACCAAGCCTTTGAAGAAATTATAAACAAACATTGGCACATTTTACAACTGGACACTAAATTAAAACCATTGATCAAAGACAAACCACAGATTATTTATAAAAAGGCACAAAATTTGAAACAGAATCTGGTTAGAAGTTACATATTATCTGATAATACAAAATCGAAGGAAAACCAAGGAAGTTTCTTTTGCTTAAAATGTGTATCATGTAAGACCACTAAGCAAACATCAGTGCAGCCCATAAAGAAATTAAATTCTAACGTCATAAAAAAAGAATTTGATGTTAAAGGTAGAATTACTTGTGACACCGAGAGAGTAATCTACATGCTAGAGTGCCCTTGTGGACATCAATATATAGGACAGACCAAAAGAAAATTAAAGATCCGTATATCTGAACATATACTAAATATTAAAAAAGGGTTGGAGACCCACAGTGTGTCCAAACATTTTTTAGATTGTCACAACAAAGATGCATCAAAACTAAAATTTATGGGCATAGAAAGGGTGGAATACAATTGGAGAGGAGGCGATATTTCACAAATTTTGAGACAAAAAGAAACAAAATGGATTTATTTAATGGATACGCTGACTCCCAAAGGTTTAAATATTGATTTAGAACTTAATGCTTTTTTATAAATCAGTATAATTAATTTACATACATATCACTTCATTAGAATTGCGCAAAACCATATCGAAAGAAAGTATTTGTATGGACTTCTCCTTTTTCCTAATAAAAAATTAGGACACATGGTAACTGCCTGTTTTAATTCAATTTCCATTTTTTTAATAAAGTTTTTTCCTATAAAAAAGAGATTGAGGATGTCCACTAATTATCCTAGATGAAGGGCTTATGCCTGAAACGCGTTGGACCATACAGGAACCCCTACTTTGCACGGGACTCACAATATCAAACTGTGCATTACGGATGGGGAACCAGCAAGTCAGCCAGCCGGTAATTACAACCGCCAGCTGTCATCCAGCCTTCAGCCGCTCGGACGGGGAAACAGCAGTTAGCTGGCAGCTAATCAAAGCCGCGAGCCGTCAGCCGGCCGCCAGCCGCTCAGCTGCTGATTGAAAAGCAGCAAGATCACTGCTACCCGTTTAAAACGACAGCAACGTGCGCTACGAATGCCTGGACTACTGCTAAGAAAGCACGAATGAATAGGGGTAAGAAACTCCTTACATATACATCAGTTTTTAACATCTTATGGACTGATTAGTATTTAGATAGGGGTAGATAGTTATCCTGATCTCCTTTGGCTGATCTGCAATCCAAGCTCTAATAGTCCAAAAAAGGGCTGTAAACATTTTTACTAATCTTTCTTTTTTACAGGTTTTGCGCATACACATAATTATATATAACAAGCGCTTTTTTATTTCCATACTATATGAAAAATTAATTAATTGAGCTGCTATCAAATCCCGTTCATAGCGCAATCTAGTACTCCTTTTACATTTGACAGTGACATGGCCTGCAGGACTATTGGCTTTCCTGTCTAAGGAGGAAATTGACACTGAGGGAGTTGGTGGTGTGTTTTGCAGGAGCTTGGTTACAAGAGGAAGGGATTTAGTGGTCAGTGGACTGCTTCCGCTGTCATCCAATGTTTTTGAACTTGTCAATGACTTCTGATGAATGCGCTCAAGGTGACGTATAAGGGAGGATGTTCCTAGGTGATTAACATCCTTACACCCTACTTATTACAGCTTGACAAAGGCAACACACGGCTTGACACCTGTTGTCCGTATTTCTGTTAAAATAATTCCACACCAAAGAGGTGATTTTTTTTGTAATTTGACCAGGCATGTCAATGGCCATATTCGTCCCACGGACAACAGGTGTCTCCTCAGGTGCCTGACTTAAACAAACCACCTCACCATCAGAATCCTCCTTGTCAATTTCCTCCTCAGCGCCAGCAACACCCATATCCTCATCCTGGTGTACTTCAACAGTGACATCTTCAATTTGACTATCAGGAACTGGACTGCGGGTGCTCCTTCCAGCACTTGCAGGGTGCGTGCAAATGGTGGAAGGCGTCACCTCTTCCCGTCCAGTATTGGGAAGGTCAGTCATCGCAACCAACACAATTGGACTCTCCTTGGGGATTTGTGATTTAGAAGAACGCACAGTTCTTTGCTGTGCTTTTGCCAGCTTAAGTCTTTTCATTTTTCTAGCGAGAGGATCAGTGCTTCCATCCTCATGTGAAGCTGAACCACTAGCCATGAACATAGGACAGGGCCTCAGCCGTTCCTTGCCACTCTGTGTCGTAAATGGCATATTGGCAAGTTTACGCTTCTCATCAGACGCTTTTAATTTTGAGTTTTGGGTCATTTTACTGAACTTTTGTTTTTTTGGAATTTACATGCTCTCTACTATGACATTGGGCATCGGCCTTGGCAGACGACGTTGATGGCATTTCATCGTCTCGGCCATGACTAGTGGCAGCAGCTTCAGCACGAGGTGGAAGTGGATCTTGATCTTTCCCTATTTTACCCTCCACATTTTTGTTCTCCATTTTTTAATGTGTGGAATTATATGCCAGTTATATATCAATAGCAATGGCCTACTGATATTATATACTGGTGGTCAGCAAAATTATGCACTGTCCTCCTACTATATATACTGCGCACAACTAAAATGCACCACAGGTATGGATGGATAGTATACTTGACGACACAGGTAGGTAGAGCAGTGGACTACTGTACCGTACTGCTATATATTATATACTGGTGGTCAGCAAAATGATGCACTGTACTCCTACTATATATACTGCGCACAACTAAAATGCACCACAGGTATGGATGGATAGTATACTTGATGACACAGAGGTAGGTAGAGCAGTGGCCTACTGTACCGTACTGCTATATATTATATACTGGTGGTCAGCAAAATTATGCACTGTACTCCTACTACTGCGCACAACAACTAAAATGCACCACAGGTATGGATGGATAGTATTCTTGATGACACAGAGGTAGTTAGAGCAGTGGACTACTGTACCATACTGATATAATACTGGTGGTCACCGGTCAGCAAAATTCTGCACTGTCCTCCTACTATATACTACAATGCAGCACAAATATGGAGCATTTTTCAGGCAGAAAACGTATAATACTGGTGGTCACTGGTCAACAAAAATCTGCACTGTCCTCCTACTATATAATACTGGTGGTCCCCAGACCCCACAATAAAGCACACTGAGCACAGATATTTGCAGCACACTGAGCACAGATATGGAGCGTTTTTCAGGCAGAGAACGTAGATATTTTCAGCACACTGAGCACAGATATTTGCAAGAACACCTAGCACAGATATTTGCAGCACACTGAGCACAGATATTTGCAGCACACTGAACACAACTGAGAGAACGCTGCACGTCCTCTCCCTATCATCTCCAAAGCACGAGTGAAAATGGCGGCGACGTGCGGCTCCTTATATAGAATACGAATCTCGCGAGAATACGACAGCGGGATGATGACGTTTGGGCGCGCTCGGGTTAACCGAGCAATGCGGGAAGATTCGAGTCTGCCTCGGAACCGTGTAAAATGGGTGAAGTTCGGGCGGGTTCGGATTCCGAGGAACCGAACCCGCTCATCTCTAGTAAATACTGATCTGTGCATGCTTCTCTAAACACGCTGCTCAGTGGGCAAACATGGACCTAAGTAAATTTACTACTAAGTGGCCCACTATTAGGCTGACACTGATATCTCTACATAAAATATAAATAATAAAAGGCCGAATGGGTAAACTAAGTGGTTTCAAAAAGAACAGCTGAAAAAAAAATTAAAAGTCTCAGCACTTAACATAACACTACCTGTTCTATAAAAAACACACACTGCATCAACACCAAATTCACAACACACACTACCATTGTTTTTTAATTATTCATTTAATTTTTTATTTTAATTCTCTTAATGTTTTTTATTTTTATTTATACACTTTTGGTTATTTTGTAAGTTTTATATTGTTTTTATATTTTCACCCTTTGTAAACTTGACTTCCTCCCTCTTTATGTGAAAAGCAACATGAGAATGAATGATTTACATTTTTATGAACAATCTTTTAATAACTATTGAAACCCCTTGGAACTTAACCAACATGTGGTTACTGCTAAAACAACGGACTTCCTGTTCCAGGCATGTCTGGTTCCGGGCACTTCCAGTTTTGAGCACTTCCATTTTTTTCAATGAAGTTTTATGGTATAAAAACACCTTCAGAACAAACAAGAGCCATTGTTGAGAAATAATCTATTGATTTGAAACGCGTTGGTCCAGAAGAAAGGGCCACGCAAGGGCAGAAGAGCAAGGCAACGGGACCTAGACACCACAGCACTCCTGGATGCTGACGGGACAGCGCCTACAAAGCACCGGACTATACCTGCAAATGGCCCCCCAACCTGTCCTAAAAGTCTATGATCATTGTGCTCACAAGACCCATTGTTTTTAATTCCCTGTCGTTTCACATCTCTACTCTCATATCTTGCTTTCCACTTCTCAACCCTCTCCTATACCTATGCAAATTCTTATCTCTGCTGCATTCTTTCTCAGTTAAATTTTTTTTTAAATATTTTTTTTCCTTGGCATTCAGTCCACAGCCTCAAGGCTGTAGTGCTTCTAATTCTAATACATATTACTGGGCTGTTGCTTCAGGTTATCCATTTCTCCACTTATCTTGGGGAGGAAGGGATCTCAGGTTGTGCAGCCAGGACCTTAACTATGGTAGTGCCAATGGTGCCTGGCACACAGCACATATGCAGCACATATGCTCTGTGGGCAGAGAACTTTCAGCAGTACCCACAGGGCCACATCACCCTATTGTCTGCTTTCATGCTCGACAGTCCCACAACCACCGCCACTAGCTACATTGCTGCCTGCAGTGGGGTGCATCTGGCTCCTTCTATTACATACATTACACAGATTGCTTGCAGGCTTCCCCCCCCCCCCCCCCCTCCAGGCTCCCCTCTCTCTGGCCGCAGTTCTTCCTGAAGACAGGCAGTGAGACAATGCAGCTCTTCATCCTGCTACTCCATTCCCCTTACCTGGCTGCTTTCCTGCTCCAAGTTTGCATCACCTTCCCAGGCTGCTGCTGGACACAACAAAGTAAGCAGCAGCATAGCTGCTCCAGGAGGGGCTGGGGGAGAGCGAGAGATAACAATGATAATGATGATGTTGAGGAGTGAGGTGGAGGGGCTCTACCTGGCATAATACAGTATGTGTAAGGGACACTACCTGGCATATTGTGTGTAAGGGTCTCTACCTGGCATAATGTGTACTGTATAAGGGGCTCTTCTGTGATGTAAGATGTATAAACGGCTCTACTGTGGTGTAATGTGTATAAGGGGTTCTAGTGTATAAGGGGGTACTACTGTCTAGTGTAATGGACACTACTGTGTGGTGCAGTGTAACTAATGGACACTACTGTATGGTGTAATGGGAATTGGACTGATAAAGGTGCCCTGCCACCTACAGTATCATTGTGATGATCACAACCACATGCTGCCTCTAAATCACAGACAGCTGAGAATTAGAGACAGCTCATGGCTGGTTTAACTCGCATTGAGGGAGACTGCTATCTAAGTGCTGAGAATGAGGAAAGCACAGAGGACAGGGCCCCTCTTACAGAGCTAAGTCTTCTTTTATTGCTGGGTCAATCTATATTTGCATACAGAAAATAAGGTATCTGACTGCCATTCATGTGGTTGTTCTGTGTAATGTACGCAGGGGCATTTTAAGAGAGGAGGGGACCTGAGTGCAGCTTCCATTGTGGGCCCCCTCATCTCTGGCAACATTAGACTCTGGCATCTCCTGCACATGCGCAGGTCTCCGTGAACATGGCGCCCGCGCCTTGTTCCTGGGACATCTCCAGTGTGCATGCGCAAATCACTCGGAATTGGCCGTGGTGGCACTTTTTTCAAGTGATTTCTGTCAGCAGTACAAGGCTGCAGTCGCGGGAGTCCAGAGGGGTAAGTATAACATATGGGTGCCGTGTGTGTGGTGTGCGTCCCCCTGGACCCAGGGGTCTGTGTGCGCCACACACACTGCACCATTATGACTGTACGGGTCTTGCATCTAGGATGCTGACTGTATTGTTTGCCGGTCACATGGCACATTACTATGTGTCATATTATGCACCTGGGATGGGGTGTAGGAAGGGGGCCCAAACCATATATTTGCACATTGGCCACTACTTACAAGCTCTGCCACTGTAACACAAGATCCACAACAGTGCTGATTATTTTCACAAGGAAAATTTATAAATGTAGAAAGTTTAAACAGTTGTGTATATATCAGGTACAAAACACTGGGGGTAATTCAGAGTTGATCGCAGCAGCAAATTTGCTAGCAGTTGGGCAAAACCATAGGGGTCATTCTGACCCAATCGCACACTGTGCTTCTTTGCAGCCGTGTGATCGGGTCTGAACTGCGCATGCACGGCGGACACATTGCGCAGGCGCGTTGTTGCCCAGCGATGGCGTCTAGTTGATTGCACAGGCAGCAAAAAGTTGCTACGTGCGATCAACTCGGAATGACCCCCATGTGCACTGCAGGTGTGGCAGATATAACATGTGCAGAGAGAGTTAGATTTGGGTGGGTTATTTTATATCTGTGCAGGGTAAATACTGGCAAATTAGATTTCAGTTTGAACACTCCCCACCCAAATCTAACTCTCTCTGCACATGTTATATCTGCCCCCCCCCCCCCTGCAGTGCACATGGTTTTGCCCAACTGCTAACAAATTTGCTGCTGCGATCAACTCTGAATTAGGCCCACAGAGCAATTATGCCGTTTTAATTTTAAAAAATTTGGGGGGGCAAATTATAATGCAAGTAGAGTATTAAATAGTATTATTAGCAATAATTTATTCAATGAATATATCCTAGATCCTGCAATGTCTACACAAAATGAACCCTACAGTATGCATTATTTTTAGCTGCTCAATGAAAATAAATGAATATGCATAGATTGTGATTTCAATCAATTTCCTACTGCAGGCTAAACATCTCATTCAGTCAGTTGTCCAATCAGTTACTGTAGGATGTAGGTTGCTATATATGATGTGTAAGGCGAACTTGCTTTTCTCTCCTTTGAGGCACTGTGTTTGCCTGTGGTGCTCTGAGTTCTCTAAGTGTTGCACTTTCTCCAATGTTTTATGTGGATCCATTGAAAGATTACTATGGTTATGATGATTGCAGCTTTCACTGTGGAAGAAAAGAAATTCTGCCTGTAGGTATATTCGAGGTGAAAGAGGCACAGGAAAGTAAAATGAAAATTAATATTATATTGTTCGGCAGATGTTGCACATAGTAATTACGAGGGATGAAAGGCAGTAATACTGAGAAGAAAAAAAAATCAAGAATTGTGAAAGATGAAATACGTCAAAAAGCAATATCGAACATGGTCATGGTGCAACCCACTGTCATTGGTCACCAACCCACTATTGATACATTATTACAGTTTAAAAAATGTTGTAATCCCTTGTTCCTTACAGCTACTAAACAAAATCACTCCAATGTCATTATACACCCAATAAAGATGATGACCAGGAATGCCTGAGCACATTGCCTTTACTACACTAATTGCTGAGGAATGCCTTTACTACACCAATTGCTTTTAATAAAAGTGACTATTAAAAAAAAAAAAAAAAAAAAAGTTTCTATATATTTTGCACCTGAAATATAGCAATATTTCTTAATATATAGTATCAAACCAAAATCATCTATGCTTCTCACCAAATACACTGCAAATCATATTTTATGTTTAATAATGTGCATAATCGGCATCAAAGGATACATTTGTTAGCACTGCATGTTTTGCTTGAGTACTATTGCCGTTTTAAATTTCCTGTTTAACACACCGAGATGCAGTAAATTTGCCTGCAACAGCTCATTTGAAATTTTGTCCACCAAATGATTTGGCAGTCAAACAGAATTTGTTTATTTCAGATAACTTTAGACAAAAAAAATGTATGGACAGGCAGAATCGTATTAAGTATACACAGGGCCGGCTTTACCATTAGGCAGCTTTAAGCAGCTGCCTAGGGGCGCTGTCCAGTTGGGGGCACTGCTGAATTCATCTAGCAAAAAAACTGAAGGATGTCTCTTTATGCGGTTCAGTAATAAACTTACAGATGGGGTGGATGGAACACAATAAGGAGCATACAAATATATGTATGTCTGTGTGTATATATATATATATATATATATATTCTAAAAAACAAAATGAGAGAGGCGCCTCCTAGTGCAGTACAGACAGTGTAATCTACCTCCACCAAGAACACCCTAAAGTCGGAGGTGTACCGTATTAAGTGGTCTCATAACCACCTTCAAGCAGCGTTTTTAGAAATCCAGATGTTCCCCGCTTCTGACAGTAGGTTCCTGGATGTAATGGTCACACAGGTGTCTATGGTCTCAAACCGTGCAGTGCAAAGGATGAGAAGCAAAAAGAACCATAGTGTAATACAATTTTTTAAAACATTTATTTACCATTACACAAAATAATTGCCCGTACCATAAAAAAGTTATAAAACAGCTTATCTGATAACAGATGTCTTAGTCCGTCACTCAACGCGTTTCGTCCGTCGCTATACTGCAGGACTTCCTCAGGAGTGTATACATAATGGCCCACCAGGGCCTCTATTTATACCCCTCTTAATGGGGAAAATAGCTTCAATTACTCAGGGAATTTCCGGAAGTGACGTCACTTCCGGTCCCGAGTGTAAACAAAACAACCAACAATATAAACACTTATTAATGTATTGTATAATACTTTGCCCCCCCCATAGATGCACCCAGATGCTGGCTCCCAAACTAACATAGTTCTGAGCGGCATTCCCGCTCCCGCCGCCCGCGACCGCCGGAAGTCGCGAGCAGGCCGGGCAGCGCTTCCGCCCTCAATCAATCCAGCGTCAGGCGCACTCACTGAGCATGCGCGGGACTAAGCAAGTCACAATGCCGCCCGTCCCCGCTGCTCTTGTGTGCGCCCGCTGGAAGTATTATGCTGTTTGAGTTGTCCACACATCACGGCGCCATATTAAGGGAGCCCAATTTGTTTGTATCAGGAATACATAGTCACATTGATATCATTTTTGAATGGATTAACATATAAAGCGAATATATGTCATAAAATTCATCAATAAATTAATACATAAAAAATGAATAAAAAATACACTGAAGAAAATATATAAAAAAATATAGAAGAAATAGAAAAAATGGAAAAAATAGAAGGAGGGACTAAGATTATTGAATAGGAGTTTTCTGGTGAAGATCATATTAAATTTTTTTTTAAAAATTCTTAATTAAAAATATCAATTAATTAGTATATATATAAGCATATAGAGAATACAGAAGATATAATACATACTTCGAAACATATTTCTTATGAACATATAATTAAAATAATCCTTAAAATTATCTCAATAATAAAACAAACTAGAATGTATCACCAAACTTTCAAAGGAATGGAGCAATTTCATAATTATCATTGAGTCCTCTAGGGGCCAAAGTTTTTAGTTCTTAAATCCAATACATCTCTCTTTGGGAAAGTTTTTTCTCCCTGTCTCCACCTCTTGGCCCCAATTTGACGTTCTCCAGGGTTCTTACTGTTAATACTTTTGTTTCAGATCCATGGAAAGTTTTGAAATGTCTTAGAATAATGTGGTGTTCCTGTTTATTCTTTATGCTCCGGATATGTTCCTGAATCCGGATTTTCAATGGGCGTTTGGTTTTCCCTATATACTTCAGTTTGCAGGGACATTCTATCATGTAGATGACCCAAGGTGTATTGCACGTTGTACGGTCTCTTGTGTATGATTTTGATCCTTCTGAATTAGTAAAAGAACTTGATCGGGGGTGTACAAATTGGCAGACATTACAGTGTTGGCACTTGAAAACACCTTTCATATCCCATTGGGTCTTCACCTCTGGTTTCATTGATGGTATCATACTCGGTGCCAAGTGGTCCTTCAAACTTTTAGCTTTTTTGAAAACCACCATCGGTTTTTCCGGTAAAATTGTGTTTAAAACCGTGTCCATCTTTAGTACACCCCAATGTTTATTTAAAATTGCACGGATTCGTTTTTCCTGGCAGTTGAACCTCGTAATAAAATTAAAACCTTGTTCCCTATGAGTTTTATTTTTGTATGTTAAAAGATCATTTCGGTTTGTAGCATACGTTCTGTGTTTTGCCTCCTCAACCAAGTCCTTGGGATAACCTCTTTCTAGAAATCTTTCCCCATATAATACGACTTGTTCCTCACGAGCAAGGTCCTCTTCCCTCATGTGCTTTTACGTCTCTTACTTAACCTATCTTCTTTTCAATACTCCCTTTGATGGCACCAAATCCCTCAGTTTTCTGCCACCCCGATACTTATTTCAGTGCTGTTTACTGACGCAGCTATGTATATATACCCTGTACTTGTCCTATATTGTATTGATCTGTAATTCACTGTCTTCATGTTTTGCTTATTTGTTTACTCTATAATTGGGCGCTGCAGATCCCATGTGGCGCCATATAAATAAAGGATAATAATAATAATAATAATAATAATATACCCATACAAATAAAGGGAAGTAGTTGGTATCCCGGCGGACGGAATGCTGGCGACTCCAGAATCCCAACAGTTGGCATCTTGAATGTTAATTTGCTGGGGATGCTTTGGGTTAGGCTAAGGGGTAAGGTAAATTATTGCAGGTTAGGGGGCGCTAGGCTGAAGCTTTGCCTAGGGTGCAAAGAGACCTTGCACCGGCCCTGAGCATACACATAGACAGGAATAAATAGTAACACAACAGTGGTGGTATAGTAACATTTGAAAACAAAACATTTGAATAAAAAATTATCACAATGTTACACTCGCATAGCATCTTTTATATTTGTGACACATCCCTCCCTTGCCATCTTCTGCATCACCATTCAAAAGTTTACAGTGAGATACCATCTGGGGTTTAGCAAAAGGTATGTATCAGGATGACTTATTAATGCATTCTGATAATCCTTCACTGCAATTTGTAGAATTGCAAACTTGTCTGTAACTATTAGGTACTGTATATCAGTGACGTGCGGTGAGGTCAATGGCTGTGGAGGCAATGGCTAATTAAACCCCATTGCCCCTTTAAAAAAAGGGTCCATACTCCTGAGCAACAACCAACTCTGGGTTGAAAGGCCAGTGCTATGGCCCATACCACTAGTGGTGGTGGGTGCAAGGTTCATGGTATGTTAATTGTTATGATTCCAGCACTCCTGACCGGAGGAGATTTTATGACTAGGACCAGAGCGCTGGAATGAAATGCAGGTAACGGGAGCAGGAAAGACTAGTTGCCCCTGGCGCCCTAACTCTATTGTCTCACCCGTGCTATCGGAAATCCCCTGCGAGACTATGGTTTCTTGAGCCCCTGGCAGCCACGTTTGAAGGGCGGATTATGTCTGCCCAACTCCGGTGCCCCCCGGTCTTAGTGAGAGACAAAGGGAAATCCGAGGCAGGATGATAACAAGAGGACCTCTGACTGACAACAGGCCAGGGGCAACAAGCTAACTAACAAAACCTGAAGTATGTGCGGAAACCCGCCAGGGAAAAGGACAACCAAAATCCACTTGTCCAATACTCCTACCCAGCACCGCTGGATACCAGAGTGGACCTGTGGAAGCGGAACCCTCCGCGAAATGCTCCAAAACACAAATAATAAATAATAAAGCGGACAAGCCGCAACACACGGCAAAGCCGTGACTCACGAACACCACTGGATGTTATACGGTGATTAGTCAGGACTCCAGGAATAAGATGACAACTTCCGAGTTCAGGACTTCCGAATACTGGAATGACCGGATACAGCAAGACTGGAACAGACTCTCAGCAAACAGAGACAGCATGCAGGAAGCTATTACCGGCGTCTGTGAGAAGCCCTGAGAGTGCATATGAACAGGAGTCCTCCAATCAGGTGCTGACAGGGCTAATTACCTACATGCCGTGCAGCTGCCTTGCTGCACGGCCAGGAAACAGGTGTAGGTTCATTAAACCCTGGACCCAGCAACGGGGAACGCGGTCCGTCAGTGGCGTCCCCGTTGCTAGGGTCCGTGCGGCTCAGTGCGCCCGGCGTCCAGCGTTGCCAGGGAGCCGGCGGCTGTCCGCGTACGGCGTCCCTGGTTGCTAGGCGCCGGGCCGCACCGACGAGCGGACCCCGGCGCCTAACATTAATATTGTCCATAACAGACAGCCTAAAGTCCAAGCAAGTCTGCCCCATCATGCCAGCACTTGGGAAACCACATGTGCCAGCATGACCTGGCATTTAGGGCCCACTGGCACCTATAGTCCACTGTAAAGAAAATGTTAAACGAATCACAAGACACTTAGGGGGGTGTGATAAGATTTGAATTCCCCCTTATCTCCCATCTAAAGCAGGGGTGGCCAACCAGTCAGAGGCAAAGAACCAGAAAAGATCTGTAGTCAAGAGCAAGAGCCACTATCATGTGCGCTCAAATATGGGTGTGTGGCCTAGTTGTCACAAAGCCACACCCCATTTTTGTGTGCACACTTTTCGGTATGATGTTTGTTGAAGTATGACCTCATATCATATCCTCGTTTTTCGTCATGTTGTACAGTGCCACATACATATAATGCCCCAGTACAGTGCCACATACTGTACATATAAAAACGCCAAAAAAATGGGTGCCTCCACAGTGCCAGATACATATATGCCCCCACAGTGCAAGATACATATATGCCCCAAGTGCCAGATAAACATGTCCCCACAGTGCCAGATACATATGTCCCTACAGTGCCAGCTATGCCCCCAGTGTCAGATACACATGTCACCTCAGTGCCTACTATGCCCCCATTGCCAGATACATATGCCCCCACAGTGCCAGATACACATGTCCCCACAGTGCCTGCTATGCTCCCAGGGCCAGATATGTCCCCCAGTGCCAGATACACATGTCCCCCCAGGGCCTGCTATGCCTCCAGTTCCAGATATGCCCCCAGTGCCTGCTATGCCCCCAGTCCCTGCTATGACCCCAGTGTCAGATACACATGTCCCCACAGTGCCTGCTATGCCCCCAGTGCCTGCTATGCCCCCAGTACCAGATATGCCCCCAGTGCAGATACACATGTCCCTACAGTGCCTTCTATGCCCCCAGTTCCAGATATGCCCCCAGTTCCTGCTATGCCCCCAGTGCTAGATATGCCCCCAGTGCAGATACACATGTCCCCACAGTGCCTGCTATGCCCCCAGTTCCAGATATGCTCCCAGTGCCTGCTATGCCCCCAGTCCCTGCTATGACCCCAGTGCCAGATATGCCCCAGTGCAGATACATAAGTCCCTACAGTGCCTGCTATGCCCCCAGTTCCAGATATGCCCCCAGTACAGATACACATGTCCCCACAGTGCCTGCTATGTCCCCAGATCCAGATATGCCCCCAGTGCCTGCTATGCCCCCAGTCCCTGCTATGACCTCAGTGCCAGATAAACATGTCCCCACAGTGCTCACCAGCCCCCGCGCCCCACTCCCTGCACTGCTGCTGCTGCTCACTCTCCGGCGGCGGTGTCTCTCTCAATTAGGCGCTGGTCCATGAGCCAGTCAAAGCTCGAGGTCCGGTAGCCAATCAGGAGCCTTAGCTGCCGGTCCAAGAGCTCTGATTGGCATGCGGGCCGGCACCGAATTGAAGAGAGACACCGCTGCCGGAGAGGCATGCGTGTGTCTGGGGTTGGGGGCAGCGGTGGCTAGGAGCTGACCGAGCCGCATGCGGCGGATGAAAGAGCAGCATGCGGCTCGAGATCCGCGGGTTGGCCATAGTGGTCTATAGTGACGGGAGATCGGGGGACAATACTCAAATGCCGCCCCTCCATTATCTCTCTGATCACGCACATTACAGTCGGGTTTAGTTGCGCAAAGCACCTAAACTTTACCACAGTAATAGGCGTAATAGTGAAAAGACCCATTTGGGCACCTCTTTACGCGCATTTCAGCTCACTATTGCCGGTGGTAGTGAGCTGAAATGAACTTGTCACGCCCATTGGCAGAAACATTAGAATACTGCAGCCAGAAGGGGGGCGGGGGGGAGATTTGAATCTGGCCCTAAATGTTTTAATCATTTATTATACAGCATCTTCACCTGGGGGTTGCAAATTTAAGTTCTTTTAAATTCGCAGCCACGTCACCGGGAGTTCCGCAATCTTCTCCCTTCGGGAGCACTTGCATGCTCCTTTTTCACTGGTGGACTGCCAGCCGCTGCCGCGAGCCGGCTTATATATGCCAGCTAGTGGGGGGCGGGGTGATGACGTGGCGAGCAGTGATTGGCTCTCAGTGGCCATCTTGAATTTTAAAAATTCATACTGTGCAGTATGGCTGGCAAACACTGGATGTTAGCTTGCTTCCATGCCCACTATCTCTACTGGATCCTGCCGCCACTAATGCCTGTGACCTATGCTGTGTCCCGTTGCATATGCCCACTAAACAGTGAATCCAGCACTGGATCCTCTATCCAATCACATCTGCCTGACTTACAGGGGCTTGCTTTCATGTGGGCTGAAGGCACACCCCTGTCAATGAGACAAATGGTGCCGCTTTCTGTATTTTTTTTTTCTACTGGGCTTTCCCTGCCTGTGACTTGAACCCACCCCCCACTTCAGCCACTTTACTGTTGTCAGCGGGAGGCAGTGCTCTCATTGCCTCCCAACTGATTTGGCTGCATTTACAGAAAATAAAGTATTAGACTAATACAAAGCAGACATTTGGGACAGGTGAGGCTCTGCCTCCCCTGACTGCACGTTCCTGCTGTATATGAGCCTTTTTTTTAAAAGAAGCACAGGAAATACAATATTTTTGAATATTAATAATGTCTTATTATGTGTTAAACTGTTTGAACCCATATTGCTGAGCAAAAAACAAGGGTTGGAAATCCAGATAACAAATCATTCATGGATTGTATGACCTAGAAAAGGAAAATGAAGATGACATTGACAAAGGGACAGGAAAGCTTACCTACATTATCATGAAATGATGAGGACTTCATTACATGTGTACATCATGTGAATGCAAGTAGACATAGTGTAAGTGGCCAATGCCCCAGGTTGTAAATATGCCCATTAGTGTATACTGAAATAGCCAAATGATCCTCGAGGAATTTTTTTATAATCTGTGGCCATGTGACTGATCCCTTCAATTTTATTATATTTGTAGGCTTGACATTGTTTGTTCATGGAATCAAAAAATCCATTGCACTTTGTAGGTTAGAGGTTAATTGTATGACACAAGCAAGAGCTTTATTAACTACTAGTATAAGGTAGGTATAGCATTGTAAAAATCTTCAGAATGAAAAAGGAGGTACAGTAATAGTAAGAGTTTATATAACGAACAAGTCCTACAGTAGGTATATTGGAGAACAGAGTTATTCAGGTGATGAATGTGTGTTTTACCATTTTTTAATTGTCTTTTTTAAACTAGGAACAAATAAGCTTGTGGGAGTGAAAATAACACTGTTTACAGTAATGGACATGTCAGGCAAGGCAATATTAGTTGTATATACTGTAGAACATCAAGAGATCATTTTTCAATAAGTTCTATTTAAAGAAGTAGGCAGATTTCAAAACTAAAAAACGGAAATATTTTTGGCATAAGAGACAGCCTCAACTAGAGATAAGCAAACTAAGTTGGCAGAAAAAAATATGTTTTTTTTTAAATGTTGCTTTGAAAAGTAAATGCTATAAAAAAATAACAAAACCGCAAACTGATCAAATGTTAATGATACATTTCTTTCCATGCCATAATTTAAATTTGCAATATTCAGGAAGTAAACGTACTAATCATTCAAAACACAAAATTTAATAGCTACACTCATCTCAGATATAATTAGAATGTCCATGCTGGTTACTAAATTTGCCTTTACAGTACTTACAATATTTACTTGTCACCAGTGGGGATGGATAAAGCAACCTAGACTATTAAATATTAGAGACAGAGCCGGTTCTGCCCGCACAGCAACGGTATGCAATGTAGAGAGGCGCTGGTGTGAAGAGGCGCTCTCCCTGCTCTGCTACCTTGCTGCTGCCGGCTGCCGCTGTTCCTGTCAGACTGGATGACAGGTAGCGGCGCTGGCAGCGGGTAGCGCGGCTCCCTCCCCCTCCTCCTCCCCAGTGAGACTGCAGGCAGTGTGCAGACTCACCCCTCACACAGCTCTGCTGCTGCTGCCGCCAACATCCCGCGCTCCAAATTGTATTGGGGGCATGGCCTAATCACGGGAAGCGTGGCCACACCCCTTATGGAAAAAGTAAAAAAAAAACTCATTATAGTGCCTGATGATCCCTGAGCCCCCAGCCCTCAGGCAGGGTCAATTCGGTGTGGGAGCGTGATCAGTGTGATCACCCCCACCCCACCTGTACAGGAACAGGCAGAGGCTCGGCATTAGCAGCATGTGCTGTGCTCCCAGGATGAGAGCCTTATGCTGCTGCCCAGTAAAGAGGGATGGTGGTGGGAGTGCGGCAGACCAGGGTACGTGCTGGGCCACTCCATAAGTCCCAGGCCTGGGTAATTAGTACCCGCCCCCCCTCAACATCACTGCCGACATCCTACAGCCGCTGCTGCTGAAGAGACGGAGCCTGCAAGAAATCGTAGGTGGAGAAGAGGAGGAGCAGCGCCTGAGCCGGGACCTCCTGCAGGTACTGGGGCCGCACTGTGGTGGGAATGAAGGCTGTATCTGGCATAGGGGGTTATTCAGAGATGAACGCAGATGGATGCATATGTAGCCAGATCTGCATTCATCTCTGCACATGCTGAGGGCTGCCCAGTACAAGGCAAGGCCACCCAGCATGTGTGGCGCCGCCTCCCGATGCATCCGCAATTTGATTGAGGACACCTCCGATCTAAGGTTGACCCCTGGCAGCGCAGCCTGGTCAGCAGCAATTTTTTTTTGGGAGCGGCTGTGTGTGACGTCCCGGCCTGCCCCCGTTGTTCCGGCGTCACCCCCACAACACCTTAACTCTGCTACGCTGTCGCCTATCAATCACATTGTGGTCACATCCATTGGGGAAGCGACCGCAATGTGTGTGGCCTCATGCCCACTGCGTATGCACAGTTTGCTGCCACTGGCAAACTGCGCTGAGAGACGCTATTGTAGTGGGGTCTCAATGACCTTCATAATGTGTATAATGGGCTGTACCTGGCAAAATGTGTATAATGGGCTCTACTCTGTCATAAAGTGTAATAGCGGCTCTCCTGTATGGCGTAAGTTGTATAAGGGTACTACTGTGCGGTCTAATGTGATTAACGGACACTACTGTGTGGTGTAATGTGACTAACGGACACTACTGTGCAGTGTAATGTGACTAACGGACACTACTGTGCGGTGTAATGTGACTAACGACACTACTGTGTGGTGTAATGTGACTAACGGACACTACTGTGCGGTGTAATGTGACTAACGGACACTACTGTGTGGTGTAATGTGACTAACGGACACTACTGTGCGGTGTAATGTGACTAACGGACACTACTGTGCGGTGTAATGTGACTAACAACACTACTGTGTGGTGTAATGTGACTAACGGACACTGCTGTGCGGTGTAATGTGACTAACGGACACTACTGTGTGGTGTAATGTGACTAACGGACACTACTGTGCAGTGTAATGTGACTAACGGACACTACTGTGCGGTGTAATGTGACTAACGACACTACTGTGTGGTGTAATGTGACTAACGGACACTACTGTGCGGTGTAATGTGACTAACGGACACTACTGTGCGGTGTAATGTGACTAACAACACTACTGTGTGGTGTAATGTGACTAACGGACACTGCTGTGCGGTGTAATGTGACTAACGGACACTACTGTGCGGTGTAATGTGACTAACAGACACTGCTGTATGGTGTAATGTGACTAACGGACACTACTGTGTGGTGTAATGTGACTAACGGACACTACTGTGTGGTGTAATGTGACTAACGGACACTGCTGTGCGGTGTAATGTGACTAACGGACACTGCTGTATGGTGTAATGTGACTAACGGACACTACTTGGATTTGGATGCTCACATAGCCCTAACATCAATAGACCATACTGTATCTGTAACATGTTCGTTTGCATCTGTATATGCTGTACTATTTGCATCTGTACTGTATATACTGTTATATACTGTATGACATACTATAGCATAATGTAGCGTAACGAGATGCACCAGAAAAGTAGTTCTTATGCTGTAGTGCAGTATTGTTTTTTAATGGAGACCACACGCATGCGCATTGGTGATTTTAAAAAGCGACATCTGGTGGATGATCTTAGTTATTACACTCAAAGGTAACGCCAAACGCTCTGTGCGCCTCCCTTCGACTAGGCGCGCCTCCTTGCACTCAGGCACGCTGCGTATACCCGATCACGACTAATGCTTCACTCAGCCAAGATAACGGAGGACCCATCTGTATGTAACACATATGATAAATGTTACATTTGTAATAAACATATATTGCCATTTGCATGTTAACAAACAAAGAAACAACAATCAAAGTAATGTGTGTTTTTACAAATCCAATAGCCATCCCGTTAGCATTTCTCCACTCTCATCATGGAGTCAGTGGTTTGTCTGGATTTGTGGTAGAACCCAAGGCGTTCTTATGGCTGGACCATGTGTGGAGGAAACTGGGAGGTCTGAGCAGGTTTTTCTTCACAGAGAAATGGACTTTACTGGTCACGAGAAGTTAAATAAAGTTAAATAAGACACAGCAACAGTCTCTGATTACCAGCAGGGCTGGCAAATATGATCGGTACAGTGACTGTTGAGTGTCTGATGATGTACTGCATGCAATAAAAATGTGCCGAATAATAGTTGGGGTGGACATAGTACTACAGCAACAGAAGTGGTCTGATGATGCAGGGAAGATGAATCTGCATTAAAACCAGAAGATTTGCTTAGGTTGTAGGTGTCATTGCAGGTGGAGCAGAGAAAGAGAAAGGGTTCACAGGAACTGTAGGGCACACAGAAGACTGGCAGGTAATACAGGATGTAGCACGCAGGGATAATACTGTAGCATACCCAGAAGCAAGAAGACGTGATGGCACTTCAGGAATTAGCACAATGGAGTGGATACAATAATAGATATTGGTAATAGAGAATGGATACCAGTGGCGTGCGGCGAGGTCATTGGCTGGTGAGGCACTTCAGCCATAATTGATCGAACCTTACCGCCACTTGTGATGTCATGGAAGTAGGCTGACAGTGCCTGCCTACTTCTATTTTTTATTTAAACATTTATTTATTTTTTGCAAATATGTGCTTTAGGTAGCCCTTGAATTAAAATAGTTGGGGCATTGGGATCAGAGTTAGGTACCCCTTTTTACACATTACGGCAGACAGCGTCCCCTTTTTTACACATTACGGCAGAAAGCGTCCCCCTTTTTTACACATTATGGCAGACAGCATCCCCTTTTTACACATTACGGCAGACAGTCCCCATCTTTTACACATTACGGCAGACAGTCCCCCTTTTTTACACATTACGGCAGACAGCATCCCCCTTTTTTTACACATTACGGCAGACAGTCCCCCTTTTTTACACATTACGGCAGACAGAGTCCCCTTTTTACACATTACGGCAGACAGTCCCCCTTTTTTCACATTACGGCAGACAGCGTCCCCTTTTTACACATTATGGCAGACAGTCCCCATCCTTTACACATTACGGTAGACAGCGTCCCCCTTTTTTATTTTTTTTACACATTACATCAATAGACTTCAGAGTGTGTGTGTGTGTGTGTGTGTTTGTGTTGTTGGTACTCGCCTTGGGGGGGGGGCACGATCCACAATCCACAGACACATTCTCCTCGGGTCCTGGCAGCTGCAGCGATGCTCCGAAGCAGACAGCTGGCGGCAGCAGGAAGCAGGTCTCAGGGGCTGAGTAGGGACGGCGGCGGCGGGACTCAGGTACGACGGCGGGACAAGGGGAAGGCGCGCCTCACACTCGTTACAGCGGCGGGACAGAGACTTGGGCAGAGACCAGGACTCGCAGCTCCCCTCCCGCTCTGCGGATTCCCACCTGACAGAGGCAGCCGGCAGGTTCCTGCTCCACCACTGCTGCTGCTGGTCAGTCTTAGCGACAGGGGCGTGCTATGGGTTGAAAGCACGCCCCTGTCACTCCCCTGTCAAAGCGGCACTTCCACTAAGTGCCGCTTCAGCTTCATTTTTTAATGGGCTTTTACTGCCCAATTCTTGGTCCCGCTTCCTGCCTTTTGCACTGACAGCGGTAGCCACAGACACAGCGGTGCCTCCTAACCTCATTTAAACTAATATTTTAGACACTAGGAATCATTAAAATAATATAAAGCCTAACGCATATACTTATGACACAGAATATGTGTCATAAGTATTTTCTTTATATTATTTTAATGATTATGACAGGGGAGGTACTGCCTCCCCTGACTGCACATTCCTGATGGATACTGCAGGTAACTGGAGTCTGCTTATGCTTAAATACGGTGTCCAAGTCCTTGAACATTTGGATGCATGGCTGTACACCGGTAAAAGATGCAGCCATACAGTAGATGCAGTTGCATCTGACTCAGAATCGGGCCCATGATCTGCAGGTTTGCTCCATAGACCATCTGTGCATTCAGGGCTTTATTTAGAGTCAGTCTTAAATGCAATGTAAGACTGTGTTCTGTCTCAATTTGAATTTTCTTGCACTCTGCAGTCATGACTTTTCAGTATCTGCATCTTTTTTTGTCTGAAGTTGGAATTTAGAGGCTGAGACTGAATTGGAATGGTCATGGACTCCTGGGAAGTGGTGGTGAATGGCCAAATATTCTCTGTAAAGCGCTGCGGAATATGTGTGCGCTATATAAATAACTGGTAATAATGTGACTGCAGTGGGCATGGATTTACAAAGAAAGTACAGTAAGCCTGTGACTTGGGGTAATTATAATTGCAAATTGAGACTAACATGGCCAGCAAAAACAACAACAAGACAATTTATCCTGCAAGGGACATTCAGTTTTCAGAAATACAGATTGATTCATGCGCAATTGAGGAAGGAGAAGTGTTATACGCAGGTACGGTGTATCACGGGGCTGGTGTAACTTGCCTTAGAAATGTTCATATTTTACCTGGTACTTGATTTTCTCCCATCACAACAGGTACTAGGGAATGATTTAGAAAGGTAAGGAAAGTGAGACCTCACAGAAGGTAGTTCAACAGGTGACTCTGTAGAAAGCTTGTTTATTTTGAAGAAGATATTAACTCTTGATATTTTGGAAACTGTCAATAATATTCCAATTCACTTCAACAGGTTCAGTATATGAGCTCATAAAGACATTTATGCATCATGAGGCAAATAAGGGTAGTGCATATCTGGTTTAAAGACACATTAATTACTCCTACATCATGAATCAGGCACTTCAATACACCACCATAATAACTTTGGCTCAGCATATCGGGGGTAATTCCAAGTTGATCGCAGCAGGACATTTTTTAGCAGTTGGGCAAAACCATGTGCAGTGCAGGTGAGGCAGATATAACATGTGCAGAGAGAGTTACATTTGGGTGTGGTGTGTTCAATCTGCAATCTAAATTGCAGTGTAAAAATAAAGCAGCCAGTATTTACCCTGCACAGAAACAAAATAACCCACCCAAATCTAACTCTCTCTGCACATGTTATATCTGCCTCCCCTGCAGTGCACATGGTTTTGCCCAATTGCTAACAAACTTGCTGCTGCGATCAACTCAGAATTACCCCCATCATCTCTTAGTAAACAGCACATATACCTTCAATCAGATATTTCTTCTCAATACCACAGTACATCTATTAGTCACAGTAAATCTTATAATATAATAACACTAATGCTCAACTTTGCATACTCAATAAAGATGTTCCTAAAGCTAGGGCCGTAACTAGGTGTGGGCGGATGGAGCTTAGCACACAGAGCAGTTGGTCTGTGGGCACACCATCCACATCCACACTGATTGCTCCCCATCAGCTGTAGCGATGCTCACTGTAATGTAGTTTAATATTAGTAGCGCTGCGTCTGGCACCTTCCCTGCCGGAGGCAGCGCTGCTGATATACATTACATTACAGTCACAGCAGACAGCACTGGGCTGTCTGTGAATATTGACTCTCTCCCCCACGTGTACTCTGCTCCGCACCCCTCCTTATGCTCTCCTCAGCACTGTGCACACACTTATTTCGGGTACTGGGGATGACTCATAGACGGCTGCTGCTGCTGCCTTCACATGAGTAAAGTCTCCCTCTCCTCCTCTCTCTCCCCTCGTGCAGACTCCAACGCAAGTGCTGCTTCATTTAAGTACTGTACAGTATGTGCTTGTTAATGCTTCTTTCCGTAAACTAAATAACATTAAGATAGACTTACCTTTTGGTTGGTCATCCTGGACTGTCTCTCAGTGACTTTTTAGATGAATCACTGTGTAAAATACAGTGTGAAGATTTTGTAAATGAAAACCCCCCAAAAAACTGCACATACATTAATCTTATATACATATCAAGCAAACAGATCTGAGGGCGCTTACATGTATGGTAATACTAGTACATCAGTTTAAAACAAAACAATTTTCAAGTACATAGAATAAAATGTATTCATAAAAGTACAGA
This sequence comes from Pseudophryne corroboree, assembly GCF_028390025.1. Taxonomy (NCBI): domain Eukaryota; kingdom Metazoa; phylum Chordata; class Amphibia; order Anura; family Myobatrachidae; genus Pseudophryne; species Pseudophryne corroboree. The sequence continues at coordinate 474,923,486 of NC_086445.1, read as the reverse complement.
ATAAAACATAGTACATATTTGTGATTTTACAGAGGACGTCCTTGGATATATCCGGTTTTACATTCAGTTTTTAGTGTATTTCTTTGTTGAAACATACAATATAGAAGTAGAACAATAGATCGACACTAAAAACTGACTGTAAAACCGGATATATCTGAAGACGTCCTCTGTAAAATCACAAAGACGTACTTTTATGAATACATTTTATTCCATGTACTTGAAAATTGTTTTGTTTCTTTTAAACTGATGTACTAATATTGCCATACATGTAAGCGCTCTCAGATCTGTTTGCTTGGTGTTTTCTCCCGAACCTTTGCTAACAGGATGTTCTTTTAGAGGTGCTGCTCTTTCATTCTCTTAGCGCTATTGGGTACCCTCCTTTTTTCTTTTATATATATATTAGAGATGAGCGCCGGAAATTTTTCGGGTTTTGTGTTTTGGTTTTGGGTTCGGTTCCGCGGCCGTGTTTTGGGTTCGACCGCGTTTTGGCAAAACCTCACCGAATTTTTTTTGTCGGATTCGGGTGTGTTTTGGATTCGGGTGTTTTTTTCAAAAAACACTAAAAAACAGCTTAAATCATAGAGTTTGGGGGTCATTTTGATCCCAAAGTATTATTAACCTCAAAAACCATCATTTACACTCATTTTCAGTCTATTCTGAATACCTCACACCTCACAATATTATTTTTAGTCCTAAAATTTGCAACTAGGTCGCTGGATGACTAAGCTAAGCGACCCTAGTGGCCGACACAAACACCGGGCCCATCTAGGAGTGGCACTGCAGTGTCACGCAGGATGTCCCTTCCAAAAAACCCTCCCCAAACAGCACATGACGCAAAGAAAAAAAGAGGCGCAATGAGGTAGCTGTGTGAGTAAGATAAGCGACCCTAGTGGCCGACACAAACACCGGGCCCATCTAGGAGTGGCACTGCAGTGTCACGCAGGATGTCCCTTCCAAAAAACCCTCCCCAAACAGCACATGACGCAAAGAAAAAAAGAGGCGCAATGAGGTAGCTGTGTGAGTAAGATAAGCGACCCTAGTGGCCGACACAAACACCGGGCCCATCTAGGAGTGGCACTGCAGTGTCACGCAGGATGGCCCTTCCAAAAAACATTCCACAAACAGCACATGACGCAAAGAAAAATTAAAGAAAAAAGAGGTGCAAGATGGAATTGTCCTTGGGCCCTCCCACCCACCCTTATGTTGTATAAACAGGACATGCACACTTTAACCAACCCATCATTTCAGTGACAGGGTCTGCCACACGACTGTGACTGAAATGACGGGTTGGTTTGGACCCCCACCAAAAAAGAAGCAATTAATCTCTCCTTGCACAAACTGGCTCTACAGAGGCAAGATGTCCACCTCATCATCATCCTCCGATATATCACCGTGTACATCCCCCTCCTCACAGATTATCAATTCGTCCCCACTGGAATCCACCATCTCAGCTCCCTGTGTACTTTGTGGAGGCAATTGCTGCTGGTCAATGTCTCCACGGAGGAATTGATTATAATTCATTTTAATGAACATCATCTTCTCCACATTTTCTGGATGTAACCTCGTACGCCGATTGCTGACAAGGTGAGCGGTGGCACTAAACACTCTTTCGGAGTACACACTTGTGGGAGGACAACTTAGGTAGAATAAAGCCAGTTTGTGCAAGGGCCTCCAAATTGCCTCTTTTTCCTGCCAGTATAAGTACGGACTGTGTGACGTGCCTACTTGGATGCGGTCACTCATATAATCCTCCACCATTCTTTCAATGTTGAGAGAATCATATGCAGTGACAGTAGACGACATGTCCGTAATCGTTGTCAGGTCCTTCAGTCCGGACCAGATGTCAGCATCAGCAGTCGCTCCAGACTGCCCTGCATCACCGCCAGCGGGTGGGCTCGGAATTCTGAGCCTTTTCCTCGCACCCCAGTTGCGGGAGAATGTGAAGGAGGAGATGTTGACAGGTCGCGTTCCGCTTGACTTGACAATTTTCTCACCAGCAGGTCTTTCAACCCCAGCAGACTTGTGTCTGCCGGAAAGAGAGATCCAAGGTAGGCTTTAAATCTAGGATCGAGCACGGTGGCCAAAATGTAGTGCTCTGATTTCAACAGATTGACCACCCGTGAATCCTTGTTAAGCGAATTAAGGGCTCCATCCACAAGTCCCACATGCCTAGCGGAATCGCTCCATGTTAGCTCCTCCTTCAATGTCTCCAGCTTCTTCTGCAAAAGCCTGATGAGGGGAATGACCTGACTCAGGCTGGCAGTGTCTGAACTGACTTCACGTGTGGCAAGTTCAAAGGGCATCAGAACCTTGCACAACGTTGAAATCATTCTCCACTGCGCTTGAGACAGGTGCATTCCACCTCCTATATCGTGCTCAATTGTATAGGCTTGAATGGCCTTTTGCTGCTCCTCCAACCTCTGAAGCATATAGAGGGTTGAATTCCACCTCGTTACCACTTCTTGCTTCAGATGATGGCAGGGCAGGTTCAGTAGTTTTTGGTGGTGCTCCAGTCTTCTGTACGTGGTGCCTGTACACCGAAAGTGTCCCGCAATTCTCCTGGCCACCGACAGCATCTCTTGCACGCCCCTGTCGTTTTTTAAATAATTCTGCACCACCAAATTCAAGGTATGTGCAAAACATGGGATGTGCTGGAATTTGCCCATATTTAATGCACACACAATATTGCTGGCATTGTCCGATGCCACAAATCCACAGGAGAGTCCAATTGGGGTAAGCCATTCCGCGATGATCTTCCTCAGTTGCCGTAAGAGGTTTTCAGCTATGTGCGTATTCTGGAAACCGGTGATACAAAGCGTAGCCTGCCTAGGAAAGAGTTGGCGTTTGCGAGATGCTGCTACTGGTGCCGCCGCTGCTGTTCTTGCGGCGGGAGTCCATACATCTACCCAGTGGGCTGTCACAGTCATATAGTCCTGACCCTGCCCTGCTCCACTTGTCCACATGTCCGTGGTTAAGTGGACATTGGGTACAGCTGCATTTTTTAGGACACTGGTGACTCTTTTTCTGAGGTCTGTGTACATTTTCGGTATCGCCTGCCTAGAGAAATGGAACCTAGATGGTATTTGGTACCGGGGACACAGTACCTCCAACAAGTCTCTAGTTGGCTCTGCAGTAATGATGGATACCGGAACCACGTTTCTCACCACCCAGGATGCCAAGGCCTCAGTTATCCGCTTTGCAGTAGGATGACTGCTGTGATATTTCATCTTCCTCGCAAAGGACTGTTGGACAGTCAATTGCTTGGTGGAAGTAGTAAAAGTGGTCTTACGACTTCCCCTCTGGGATGACCATCGACTCCCAGCAGCAACAACAGCAGCGCCAGCAGCAGTAGGCGTTACACGCAAGGATGCATCGGAGGAATCCCAGGCAGGAGAGGAATCGTCAGAATTGCCAGTGACATGGCCTGCAGGACTATTGGCATTCCTGGGGAAGGAGGAAATTGACACTGAGGGAGTTGGTGGGGTGGTTTGCGTGAGCTTGGTTACAAGAGGAAGGGATTTACTGGTCAGTGGACTGCTTCCGCTGTCACCCAAAGTTTTTGAACTTGTCACTGACTTATTATGAATGCGCTGCAGGTGACGTATAAGGGAGGATGTTCCGAGGTGGTTAACGTCCTTACCCCTACTTATTACAGCTTGACAAAGGCAACACACGGCTTGACACCTGTTGTCCGCATTTCTGTTGAAATACTTCCACAACGAAGAGCTGATTTTTTTGGTATTTTCACCAGGCATGTCAGTGGCCATATTCCTCCCACGGACAACAGGTGTCTCCCCGGGTGCCTGACTTAAACAAACCACCTCACCATCAGAATCCTCCTGGTCAATTTCCTCCCCAGCGCCAGCAACACCCATATCCTCCTCATCCTGGTGTACTTCAACACTGACATCTTCAATCTGACTATCAGGAACTGGACTGCGGGTGCTCCTTCCAGCACTTGCAGGGGGCGTGCAAATGGTGGAAGGCGCATGCTCTTCACGTCCAGTGTTGGGAAGGTCAGGCATCGCAACCGACACAATTGGAGTCGGACTCTCCTTGTGGATTTGGGATTTCGAAGAACGCACAGTTCTTTGCGGTGCTACTGCTTTTGCCAGCTTGAGTCTTTTCATTTTTCTAGCGAGAGGCTGAGTGCTTCCATCCTCATGTGAAGCTGAACCACTAGCCATGAACATAGGCCAGGGCCTCAGCCGTTCCTTGCCACTCCGTGTGGTAAATGGCATATTGGCAAGTTTACGCTTCTCCTCCGACAATTTTATTTTAGGTTTTGGAGTCCTTTTTTTACTGATATTTGGTGTTTTGGATTTGACATGCTCTGTACTATGACATTGGGCATCGGCCTTGGCAGTCGACGTTGCTGGCATTTCATCGTCTCGGCCATGACTAGTGGCAGCAGCTTCAGCACGAGGTGGAAGTGGATCTTGATCTTTCCCTAATTTTGGAACCTCAACATTTTTGTTCTCCATATTTTAATAGGCACAACTAAAAGGCACCTCAGGTAAACAATGGAGATGGATGGATACTAGTATACTTATGGATGGACTGCCGAGTGCCGACACAGAGGTAGCTACAGCCGTGGACTAACGTACTGTGTCTGCTGCTAATATAGACTGGATGATAATGATATGAAATCAATATATATATGTATGTATATATAATATCACTAGTACTGCAGCCGGACAGGTAGATAATATATTTATTAGGTAATGATGACTGATGACGGACCTGCTGGACACTGTCAGCTCAGCAGCACCGCAGACTGCTACAGTAAGCTACTATACTATAGTAGTATGTACAAAGAAGAAAGAAAAAAAAAAACACGGGTAGGTGGTATACAATTATTGATGGACTGCCGAGTGCCGACACAGAGGTAGCTACAGCCGTGGACTACCGTACTGTGTCTGCTGCTAATATAGACTGGATGATAATGATATGAAATCAATATATATATGTATGTATATATAATATCACTAGTACTGCAGCCGGACAGGTAGATAATATATTTATTAGGTAATGATGACTGATGACGGACCTGCTGGACACTGTCAGCTCAGCAGCACCGCAGACTGCTACAGTAAGCTACTATACTATAGTAGTATGTACAAAGAAGAAAGAAAAAAAAAACCACGGGTAGGTGGTATACAATTATGGATGGACTGCCGAGTGCCGACACAGAGGTAGCTACAGCCGTGGACTAACGTACTGTGTCTGCTGCTAATATAGACTGGATGATAATGATATGAAATCAATATATATATGTATGTATATATAATATCACTAGTACTGCAGCCGGACAGGTAGATAATATATTTATTAGGTAATGATGACTGATGACGGACCTGCTGGACACTGTCAGCTCAGCAGCACCGCAGACTGCTACAGTAAGCTACTATACTATAGTAGTATGTACAAAGAAGAAAGAAAAAAAAAAACCACGGGTAGGTGGTATACAATTATGGATGGACTGCCGAGTGCCGACACAGAGGTAGCTACAGCCGTGGACTAACGTACTGTGTCTGCTGCTAATATAGACTGGATGATAATGATATGAAATCAATATATATATGTATGTATATATAATATCACTAGTACTGCAGCCGGACAGGTAGATAATATATTTATTAGGTAATGATGACTGATGACGGACCTGCTGGACACTGTCAGCTCAGCAGCACCGCAGACTGCTACAGTAAGCTACTATACTATAGTAGTATGTACAAAGAAGAAAAAAAAAAACCACGGGTAGGTGGTATACAATTATGGATGGACTGCCAAGTGCCGACACAGAGGTAGCTACAGCCGTGGACTAACGTACTGTGTCTGCTGCTAATATAGACTGGATGATAATGATATGAAATCAATATATATATGTATGTATATATAATATCACTAGTACTGCAGCCGGACAGGTAGATAATATATTTATTAGGTAATGATGACTGATGACTGACCTGCTGGACACTGTCAGCTCAGCAGCACCGCAGACTGCTACAATAAGCTACTATACTATAGTAGTATGTACAAAGAAGAAAGAAAAGAAAAAAACACGGGTAGGTGGTATACAATTATGGATGGACTGCCGAGTGCCGACACAGAGGTAGCTACAGCCGTGGACTAACGTACTGTGTCTGCTGCTAATATAGACTGGATGATAATGATATGAAATCAATATATATATGTATGTATATATAATATCACTAGTACTGCAGCCGGACAGGTAGATAATATATTTATTAGGTAATGATGACTGATGACGGACCTGCTGGACACTGTCAGCTCAGCAGCACCGCAGACTGCTACAGTAAGCTACTATACTATAGTAGTATGTACAAAGAAGAAAGAAAAAAAAAAACCACGGGTAGGTGGTATACAATTATGGATGGACTGCCGAGTGCCGACACAGAGGTAGCTACAGCCGTGGACTAACGTACTGTGTCTGCTGCTAATATAGACTTGATGATAATGATATGAAATCAATATATATATGTATGTATATATAATATCACTAGTACTGCAGCCGGACAGGTAGATAATATATTTATTAGGTAATGATGACTGATGACGGACCTGCTGGACACTGTCAGCTCAGCAGCACCACAGACTGCTACAGTAAGCTACTATACTATAGTAGTATGTACAAAGAAGAAAGAAAAAAAAAAAAACACGGGTAGGTGGTATACAATTATGGATGGACTGCCGAGTGCCGACACAGAGGTAGCTACAGCCGTGGACTAACGTACTGTGTCTGCTGCTAATATAGAGTCTAGACTGGATGATAAATTATTGATAATGAGATGAAATCAATATAATATCACTAGTACTGCAGCCGGACAGGTACTATATATATTTATTATGTAATGACTGATGACGGACCTGCTGGACACTGTCAGGTCAGCAGCACCGCAGACTGCTACAGTAAGCTACTATAGTAGTATGTATAAAGAAGAATGAAAAAAAAAAACCACGGGTAGGTGGTATACAATATTATATATATATATATATATATATTATATACAATTATATATATATTTATATATATATATATTAAACTGGTGGTGATTGATTATTAAACTGGTTGTCAGGTCACTCACGTTGCAACTTGCAACTAGTACTCCGAGTCCTAAGCAGACAATCACAAAATATATTATTATACTGGTGGTCAGTGTGGTCACAACAATGGCAGTGTGGCACGGACTCTGGCAGCAAAAGTGTGCACTGTACGTTATATGTACTCCTGAGTCCTGCTCTCAGACTCTAACTGCTCCCCACTGTCAGTGTCTCCCCCACAAGTCAGATAATACAATACACTTACAGTCACACTATCTAATCTATATCACTTCAGCAAGTAGTATAGTAGTATAGTAGTACTCCTCCTAATAATGCTCCCCAAAATTACTACTACTGTGTCTCTCTCGTCTCTACTGTGTCTCTCTCTTCTCTAAACGGAGAGGACGCCAGCCACGTCCTCTCCCTATGACTCTCAATGCACGTGTGAAAATGGCGGCGACGCGCGGCTCCTTATATAGAATCCGAGTCTCGCGATAGAATCCGAGCCTCACGAGAATCCGACAGCGGGATGATGACGTTCGGGCGCGCTCGGGTTAACCGAGCAAGGCGGGAAGATCCGAGTCGCTCGGACCCGTGAAAAAAAACATGAAGTTCGGGCGGGTTCGGATTCAGAGGAACCGAACCCGCTCATCTCTAATATATATATATATATATATATATATATATATATGGAGTGCTACTCTCTGTGACTATCAGACACTGCCGTGCTGTGTAATGTGACTGACGGACACTACCGTGCTGTAAAATGTGGCCAACGGATGCTGCCGTGCTGTGCAATGTGACTAACGGACGTTACCATGCTGTGTAATGTGATTGACCGAAGCTACCGTGCTGTGTAATGTGACTGATGGACTCTATCGCGCTGTGTATTGTGACTGCCGGACGCTACCGCGTTGCATAACGTGACTAATGGACACTACTATGCTGCGTAATGTGACTAATGGACACTACGGTGCTGTGTAACGTGACTAATGGGCACTACCGTGTGGTGTAATGTGACAAATGTGCGCTACTTTGCAGTGTAATGTAACTGATGGGTTCTACTGTGTGGTATAATGTGACTAACAGGCGCTACCGTGCAGAGTGATGTGAGTAACAGACGCTACTGTGCGGTGTAATGTGACTAATGGATGCTCCATGAATGCACCAATGCCGTTTCTTGCACACAGTGCTAAAATGTCTAGTTACAGCACTGCCTAAAGCTACATGTTCCTAGGCGAAATGTCCAGTGATAATAATCAGTCCTTTGAATCTTCACTGATCAGCACAAAAATAAGGGAAAAGGGAGCAATGTTAAACTTGAAATATAAATGGTTCCTTGGACTCAGTATAAATAAGCATTCAAGCAATTTCCAGTTCCAACCAACATGGAAGTAGTGCAAGCATAATGTGCAGTTTATATTGTCTTTTATATTGAGAATCAACTGTAATTCCACAGGTTTACAGCCTCCAGAATAGATATAAAATACTTGTGTCTGTGTTTAGAAGCAAAATGAAATAGGTATAATCACCCAAATGTGGTGCTTTCCACGTTGCTGTAGATTTTAGTCAATTACTTCATTAGTAGTGGATATAGGACTGAGTTTCTTACTATAAGTTTTGCAATTAAAATTACTGCTGCAATAACACATACTGGTGTATCCTTTGTACTGTGGTTACTGCATGGATCTCCCACGTTTCCTGCTCGGGTGAATGGGGCTATGCATGCAGGGCTGGGTTTCACACTTACTGCGCAGTCTTACCTCAGTCTCTCCGGTCCTCTTCCCGACACTGCTTATTGCTTTGCAGCCACTCTCTGCTGCACAGTCACTGCTGCCCACCACTAGTCACACACCTCAGCATTTCTTAGCACCCTGATACTCGGCAGCAGTGCCGTTTCTTGCGGCGGGCAAGCCATGCAACCGCACGGGGCGCCCGCCGCGGCACTTGCTGAGCACTCTCAAACCCCCTCCCCTCTCCTCCCGAGTGCCCAGCTTGGGGGGGCAGGGTTTCGTGGAATGACGCGTGTGCGTCGTGACGTCACGACGCAATCGCGTAATTCCGCGAAACCCCGCCCCCCCGAGCTGGGCACTCGGGAAGAACCGCTTCAAATGTAAGTCAGCCCCTCTCCCTACCCCCCACCACCACCTGCCATACTGTGTAAAATGGAGACACCTGACTGCCGGAATGTGTAAAATGGGGACACCTGTTTGCCGCAATGTGTAAAATGGGGACACCTGTCTGCGCAATGTGTAAAATGGAGACACTTGCCTGCCGGAATGTGTAAAATGGGGACACCTGTCTGCCGCAATGTGTAAAATGGGGACACCTGTCTGCCGCAATGTGTAAAATGGAGACACTTGCCTGCCGGAATGTGTAAAATGGGGACACCTGTCTGCCGCAATGTGTAAAATGGGGACACTTGCCTGCCAGAATGTGTAAAATGGGGACACTTGCCTGCCGGAATGTGTAAAATGGGGACACTTGCCTGCCGGAATGTGTAAAATGGGGACACTTGCCTGCCGGAATGTGTAAAATGGGGGCACGTGCCTGCCGCAATGTGTAAAATGGGGACACTTGCCTGCCATGCTGTATAAAATGGGGGCACGTGCCTGCCATGCTGTATAAAATGGGGGCACATGCCTGAAGCAATTTGTAAAATGGGGACACTTTCCTGCCGCAATGTGTAAAATGGGGACACTTTCCTGCCGCAATGTGTAAAATGGGGACACTTGCCTGCCGTACTGTGTAAAATGGGGGCACGTGCCTGCCGCAATGTGTAAAATGGGGACACTTGCCTGTTGTACTGTGTAAAATGGGGGCACATGCCTGCCGCAATGTGTAAAATGGGGACACTTGCCTGCCAGAATGTGTAAAATGGGGACACTTGCCTGCCGGAATGTGTAAAATGGGGACACTTGCCTGCCGGAATGTGTAAAATGGGGACACTTGCCTGCCGGAATGTGTAAAATGGGGGCACGTGCCTGCCGGAATGTGTAAAATGGGGACACTTGCCTGCCATGCTGTATAAAATGGGGGCACGTGCCTGCCATGCTGTATAAAATGGGGGCACATGCCTGAAGCAATTTGTAAAATGGGGACACTTTCCTGCCGCAATGTGTAAAATGGGGACACTTTCCTGCCGCAATGTGTAAAATGGGGACACTTGCCTGCCGTACTGTGTAAAATGGGGGCACGTGCCTGCCGCAATGTGTAAAATGGGGACACTTGCCTGTTGTACTGTGTAAAATGGGGGCACATGCCTGCCGCAATGTGTAAAATGGGGACACTTTCCTGCCGCAATGTGTAAAATGGGGGCACGTGCCTGCCGCAATGTGTAAAATGGGGACACTTGCCTACCGTGCTGTGTAAAATGGGGACACTTGCCTGCTGTAATGTGTAAAATGAGGACTTTTTTTTTTTTATCCTGTGGTGGCCGTGATGATGAGATCAGATGAGACCACGCCCATCTTAACAAAGCCACGCCCATCTTAACGAGGCCATGCCCCCTTGTCGGGAGCGCAAGCGCCTTCGATGCGCGCATACTTTTCCTCTTTATATCTATGGGGGGGGCGCATTTTTTCTTATGTGAATGGGGGGGGCACATTTTTAAATCTCGCACTGGGAGCCAAATTGGCTAGAAACGGTCCTGCTCGGCAGCTGCGTATGCACAAGCCCGGTGCTGCTCTCTGCGCAGTCTGACCTCTGGCCTCCGTGTTCTCGGCCACAGCTGTCTGCACACCACCGCCTGGCACTCCCTTTTTCCTCAGCTGCACAGAGCAGCCACATGGTCTCTCCTCACAGAGCAGACTTCCTGTCTAAGCACACTCTCCCCCAACATGTTGTTCACATGCAAGGTGCCTGCCAGGAAGATAACCCCTGCAATCCCTGAGAAGCCAATTCTGGGGTATTACAGAAGTGTTGACATTTTTAAAATTGTATATAATTGTCTTTGGCTTTGTGGAGCACTTTATATTGGTACTTATCACCTGCACATACCGACCATTAACGTCTATATATTTGCCTTGTGTATGGCAATATTTTGAGTTTTTTTGTACTGTCCGTGAAGTCATGCTTGCAGTCCAGTCTCATTCCAGCCATATACGATAAGGGAAGCCAGATGGAAGGATTCGTAGCTTGAAAATTCAGTGGTGACTGGTATACAGTATGTCAGCTCTCTGGTAAAGTATCCTCAGACTTACATGTGTGTAATCTATATTTCCCAAAACATTATGGTGTCCAGATAGATTGTAGTAAGCTGCCTTCAGCTTATTCCACTTTGGGCAAATGGTCAATGTTTTTCAACTGCACATGTGCATAAGTAGCTAAAAAGTTACACATTGCATGTGTACCACTGTGCATGTGAGTCACAGTCAGTGGCGGACCTACATTTTTGGGACCCTGAAGCTTGAACTGTTATTGGGGCACCTTCTCAACCAGCAACAATAGGGCAACATCCATCATGGTTCAAAGAGCCTTGCTGTCTTTCAATGGACAGCACACACCGCTTAGTGCCAGCAAAATTACCTTGTTAGATGCCTCCTTGTCCCGAGCTCCTTCTCACCTTTCAGTGCTCCCAGCATCCTACCAAGGACAAGCCCTCTCAGGCTCGGCCATTACTGGGAATGTCACAAAGAGAAGTTCTGCAGGCTGTTGGGAATTGTAGTTTAAAACAGATAAATGTTTCATGCTATTTATAGAGAGCAAATCACAGAGCTAGATTACAACTCCTAATAGCTACCATGGTACTAAGCGACGTGCATCCAAGCTGTAATAGCAGCTATACTGTACTAGAAGCTTTGTTCTCAGGGGGTTATTGGTGACAAGTTATAGCCATACAGTACATAAAAACAAGAGGTGAAAATAAGTTGCTTAAGCTTCATTAGTTTCTCAGCAGTTCCGTCCCTGGTCACAGTAGTGATTGAGATGTGCAGTCTCAAAAAAGGAATGGAAATGTAATAAGTATTTCTGGCTGGTGACTGGGAGTTGGCTATTCAGATGCACAGAGATCCACTGTCTTATGAACGTGTTACGGGCATGTTGCATTCTGGTTGCAAACTAAGACATCCAATCTCTTACATTGGAGGCATACTCATTAAGAATCTGCACCTAGCATGGGGCCAGTTGCAAGTTGCGATGAGTAGAGGTTGCAACCAGAGACTCAACAATTGGGATTGTTGCATCTAAAGATACACAAAGTAGGCATCTCAGTATTTTCACATTCAGATGCACACTTGTACACCAGGGGAAGAGCATTTATTAGCACTAGCATAAAGTCACTGACTTGACAACAGCAAAGGATGCTAAAATGGTTGCAGCAGCATGTGACCCAGAATCAGCACCTGTGCCTCCTGGCTAGGGATGTACAGTATGTGACAGCCTTAAAAGTGCTCTGTGAGCACACAGATGGAATGATTCTGTGGCAATGAAGTACAGGGCAGAACAGGGCATTGTTTCTGATGGCACATCACCTTTTTTATACAGAAAAAGGATGTTTTTCTTCTGTCATTGCTGGTATATTTAAATACTACTGCCTGTATTCCCAGACTGGTCCATTACAGGTACTGTACTTTTCAGCCCATGGAGACACACTTACAAAGGTGTTTTAAGAGAGGAAGATGCCCTCCTCCATTGGGCCCCCTCCTCTCTGCCCGGTGCTAGCAGCAGCAGCACTGTAAAGAATCTGAGCACTACAGTGCAAATGCACAGATCTCTGGAAAAATTCCCACTCTCTCTGCAATTTCTGCAGAGCTGCTGGACTCTGGAGAGGTAAGTATTAAAATAATGGGTACAGCATGTGCAGTGTGGGCCCCACTTACCTTGTCACAGGATCTTCCACAGGTTAGGTGAGTACCTATTCCTTTTTTTTGTTATATAGTAGTACCAGAACCATTTATCATACAACATGTCTGGTGAGGTATATAAGGATTTGTACAGGTCAGAAATTGCATTGGAGCATGCAGGTTAAAGGATCCATATACTGTAAGCCGTTATCTGCTTTTTAAAATTCAGGTGGTTCTGTCTGTTAGATTTATACTTTTCAATGAACTCCAAGTCAAGCATATCTTCCTTCTGTAACAAACATCACCATCTTGAAATCCCACAGTAGAAGAAAAGTATGTGAGAATTTTACAGCCACCATAGTCAACGGCGTATCAAAACCACGTCTAAAATATCTTACTTTTTTTCTCTTAAGGTTTGATGTGCAGTTTTGCAAACCATAGCTTAAAACATTGGTGGTCATTCTGAGTTGTTCCCTAGATGTTTTCGGTCGCTGTGCAGCGATCAGGCAAACAATTGGCAATTCTGCGCATGCATATGTGGCGCAATGCGCACGTGCGACATACTTTCACAACAGCCGATGCAGTTTCACACAAGGTCTGGCGACGCTTTTCAATCGCACTGCTGGCCGCAGAGTGATTGACAGGTAGTGGGTGTTTATGGGAGGTAACTGACCGTTTTCGGGGAGTGTGTGTAAAAACACAGGCGTGTCACATACAAACACAGGCGTGCCTGGGGAAACGCAGGCATGGCTGGCCGAACGCAGGGCGTGTTCATGACGTCAAAACAGGAACTAAAAAGTCTGAAGTGATCGCAAGCTAGGAGTAGGTCTCGAGCTGCTCAGAAACTGCACAATCTTTTTTTGTAGCAGCGCTGCGATCCTTTCGTTCGCACTTCTGCTAAGCTAAGATACACTCCCAGAGGGTGGCAGCTTAGCGTTTGCACGGCTGCTAAAAGCAGCTAGCGAGCGAACAACTCGAAATGAGGGCCATTGTTCCTGATTACAATTTGTAAGGTAAGCGGTTGCGCAATAACATACAAATAAAATGCAAATGCATCAGGTAGTGTTTGTATGAGATAGACGCCTCCTGCATGCATCTGCAATATCCGAGAAGACATTTCAGAGTCCGTGCATCTCAATCACTATTGCAACTACTGCACTGGATGTATGTGCAGTGAGACCTAGATGCATACACAGCAGAAAAAAATTGCTCAGCTTTGTCATAAACATCATATAGTCTGAGGATTGTCCGTAACATAAACCATAACATCTTAACACTTAACTATAATAAATAAAGACACGGAGACTTGAATTTGGCAGAAATTGTTAGCTATTTATTTAAGTGAACTATTAACTGTGAATAATTAAACTAAAGTATGGTAGACAGAAAGAACGGCTAAACAACCCTATCCCATAGATAACTATCTTATAAAACAGAACTTACGTAAACCTTCCAACACACAAATAGGTATCCGCTCAACCTCCATCCTGACTACCCACCCGTGAAGGTGATGAGGCTGCCACCCGTGAAGGCGGTCCAGCAGATGTAAAACCAGTCAGCGAAGGAGAGCGCACCTAAAATCAACAACCAAATGACCTCCAATTCACTCTTTAATCCAACAAATGTTAACTTGCCGTTCTTTCCCGCCACAACCCAAACCATGACAACCCACAGCACGAAAACAGCCAACGCAACAACAAAAATGAAACACCACCAGGGAGGGAGGGTGGGACGACAAAAGCAGAAGAGGCTGACCCAGCCCCTTTCTCAGGCTTAAGAATCCATTCCACCTACCCCCAACATTCATTCCTATTGGCTAACAATAATACTCCCATAATGCCTTACCGTCCTGCCCCCAGACTAGCTGAGGTTTAACCCACTCCTCTCCTATTCTGTCAATTCGTTCTCCTAAACCTCATATAGTCTGAGGATTGTCCGTAACATAAACCATAACATCTTAACACTTAACTATAATAAATAAAGATACGGAGACTTGAATTTGGCAGAAATTGTTAGCTATTTATTTAAGTGAACTATTAACTGTGAATAATTAAACTAAAGTATGGTGGCCAGAAAGAACGGCTATACAACCCTATCCCATAGATAACTATCTTATAAAACAGAACTTACGTAAACCTTCCAAAACACAAATAGGTATCCGCTCAACCTCCATTCTAACTACCCACCCATGAAGGTGATGAGGCTGCCACCCGTGAAGGCGGTCCAGCAGATGTAAAACCAGTCAGCGAAGGAGAGCGCACCTAAAATCAACAACCAAATGACCTCCAATTCACTCTTTAATCCAACAAATGTTAACTTGCCGTTCTTTCCCGCCAACAGCGAAGTTCTGTTCTACAGAACTACGCACCGCCACCATACCCCTAACCTACCGAGCCAAACACCGAAAACAGATCCTCCAAAAACATAAATAGTCCCTGTCCTGTCAAGTGCACACCATCCGGTCTAAACAAGTAGAAGTGCCGAAACTTGATCCGCTGATGCCAAACCACAGCACCGCCATGGGCCACCACAAACTTAGCCACCGCGACATTCACCTTCCGGCGAGCCACATCGATCGCTCGACCATCCACCACTCCACGCCAACACAATCGCGGCACCATACAAGACCAGATAAGCCTACAGCCTGGCCAAGCGTCAGAAATCACTTGCAGATCCTGAATAATGGCCAATCGAAGATTCACTGCCTTCCTCCTACCTAGGTCGTTCCCTCCTAAGTGAATCACCAACAGTTTGGGGATACCAAACCGCCGAACCTGCTCCATAAGCTTCGCTTTCAGGTCATGCCAAAGCATACCACGCACACCTATCCACCGCACATCATCCGAGCCCACAAAGCAAGGAGTCCCTTGCGTAGCCAAAAATTTGGCTGCCCAATAAACATAGGAATGGCCAATCACCCACACATCACACACATCCACCCGCCAACCTAAAAGTGGAAAAAACAGATAAACAAATGTGAATATGTGAGTTAAAACCAAACCCAGCCCAGAACAGGAACCAACTATCAGAACGAGGATCTGCCAAAAAGAAAAAATTTGAATAGAGGACTGTAACTTTCCTCTTGAACAAGCTTCAGGCCAATCGAAGCAACAGAAAGACACAAAAGGAAAAAACAAAATAACAAAAAGGGGGGGGAGGTTAGAGCTGGGAGGGGGGGTTTGGGGGAAACACAGAATAACTCGGCTGGAGGTGAAACGTAAAAACCTTCTGAGGAACTTGTAATTAGATGCCACTTAGCCGAATTGAATAAATGAAGCCAAATCAGTTCGTCAGTTCAGGCAAAAAATCGCGAAGCACTCCAGACCCCCACTGCCAGCAGTGGCGAGTAGCTAGAATTCCGAGTAGGGAGGACAGGGGAGACAAACAATACAGTACGAACACACTGAACTGAAACACACAACACAGTAACACAAACAACATGTTAGTAGAACCAACTCGCTTATGCAACAACGGGCCGAATGTAACGCTTATAAGCCGCTGACTTCCAGCGTGTTATGATTCCAGCACTCCTGACCAGAGGAGATCTTATGACAATGACCAGAGCGCTGGAATGGAATGCTGGTAACGGGAGCAGGAAAGACTAGTTGCCCCTGGCGCCCTAACTCTATTGTCTCACCCGTGCTATCGGAAATCCCTTGCGAGACTATGGTTTCTTGAGCCCTTGGCAGCCACGTTTGAAGGGCGGATTATGTCTGCCCAACTCCGGTGCCCCCCGGTCTTAATGAGAGACAAAGGGAAATCCGAGGCAGGATGATAACAAGAGGACCTCTGACTGACAACAGGCCAGGGGCAACAAGCTAACTAGCAAAGACCTGAAGTATGTGCGGAAAAACCGCCAGGGAAAAGGACAACCAAAAATCCACTTGTCCAATACTCCTACCCAGCACCGCCGGATACCAGAGTGGACCTGTGGAAGCGGAACCCTCCGCAAAATGCTCCAAAACACAAATAATAAATGGTAAAGCGGCCAAGCCGCAACACACGGCAAAGCCGCGACTCACGAACACCACTGGATGTTAAACGGTGATCAGTCAGGACTCCAGGAACAAGATGACAACTTCCGAGTACAGGACTACTGGAGACTGGAACGACCGGATACAGCAAGACTGGAAACAGACTCTCAGCAAACAAGGACAGCATGCAGGAAGCTATTACCGGCGTCTGTGAGAAGCCCTGAGAGTGCATATAAACAGGAGTCCTCCAATCAGCTGCTGACAGGGCTGATTACATAAAAGCCGTGCAGCTGCCTTGCTGCACGGCCAGGAAACAGGTGCACAATCATTTTAACTGGACCCAGCAACAGGGAACGCGGTCCGCCAGTGGCGTCCCCGTTGCTAGGGTCCGTGCGGCTCAGTGCGCCTGGCGTCTAGCGATGCCAGGGAGCCGGCGGCTGTACGCGTATGGCGTCCCTGGTTGCTAGGCGCCGGGCCGCACCGACGAGCGGATCCGGCGCCTAACAGTACCCCCCCCTTGAGGAGGGGTCAAAGAACCCCTAAAGCCAGGCTTCCGAGGAAATTCCCGAAAAAATGCCCTCTTGACCCTCGGGGCATGAAGATCCTTATCCAGGACCCAAGATTTTTCCTCTGGACCATAGCCTCTCCAGTGAACCAGAAAATAAAGCCTTCCCCGGGACAATTTGGAATCGAGAACCTTCTCCACCAGGAACTCCTGTTGTCCCTGTACATCCACTGGAGATCTTCCCTGAGAGATCTTCCGAGGAAATCTACTGGAAGAAACGTATGGTTTCAACAGGGAGCAATGAAACGTATTTCCAATCCGGAGAGATCTTGGTAAACGTAACCGGAAAGCAACTGGGTTGACTTTTTTAATAATATGAAATGGTCCAATAAATTTGGGTCCCAATCTAGCCGAGGATTGTCGAAGTCTAATGTTACGAGTCGACAACAATACCCTATCTCCCACCTTAAAAGTGCAAGGACGTCGGAGCCTGTCAGAAAATTTTTTCTCTTGAAAGGCCGCTTTTCTGAGAGCAAGGTGGACTTTTTTCCAAATGGCTCTGAGATGGGAGGTTAAGGTTAGCGAGGAAACTGAGGAATGTTGAAAAAAAGAATTAGCTCTGGGGTGAAAACCAAAAACTGAAAACAATGGAGACACATTAGTGGAGGAATGACAAGAATTATTGTAAGCAAACTCCGCCAATGGAAGAAACTCGGACCAATCATTCTGGAGTTTGGCTGAGTACAAACGCAAATACTGTTTCAATGATTGGTTAACTCGCTCGGTTTGCCCGTTGGATTGGGGGTGGTAACCGGATGTTAATGACAATTTCATCTTTAATGAAGCACAAAAACACTTCCAGAATTGTGCAATGAATTGTGGACCCCGATCAGAAACAATATCAGTGGGCAACCCATGAAGTCTGAAAACATGGCGGAGAAACAAAACTGCCAATCCTTGGGCAGATGGCAGTCGGGGAAGAGCAATGAAATGAGCCATCTTGCTAAAACGGTCCACTACCACCCATATGACTCGGAATCCGGCTGAAAGGGGAAGGTCTACCACAAAATCCATGGAAATATGAGACCATGGCCTGAGGGGGACATTTAAGGGCATAAGTTGCCCGATAGGCAAAGAACGGGGAACCTTATGCTGTGCACAGACCTGACATGAAAAAACAAACTCCTTAACGTCTTTAGAAAGACCAGGCCACCATACTGAGCGGGAGACTAACTCCAAAGTCTTAGAGATCCCCGGATGCCCGGAAACTTTGTTATCATGGAACTCAGTCAAAACAGTAGCTCTCAAAAACTCAGGGACGTAAAGACGACCAGCAGGAGTATTTCCAGGAGCTTGGTGTTGAAGCTGTTTTAACTGGGTAAATAAATCTTGTGTGAGGCCTGCCCAAATGACTGAAGATGGAAGTATGGGAGTAACAGGACTGTTATTGTGAACCGGAAGAAAACTGCGTGACAGGGCATCCACCTTGGTATTCTTGGAACCTGGCCTGAAAGTGATAATAAATTTGAAACGAGTAAAGAATAAAGCCCAACGAGCCTGCCGGGCATTCAGCCGCTTAGCTGATTCGATGTATTGCAGGTTTTTATGGTCAGTCAATACTGAAATAGTATGTGTTGCTCCCTCCAGCCAATGCCTCCACTCCTCGAAAGCCCATTTTATTGCCAGTAACTCCCGGTTACCAACGTCATAGTTGGATTCAGCGGAGGAGAATTTCCTGGACATAAAGGCACAAGGACGCAGTTCCAGAGACTCCGAATCCTTTTGAGATAGGATAGCCCCCACTCCAACCTCCGAGGCATCAACCTCCACAACGAAGGGCAATTCTGGATTGGGATGTCTGAGGACTGGAGCCGAGACAAAAGCTTGTTTCAGGGCCCGAAAGGACAACTCAGCTTCACGCGACCAGTTGGTAGGATCCGCTCCTTTCTTTGTCAGAGCCACAATGGGAGCAACCAGGTCGGAAAAAGAATGAATGAACCTCCTATAATAATTCGCAAACCCTAAAAAGCGCTGAATTGCTTTTAAATTGGTGGGTTGCGCCCAACTAAGGATGGCCTGGAGCTTCTTAGGTTCCATGAAAAATCCCCGAGGGGAAATAATGTACCCTAAAAAAGATACCTCCGTGACATGAAACTCACATTTCTCCAGCTTGGCATATAGATGATTCTCACGTAACTTTTGAAGAACCTGACGCACCTGGGTAACATGTTGTTCAATTGAGTCAGAATAAATCAGGATGTCGTCTAAATAATCGACCACGAATTTCCCTAGGAAGTCACGGAGCACATCGTTAATGAGGTCCTGGAAAACTGCTGGAGCGTTAGACAAGCCGAACGGCATCACCAGGTACTCGTAGTGACCCGACTGAGTACTGAAGGCCGTCTTCCACTCATCTCCAGACTTGATTCGGATGAGGTTATACGCTCCTCTTAGGTCAATTTTAGAAAAAAATCACAGCCGAACGCAGCTGATCAAAGAGGACAGAAATCAGCGGCAGAGGATAAGTATTTTTTACTGAGATTTTATTCAGGGCTCTAAAGTCAATGCAAGGTCTAAGCGAGCCATCCTTTTTCTCCACAAAGAAGAAGCCTGCACTTAAAGGAGATTTTGATGGCCTAATAAATCCTTTCCCTAGGCTCTCCTTAACATAATCATTCATGGCCACAGTTTCTGGCCCGGATAAAGCATATAACCTTCCCTTTGGCAATGCGGCACCAGGAATTAGCTCAATAGCACAATCATAAGGCCGATGTGGAGGCAGAATGTCTGCATTGCCCTTGGAGAACACATCAGCAAACTCTTGGTATTCCACGGGAATGAGTTCAGGAATGGCAGCTGCTATTCTGACTGGAAACGTAATACATTCCTTATCACAGAAGGTACCCCATTGTGAAATCTCCCCCGACCGCCAATCAATGGTGGGATTATGAAAGGCCAGCCAAGGGTGACCCAGAACCACTGGAACTGCTGGGCAATGGGTAAGGAAGAACTCGATTTTTTTCAGAATGAAGAGCTCCTACCGTAAGTAGTACAGGGGGTGTACAGAGGGAAATAACCCCATTGGACAGTGGACTCCCATCTAAGCCATGCATGGTGACACACCTACCCAAAGATAACTGAGGAATGCCTAAGGCCTTAGCCCAAGTTAAATCCATAAAGTTTCCTGCAGCTCCACTGTCAACAAAAGCCGACACCAAAGAACTGAGGCTGCCAAAGGAAACTTTAGCTGGGACTAAAAGGGAGTTATTCGAGGAGATAAGCTGCAGACCTAGGTGAACCCCCTCACAATTCACCTGGTCGAGGCGTTTCCCGACTTGTTCGGACAATTACGAGCAAAATGTCCCTTACCCCCACAGTACAAACAAAGACCAGAGTTTTGCCTTCTGGCTCTTTCTTCAGGAGACAGCCGGGAGAGACCCATCTGCATGGGCTCCTCTACGTCCTCAGGAATGGAATATACACATGGAGTTGACCTGACAGGTGCTCCTTTTTCAGCCCTCCGCTCTCTGAGACGACGATCAATCTTAATAGAAAGCTCCATGAGTTTATCGAGAGTCTCAGGAGCGGGATACTGAAGGAGACTGTCTTTTATAGACTCTGATAAGCCGAGGCGAAACTGACTGCGCAGGGCTGGGTCATTCCAGCCACAGTCGTTCGACCAACGGCGAAACTCCGTACAATAAACCTCTGCAGGATTCCTACCCTGTCTGAGAGCGCGCAACTGACCTTCAGCGGATGCCTCTCTATCAGGGTCATCATACAATAGCCCTAAAGACCCAAAAAAGGCGTCTACTGACAACAAGGCCGGATCCTCTGCCTTTAAACCAAATGCCCAGGTCTGAGGATCCCCCTGGAGCAAAGAAATAATAATCCCAACCCGCTGAGATTCAGTACCCGAGGAGATCGGTCTTAAACGAAAATAAAGTTTACAGGATTCTTTAAAATTAAAAAACTCTTTCCTATCACCAGAAAAACGGTCAGGCAAATGCATCTTTGGTTCAGGGACTACCTTCGGGGAAGTTCGCAAAAGATCTTCCTGCAACCTCACCCGAAGGGAAAGATCCTGAACCATCTGAGTAAGTTCTTGAATCTGGCTGACTAAGAGCTGACCAGGATTTGGCCCTAAACCTGTTGGATTCATGAGGCCGATAAACTCTTACAAAACTGAATGAGAAAAAAATTAAACCCCGTTTAATTTTAAGTTTTGGTGTGGCCGGTAATAATGTTATGATTCCAGCACTCCTGACCAGAGGAGATCTTATGACAATGACCAGAGCGCTGGAATGGAATGCTGGTAACGGGAGCAGGAAAGACTAGTTGCCCCTGGCGCCCTAACTCTATTGTCTCACCCGTGCTATCGGAAATCCCTTGCGAGACTATGGTTTCTTGAGCCCTTGGCAGCCACGTTTGAAGGGCGGATTATGTCTGCCCAACTCCGGTGCCCCCCGGTCTTAATGAGAGACAAAGGGAAATCCGAGGCAGGATGATAACAAGAGGACCTCTGACTGACAACAGGCCAGGGGCAACAAGCTAACTAGCAAAGACCTGAAGTATGTGCGGAAAAACCGCCAGGGAAAAGGACAACCAAAAATCCACTTGTCCAATACTCCTACCCAGCACCGCCGGATACCAGAGTGGACCTGTGGAAGCGGAACCCTCCGCAAAATGCTCCAAAACACAAATAATAAATGGTAAAGCGGCCAAGCCGCAACACACGGCAAAGCCGCGACTCACGAACACCACTGGATGTTAAACGGTGATCAGTCAGGACTCCAGGAACAAGATGACAACTTCCGAGTACAGGACTACTGGAGACTGGAACGACCGGATACAGCAAGACTGGAAACAGACTCTCAGCAAACAAGGACAGCATGCAGGAAGCTATTACCGGCGTCTGTGAGAAGCCCTGAGAGTGCATATAAACAGGAGTCCTCCAATCAGCTGCTGACAGGGCTGATTACATAAATGCCGTGCAGCTGCCTTGCTGCACAGCCAGGAAACAGGTGCACAATCATTTTAACTGGACCCAGCAACGGGGAACGCGGTCCGCCAGTGGCGTCCCCGTTGCTAGGGTCCGTGCGGCTCAGTGCGCCCGGCGTCTAGCGTTGCCAGGGAGCCGGCGGCTGTACGCGTACGGCGTCCCTGGTTGCTAGGCGCCGGGCCGCACCGACGAGCGGACCCCGGCGCCTAACACAGCGGCCCAAAGCCTTAATTTCGTCTACAGCGCGCCCTGCAGATGCTGCAGAAGTGGCGGCCCCGATTCTGAAGGAATGGGACCCAAAGTCCCTAGGCGAGAGGCCCAAACTGGACAGGCAGCGCCGCATCATCCATGTAAATTGGTACTTCGTCAGAGGCGACCCGTCGTAATGCAGGAGCAAAGACCCTTCAGACGAGGGCCTGACCTCCACATACCGACCAGCCAATGCCACTGGACAACAGTCCCCACCAGGTGTCAAAGTGAGCCAATGCCCTCTACCCATCTGATCAGTTTTGGAGCGGCGCAGCCTGCACAGCACGGACCCCCCAGCCACAATAACATCCGCACGCCGCATAAAGGCCTCGGTTTTCTTAGAAGCCGCAACCAGCTCAGGAACCCTGAACGCACCATGGAACGCCATGGAAAAGGCCAGCTGAAACAGAAGCGTTTCAAAACGTGAGTCCGCCACCGCCCCTAAGAGGGAAGAAAGCAGGGACGCATCAATAGGGTGTCGGCCATCGGGCGGCACCGGAGCCGAACGCGCCCAACCTTTAAGCGCCCTTGCCAGTAGTAAAATCCGGCACACCCTTCAATTTAGAATAAAAGGATATCCCGGCAAGGTACCGAGAAACCACGGCCCTCGATCTCCTCTTTACGAAGAGTTGCCAAACGAAGTCTAGAAACAAGCTCTGACCCTTCTTACCTCTAGGCCCTTGGTCACGTGAAAAGTCTTCCCACTCCTTCCAGGCCCGGCGGTATCCAGCGAGAGTGGACGGAACCAAAGACAGCTCCGCAAGCCCTTCCAATCCGCCATGATGACCTGTCAAACAAAAGAAGGGCAGGGCAAACCTACCGAATCAGCCTCCAGGGCCAACAAACGGAACCTATCCCACTGCCCCCTGGACAATGTGTCGGCGATCCCATTATCTACCCCGGGGATGTGTTGCGCCCGAAACAGAATATTGCAGCGCAAACAGGTTAGCACAAGCCGTGACAACACTCGGAGGACTCGCAGGGCCTTAGTCCTTTGGTTGTTAACCTCGTGCACAACCCCCAAGTTATCGCAGCGGCAGAGAATACTGCGATAGCGCAGTCGCTCCCCCCAAACCTCCAAGGCCACCATGATGGGAAAGAGCTCCAGCAACAACAGGTCGCCGGTCAGCCCCTCCCTCGACCAAGACTCCGGCCAAGAGGCCGCGCACCAAGCCCCGTCCAGGTAACAACCGAACCCCGAGGAGCCCGCCGCATCTGTAAACAACTGCAATTCGAAACTATCAACGAGCGGGGCCATCCAGATCCGTACACCATTGAAATCCGCCAGGAACGAAACCCACATAGCGAGGTCCCGCCTAATCTCTGCCGAGAAACGGACAAAATGGTGCGGCCTGGACGCCCCGGCCGTGGACCGCTCCAACTTCCGGCAAAAAACCCTGCCCATGGGAATCACCCGACAGGCAAAGTTCAAGCGACCTAAGAGGGATTGCGCCTCCCGCAAAGTATCCTTACTTCGTCCCGAGCACTGCGCGATGGACTCCCAAAGCTGTACGACCTTGTCCTGAGGCAGCTGGCACGCCCCCGCGACCGTATCGATCTCAATACCTAAAAAGGACAAGCAGGAGAGGGGCCCCTCCGTCTTATCCTCGGCCACCGGGACGCCAAAATGCCCCAGCAACGCCCGCAGTGAGAACAGCAGGAAACCACAGCGAGGAGAATGCGCGGGCCCCATGCACAAAAAAACATCCAGGTAATGGGCAATCCCGCTACTTCCGCAAGAAAACTCCACGCACCAATGCAAAAAGGTGCTGAACTTTTCAAAAAAGGCACACGAAACGGAACACCCCATAGGCAGACACTTGTCAATGAAGTATTCCTTCCCGACGCGGAAACCCATGAATCGAAACGACTCCGGATGCAAAGGGAGCAAGCGAAAAGCCGATTCAACATCAAGCTTAGCCATGAGGGCCCCCGGGCCACACTCCCGGTCCAAGCCTAGAGCATCCTCAAAGGACTGATACACCACCGAACAATCTTCCGGCGAAATCGCATTGTTCACCGAGGACCCCGACGGATAAGACAAATGCTGAATGAGCCAAAACTTACCCGGAGCCTTTTTGGGCACCACCCCCACTGGGGAAATAATCAAATCTTCGATAGGTGGCAGCGCAAAGGGGCCCGCCATTCTCCCTAGTCGAACCTCCTGTTCCACTTTACCTCGAAGCACGTCAGGGAAATCCCGGGCAGACTGCAGGTTCCTGGCGGCCCGAACTAAAACATCCCCCACCACAGGCAAACGAAAACCTGATGCAAAACCCTCCCGCAGAAATCTTGCGTCGTCTGTGTTTGGGTACCATCCCAACCATTTTAGCATGGCCCCCAAACGAACCGGGGACGGCGCCCTAACTAGCGGGAAGCCCGCCCGTTGCTCTTCCGGCAGGGCCAGCGGCCGCCTTGGCACCAGGACGCCCCCCGCGGAAGCAATTGGAAGCTGGGTGGGATCCGTTACATCGCAAGCAAAGGTGTCGGAAACGACACCGTTGCCCAAGGGGGCACGTGGCATTGTTGAACGCGAAACATTTCCCCTTTGCCGGCGTCTGCTGCGGAGAATGAGCCGCGTTCCAAGGGCGGCGCGGCGGACCCTCCACCGCCGGCCGAAACTGACTCGCCGTTGCGGCATGCGCTACCGGCGTCCCCTTAGCCACCACCTTAACATCTTGCGCTCGCGTGACCCGCAGCCATACCCCCACGTCCTTGCAACCAAATTCAATGACGTGTAGTCAATCGTGCTTCTGACGGAACTGCTTGTCGTACTGCAGCCACGAATCGTCCGTAGACTGACGCTGCATGTCATGCACGAGGTGAATATACCTGATGACGTTCATGTGTTCATCAGGGCGATCCTCCAAGTAGCACGCCGCGAAGACACAGAAACCCGCCAACCAGTTGTCATGCGAGCGGAAGGCCTCCGCCCCAATACCGCCCTTCGCGAGCGCTTCCTTACCTTCCCTCTTGGTGTCCTCTGTCAACGTAAAAAGGTCGACGTATTCCCCCCATCTAATCTTCCTCCTGCAACTCTCCCGCATTCCCCACAAGACTGCCGTGTACTCGCAGCGAACCACGCCCGGCAAATTACGCCTCCTCCTTTCCCGGCGAGAACTGCTACTACTCTTCCGAGACCGCTTATCCCGTTGCCGCGCCTCACGCCGCGCGTACTTGATAGCCCTCTTCCTAGCCTTAGCGGTGCTACTAACCGCAGACTGCCACGAAGGAGAAGAAGAGGATCTACTCGACGTACTGCCGTACGAGGAAGAAGAGGACCCCTCCGGTCGGCCCACTTCCTGGAGGTGACACGTCCGCCACGACGGGCTCCTCCTCCCGATCGTCCACCATATCCGAACCTGCAAAAAAAGGGAAAACCGCCGCGGGTGCCGAAGTCCCCCCGGCGGGGATGAAAGCAGACGCCCCCTCGGCCGACGGGGCAGCGCCACCCAGCAGCGAAGCGGCCGAGCCAATAGCGTGACACGCTTGCAGGAACTGCGCCATAGCGGGGCCAGAAACGCTAGGGGAAACGGCCGCGTCGACCGCGGCAGGAGTCACGGACACGCCACCCGAGGACAGCGCCGCCAAAAATGGCGCGAATGCCGCCGCCATTGCCGACACTGCCGACACTGCCGCCGTAACGGCAGAGGGATCCGGAGCCGCAGCCCCAACGGACCCCCCGCTCCCCGGGTCCGCAGCAGGGACGGCCGCTGTGCCCCCGCATTATCGTGTGAAGCACCAGCCGCCTCCACATAGCCACGGCCCCCACCGCCCCGCCCACCGTGAGAACCGGACAGCCACCGCTCCCAGACCCCTCCCCTCCACTCCTGTCCCCCACAGCAACTGAAGCAGAAACCGGGGAGCCCCCCCCCCCCTGTTGGAGTGGGGAGAGCCCCCAGGAGGCACCAGCACCACACGTGCACGCGGGCGCGCCTGCGAATCAGCAGCTGCCTGGCAGGGGCGGCCAGTGGACAAGCCACGGGCCGCAGCCCTGAAACCAGCCCCCTGAAGCAGTGGTGATCCTCCATCCCCCACATCCATTCTTGTCTGCACGACTCTCAGCGGTGGAGGGAGCGGGGACCGCGCGCGCGCGTCCCCGAGCCGCCGCAGCCGGAAAGGGATCACCGCCAGCGGGCACCCCCGCTGGCTCCCCCTACGGCCGCCCGACCGCGTCCTCCGCCGCCCGGCACCTCGTCCCCCCCTAGCCGCCGCTGCGCCGGGAGAATCCCCCGGCACCCGCGGCACTGCCAGCACAGGAGCGGACGCCTGTGCCGCCGCGCGCGCCCATGGACGGGCACCCGCATCAGCGTCCAGGGACAGAGCCTCGGGCGTGAGCGCAGCGCCACGGCCCGGGGCACGGGATGAAGAGGGGGCAGGAGAAGCATACCGCAAAGGGGGACCAGAGGAGCGGCGGGGACGGGACATGGCGGCCAAATCGATAAAAGTGATGGGCACAGAGAGGGGGTGGGGGCACCAGATGCAATGCGGCACAATATAAAAGCCGGCAGTGCTTTAACACAGCAACAATGCAAGCAGCACAAAAAACACAGGAGCACTCACCCCTACCACGACAAAAGCAGAAGAGGCTGACCCAGCCCCTTTCTCAGGCTTAAGAACCCATTCCACCTACCCCCAACATTCATTCCTATTGGCTAACAATAATACTCCCATAATGCCTTACCGTCCTGCCCCCAGACTAGCTGAGGTTTAACCCACTCCTCTCCTATTCTGTCAATTCGTTCTCCAACAACAACATTGTTTGTGAATCAGGCCATATATGTCTAGCACTACATCGCCAGCATATAAGGCCTGTTTGTACCATATCATCATCAACATACTGTACGTCATCATCAACGTGTATTTGCAGGCCCAGGCAGTACTTACTCCATAAAAAACACATTGATCTGGCAATTTTAGAAAATTAAATACAGTAGCTTATTAAAATTATTGGTCATTAATGTCAGAACTTCTTAACTCTAGCTTCATTGCCTTGTATGCATACTGCTCCAGTGGTAGTGGAGTAAATGAAACTGGAGCTTATTCAGATGCAGAGGCAATAACATATGCAGTGGAACGTGAGATGCACAGCTCATGAAATGTTTTAAAAGTGCATTGGGTGCTCCCGGGCAATCACAGGAAGCTGGCTTAGAGATTAGACAGTCCATTTTACGGGAGTGTTGCAGGTATGATAGAGGCCATGCTCAAACTGCACCTGCCATAGGGCAGATAAAATTTCAACAGTGTGACTAAAGACATAAAAGCAGTAGTGAGAGAGAGCATCTCAATCCCTGCACATTTATATGTACGGATGTACACCAGGGAATGGCTTTGTAGAAGCATTCGATTACATGAAGTTGCAGGAGTACAACCGGCAAAAGATGCAGACATAGGGGCAAATTCAGTATGAATCGCAAGTAGCGATTCGTGCAAAATTTTTGCTGAGGGGCCGCGGGCGCATGCCCAGCAGGCCCTACTGCGCATGTGCCCACATTTTCTGCGGGGGGGGCGCAGAAAATACGATCGCCTCTGCCTGTCAATCAGGCAGAGGCGGTCGCGGGGTGGGAGGGAGGCGGCAATGCTCCGTTTTCTGGTTGGAAACGGAGCGTTGCGGGGGCGTGCCAGCCCAAACGGTGGGCTGGTATGCGCAAACGGGGGCGTGACAGGGGTGCGGCTGCAGCGGCTGCGTGACATCACACGCAGCTGCTGCGACAACAAAAATGGCACCGGGACTCCTGCGGCCGCAGCTAAGCTGCGCCAGCAGGAGTCATCCTTAATTTCTGCTAACAAGCAGAAATTGCGTGCTGTTCACAATTTCTGCTTGAAGCAGGGGGGGAGGCCGTCCGGTCAGCATGCTGGGTGGCCTTGCCCAGCGCTGGGCGGCCCCCAGCATGCTTCTAATGGTTAGCAAATTCTGCTGATTAGCAGAATTTGCTAACCTTACTGAATTGGCCCCATAGACTCGACTATACTTGTGCAAAATTCTGTACCAACAAAATACTTTTACAACAGTCAATTACGACTTAGAGAAAAATTAGCATAGTCTCCTCTCTCTCTCTCTCTCTCTCTCTCTCTCTCTCTCTGTCCCTCTCTCTCTCTGTAAATGTAAGGAGTTTACTGCTGCTAAGTGCTTTGTAGAACAAATTAATCAGGAGAAAAAAAGTGGAAAGGAAAGATGCTGAGAAAAAACGACTTTCTCTGTAATTGTATTTTATTGCCTTATTAATAATTTGAATGAAGGAGCTAACGAGGGTTGAAACAATTTTATTATGACATTTTTTTTCTCTCTTGGTGCCCTGTTTGATTGGCTCGTCTGCTGAGATACCTGCTCTGTAAATTAGGCTGACAAGTTTCAGCACTGAGAATAAATTGAACACTTATGAAGGAGTGATCACTTAGCAATGGCAGTGATGGCAGTTCATAAAGCCTGAGGGGCTTATTTACCGTGAGCAGTTTATTCACAAAACGAAGCCTATCAGCAGCCCTGATCAAGCAGAATGTACAATAGGAAATGGTATTAGCAACATGTTATTATGGGATTATGGTCTAAATTATTGAATTCTGATGTCGGTTCTATCAACTAGACAGAAAATTCTGATTTAATTCTATAACAAAAAACAGATAGAAGTGTATATTAAAAAAAATTAAAATCACTGTTGTAATATTAGCTTGTGTCAAAAAGCAATAAAAACATTTAAAAAATAGCATTAAAAGTGAATAAAGCAGTAAAATCAGTTGCTTATTGGTGATAATGTTATACAGAGGTGTCCTCCTAATGTATGTCCTTGCTCTGGGCGCACAATACAGACGTCCTAGTCACGGCATGTAAATACCAAACGTTGATGTGCTAAAACATGAGAGGATCCATGCCATGCACTCCACCGCTCTGGGTGGCTAGTGCTTCACTGATGAAAACTACAGCACTGAATACAATACTAGCGGATGAAGATGGCACTTCAGTATAAAGTACAGTACATGTAGCAAGCCCCGACAAGTGGGCCAGTCATCTACAGTGTAAACAGTCTCAGATGCAAATCACTGGAGCAGCAGTGAACAGGGATTTTATTTTGCTTGTTCCTGATAATAAGTCGCACAGCCAGTCTTTTTACTAATAATGCACAAATGGTGATCCCATGCTGAGGTTTGTAGCCCTGTTTATTGTAGCTCCGGAACTGCTTAGCCTTCACAGTACTTGACGTCTGGTAAACTGCTATTACGTCACTACCAGTTGTTTTTTAATAATAATGCACAAGCGGTGTTCCCATTCTGAGACTTGTAGTCATGTGCATCACTGTTTATTGCAGCTCTATTTTAATATTCCTACATGTTTAAAGTATACTTTATATTACAAATACACTTCCAAAAAAAAAATGTTTTCACTTTATTATAAAATAATATCTTTCCTCTTCTCATTGTACAATGGAAGGTCTTCTTTCTTTATAATCCAATTTAAAATAAATAGGAAGACTCTTATTATTTGAAATAAATAGGAAGACTCTTATTACACGCAGCTAATGCTCACTACCACTTCTACTCTTCTTTTTCCTCATACGCCTACTACTACTACTACAGCTAAACTTTTTACTAATACTACTGCAGAATGAGTGTGTTCTCAATTTAGAGTGTTATTAGTCACTCAGCCAATCACAAGCGGCCTGTGTGAGAAAATTGGCTAAAATGCAATTGACTTGCTTACATAGAAACATAGAATTTGATGGCAGATAAGAACAACTTGGGCAATCTGGTCTGCCCTAAACACATGCACATGTGAACACTAGGGTTAATTTTTGTCATGGGCCAGTTAACCTACCAGTATATTTTTGGATTGTGGGAGGAAACCTGAGTACCCAGTGGAAAACCACGCAAGCACTGGGAAAATATACAAACTCCACACAGTTAGGGCCATGGTTGGAATCAAACCCATGACCCAATTGCTGTGAGGCAGTAATGCTAACAATTACACCATCCATACTGCCTTACTCAATAAGTCATTATGCAGTGGACATTGTAGTGAACGTTTCACGTCTACTAGTGAGTTCTTTTTATATTTTATTCTGATTGGATTACATGATGCTTAAACCTAACATTAAACAACCTGGGCTGTTTTGAACTATAACAGGGGACCCTATCATGGGAATGTCAATAGTGAGAGATATCCCAGTCTGTCTAGTCTCCTAGGCAAGTTCAGCGATTTCCAGTTGTCCAGAAACCCCCCTTCTCCACCTCCTGGCCAGCGGCCCCTGCATGCAGTATAAAGGGTGGACTGGGGATGCTACACATGCCCAATGGCAGCAGATTTTTCTGCCAAGCCTGCTGTGTGTGTTTATCTGTGGAACTGGGTGCTTAATCATCGCACCAAAGAGAGAATCTGGTAAGTGGCTTACCGTGATCATTGTGGCATAGCCAGATTAAGGGAGGATGCATGGCATACGGTACCCCAGACCCCACTTTGTCAGGGCCCCCCCGGCCAGAGCACACTCTAATCACTAGCTTTCCCTCTTAAGCAGCAGCAGAACCAGCAGCCAGAATGTGAGCAGGACAGTATGCAGTGCAGGCAGAGGCACAGGAGTATCATGTTTCATAAGCTACCGACAGAGCTTTCTGATCAGAGGAGAGATAGGAGGGTGGAGAGCGCTGTAAGTGACACAGGGATCCCAGCTTTTCCTCCTCCCTGCTTGGGTGTCTGAGTCCTGTGTAAACTGTTATGCAACTAAACCATTTAGGTCTAGAGATACAGACACACACAGAGAATCCTCCTGAGTCCTGTCCCAGTGTGTAAGTAGTGCAGAGGCTGCTGCCATTCTTGCAAGTGACAAGATAAATTTTTTTTTTTTTTTATGTGTATTTTAAGGTTAAGTTGTATAAAATAGTTGTCTTTCAATTAGGTGGAGCTATAAACAGTACCCAGGCATTACTAAACTATTAGCTTAAAACTAATATACACCATTAGTTTAAATTTAATATACACAATCCATACCTCCCAGGACTTCCTTCTTAATTTTTGATTGCAATCACCTGTGTTGAAATATATTTCTTGTCAATTAAATAGTTCAACACAGGTGACGCCAATCATATATTAAGTGGGAAGACCAGGTAAAGAGCATTTTGTCCCTCTTGGAATGGGACATATTGGGAGGTATGCACAATCTAATATACCCCCCCCATCACCTTCCACTGGGGAACCCCTGTCTTAAGTGCCCAGGGCATCCCCAAGGCTTAATCCGGCCCTGCATTGTAGTCCAATGGCAAATAAGATTCAAGTAGAGGAGTCTGAAGGCATAAGATGGGCACATGGGGAGGGTCTGAGGGGCATTTAAGAGTCATCTGGAGAGGTACATTTTGATGGGACCTGAATGTGAGGTAGGACACCGCATCTTTTGAATGATGGGTCCCTGGGAGCAGAGGCATAACTCTGAGAAGCAATGGAGTCGGCTACCGCCGGGCTCCTTCCCTGAGGGGGGCACCACTCTTCAGGGATGTTGGGGACTGAATTTCCAGCAGGCATTTGTAGCAATGGAGAGATAGAGCCACTGACATACCTTAGTGGTGCAAGCTGTCTTACTCTTCTGTGCACCTCTGCCCCCTTCCCCCAGCAAGTACTACAGTCACCTGCTGCTGGCCGGTGGCTGCTGCTGTGCGGGGAGGATTTATTTATTATTTATTATTTAGTAACAGTTTCTTATTTAGCGCAGCATATTCCGTTGCGCTTTACAATTAGAACAACAGTAATAGAACAAAACTGGGTAAAAACAAACATATAGAGGTAGGAAGGCCCTGCTCGCAAGCTTACAATCTATAGGGAAATAGGCATAGATACACAAGGATTGATGCTACCTATTGCATAATGGTCCACCAGATTGCTAGGTTCTTAATGGGTTGTATGATGATACCCCACAAAGTTGGCCAAGTGTCAGGAGGGTGTGAGACTAAAGAAAGACAAGATATGTGATGTTATGAATACTCTACAGAGGATGTAATTAGATAGGGAAGCACTGAAGGTTATGTGGGTGGGTCTGGAATTTGATAGGCTTGTCTGAAGAGGTGAGGATGGGAGTCTCTGCTGGTGGTTTCTGGCTCCTAAGTCTCCTCAGTGTGTTCTGCTGCTGCCTGTCCCTCCTCAGACCCTGCCCATCGAAGACACCCTGATGGCTCCCATCACAGACACCCAGACCCCAAAGTACAGTCTGGTTGTTACTCTGTGTGTGTGTGTGTGTGTGTGTGTGTGTGTGTGTGTGTGTGTGTGTGTGTGTGTAGGGGGGGGGGGGGAGGTGGGCTGTTTCAGACACAGGCTGCATGTTACTGTGTTGTGTGTGTGTATGTGTTTATGTGTGTGTCTATCTCTATCTTTCTAAGGGGGGGCACCAACATTTATCTTGCCTCTGGGCGCCTGCAACAATCTTACGCCACTGCCTGGGACCCATACTGTATTATAAGGAACTGTGTGTGATCTCTAATGCTGGTTACACACCTGGCCTACTTGTCCACTGGCCCACAGATCCACTTACCAATCTATCGCTTAATATGTCTGGTCAGACGTAACAAGTGGGTGGGCATTTAAATGCCTGCCCAGTTGTGGTGTCATTGTTGGCCGTTCCTGCGGTTGCTTAATAAGTCGGTCAGATGGTCAGTCATACACACAGCCAGATGTATTGAAATATCTGCAGGTTATCACAGCATCGGCTGTGCTGCAGGGTCACCGCAATACTGTATGTCTGTGAACAATTGTGTTCTGTACACATGAGCAGGTACACTATACAATATGTAATTCACTGGGTGAACGAACAATATATCACACACGGGGTAATTCAGACCTGATCGTGGCAGCAAATTTGTTTGCAGTTGGGCAAAACCATGTGCACTGCAGGTGTGGCAGATACAACATTTGCAGAGAGAGTTAGATTTGGGTGGGTTATTTTGTTTCTGTGCAGGGTAAATACTGGCTGCATTATTTTTGCACTGCAATTTAGATTTCAATTAGAACACACCCCACCCAAATCTAACTCTCTCTGCACATGTTATATATGCCCCCCCCTGCAGTGCACATGGGGGATCATTCAGACCTGATCGCTCGCTATCAGTTTTTTGCAGTCCTGCGGTCGCCGCCTACAGGGGAGTGTATTTTAACTGTGCAAGTATGCGATCGAATGCGCAGCCATGTGGTACAAAAAAACTTTGTGCAGTTTCTGAGTTGCCCAGAACTTACTCAGCCGCTGCGATCACTTCAGCCTGTCTGGGGCCAGAATTGACGTCAGACACCCGCCCTGCAAACGCCTGGGAACGCCTGAGTTTCCCCAACCACTCCCTGATAACGGTCAGTTGCCACCCACAAACGCCTCCTTCCTGTCAATCTCCTTGCAATCGGCTGTGCTAATGGATTCTTTATAAAACCCATCACACAGCAATGATCCGCTTTGTACCTGTGTTATGCGTCTGTGCATTGCGTGCATATGCATGCGCGATTCTGACCTGATCGCAGTGCTGCAAAAAAAGCTTGCGTACTAACAGGTCTGAATGACCCCCATGGTTATGCCCAACTGCTAACAAATTTGCTGCTAAGATTAAGTCTGAATTGCCCCCATAGTGTGCACCCAGGATAAAGCTCCCCCTAATGGTTTAATATATTCCACCTCACCCGGGAATATTTTTTCATTGCGTTTGTAACTTGTATGTCCTCAAACCCTCCCCCCATGTAAATATATAATTGTATTTATTGATTTCTCTGGCATTTTCTCTCCTCCACCGCAGCCTTGACTTTTTTCATATATTATGTCTTTTACTGTACACACCCCATATATTCTTTTATTTTGTTCCAGTCACTAAGAACAAGCAGCCGACCACTTTCAAAGAACCACCCAGTTCTAACATAAACTAGCGCAAATGGATTTACCATTTGCTCAGTATGACTGTTGTGACCCATTCTCCTGAGTGATGCGATCACAGCATGATAGACAATGGCGGACATCGGAGGGGGGGTTTACCATTGTAGGAGAGTGGTCCGCCCAACACAGGTGAGGCCGAACCATTTTTGGGGTGGCTGTGTGACATCAGACGCAGCTGCTTTGATGAAGAAAATGGCGGCAGACCACCTGCAAGTGGTCATCATTAATTTTTAACTCAACGTTGCAATCACAATTGTTTTGCGATTGCATCGCTGTCCGCCAATTAGCATGTGGAGCGGCCTTGCCCTGCGCTGGATGGGCCCCACATGCTACTAATGCAGTTTCAGATTCTGCTTTTTAGCAGAATCTGCAACTGAAGCTGAATAGGGTACTATGGGGTCAGTAGCGGATCTTGCCACGGGCAAGCAGGACTTTTGCCCGGGGCGCCGCCTTCCGGAGGGCTCTGGCGCCATCCGGAGGGCGCCGCACCGTGGCAAGATCCGCCACTGCTGCCCGCTGTGTCCCCCGTCCGCCTCCGCTGCCCGCTGCCCGGCCCACTGTGTCCCCGCCTCCTGTGAAGGGAACTAGACGCGTAGCGTCTAGTTTCCCTTCGTGGAGAGTACCTTTGCTGAGCGGTGCGCGATGACGTCATCGCGCACCGCACAGCAAAGGTCCTCTCCACGAAGGGAACTAGACGCGTAGCGTCTAGTTTCCCTTCGTGAAGAGGACCTTTTGCTGTGCGGTGCGCGATGACGTCATCGCGCACCGCTCAGCATTCAAGCGGCGCTAGTAATGTACAGGGGGCGTAACTGACCACGACCCCTGTACTAAGCCACGCCCCGTTTCCTGTCCGGGGCGCAGAGCGGCCTTGAACCGGCCCTGTATTGGGTACATTTACTAAGCAGTGATAAGAGCGGAGAAGTGAGCCAGTGGAGATATTTCCCCATCAACCAATCAGCAGCTCTGTATCATTTTATAGTACGCAAATTATAGATGTTACTTCAGTGCTGATTGGTTGCCATGGGCAACTTCTCCACTGGCTCACTTCTCCACTCTTATCACTGCTTAGTAAATGTACCCCTATGTTTGAAAAATGACAGGAGCTGAATGGTTGGTACTTTGGTGGTCATTCCGAGTTGATCGCTCGCTAGCATTTTTTGCAGTCGTGCAAACGCTATGCCGCCGCCCACTGAGAGTGTACTTTTGCTCAGCAGAAGTGCGAACGAAAGGATCGCAAAGTGGCTACAATTTTTTTTGTGCAGTTTAAGAGTAGCTCAAAACCTACTCAGCGCTTGCGATCACTTCAGACTGTTCAGTTCCTGTTTTGACATCACAAACACGCCCTGCGTTCGTCCAGCCACGCCTGCATTTTTTCTGGCACGCCTGCGTTTTTCCGACCACTGCCTGAAAACGGTCAGTTGACACCCAGAAACGCCCACTTCATGTCAATCACTCTGCGCCCACCAGTGCGATTGAAAAGCTTCGCTAGAGCCTGTGTGAAACTACATAGTTCGTTGTATAGTACGTCGTGTGTGCGCATTGCGCCGCATGCGCAGAAGTGCCATTTTTTTGCCTCATCGCTGCACAGCGAACAAATGCAGCTAGCGATCAACTCGGAATGACCACCTTTATCTCTCTCCTTATGTCTCTACAAGATTTGATACATCTCTCTCGCTATATATTTTATCTACAGATACATTTTTTTAATATATATAAATATGTGAATGTCAGTGTAAGGTTTATACCATGTCTGACAAAGGGACCTAAGTAGGCTTTAAAACTTGCAACTAACATCCATTCAGTAAGCTTTTAAAGGGTATCATGTTAATGCCAATTGTTTCTACATTTTCGAGAAATCTTGCAGCTGTTGAAGATAACATTACAGAAGTTACGGTAAAGCAGTTACATTTGTCAAGCAAAGTATACAGAATTACAATCCATAACATAAAGATTAGAATACTACATTCATTTTATAGAGAAAAGTCTAATTCCAAGTGTGGATTATCAAAGGATAAAATAAAGAAGATTCATGGCTGAAAGAATTGCAATAAAATATTAAACAAATAAAAAAAAAAAAGAATAGACAATGCTATGCATAAAATACTTAAATATGTATACTGTCCAAGTGTATTAATATTAATCATACAATGATATCAGTCAACTAATCATAATTTAAATGTATATTTGCAATTCTCACTATGCTAATTACAGAAAACCTGGTACTATTATAAAAAAAAACCATGGCAACAAAGTAAGTTCTGTGTTATTAACAAATTATTTATTATTATTGTTTTTTTAATGATACACTGTATACACAAAGGAAGGTTTTTTTTTGTTCATGAATAAGCTGCCTTAATTATGGATATATTTAAATACTTAGGTTATATTTATGAAGCAGCAGCTTTTAAAATCAGCAATAATATGGGGCAGTACGGATGGTGTAATGGTTAGCATTACTGCCTCACAGCACTGAGGTCATGGGTTCAATTCCCACCATGGCTCTAACAGTGTGGAGTTTGTATATTCTCCCCGTACTTGCGTGGGTTTCCTCCCACAATCCAAAAATATACTGGTAGGTTAATTGGCTCCCAACAAAAATTAACCCTAGTGTGAATGTGTGTGTGTGTACATGTGATAGGGAATATAGATTGTAAGCTCCACTGGTGCAGGGACTGATGTGAATGGGCAAGTACTCTCTGTACAGCGCTGCGGAATATGTGTGCGCTATATAAATAACTGGTAATAATAATAATAATATATAATAATATATATATATATATGGAGAATGCTGCACCACTTGTGATACTAACCTTGTGATACTAACAACAGACAAATAAATGTGTAATGACACTCCCAAAAATATAGGGTGTCTGCTGACCCCCAAACAAACAGGTATGGTAATTCCCTGAAATGTAAAGTTAGCAGCAAAGAGAGGGTTGGGGGATATAGCGACCAACGATGTCTGAAATAAATTAAACTGACAGTATATAAATAATTATAACATTTTTAAAAATGTATTCACAAAAGAAATCTAAAAATAAATGGTGTATATATCTTTTAAAAAGAATGGGACAAAAAACATACACAATCATATACATAGATAGGTAAAGTGCAACAATATTTGTAAGAGGATTTAGCTTATCTGAGTATGGGGTCACTGTCAGGTTTTCCAACGCGTTTCGTCACACAGACTTCATCAAGGGGTGTATATATATATATATATATATATATATATACAGGCAAGGCGACAGGGGGAGACACAAAAGATACAGTGGTACCGGGCCCCGAGGTTCAAAGGGGAAGAAAAACAGTACTGCAGTGCCTAATAGTAAATTTTACAGTGACCGATCCGACCAACCGCAACTTAAATGACACCTCCCCACCCCCTGTTATTGCCAATACATGGTTTGGTCCGCTCCCGGCCATTGCACTGCGTATAATTTTAATGACATTGTGACATCATTATGTTGTGCCGGATCATCACTGTGTGTCCTTGCCGCCGCGGCTCTAACCGCCTAAGATGAGGAGCAGCCAGGAAGAGAATCGCCGGGCACAGAGTCTAGGAGGAAGCCGCAGCAGCCCCACTGCTATCCCACCTCCCTACAGACACCCTCCCTGGATGCACTTCAGAAGAGTGACTGGCGGAGTGTGGTAAGTCGAGTGACAGCAGCACTCAGCTCTGGAGTCACAAACCTGCTAGTCGCATTTTCAGCATCTCTCTATATTCTAGATGAGTGGAGTCCCCACTCATCTGTTTCTTTGCGTGTGTCAGTCTCTGTATGTATCAGTCTCTGTGTTTGCCAGTGTCTGTGTGTGTGTGTGTGTCAGTCTTTGTGTGTGCCAGTCTCTATGTGTGTGTCAGTCTTTGTTTGTCAGTCTCTGTCTCTATGTGCCAGTCTTTGTCTGTGCCAGTCTTTGTCTG
Organism: Pseudophryne corroboree; assembly: GCF_028390025.1. Classification (NCBI taxonomy): domain Eukaryota; kingdom Metazoa; phylum Chordata; class Amphibia; order Anura; family Myobatrachidae; genus Pseudophryne; species Pseudophryne corroboree. The sequence goes on along the minus strand of NC_086445.1, from coordinate 474,885,107 downwards.
TGCCAGTCTCTGTGTGTGTGTGTGTGTGTGTGTGTGTGTGTGTGTCAGTCTCTGTGTGCCAGTCTGTGTGTGTGTGTGTGTGTGTGTGTGTGTGTGTGTCATTCTCTGTGTGCCAGTCTCTGTGTATGTATGTCAGTCTGTGTGTGCCAGTCTCTCTTTGTGTGTGCCAGTCTCTACGTGTGTTAGTCTCTGTGTGTGTGTCAGTCTCCATGTGTGTCAGCCTTTGTGTGCCAGTCCGTGTGTGTCAGTCTGTGTGTGCCAGTCTCTGTCTCTCTGTGTGCCAGTCTGTGTGTGTGCCAGTCTCTGCCTCTTTGTGTGTGCCTGTCTTTGTGTGTGCCAGTCTGTGTGTGTGCCAGTGTGTGTGTGTGTGTGTGTGTGTGTGTGTGTGTGTGTGTGTGTCAGCCTGTCTGTCTGTGTGCTAGTCTCTCTGTGTGCCAGACTCTCTGTGTGTGTGCTAGTCTCTTTATCTCCATGTGTGCCAGTCTCTTTCTCTCTGTGTGCTAGTCTCTGTCTCTCTGTGTGTGCTAGTCTCTCTGTGTGTGCCAGTTTCTGTCTCTGTGTCTGTCAGCCTGGCTTCTGTCTGGCTTCTCTCCACTTTCTCTGGCAGTAAAATGAGAGTGGCACACTCTTGCCAAATATGTGTTTGAACCAGGGTGTTCCTTGTATGACTGAGCCCCCCCCTCCCCGTATAGGATGTGGGTGCATTGCAGAAGAGTGACTGGCGGAGTGTGGTGAGTTGAGTGACAGCAACACTCAGCTCTGCAGTCACAAACTTGCTAGTCGCATTTTCAGCATCTCTTTATATTCTAGATGAGTGTAGCATGGAGTCCCCACTCATCTGTCTCTTTGTGTGTGTCAGTCTCTGTGTGTGTCACTCTGTGTTTGCCAGTCTCTGTGTTTGCCAGTCTCTGTGTGTTTGCCAGTCTCTGTGTGTGTGTCAGTCTTTGTGTGTGCCAGTCTCTGTGTGTGTCAGTCTGTGTCAGTCTCAATATTTGTGTGCCAGTCTTTGTGTGTGCCAGTGTGTGTGTGTGTGTGTGTGTGTGTGTGTGTCAGTCTGTGTGTGCCAGTCTCTCTGTGTGTACCAGTCTGTGTGAGCCAGTCTCTGTCTCTTTGTGTGTGCCAGTCTCTATGTGTGTTAGTCTTTGTGTGTCAGTCTGTGTGCAAATATCTGTGCTCAGTGTGCTTGCAAATATCTGTGCTCAGTGTGCTGAAAATATCTACGTTCTCTGCCTGAAATACGCTCCATATCTGTGCTCAGTGTGCTTTATTGTGGGAACTGGGGGCCACCAGTATTATATAGTAGGAGGACAGTGCAGAGTTTTGCTGACCAGTGACCACCAGTATTATACGTTCTCTGTAGGAAAAACACTCCATATCTGTGCTGCATTGTAGTATATAGTAGGAGGACAGTGCAGAATTTTGCTGACCAGTGACCACCAGTATTATATCAGTACGGTACAGTAGTCCACTGCTCTACCTACCTCTGTGTCGTCAAGTATACTATCCATCCATACCTGTGGTGCATTTTAGTTGTTGTGCGCAGTAGTAGGAGGACAGTGCATAATTTTGCTGACCACCACTATATAATATATAGCAGTACGGTACAGTAGTCCACTGCTCTACCTACCTCTGTGTCGTCAAGTATACTATCCATCCAGCGACCTTGGTGCACCTCTTTTTTTCTTTGCATCATGTGCTGTTTGGGCACTATTTTTTGAAGTGCCATCCTGTCTGACACTGCAGTGCCACTCCTAGACGGGCCAGTTGTTTGTATCATCCACTTGGGTCGCTTAGCTTAGCCACACAGCTACCTCATTGCACCTCTTTTTTTCTTTGCATCATGTGCTGTTTGGGGACTATTTTTTAAATCTGCCATCCTGTCTGACACTGCAGTGCCACTCCTAGATGGGCCAGTTGTTTGTGTCGGCCACTTGGGTCTCTTAGCTTAGCCATCCAGCGACCTTGGTGCACCTCTTTTTTTCTTTGCATCATGTGCTGTTTGGGGACTATTTTTTAAATCTGCCATCATGTCTGACACTGCAGTGCCACTCCTAGATGGGCCAGGTGTTTGTGTCGGCCACTTGGGTCGCTTAGCTTAGCCACACAGCTACCTCATTGCACCTCTTTTTTTCTTTGCATCATGTGCTGTTTGGGGACTATTTTTTGAAGTGCCATCCTGTCTGACACTGCAGTGCCACTCCTAGATGGGCCAGGTGTTTGTGTCGGCCACTTGGGTCGCTTAGCTTAGTCATTCAGCGACCTCGGTGCAAATTTTAGGACTAAAAATAATATTGTGAGGTGTTCAGAATAGACTGGAAATGAGTGGAAATTATGGTCATTGAGGTTAATAATACTATAGGATCAAAATTACCCCCAAATTCATTGATTTAAGCTGTTTTTGAGGGCTTTTTGTAAAAAAACACCCGAATCCAAAACACACCCGAATCTGACAAAAAAAAATTTCAGGGAGGTTTTGCCAAAACGCGTCCGAATTCAAAACACGGCCGCGGAACCGAATCCAAAACCAAAACACAAAACCCGAAAAATGTCCGGTGCACATCACTAGTTGTAATGAGAGGTGCAAATTTGCTGAGATTAATAGTACAACACTTAGGGGATCATTCCGAGTTGATTGCTTACTAGCTATCTTTTGCAGCGCTGCGATCAGATAGTCGCCACCTATGGGGGAGTGTATTTTTGCTTTACAAGTGTGCAAACGCTTGTGCAGCCGGGCGGTACAAAAACGTTTTGTGCAGTTTCTGAGTAGGTCTGAACTTACTCAGCCGCTGCGATCACTTAAGCCTGTCCGGTCCCGGAATTGACGTCAGACACCCGCCCTGCAAACGCTTGTACACGCCTGCATTTTCCCAACCACTCCCTGAAAAAGGAAAGTTGACACCCATAAACGCCTTCTTCCTGTCAATCTTCTTGTGATCGGCTGTGCAAATGGATTCTTTGTTAAATCCATCGCCCAGCAACGATCAAATTTGTACCCATACGACGCGTCTGCGCAATGCCATGCATGCAGTTTTGCCGTGATTTGACCTGATGGCAGCGCTGCAAAAAATAGCTAGAGTGCGATCAGGTCAGAATGACCCCCTTAGTGGAATGGATGCAGATGCACTTTGCGATCATAAGTATAAATTAAAATATATATTATAATTGAATATCTTAAGAGGTTTAGGAAAAAGTGTTAAAACTATAGTAAAAATGAGAATAATAGAGTATATATACAATTCTTAAAAAGGGATCATATTGCCAATATCTTTTTCTGTGTTGTCATCTACCTGGCATAATGTGTATAATGGGCTTTACCTGGCAAATGTGTATAAGCTGCTCTACCTGGATATTGTCTATAAGGGGCTCTACCTGGCATAATGTGTATGAGCAGCTCTATCTGGCATAACATGTATAAGGTGCTCTACTGTGGCGTAACATGTATAAGAGGCTTTTACTGTGGCGTAATGTGTATAAGGGTACTACTGTGCAGTGTAATGTGACTAACGGACACTACTGTGCAGTGTAATGTGACTAACGGACACTATTGTGCCGTGTAATGTGACTAACGAATGCTACTGTGCAATGTTATATGACTAAGGAATGCCATTGTTCTATGTAATGTAACTATGGGATGCTACTTTGTGCTGTAATGTGACTAACCGATGTTACTGTGTGGTGTAATGTGAACAACGTCCACTACTGTGCGGTGTATTGTGAATTTGTACTTTTCTGTGGCACGTATATTTTTGACGCGCGCCTTCGGCGCGCACTGTTCCTATTTTCAGCATGACGGGCGTGAAAGGAAACTTTTGCCCTCATATCCTCTAGGACAGTGATTTTCAACCTTTTTTTTACTCGCGGTACACCGAACAATATTTTCAAATTGCCAAGGCACACCATCAGTTCCCCACAGAAAAAAAACAAAAAAACACACATTGGCCGTCACAGTAAAAAAAAATCCACAGATACGTTGGCCTACATAGAAAAAACAATCACATTTCTCCCCACATAAATCATGTTGCTCCCCACATTAATTATTCACATTGTTCCCCCCATAAATCCTTATTCTCCCCACATAAATCCTATTGTTCCCCACAGTATAAATAAAATAACAAATATTAGCCCCTCCAGGTCAACTGTCCTCCTCCCTGTCCCTCAGTGGCTGGGGTTGTTCATATTGGAGTGCTGCGAATACTGAGCAGCGGGCGGGCGGGCAGGTGTAGATGTGGGTGGGCAAGGAAAGCTGTGTATGAATGGGAAATTGGAAGATGTGCATGCAGGTGGGTGGGCTGGCTAGGTGGTGAGACAAGGCGGCCGTGACCTCTGATATCACACCACCGTGTCTTCAAGGTATAGGTCACGGCCAGAGCACGACTGATCCTCTAAGAAGAGCCCGTGCCAACAGTTCACTCTGAAGGTGCAGGAAGCTGCTCTGGCTCCGCGGCACACCTTGCAACTGCACACTGGTTGAAGAAGCCTGCTCTAGGACTAAAACTGGTCCTCTCACTGATTTTAAAATATATTTTTCTTTTCAATTGTAACATACCAGAGTAGGGGGCGCTTTAACATACCTTTCCTCCAGGCACCATGGCACCTAGCTACACCTGTGAGAGGGGGCACTACTGTGGGCATTGTGTATAAGGGTAGTACTGTGAGGCGAAATGTGTATAGGGGGCACTTCTGTGTGACGTAATGTGAATAAGGAGCACTACTATGTGGTGTAATATGAATCAGGGGCTCTACTTTTGGGGTAATGTGAGTAAGATTGTAATACTGTGTGACGTAATTTGAATTGTGGGTACGATTGTGGTCACGCCCCTTCCTTGTGTGACCACACCTCTTTTTGTGGTGCACTCTGTCCCTTTTTAAAAGATGGGAGGGTGCAAATTTATCATGGGGGGGGGTGGCAAACACTCTAGGAACGACCCTGAGTTCAACCCTGCTTGCATTTAATGACCAAGACCACACATGTGTGTGGGAGTGAGGATGATACTTAAGTTTGGATATTATAAGAGCAGTGCAGTTTATGAGGCAAACAATATTTGATTATGTAATATTTGCAAAAAAGCCAGCCCTTTTAATTACCGTATTTTTAAAAAAGCACTATTAACCAAGTGATTTCTTCAAATAACAAATAAATTGAAACAAAAATCACATTAAAATCTGCTTATATGTTATTCATATATAGTATACAACACAGTGGGTGTAGTATAGTATGCCGGCAGCCGGGATCCCGGGAGCCAGCAGACCGGCACTGAGATCCCAACCGCCGGCTTACCGACAACTGGGCGAGCGCAAATGAGCCCCTTATGGGCTCACTGCACTTGCCACACTACGAGCGCCACGCTATTTATTCTCCCTCCAGGTACTGCCTGGGTTGCTCTGTAAAAAAATGTTGGTATGCCGGGTGTCTGGATTCTGGTGCCGGTATACTGAGCACCGGGATCCCAACAGCCGGCATACTGAATACCACCCACAATACACCAGTGGTTCGCAATCTTTTTGAATCACGGAACCCTAGAGTATCATCATTTGTTTTATGGCACCGCTAACCAAATTTAGCACATCTATGATCAGATCTGAATTAGGCCCAGTGTTTCCAACAATTTCCCTACTACTGATGTAAGGCTTACTTGTCTGTGGTCACTTGCTACTTCCTTGCTTCCACTTTAATGCAGTGGTACTACATTCACTCTTTTAGAGTCCTCTGTAATTGCACCTGTAGCTAATGACTGGCTAAATAATTATGTTCATGGTGCTACCAGCACATATTTAAGCTATTTTAGTACCCACAAATGTATCCCATCTTGCTCCATGATTTTAACTTCAGTTTTGAAAATTGTGTTAGGACCTTCTCCTCTTTAAATTGTTTCTCTGCACTTTGTCGCAGCGGGCATATTCATTCACAATGTAATGAATTGAGTCTCCGACGGATGCAGTACTGTGCATGTGTGAAGTCTCCATTGAAAAGTGAACGGATTCTTGTAGTTTAAGAACTACTTTTTATATGTTTTTTTTGTATCCACCTCAAATGTACTGAATACTATAAAGTAGTATTTTATATTATGGAGGATATACTGTAATGTGTGTTTAACATCCCTTACCACAATAACAGTTGTTCTATTACACACTGCAAATTTTGCTGTTCTCGTGCTGGGGCATTCAAGACCACTCATGATATACTACATATTTTACAATACAAATTTAATTTTTTTGCACACTGTGACTTGTGCCATGTTCCTGGACCTTACAATTTTGTGGCAGCATTGACGCAATAATACCATGCTTATACAGTACTGTATATGGCTGGAGCACTCATGATCACTCACAGGAACTGAAGTACCAGTATAAGCACAGAAAACATTTTTCTGCTTTGAGCTGATTGCGTGCGTCTATGCCCCACTGAAAATGACACTGAACTATATTGTATTGTATATATGTGTAAAAGTAGCATTTACAGATTTTTTCTAATTTTCCCAAAACAAGTTCTGTCATGCTTCGTATATAGACTCAGACATGCACACAGATACACCAATCAGTTGCAAAAAAAAGCTGTAGTTGCCACTTTTTAACAGATATACTGTACAAGTGTGGCTTTTCAAATTATAAAAATCAGACACAGACATGCACACAGATATGCCAATCAGTTGTGCTTACAATGTGTGACATCACCTGTCTCCATGGCTCCCTTGACTTAGTGGTATCGCCAATGGTTACCATGTCTGTGAGATAGGGTTTGATTCCCGCAAAGGACAAGATGTTTTGAAAAACAATTTAGAATACTTTCTGTTATCAATTTTATGCGGGATATACTATATGTTATACATTGCAAGTCTCATTTTATTACACACTGCGACTTGAGCAGTACACATTGTTCAGCAAGCGCCAATCATCAATTTTTGCAGTGGCTCACACAATGCTAACATGTCTTACAAATGAAAGGTGGGCCAGAGGATCGATGTATAAAGTGATCACAAACTGTGACTAAAAATGACAACACAGAAAAAGATGTGTTCATATTTCTAGTTAATGTAGGGATCATTGTATTCAGCGCACCAGGGGAGCATTCAGTTGTAAGGCATATTGTCCCTGGGTGCCTGTGGTTGTGGTGGTTTCTTAGTTCATCCTGCAGTATTACTGTATTTAAAAAAAGAACTACTGTATTTACTGTGCACTGGCCTGTTTGTCAGGGATTGTACATTATTCTGTAGTTCCATATCCATCCGCTGTTACTCAGCACTGTACTGTAGTTTTCTTCAGTGGAGCAATCGCCACCTAGTGGTGTATCTGTGTATAGAATGCTGTGTATCCTCTAGCACCTTATCAAGCCTTACTTCGCCAACCTGCGCTATTTATATGGCACAGCAGCAGCAAAAATCAGTGTGGCTACATCTGTACCTTATTTTTATGAATGTCTTTGCAACGTATCTGTGGCCCCTTCCATTCTCCTTCTGTAGTGAATACGGAGCAAAAAATAGGATTTTAATACCTACCGGTAAATCCTTTTCTCTTAGTCCGTAGAGGATGCTGGGGACTCCAAAAGGACCATGGGGTCTAGACGGGATCTGCAGGAGACATGGGCACTTTAAGACTTTAATGGGCGTGAACTTGCTCCTCCCTCTATGCCCCTCCTCCAGACCTCAGTTATAGGAACTGTGCCCAGAGGAGACGGACATTTCAAGGAAAAGGATTTTGTTAAACCAAGGGTGAGATACATACCAGCTCACACCACAACACACCGTACCACATGGTATACAACTCAAACCAGTTAACCTAAGAGATCAGCAACAGGCTGACCTTTAGCAAAACACTACCTTTGGGCAACTTAAGCAATAACTATTTACAATTACTGCAGGTAGAGTCCGCACTGGGACGGGCGCCCAGCATCCTCTACGGACTAAGAGAAAAGGATTTACCGGTAGGTATTAAAATCCTATTTTCTCCTTAGTCCTAGAGGATGCTGGGGACTCCAAAAGGAACATGGGGTTTATACCAAAGCTCCAGACCGGGCGGGAGAGTGCGGATGACTCTGCAGCACCGATTTAGCAAACATGAGGTCCTCATCAGCCAGGGTATCAAACTTGTAGAATTTTGCTAAAGTGTTTGAACCCGACCAAGTAGCTGCTCGGCAAAGCTGTAATGCCGAGACACCTCGGGCAGCCGCCCAAGATGAGCCCACCTTCCTAGTGGAATGGGCTTTCACCGATTTCGGTAACGGCAATCCAGCCGTAGAATGAGCCTGTTGAATCGTATTACAGATCCAGCGTGCAATAGTCTGCTTAGAAGCAGGAGCGCCAACCTTGTTGGCCGCATACAGGACAAACAGCGCCTCTGTCTTCCTAACACGAGCCGTTCTGGCTACATAGATTTTCAAAGCTCTGACCACATCAAGAGACTTGGAATCCGCCAAGGCTTCAGTAGCCACAGGCACCACAATAGGTTGGTTCATGTGAAACGACGAAACCACCTTAGGCAGAAATTGTTGACGAGTTCTCAATTCCGCTCTATCCACATGGAAAATCAGATAGGGGCTTTTGTGAGACAAAGCCGCCAATTCGGACACCCGCCTTTCGGACGCCAAAGCCAATAGCATGACTACTTTCCAAGTGTGAAATTTCAACTCAACCTTTTATAAAGGTTCAAACCAACGTGATGTAAGGAACTGTAACACCACGTTAAGGTCCCACGGTGCCACGGGGGGCACAAAGGGAGGTTGGATGTGCAGCACACCCTTCACAAAAGTCTGTACTTCTGGAAGTGATGCCAATTCCCTTTGAAAGAAAATTGATAAGGCCGAAACCTGCACTTTAATGGAGCCTAACTTCAGGCCCGCATCCACACCTGCTTGCAAAAAGTGGAGAAAACGACCCAGCTGAAATTCTTCCATAGGAGCCTTCTTGGATTCACACCAAGACACATATTTTCTCCAAATACAGTGATAATGCTTCGCCGTTACCTCCTTTCTAGCTTAAAGTAGAGTGGGGATGACTTCCCTGGGAATACCCTTTCTAGCTAGGATTTGGCGTTCAACCGCCATGCCGTCAAACGCAACCGCGGTAAGTCCTGGAACACACACGGCCCCTGCTGTAACAGGTCCTCTCTTAGAGGAAGAGGCCAGGGATCTCCTGTGAGTAATTCCTGAAGATCCGGATACCAGGCCCTCCGTGGCCAATCTGGAACAACGAGTATCACCTGAACCCTTGTTCTTCTTATGATCCTTATTACCTTTGGGATTAGTGGAAGTGGAGGGAACACATAGACCAACTGAAACACCCACAGTGTCACCAGTGCGTCCACTGCTATTGCTGGAGGGTCCATCGATCTGGAACAATATGTCTGAAGCTTCTTGTTGAGGCGAGACGCCATCATGTCTATTTGAGGAAGTCCCCAATGACTTGTCACTTCTGCAAAGACCTCTTGATGAAGACCCCACTCTCCTGGATGGAGATCGTGTCTGCTGAGGAAGTCTGCTTCCCAGTTGTCCACTCCTGGAATGAAGAACCCTGACAGAGCGCTTGCATGTTTTTCTGCCCAGCGAAGAATCTTGGTGGCCTCCGCCATCGCCGCTCTGCTCTTTGTTCCGCCCTGGCGGTTTACGTGCGCCACGGCTGTAATGTTGTCCGACTGAATCAGGACGGACAGGTCGCGAAGAAGATGTTCCGCTTGCCGAAGGCCGTTGTAGATGGCCCTTAACTCCAGCACATTTATGTGCAGACAAGCTTCCTGGCTTGTCCGGTGCATGTGCAGATGGGACCCGGACCACTTGTCCAGTAGATCCCACTGAAAATTTCTTGCATGGAATCTGCCAAACGGAATGGCCTCGTAGGCCGCCACCACTTTCCCCAGCACTCGAGTGCAGTGAGGAATCGACACTCTAGGCGGTTTCAGAAGTTCCTTGACCATGTTCTGGAGTTCCTGAGCCTTTTCCAACGGGAGAAAGATCCTCTGCAGTTCCGTGTCCAGAATCATGCCCAAAAACGACAGCCAAGTTGTCGGAATCAACTGCGACTTTGGTAAATTTAGGAGCCAGCCATGTTGTTGCAGCACCTTCAGGGAGAGCGCAACGCTTTTCAGTAACTGCTCCCTTGATCTCGCCTTTATCAGGAGATCATCCAAGTATGGGATAATTGTGACCCCTTGCTTGCGCAGGAACACCATCATTTCCGCCATTACTTTGGTGAAAATCCTCGGGCCGTGGAAAGACCAAACGGCAACGTCTGAAATTGGTAGTGACAATCCTGAACAGCGAACCTGACAATCCTTTATGTCGACTGACACCATAAAATCCCCCCCCTTCCCCCCTCCTGACTGGAGATCACAGCTCGGAGAGATTCCATCTTGAATTTGAATCTTTTAAATACAGGTTGAGGGATTTTAAGTTCAGAATCGGTCTGACTGAGCCATCCGGCTTCGAGACCACGAACAGGGTTGAATAAAACCCTTTCCCCTGTTGTAACGGGGAACCGTGACAATGACTTGCTGTTGACACAGCTTTTGTATCGCGGCACACACTGCCTCTCTCTCTGGGCGAGAAACTCGTAAGGCCGATCTGAAAAATCGGTGTGGAGGCACGTCTTGGAACTTCAGTTTGTATCCTTGGGCCACAATTTCCAGCACCCAAGGATCCAGGCCCGAGCGAACACAGACCTGACCGAAGAGCTGAAGACGTGCCCCCACTGGTGCAGACTCCCGCAGAGGAGCCCCAGCGTCATGCGGTGGATTTGGTAGAAGCTGGGGAGGACTTCTGCTCCTGGGAGTTTGCCACAAGCGGCGATCTTTTTCCTCTTCCCTTACCTCTAGCCGCGAAGAAGGAAAATCCACGTCCTATTCTGAATTTATGAGACCGAAAGGACTGCATCTGAGGCGTTTTCTTTTGCTGTGGAGGGACAAAAGGCAAAAAGAAGACTTACCCGCGGTAGCTGTAGAAACCAGGTCCGCAAGGCCCTCACCAAACAAAACTGCAGCTTTGAAGGGCAGGGCCTCCATAGCCTTTTTATAGTCAACATCACCATTCCACTGATGAGTCCACAACGCCCTCCTAGCCGAGACTGCCATGGCATTGGCCCTTGATCCCAAGAGGCCAATATCCACTTCCCTTAGATATATTGCTGCATCCCTGATATGACCCAGCGTCAAAAGCACGTTATCCTTATCCAGGGTGTCTATGTCAGATGACAAGTTATCTGCCCATCTTTCAATAGCGCTACTCACCCATGCCGACGCCACAGCCGGCCTGAGCAGCGTACCCGTAGTAACATAAATATATTTTAAGGTAGTTTCCTGCTTACGATCCGCAGGATCCTTTAGGGCCACCGTGTCAGGGGACGGTAGCGCCACCTTTTTGGACAAACGCACCAGAGCTTTGTCCACCGTGGGTGAGGATTCCCACCGTAACCTATCCTGCGAGGGAAAAGGATACGCCCTAGCAATCCTCCTGGGAATCTGCAGTCTCTTGTCAGGGGATTCCCAAGCTTTTTCAAAAAGAGCGTTCAGTTCATGAGAGGGTGGAAACATTACCTCAGGTTTCTTTCCCTTAAACATACAGACCCTTGTGTCAGGGACAGTGGGGTCTTCTGTGATATGTAACACCTCTTTAATCGCCACAATCATGTACTGAATACTCTTGGCCACCTTAGGATGTAACTTGGCATCATCAAACTCGACACTGGAAACGGAATCCGTGTCAGTATCTGTGTCTGCTATCTGGGTAAATTAACGTTTCTGCGACCCCGAGGGGGCCTGAGATTGTGACAAACCACCTCCTATGGATTGTCTCCATGCTTGGTTCTGAGACTCAGATTTGTCTAACCTCGTATGCAATAAAGCCACACTTGCATTTAAAACACTCCACATATCTACCCAATCAGCAGTCGGCGGTGTCGACTAAGTCACTCCCACATTCTGTTTAGTCTCCACACCAGCCTCCTCCTGGGAAGAGCCTTCAACCTCAGACATGCCGACACACGAGTACCAACACCCCCAAATACACTGGGCTATAGGGGACAGACACACAGTAAGGTCCTTCAGAGAGACAGAAAAGGAGTTTGCCAGCTCACACCCAGCGCCTCACCGGTCTGAAGGAATTAAATAACGCCCCAGTCCTGTTAGCTCTTTTATACCAAATAATCAACACCAAAATGTTGTGCCCCCCCTTCTTTTCGTGCACCCTGTTACTTGTGTACAGCAGTGAAGGGCCAGGAGCAGCGTCTCTGCAGCAAGCTGTGGAGAAAATGGCGCTGGTTAGAGCTGAAGGAGGAAGCCCTGCCCCCTACCCGGCACGCTTCGTTCCCGCTTTTATTTATACTGGCGGGGGTCTGTATACATTGCCTATGCAATGTATACCTTCATGCCAGTCTCAAATGAGGATATATTGCTGTCCAGGGCGCCCCCCCTGCGCCCTGCACCCATATAGAGCCGCTTGTGTGAGGGAGCAATGGCGCGCAGCGCGACCGCTGCTTGGTACCTCAGGAAGATCTGAAGTCTTCTGTCGCCTTTGAAGTCTTCATGCTTCTACTACTCACCCGGCTTCTCTCTTCAGGCTCTGTGAGGGGGACGGCGGCGCGGCTCCGGGAACGAGCAGCTAGGCACACCAAGTGATCAGACCCCCTGGAGCTAATGGTGTCCAGTAGCCTTAGAAGCAGAGCCTTTGAACTCACAGAAGTAGGTCTGCTTCTCTCCCCTCAGTCCCACGATGCAGGGAGACTGTTGTCAGCAGTGCTCCCTGAAAATAATGAACCTAACAAAAGTATTTTTTAGAGAAATTCAGTAGAGATCCCCTAGTGTGCACCCTGTCTCCTCTGGGCATATAATCTAACTGAGGTCTGGAGGAGGGGCATAGAGGGAGGAGCCAGTTCACGCCCATTAAATTTTTAATGGTGCCCATGTCTCCTGCGGATCCCGTCTATACCCCATGGTCCTTTTGGAGTCCCCAGCATCCTCTAGGACGAAGGAGAAATAATTATTTAGATGAACTGCTATTTCCTTATCTCCCACTACCAGATTCTCACTGTCTGGGTTGTAATTCAGACTGGATCGCTGCAGCGGCAAGGATCGCAGTCTGATTTACTGTGTGAAGTCATGTCCGGACTGTTGGGGAGGGTGGCGCATCCGCTGCGACTCGGGATGTGGCCAGTAGCTCCCTGCCAGCGCGCAAGAGGTACAAAAGTATCGCCGCTGTGAGATGTTTTTTGTACCTGTGTGTGTGTGTGTGGGGGGGGGGAGGTAGGGCCTGAAATGCGGGGCTGACTAGCCCTGTGCTGGGCGTGCCCCCTTATGTCAGAGTAACAGATCGTAGATGTGCTAATACTCTGAATTACCCCCTATGTCTTTAGCCTTATTATTCCACCATTTTATTTTCTCCTTTCACAGATATACGGATCGTAGTACGGGTGGTGTAATGGTTAGCATTACTGCCTCACAGCACTGATTTCATGGGTTCAGTTCCCTCCTGGCCCTAACTGTGCGTGGGTTTCCTCCGGGTACTCCGGTTTCCTCCCACATTCCAAAAATATACAGGTAGGTTAATTGGCCCCCAACAAAATTAACCCTAACGTGTATGCGTGTATGTACATGTGGTAGGGAATATAGATTGTAAGCTCCACTGGGGCAGGGACTGATGTGAAAGGCCAAATATTCTCTGTAAAGCGCTGCGGAATATGTGTGCGCTATATAAATAAATGGTAATAAATAAATATATATACTTAAAAAAAGTTTTGTCACCTTTATCCGCTGACTGGGTTATATTCTCCTCAGCTTTTGCCTTTGCATGCCTGGTCACCTTTTTAGTCTCCTTTTTTTCTTGCAAGAACCAGTACACCTCTTTGTCGCATTTATTTTGAGCCTGCTTATATTTCCTAAAAACCATCCTTTTTGATTTCACATTAGTTTATTCCTCCTTTGTAAGCCACACTGGCTTCCTTTTCCTGGTGCTTTTCCTAACACTTTGGATACAATGGTATGTTGATTTGGGTTTTGCACTAATTTGTTTTTCCCACCTCTCCTGTACTCCTTTCAAGTTCCTCCAATCCGCCAGTGAATCGCTAATAAATACCTCCATTTTTGCAAAGTTAGCCTTCCTAAAATCCAACACCTTTTTTTGTGTGGCATGAGTTGGACCCTATCTTTATACTAAGATATACTGTTTGATGGTCATTGGATCCCAGGTTCTCACCCACATACATGTCTGATATCATGTCACCATGTGTGAGTGCTAAATCTTTGCAAGTGGGCTCTCTCACCAATTGCTTGAGAGATGCTCCCTGTATAGAATTTAGAAATTTGCCACTTGTAGTTGAATTTGCAAAAGACCCCTCTCAATTTACATAAGCTAGATCAAAGTATCCCACGATTATGACCTCTCCCTTTAAAGCCATTTTAGTGGCAGCTAAATCCCTCCAAGCCCAGTGGCTTCAGCACCCGTAACTGCTCCCAATGAATGCAGCACCAGTCAGAGCAGGGCTGAGTTGGAGTCAGCAGCCAGTGGACATTGGGTGCAGGAGCTAGGGAGGTCCCCTGGATGAGGCACCTAATGGGGTCTGTTGAGAGCAGGTCAAGGCACAGTATGTAGTAAAATATATGTGCATTAATATACAAGTTCTTGCTCTCTACCTGGACTTCCTTCTTAAGTTATAATTACAATCACCTGTGTTGAGACACCTTTCTTATCAATTAAATAGTTCAACACAGGTGACATCAATGATATATTAAGAGGGAAGTCCAGGTAGAAAGCATTGTGTCCCTCTTGGAATGCATCATGCTGGGAGGTATGCACAATCTAATGTACACCTGACCCCCCTTCCACCAGGGGATGCCCTGTCTTAAGTATCCTGGGCCGTCCCAATCCAGCCCTGTCTAACACAAGTATACGTACACACTTCACACCAGGGTTAATGTTTTTTTAGCAAATTACCTACCAGTATATTTTGGAGTATGGGAATAAACCAGAGTACCTGGAGGAATCCCAAACAAGCACAGGAAGAATGCACAAACTCCACACAGTTAGGTCTATGGTGGGATGAACCAAGATAGCCAGTTAGTAAACTCCTATTTTTATGTTTTGTACAACAGACAACCTGCACATTCATAAAATACAGCATACTACATGATGCTTATTGATGTGTGTAGTCTATAGCTTCCTGGACATTAAGCATGACTGCAAGACTACAGAAGTCTACCCATAGATCATGCCACTGTGACTCAAGGCTGGGAAAGCAGAAGAAGGTCTTACTGAGAGGGATGATACTGTAAATTGCATATATATATTAGGTGTGCGTGTATCTGAATCTGAATTTGGCTGGACATATTGTGCTACTTAGAATAATTACTTTTGGAACATTTCCCCTATGTCCTTTAGCTTACAGTCATTGGTTGATTTGTCTCCCATCCCACAGTCTTTGCAGTTACAGTAGCTATTTCATGTAAATCTATACATTTAGCTAACTGGAAAATAAATACAACTGTTGGTTTTGTCTACACTTGGTAAATAACTGGGTGAAATGTTTCCAACAGTATTTTGTTTAGCCTCTGAACCTAGTTTTATAATTATTGACTGAATTGAGAGTTACTGTAAATTTAAGCTTAGACTGCTTATTTTTGCAAATGTGTTTTTTTTATGTGTACAGTATGATGTATTTTCCTAATTCACAGGTAATGTACCACAATATTATCTTAGCTCATTCTGAAAACTGAAAGAAATATATTAAGAATGAAATAACCAATTTAATAAAAATAAATGTTAAAAACAAATAATCTAACAAATTGGCCCAAATATAACTAAAGTAGAGAAGCCAAGTGGTTTCAAGTTCTATAAATATCACAAAGAATATATCTCGGAGCTGCTTTATGCAATCATGTGGAACACATTCATATCATATTCCACCACATTTGCTGTCTCCAGGACCTGTGTATAAGAAGTATCAAGTATATAGTGTAAAACTATGTGTCATGTTCAGTATAAAAATGACACTATGTAGACGAAAGTGATTGGGCATCTCTCCCCCCCCCCAAAAAAAAATAATTGTATACTCCCGCATAAGATATGTTTCATGAAGTTATAAAATGGGTTGATGGAAACTGATTAGATCATTTGTTAACGAAATGGCTTGCCAGAAGCAGCTAGCCGAGTTTGAATAGGCTGCGTGAAATCATGTTTCCAGGGACACGCTAGATTGGAATACAGAAATATTATCAACCCGGGTGTACTGGCCAGCTCACAGTCCAAATCTTAACCCCCCTGAGAACCTCAAGGACAAATTGGAGTGACGGGTGCATTCTAGACCTGCTTGACCTTCTTCAGTGTTGCAGTTGGTCACTATACTTAAGGAAGAATGGCAAAACATATACCCTGCTGTGGCCCAGGAACTTGTGGACAGTTTGCCAAGAATGATGTCTGCAGTAATCACTGCACGTGGTGGACCTACTAAGTATTGACGTCAATAAAATCTTGTTGATCTATTTGCTGTCAGGGTCCAATCATGTTTTTGTCTACATAGTCTTTTTCTTTTACATTTCTGTAACATGACACAAGTTGCCAGATGCTTAGAGTTTTAAAATTTACACAATGGCTAATACATTTTTCAAGTCTCTGTCTTCCACTGTCTCTCCTTACTTTAATACCCCTTTCACACCGCAGCTTATACCCGGTATTTTGCCGTTTTAACTTGCTTCCTAAATGGGTCAAGCTGCGATGTGAAAGGGTCCCCTTCAATTTACCGTTTTCTAAATACCGGTATTTTGAAACGGTAAAAAAGAAGGGTCCTACCCGTTTCAGTCCCATTTCACTGTGCAGTGTGAAAGGCTCTGAAACGGTATTTGCAAGCCCCAGCAGGTCATAGGCTGTCTCCATGTGTGATGTCAGCAGCCACAAACAGGAAACAGCTTGGAAAATACAGGAGACACATGTGAGAGTGGCTTTATAAACGTTTAAACGGGAAAAACACGGAAAAAAATGGCGTGGGGTCCCCCCTCCAAAGCATAACCAGCCTCGGGCTCTTTGAGCTGGTCCTGGTTCTAAAAATGCGTGGGGAAAATTGACAGGGGATCCCCCGTATTTTTAAAACCAGCACCGGGCTCTGCGCCTGTTGCTTGTGCAAAAAATACGGGGGACAAAAAGAGTAGGGGTCCCCCGTATTTTTTACACCAGCATCGGGCTCCACTAGCTGGACAGATAATGCCACAGCCAGGGGTCACTTTTATACAGTGCCCTGCGGCCGTGGCATTAAATATCCAACTAGTCATCCCTGGCTGGGGTACCCTGGGGGAGTGGGGACCCCTTCAATCAAGGGGTCCCCCCCCCCAGCCACCCAAGGGCCAGGGGTGAAGCCAGAGGCTGTCCCCCCCATCCATTGAATATTGTTTTTTCCAATAGTACTACAAGTCCCAGCAAGCCTCCCCCGCAAGCTGGTACTTGGAGAACCACAAGTACCAGCAAGCGGGAGAAAACCGGTCCTGGTTCTAAAAATGCGGGGGGGAAATTGACAGGGGATCCCCCGTATTTTTAAAACCAGCACCGGGCTCTGCGCCTGGTGCTTGTGCAAAAAATACGGGGGACAAAAAGAGTAGGGGTCCCCCGTATTTTTTACACCAGCATCGGGCTCCACTAGCTGGACAGATAATGCCACAGCCAGGGGTCACTTTTATACAGTGCCCTGCGGCCGTGGCATTAAATATCCAACTAGTCACCCCTGGCCGGGGTACCCTGGGGGAGTGGGGACCCCTTCAATCAAGGGGTCCCCCCCCAGCCACCCAAGGGCCAGGAGTGAAGCCCGAGGCTGTCCCCCCATCCATTGGCTGCGGATGGGAGGCTGATAGCCTTGAGTAAAATGACAGAATATTGTTTTTTT
The DNA here is from genome assembly GCF_028390025.1 of Pseudophryne corroboree. Classification (NCBI taxonomy): domain Eukaryota; kingdom Metazoa; phylum Chordata; class Amphibia; order Anura; family Myobatrachidae; genus Pseudophryne; species Pseudophryne corroboree. The sequence goes on along the minus strand of NC_086445.1, from coordinate 474,867,267 downwards.
CCAATAGTACTACAAGTCCCAGCAAGCCTCCCCCGCAAGCTGGTACTTGGAGAACCACAAATACCAGCATGCGGGAGAAAACCGGGCCCGCTGGTACCTGTAGTACTACTGAAAAAAAAATACCCAAATAAAAACAGGAGACACACACCGTGACAAGTACAACTTTATTACACACTGCCGACACACATACATACTTACCTATGATGACACGCCGACTGCCACAGTCTCCGACGATCCGAGGGTACCTGTGAAAAAAATTATACTCACCTGCCAGTGTCCAGAGATAAATCCACGTCCAGAGATAATCCTCGTACTTGGCAAAAAAAAAACACGAACACCCGAACCACCGGACTGAAAGGGGTCCCATGTTGACACATGAGACCCCTTTCCCCGAATGCCGGGACATCACGTGACTTCTGTCACTGAGGTCCCTTCAGCCAATCAGGAAGCGCTACTCCGTGGCGCTCACCTGATTGGCTGTGCGCGTCTAAGCTCAGACAGCGCATCGCACAGCTGCCTCCATTACTTTCAATGGTGGGAACTTTGCCGTCAGTGGTGGGGTTACCCGCGGTCAGCCGCTGACCACGGGTGACCCCACCACTAACCGCAAAGTTCCCACAATTGAATATAATGGAGGGAGCTGTGCGATGCGCTGACAGCTCAGACGCGCACAGAGCCAATCAGCAGAGTGCAAGGACGTTGCGCTCAGTGATTGGCTTACGAGACCTTTCAGTGACAGCAGTCACGGGGGGGTCTCTCTGAATTCGGGGAAAGGGGTCCCATGTGTCAACATGGGACCCCTTTCAGTTCGCTGGTCGGGTGTTCGTTTTCTTTTTTTGACAAGTACGTGGATTTATCTCTGGACCATGGATCAGGTGAGTATAATTATCTTTTATTTTCAGGTACCCGTGTATTCTACTTGGAGAAGAGGACCGACTGCTTCGTGTCAACATAGGTAAGTATGTGTGTGTCGGCAGTGTGTAATAAAGTTGTACTTGTCACGGTGTGTGTCTCCTGTTTTTATTTGGGTATTTTTTCCCCAGTAGTACTACAGGTACCATCGGGCCCGGTTTTCCTCCGCATGCTGGTACTTGTGGTTCTCCAAGTACCAGCTTGCGGGGGAGGCTTGCTGGGACTTGTAGTACTATTGGAAAAAACAATATTCTGTCATTTTACTCAAGGCTATCAGCCTCCCATCCGCAGCCAATGGATGGGGGGGACAGCCTCGGGCTTCACCCCTGGCCCTTGGGTGGCTGGGGGGGGGCCTTGATTGAAGGGGTCCCCACTCCCCCAGGGTACCCCGGCCAGGGGTGACTAGTTGGATATTTAATGCCACGGCCGCAGGGCACTGTATAAAAGTGACCCCTGGCTGTGGCATTATCTGTCCAGCTAGTGGAGCCCGATGCTGGTGTAAAAAATACGGGGGACCCCTACTCTTTTTGTCCCCCGTATTTTTTGCACCAGCACCAGGCGCAGAGCCCGGTGCTGGTTTTAAAAATACGGGGGATCCACAGTCAAATTTTTCCCCGCATTTTTAGAACCAGGACCAGCTCGAAGAGCCCGAGGCTGGTTATGCTTTGGAGGGGAGACCCCACGCCATTTTTTTTCTGAATTTTACCATTCCATCTAAAAAAATATATATATATTTTAAAAAATATATAAATAATACTTGTGCCTTCAAAAAAGACAAACCAAGTACCTAATCCCTTCTAATATAAATAGATATGCTTCAAGCTGCTGGGTTCCATCGTACGACTATCCAAATTATTAATAATGAATTAATTAATAATTATTAATAATGTGTGGGCCAGAAAAGTCCATTTATAATGACAACCACTGTTTTCTATGGGTGAAACGGGTTCAGTGTGAAAGGTACCAAAACGGTAATGAAATGGTAATTTACTGGTTATTACAACATGAGATGTGAAAGGGGTTTAACTGCTCAGACCCGTTTTAAGAACCATTTCAAATACCATTTCAAAAGCAGGTTTTGCGATGTGAAAGCAGCATAAGTGAACCTAATCACTAGTAGCTGCAATGAGATGATAATCACCAATAGCTCAGGGTCATATTAATATATGTGCACACTGGGCAGCTGCACATGGCCCTGTGATTCTATGGACCTTCAAGCAGGGTTAGGCTGGGCCGGGGAGGGGTGGTGGTAAAAGAGCTAGTACTCGGCGTCTCCCTCTCCGACTGGGCGCACGCACCCGTGACAGAGACGCGCCCCATTCACCGTAATGGAGAGCGCCTCCATCCACGTTCCCGAACAGAGACTCTCTGAATGGGAGTATCTCTGTGCACTCCCGGCGTGACTAGGCGGGCGGATCGCCTAGTCACACCGGAAGTGCTCTTTTGCGATGGAGCAACATCAGATGAGCATGGCACGTTTCCCTCATTTATTGCTCACCCTCAATGTGCTGAGTTACATACTATTATCAGTGGGACAATTTCCATCAAAGGGACTTATCACATGTACGCTGATATCTAGTTTCCAATGCTGAGCCTGGCAGTGCTATAAAATTTGTATCTGCGCATACCATTGGAAAAGTATTACATCATATGTACGGTCTCTGGCAATAGCTACTTCTTGCTGGCTACTTTTTATTTATTATTTTTTATAGATAGTACGTTTGGATACAGTGGATTGGAAATGATAATTGTATATTGGTTAATTTTTATTAAGGTCTCTAATTTTAATTGTGATAAGGTTTAAACAAAAACCTATATGTTTTAGGGAATGATCTCTGTATTTACGGCCGGCCGATAATTGTTTATCATGATATACTCGTTTTGATTGTCAAAGTCAGAAAAATATCTCTATGCACACTACCATATTTGCACCTCACACAGGTCCGTGCTGCGCATGCGTACGCTCTCCCGTACGTGCGCATACTCACAGTCGCGGGCACCCGCAGGCGCACGGTATGCGTATTTACGGTAGAGTTTATGTGATCGTAGCGTGCGACTCAATCGTTACATATTTTCACTATATAATGTATTTTGTAGATCATGGTCCCTTTGATAGATTCTGAAAGTTTAGTTAACATAGCATGTTCCTGGACAGAGAGATCCCTCTTTGTATTGTACGAAGGGTCTAACAGGGGTCATACAGTGGTGTTTAGTACCCATCGGAAGAGTATTTAAATAGCAATATTCCGGTGTTGGTTTGGAGCGGATTAATCGCTCGTGCGAATAGTTATGGACATAAGAAGTTTATGTCCATTTACTATTATTTGTTCTTATTTAGTCATGCGGCGGGAAACCCAGTATCCCACCCACCTGAACAATTGGAAGCAGTCACAGCCCACCTGTATGAATCAACCTATGACCTTTTGTTATAATGCGAAGCCGAATTCCTGTGTCCAATGAACAATGAGATTGTAGGGACCATTGAATTGCATTGTGTGTGGGGCATAAATAGGCAGGCCGACCATATCCAGTTCACTCTCTTCAACGGTTCTCATTGCTGATAATCGGGAGCTGGATATCGAGGCGCATGCGATCGTTTCCCCTTGTGCGTAAGTGTTTCTCCGCAACTATATTGATCTTCTTGTTATTGTGGGCCAATTTCTCTCTCTCTCTCTCTCCTCCTCTTTTTCTCTTATTTTCCCTTAAATAGTAATTGTATTATATTTCCTGTGTAGTTATCTGGTTAGGTGGTCTATGTTATATTGTAGTGTATGATTTGTATTTGTATTAATTCTTTTGCAAGTATAACATTCATAATATATATATATTAGGCGTTGGACCCTAAGCACGGTATCTGTGTAATTCTTATAGTGTTAAGTATTCTCAGAGCGTCGGTGACGCTCATTCAGCTTTTAAGTTAATAAGGTTACACTAGGTTGCATCTACACCCTATCTCTACACAAAGGTTTTACAGCATATTACATTGTTTATGGTTTAGATATAAAGGTTTAACATTGTGAGCGTCAGCGCCGCTGGTGATCTCCTCGTGGTCCCGAGCGTCCGCTACGCTATAGCGAATCATTAAGTTAGTCAGCAGCCAATAGCGTGCCTGCCTGTGATCTCTTGGCCGTGAGCGAACGTGACGCTTGAGCGTCTCGACTACGGCTAAGCGATTGTTACGCAACGTGCGTACCCTTACGGTACTTCATACGTAGATAGCGTACAGTGTTCTTAGACCTCATAAAGGGTATTATATAAGATAAATATTTAGCTTTATCAATTGGCGGCTCGCCCGTCCTTCACATATCTGCACTAGGTAATTTCAGCAGACATTATCCAGCAGCAAAGGGCGGGAGATCATATTCCTCGTAGTGCTGTTTGGATAAGCGTCTGCTTCTCTTAGTAAAGGGTGCTGAAGGAATCCGGGAACCGGAGGTAAGAACAACACGCTAGTCTCTTTTAAAAAACTGTTTATTTTTCTGTCTTGCGTACACACGCACGCACACATATATATCTGCATTTCTTTTTTTTCATTTGTGTATTTTCGTATATCACTCTCCTGTTTGCCAGTTTTATAGTTGATAAACGTGCTAAGAGAGATTTGCCGCTATTTCATAGTTTAAGAGTAAAGGTAATATAGTTAAAGTATAGACAAACACACAGCTGTGCCTGAGAGACAAGGCGAAGTCAGTGTGGTGCGCGGTAGATGATAAAGGATCATCTACATTGATAAACGTATAAATTGTGTTACGGTGGATCTTTGCTTTGCGTACACGTGTCTCTAACAAAGGACTGAGACTTGCGTACGCAATCCAAGGGCCGACGCACACAGCGTATATTACGCAACGGAGCGTACGGGTACGCCCACGTAACTCAAATCACAAGTGTTAATTTTTTTCAACGCGATAAATAGCGCAACGCGGTAAATAACGCAAGGCGATAAATCGCGCAAATCTATTTTAACATTCAAATTTTAAATTAATAGATCCTTCTCCTAATTTGTAACACATCTGGTCTAAAGAAAATTTCTGCGCAGAAATAGAAATAGAAACAAAAGTGTATATGTGGTGAGTGAGTGTTTGTTTTTACAATTTTGAGGTTGAACCACAAGAAAAGTCGAGTTCTCGTGAGGTACATGCGTGTAAGTGACGTACATGGTGGCTAGGGAGGCATCCCTGGTTAAAACATACAATTTGAGCATTAGAGTGTAGCAGACCAGGAGGTCATACTGTAACAGACCAGGAGGTCATAGCAGACCAGCAGGTTCAGGTACAGCAGACAAGGAAGTCCGCTATACAGTCCACAGGCACAACACCAAGAAAGGGTTGGTGCAACACCCATATAGGCCATACAAGCTCTGGCTGAAGGAATTCGCAGCCGCAATTTTCGATTCCACTGGTCGCTCCGTACATAAGATTAGTTGCTTATGTGCTGAACGATTGTACCGCACGTAATTGTGTGCATTAGTAAACCTGACCGGTACTATTTGTGTACGAAGGTCATAAACGCTATTTGTACATTCTAACGTGATTTGTGTAATTTTTTTTATTTTAAGGGAGGTTCGCTGCTCACTCAGGAACTATCCAACAACCAATAGTTACTGGAAAGAGTAAGTGTTCTTCGGATCACCCTCACAGGTTCCAGTAAATAGAAGTTCAGGTCGCAGGGGCCCTAGGTCGAGTACGCCAGCACCATATCGGTGTGATCAGGTCGTATTGGTCGGCGTGGGCGAGTGAGTGGGGTACTCGGTAAACCGCCACCGTCAGCCTATTTTGAACATTTTGGTTTGCGTAAGGGTTGGTTGAATAAAGCAACACCTTCGAACTATGGGGGCCACTTGTTCAGGTAGGGGGCGATCAACCTCGGTTCGGGTTGATTCAGTGAACCGACCAGTCGGGTCGGCAAGATACGTAATGTGTGAGAAATACGGAAGTCACACAGAAGCTTTATGTGATGAATGGGAGAGAATGACGGTACATGACGGGGAGAAATTCCCAAGAGTAGGTAGCTTCAGCACAGAAGTGTTAACGAATTTAAGGAGAAGGATATGTCTCATTAAATCAGCCAAGAGACGAATCAAGCATTATGATTATTTACAGTTGTGGCAACAGGAGGGTGACATAAAGAGAGGATTGGCTCAGGCGGCGGGATCTGGCTCGATCAGAAAACTGATAGCCACGGCCCCACCGCCACCATACATAACAGGAGAGAAATTGGTTGCGGAGAATGACGCACTAAGGTGTAACACACAAACACTTAGCAACTGTGTAAATGTTAAAGATAATGTTAACCAATTAACCAATGCAAGTATTAACCCGTGCAAGTTGTACCCTGTTTTGAACTTTCCTCAGGAGTGTGATCAAGAGGACGAATCGGCAACAATTTCAGCGCTCTCTCTAGCAGCCACCATAGCAGAGACCACTGTAGGCACAGCTCAACCCCCGAGATTAGTAACGAAAGCCCCTAGCGGAGGGATAGGTGAGGTCGTATCAACGGGTAAGTACGGCACCATACACTATGCTGAAACTATTTCACCACAGCCTGTAGAATCTACACAGGATGAGGTTGTTAGAGTTAATCCTGTTAAGGTAATAGTAGTTCCAAATGGGAAAACAGACACTTCAGGAGTCACTCCTGTTAGGAACATTGCCATGTACAGCCCATTTTCCCGAATGGAATTAAGGACCATAGTGTCTGAATTCCCTGACCCTAGAAAAGACTTAGTTGCCAGCCAAAAATACATCAGAGACCTAGGTAACACTGTAGAGCCCAACAATAAAGACTGGCAGATATTGCTGAGAGCATGTTTACCCTCCAATGTCGACGCAGCTCAATTTTTAGCTGACTGTGGATTAGATCAGGATGTACCTCTTACATATGTGTACAACAAAGACAATGTAAAAAGAATAAGCTTACAGTTAAAAGAGTATTTCCCAGCCGTAGTTAAATGGAACAAAATATTCTCCATTAAACAGAAGGAGTCAGAAACAGCTGCAGAGTATTTTCACAGAGCATTATCAGAAATGGCAAAATACACAGGCATAGAGGACATTAAAACAAACATAAACCATCGAGAAGTAGCAGTATCGGTACTGATGGATGGTTTAAAAGAGTCATTGAAGACTAGGGTACAGACCACACAACCATGTTGGCGAGGTCTGTCTGTGGCTACTTTGAGAGAGGCTGCTATTGATCACGATAGGAACATCACCAGACACAGGGAACAACAAGGTGATAAATTAATGGCAGTAAGTATACAGGCCCTGACCACAAGGCAGCCTTTGTTTATATCACCAAACCCTGTGGGTAAGTCAAATGTGGTTACTTGTTATTCTTGTCATAAACAGGGACACATGGCACGAGACTGTAGAGCGAAAAATTCGCAAAGATCATACCAACCCCCTAGACAACGACACGACACACGACATTGGGAGCAGGGTCCGCAGAAACGGAGTTATGAGCCACATGCAGGGGAAACAAAAAGATACCCCCCGAACAGAGACTGGCAAGCCTCTGGTAGCTCCCAATTAACTCCATCACAAGTAGTTGCTGCCAGCGGGATTCTGGGAGGTCACCAAACCCAATAGGGGTGTGGCCATACCTGTAATCTGCAGCCAGTAAAATTGATTGCAAGCCTTGGAAGTGAACCCGAAATTGCAATCAATGTAGCTGGTAAATCATTAAACTTTCTTGTAGACACAGGGGCGGCCAAATCAGTGATAAATTCGACAGTGGGCATGAGAACCACTGGTAAGACAATTCCAGCCATAGGGGTAACGGGAGTAGTCCAGCACTACCCTGTTAGCAAACCAGCCGAGATTACAATAGGGCCTTTACATACCAAGCATTCCTTTTTGCTGGCTGCATCGGCACCGACTAATCTCCTGGGAAGAGACTTACTGTGTAAAATGGGGTGCGTCATTTATTGTACTCCTGAAGGTGTATTCTTGGACATACCTGAGAATCACGCTCAGGAAGTGCGAGACATGTTAGACTCCCCGTCAAAATTAATGTCACATACCATTATGACAAATAGGACTCCCTCCCAAGTAGAAGAAATGACATCTCAGATACCAGAGTCACTTTGGACTAAAGATGGACAGGACACTGGATTAATGGCAAACGTAGCTCCGGTAGTTGTACAAGTAAAAGATGGTAGGATAGCTCCAAAAATCCCACAGTACCCTCTGAAGCCAGAGGTGGAGTTAGGAGTGTATCCCGTAATAGAGCGCTTGCTACAACAGGGCATTCTGGTAAGAACGTCCAGCACTGCCAATAGTCCCATCTTCCCGGTTAAAAAGAGTGGGGGGAGGGGTTACCGGCTAGTGCAGGATCTAAGGGGGATTAACAAAATAGTTGAGAGTCAGTTCCCCGTAGTGCCAAATCCAGCTGTCATCCTAATGCAAATCCCTCCCACTGCGAAATTTTTCACTGTTATTGACCTCTGCTCCGCTTTCTTTTCGGTACCTCTGCACCCTGACAGTCAATATTTGTTTGCATTTACATACAGAGGAGTCCAATACACATGGACTCGATTACCACAAGGATTCATAGATAGCCCAAGTATATTTTCTCAGGCTTTGCATGATTGTTTACAGTCTTTCCAACCAGTGAGTGGATCAGTATTAATACAGTACGTGGATGATCTACTACTGTGTTCTGATTCATTGGAAGCATCCCTGAAGGATACGAAACAGCTCCTGTTTCATCTTTCAGACACAGGACACAAGGTTTCCAAAGACAAGTTGCAATTATGCCAAACTAAGGTAAAATATTTGGGACACTGTCTAACACAAGGACTGAGACACCTGACCGCTGATAGAATTCAAGCAATTAGAGACATGACTCTGCCACAAACCCAGCAACATTTTTAGGAATGTGTGGGTATTGCCGTAACTGGATCCCAGGGTTTTCCATCCTAGCGTTACCCTTGCAGGAGATGGTCTCCTCAAACAAACCTGATCGGATTTCGCATACAGACGAGTCTGAGACAGCATTTGAGAGACTTAAACAGTGCCTAACGCAGGCACCAGCATTGGGTATGCCGGACTATGGGAAACCCTTTGAACTATACGGAACAGAAAGTGCTGGTTGCGCGGCAGGCGTACTAACCCAAAAGCACGGTGATGCCAGCAGGCCGGTAGCATATTACAGCACTCAGCTAGATACGGTAGCGCGATCCCTCCCCACATGCTTGCGAAGCGTTGCTGCGATAGCATTGCTAGTAACGAAAAGCGAAGACGTCGTGCTAGGTCACAACCTCACAATTCATACACCACATGCAGTGTCAGCCTTGTTAAATTCTGTACAAACCAGACACGTCTCATCAGCGCGGTTTACAAGATGGGAATTGGCACTAATGGCCCCCGTAAACATCACCATAAGGAGATGCAGTGCATTAAATCCTGCAACATATCTCCCAGGTGTGCCTGGACAGGCACAAAGGGTGGAGGATGAGAGTGGTGGGGAAGGAGAATTTAACACAAAGGAAGACACTCATGATTGTATGGAATATTTGACCCAAAATTTTACCGCAAGGCCTGACATCAGTGACAACCCACTGGAAGATGTAGAACTTACGTTCTACACGGACGGTAGTTGTCATAGACAGTCAGACTCGGGAGACTTGTGTACTGGATACGCAGTCGTAGATGACCAAGGCACCATAGAAGCGGAACCGCTAGGCCCACCTCACTCAGCCCAGGTTGCTGAACTGGTCGCCCTAACCAGAGCATGTGAATTGGCTAAGGGCAAATCAGCCAATATCTACACCGACTCTAGATACGCATTTGGGGTAGTCCATGATTTCGGAGCCCTATGGCGCCTCAGAAATTTCATGACGGCAGCTGGTACACCGGTAGCGCATGCAGCTCACATAAAAAGGCTTCTAACAGCGATACAGGAACCCGACAGAGTGGCTGTTATCAAATGTAAAGCACACACATATAGCCAAGACCCAGTATCACTTGGTAACAGCCGAGCAGACGAAGCTGCTAAATTAGCAGCTGCTACCCCCAGACAGACAGACACCACACAACTGATGGTATTTAATACCATCAACACACAGAAGTTGTGTGAGATGCAAAATTTGTGTTCCACACAGGAAAAGGCAGTCTGGAAGGCAAAGGGATATGGTCAGGAGTCCTCAGGACTCTGGACGGATGGACACGGTAAACCAGTGGCCCCCAAAGCATACCTTCCATGCTTAGCTGAGGCAGCTCACGGGCTGACTCATCTGGGCAAGGAAGGGATGTGCAAGTTGGTAAGAGCATATTGGTGTGCCCCAGGATTTTCTTCTCATGCGAGTAAAAGGGCAATGTCATGCCTTACCTGTCTGAGAAAGAACATCGGAAAGGCAATACCTACAGAACCATCTCATATCCCACCTGCCGGCGGCCCTTTCCAGGTAATACAGATTGACTTTATTCAATTACCCCCTTGTCGAAATTTGAAATATGTACTTGTTTGTATAGATGTTTTTTCAAATTGGGTCGAAGCATTTCCGGCGGCCACAAATACCGCTATGTTTACTGCTAAGAAAATTGTGCAGGAATTTGTATGTAGATATGGTATCCCTAGAATTATCGAAAGTGATAGGGGTACCCATTTTACAGGTGATGTCTTTCAAGGAATGTGTAAATTGATGGGAATTGATAGCAAGCTGCACACTCCATACCGTCCACAGGCGAGTGCGAAAGTGGAAAGAGTGAACAGCACTATTAAAAATAAACTGAGTAAAGTGATGGCAGAGACAGGATTGACATGGCCAGAAGCTTTACCCATTGTACTGTACAGCATCAGAACCACTCCCAGGTCCCCTCTTAATCTGTCTCCCTTTCAGATCTTGTTTGGTCGACAACCGCATGTTATGATTAACCCTCAGGATGATTTGAAGTGTAACAATGAAGTGACTGTAAAATACTTGATTAACATGAGTAAACAGTTGAGGAATCAAAATGATAATCTGAAGTTAGTGATTCCTGATTTACCAGATAGTAATTGTCATGACATTGAACCTGGGGATTATGTAATGATACGGAATTTTCTACGCTCAGGTTGCCTTATTGACAGATGGGAAGGACCATACCAGGTCTTATTGACTAGCACTACAGCATTGAAGGTTGCTGAGAGAGAGACTTGGGTTCATTCGTCCCACTGTAAAAAGGTTGCTGATCCAGAGAGGTCCCGTGATAAGGAACAGACGGTAGAGGTTGTATCACTGGAGTGTCTGTTCCAGGAGGATTAAGGCGGCACCTGAGCATTGAAAATCACAAGACCAAAAGCAGTTGTCGATCCCCTGTTCCCTTTTATTGTTTTTCTCCAACTTCCCATCCCCTCTCCTTCAAATTATTTTTTCCCCCTTCTCATTCTTCTCCGTTTCCTCCTACAAGATGGACTTGCCCCAAGAGACTGTGATCCGGATTTTCCTGTTGACCATGATGTTGACCAGAGCAGTCTGTTCCGGCGAGAGTACCATGGAGGTCGAGAGAGGTTCTGGAATGGGTTCTGATGACAGAGATGGAGGCGTAATTTTCCAAGAACAACATAATCAACAAGCAAAGGCGAGTATCAGAAAACGATCCGATAGCATTGACCATAGAAGGAATTGTGAAGGATTGTTAGCTGAAGAAAACTGTATCTGTCGGCTCTGTAACAATGTCATTGAGGATGGGTGCATAAAGAAATGCCAATCCAGTTTTAATATCCATATGGACCGGCATCCATTGAGTGACTATCACTCCTTAGTGGGTAGTGTGTTAAATAAAACAGATTGTTGGGTATGCTCTCAAGTACCTCAAGGTCATAGCAAATCAGGGCTAGTACCATTTCCTTTAACGTTAGGGGAGGTACTTGAGTTAAGTGGTGGGAGACCGGTGGACAGGAGGTTTAATATCTCCAGCCCTCCTAGTTTGAAGCTCCACCAATACCATGTGGATAGGTCCCTATTATGTTTTAACATCTCCAATCCCCGAAAGCCGGGAAATTGGGAAGTGTCATGGAGTAATCAGACCATGACCTTTTCGCATAGAGCAGATAGAATGCCTACAGATACAGAGCTTATACGCCACATAGCCAGTAGAGGAAAATCTTTCCGGTATAGGTATACCTTAGGAAATAGGATTACGAGAGTTGGAGAGGTATCACCAGGATACTGTGCACATATCGTACAACCTGATACGTGTACTAAGCAGATGGAAGAATTAGGGTTAGGAGATTTCACATGGAAGGTGTGTAATATGGTTATGTCCTACTCCGTCCCATATGTTCTCCCCGATGATGCATATTTCATATGCGGGAGAAAGGCGTATAAGTGGCTTGCCCCAAACTCTGAAGGATTGTGTTATATTGGAAAAGTACTGCCTGAAGTAATGACTGTATCACATGACAAAATGAAAGACATACACCGTGTTGCCCAAACTCCTTATACTCACACCCATTACGAGCACGTAGTTAAACGGCACCTGATAGAAAGAACAGAGCATCCGGCCTCTGACATGATCCATGAATCCACCGGGATTCAGTTTCTAATCGCGTTAGACATCACTCGCACCGCTAGAGGAGTGTTGAATTATAAATACATATCTGCGCTCGCCAATTTGTTAGATAATATCACTGAAATGTATGATGACACGTTTAAGTATACTGGAAGAGAACTTCAGGCTTATAAAACAGAACTGGTACAGCATAGAATGGTTCTTAATTACCTCACAGCAGTGACAGGCGGATATTGTGTCACACTGGCAACACAATACGGCGTGAAATGTTGCACATATATTACGAATAGCACCGAGGACCCGGTCGAGGTCATAGACCAAAAGATGGACGATATTCTCCAACTGAAGTGGGAATTTCGCAGGAGACACAATCTCACTCTTGCTACTGTAGGTAATGAGCTGACTGGTTGGGTGTCATGGTTGAACCCGCGAAATTGGTTCTCTGGTTTAGGAGACTGGGCTCAAGGAGTCATAATGGATGTTGGGAAGTTTCTCCTATGTATCTTAGGTGTTATCATAACGATTGGTTTGATATTTAGATGCGGTCAGGCTTTAATGAGGTGCAATCGTCGTACTAGGGTAATGAGTTTAAGGAGTGAGGAAACTGTAATTCCAATGGACTTGATTTATGACCCAACGGTAGAAACAATGATGTGATGAAAATGCGATTTCTACGGTCCGTTTCTTTCACCTGTTTTTCCGTTTCCTCCAAGGTAAAAAGACCCACTTGGACGAGAAATTTGATGAGCCGATATACAGACAACAGAGGGATTAAAGAAGAAGTTTTGACAACCTGATACACAGATTTTTGATGAACTATGCCATGGATCCCCAGTTTCCCTAGAAATTTTAAAATTACGCTAGCCCAACACTTTTGTAAATCTATGGACATTGACAGCTTTTGCTCGCACCTTATGGGCAAAAGCACAAAGAAGACTGCATTCAACAGACACCAAACAAGACCTCAATCGACGAATGTACATTTACCTGACATAGAATACCACCGCATTTACCGTAATTATGTCTTTTCTTCATTTCTACAACCCTCAGGTAATGACACACATAGTCGATAGGGAATACAGGCACAGATATCAGCAATCGCATATCACCCCCATTCATGTATCATCAACTAAAATGTGCTCCCCCATTTTGTTACAACCAAAGCCGAAAAGAGCTCGGTAAAGTTTGACAGCCCATCCACAGACCCGTACCACGGGATAAGAAGGAATTCAAATGTATACTTCGCAATACCTCGAAGCTTGATTTAAAACACGTACGGCATGATGATACATGACCCCCAAACACGGATTCATACACACATGCTTCTGCTATCTCACTAGGTCATACCCTTTTCCTACCTTCTCCTCTCCTCCCCTACCCAACCATGTAAATGTATTAACCCCTGACATATATTTTTCTCTTTTTGAAATGTTTTAGAAGGTGGCAGTTATTGTTGACTGCCAAAGGGTGGACTGTCAAAGTCAGAAAAATATCTCTATGCACACTACCATATTTGCACCTCACACAGGTCCGTGCTGCGCATGCGTACGCTCTCCCGTACGTGCGCATACTCACAGTCGCGGGCACCCGCAGGCGCACGGTATGCGTATTTACGGTAGAGTTTATGTGATCGTAGCGTGCGACTCAATCGTTACATATTTTCACTATATAATGTATTTTGTAGATCATGGTCCCTTTGATAGATTCTGAAAGTTTAGTTAACATAGCATGTTCCTGGACAGAGAGATCCCTCTTTGTATTGTACGAAGGGTCTAACAGGGGTCATACAGTGGTGTTTAGTACCCATCGGAAGAGTATTTAAATAGCAATATTCCGGTGTTGGTTTGGAGCGGATTAATCGCTCGTGCGAATAGTTATGGACATAAGAAGTTTATGTCCATTTACTATTATTTGTTCTTATTTAGTCATGCGGCGGGAAACCCAGTATCCCACCCACCTGAACAGTTGGAAGCAGTCACAGCCCACCTGTATGAATCAACCTATGACCTTTTGTTATAATGCGAAGCCGAATTCCTGTGTCCAATGAACAATGAGATTGTAGGGACCATTGAATTGCATTGTGTGTGGGGCATAAATAGGCAGGCCGACCATATCCAGTTCACTCTCTTCAACGGTTCTCATTGCTGATAATCGGGAGCTGGATATCGAGGCGCATGCGATCGTTTCCCCTTGTGCGTAAGTGTTTCTCCGCAACTATATTGATCTTCTTGTTATTGTGGGCCAATTTCTCTCTCTCTCTCTCTCTCCTCCTCTTTTTCTCTTATTTTCCCTTAAATAGTAATTGTATTATATTTCCTGTGTAGTTATCTGGTTAGGTGGTCTATGTTATATTGTAGTGTATGATTTGTATTTGTATTAATTCTTTTGCAAGTATAACATTCATAATATATATATATTAGGCGTTGGACCCCAAGCACGGTATCTGTGTAATTCTTATAGTGTTAAGTATTCTCAGAGCGTCGGTGACGCTCATTCAGCTTTTAAGTTAATAAGGTTACACTAGGTTGCATCTACACCCTATCTCTACACAAAGGTTTTACAGCATATTACATTGTTTATGGTTTAGATATAAAGGTTTAACATTGTGAGCGTCAGCGCCGCTGGTGATCTCCTCGTGGTCCCGAGCGTCCGCTACGCTATAGCGAATCATTAAGTTAGTCAGCAGCCAATAGCGTGCCTGCCTGTGATCTCTTGGCCGTGAGCGAACGTGACGCTTGAGCGTCTCGACTACGGCTAAGCGATTGTTACGCAACGTGCGTACCCTTACGGTACTTCATACGTAGATAGCGTACAGTGTTCTTAGACCTCATAAAGGGTATTATATAAGATAAATATTTAGCTTTATCATGATATACCTATTTGGTTTTAATAATAAAAACTACTTATCAGCCATATACCAGCACTTTTTCTATTTTAGTGCTCAGAGAACTATGGAGTTACAGTATGCCATGTTATATTATGTAAAGAACAAGGAAAATTACATGACCTATATTTTTTTTTTATAAATTATTTGCTACTTCTTATATGCAGGTGCTGGGCACATGAAAGGAGGCCAGCAAGCCCAAAGGAAGTAAATGTGTCTTTGAGCCATCCTCACGTAACTAGAAGCTGTGGTACTGTATAGCCTCTTGGACGAATAATTTATCACCTAGGAGGAAATGGTCTCAGATGAATATAATTTAATTCACTAGTTGCAATTTTTGTTATTACTTAAATATTAAGGTTAATACTATTGTTTATAATTTATTTTATTGTTAATATATATTCTACTTTCATTTAATACTTGATTGTATTATTTAGCAAATATTAAATGAATGAGTCTGATGAGCATAGGAAATGCTAAATTACACTGACACAATTTTGTACTGTATTTAAAATTGGACAGATCTATACATCCAATACATAAATGCTGTATACCAGATGTATTGTTATGCTTTATTATTATTGTCATTTATTTTTAAGGTGCCCCACATTTTCTGAAGAGACACACAGAAACAGTCACTGAAGAGCACAAGGGGTCAAGGAGCAATATAAACATCAAAGTTCACCACCATGCACCAAGACCTAGCAGACGAGCTGAACCACTTTTATTGCAGGTTCGCAAAAGAAGTCCCCTGCGACCCAAACAATCACTTCTATGATGCCCCAAACACTGACGGTCAACTCCAGACACTGCAAGTCGCCCAAGAAAAGGTGGAGGCACTGTTCAAAATGGCCAAACACAGGAAAGCTCCGGGTCCTGACGGAGTATCACCATCTGCCCTGAGAGCATGTACGGGTCAGCTCGCCCCAATATTCACCAAGATCTTCAACAAATCGCTGGAGCTACAGAAAGTCTCTTCCTGCCTCAAAAGTTTCACTATCGTCCCGATCCCAAAGAAACCCTCTATCACGAACCTGAACGACTAAAGGCCGATAGCACTGATGTCTGTGATCATGAAAACGCTTGAGCGTCTGGTTTTGAATCACCTGAAAACTGTGACTGGCCCCCAACTGGACCCCCTACAGTTCGCCTATCGATCGACTCGGTGTGTCGCGGATGCAGTTAACCTGGTACTGCACTACATTCTACAGCACCTAGACATTCCCGGTACCTACGCGAGGGTCATGTTTGTTGATTTCAGATCGGCCTTCAATACAATCGTCCCCAGCATCCTCCACCCCAAATGACTTCGCCTAGGGGTCCCAGAAGCTACCTATTCCTGGATAGAAGACTTCCTGACAAATAGGATACAGGTGATGAAAGCGGGGGAATTCACCTCTCAAGTGCGTTCTATTAGTACAGGGGACCCTCAGGGCTGTGTCCTCTCACCCCTGCTCTTCTCCCTGTACACAAATGACTGCACCTCAAAGGCACAATCAGTAAAGATCATCAAATTCACCGACAACACCTCCGTCATCAGCCTCATCAAGGACGAGGACGAATCGGTCTATAGACGGGAAGTAGACCAGTTGGCCCAGTGGTGCAGCCACAACAACTTTGAGCTCAAGCCCCTCAAAACTGTCAAGATGAAAGTGGACTTCAGGAAGAAGTCAGCTAGTGCACCTCCGCTAACGATTGCTGATAGTGTGGTATCACTAGTGGACGCTTTCAAGTTCCTAGGGACCACAATCTCCTGGGACATTAAATAGGGGTCCAACGCTGACGCCACTGTTGGGAGAGTGCAGCAGAGGTTGTTCTTCCTCATGCAACTAAGGATGTTCAACATCCCACAGTAGTTTCTGCTCCTCTTCTATGCCACAAATGTGGAGTCGGTACTGTGCCCCTCGATACTGGTATGGTACGGCTCCACCAGCGTGAGGGACAGATGCAGGCTCCAAAAGGTGGTCAGAACTGCAGAGAAGATCATCGGGGCCGACCTTCCCTCAGTCCAGGACCTGTACCTGTCCAGAGCTAAAAAGCGGTCAACGAAGATAGTAAAGGACCAGCTAAACCCTGGCCACAGCATGTTTAACTTGCTTCCTTCAGGCAGGCATTACAGGGCCGTCATACTCAAAAGTTTATTTCCCCAAGCGGTCCACCTGCTGAACTCCTGAACATTGACTGACTAGACATACATGTAACTCACTTGTGTCCTTACGGTATACCTATCTGTGTGACTTTACTTACCCCCCCCCCCCCCACCTGCTTATCTGTTACCTACTTGGCTGTTGTATAGCAAACCGAAGACAAATTCCTAGTATACGCATGTATACGTGGCCAATAAAGCTGATTCTGAAGCAAGGATAGTGCAGAGAATGAACAAGATAATGGAGGAACCTGGTCATGCTTACATTCTAAGTGGAGGAGTGAACTTGAGAGAAGAAAAGATCAGGGAATTATGGTAGAGTGGAAACTTAAGAGGCTTTGGTGGAAAAAGGAATGTTTACAGTGTAGAGGATGTGGAGAATGAGTTCTAAAGGAGAGTAATAGATCATGAGAAATACTTGGAGGTGGGGCATGAAGGGAGGTGACCTTGGGAGAGTAGAGGCAGCAGTTAAAAAAAGAGCACAGCAGGCTGGAGGGAGTGTGGGCAGAGATGTACGAGGGCGCAGAGTTATTAAGAAATTTGTACGTAAGGATTAAGTGTTTGATATGCATTCAGAAGGGGATAGAGAGCCAGTGAAGCAGATTGCAGCAGTGTGATGGATTGTAGTGGGGAAAAGTGAGTGTGGGGGACCAGAGAGAATTAGGTAACAATGGTCAAACCGGTAGATGACAAGTGTGTAGATTAGAGTTTAAGTGGAATCAGGGGTGAAAAGAGCCTGATCTTAGACATGTTGCAAAAGGTGGAAGGGCCAAGAGTGAAATATTTATTAAATATATGGTGAGAAGGACAGGGAGGAGTTAAAAGTGACACCATTAAACACTGGGGATGGCCAGAAGGGAGATATTATAGAAAGAGAGAGAAATTGGGAAAGGAGGGAAACTTTGTTGGAAGAGGTATGATAAATTCCGTTTCGGGAATGTCTAATATGAGAAAATACTGAACCATCCAGTATGACTTACTGGAGAGGCGTAAAGATACTTGGGTGAGGACTGAGGAGAGAGGTTTGGGGAAGATAGTTATATTTGAGTATCATCAGCGTAAAGGTGGTATTGGAGGCCAAAGCAATTGATGAATTTACCAAGGGTGGAGCTGTAAAGTGAAAAGGAGGGGACCAAGGACAGGATCTTTAGAAATGGGAGCCAGGAGGTGTTTAAAGTAGAGACAGAAAAGGAACAGTCAGCAGGGCAGGAGGTGAACCATGAGAGCATAGAATCACAGAGACCAATAAAGTGAAGAGATTTAAGGAAGAGTAGGTAATCAACAGTGTCATAGGTGCCAGATAGGCAGATAGATGAAAATAGAGCAGTGATTTTGACAGTATGGAGGTCATTGGTGACCTTAGTGAGGGAAGGTCTGTAAGGTGGACTGGACAGAAACCAGGTTATAGAGTGTCCAGAAGGGATTAGGAAGAGGGGAAGGAGATGAATCAGAGATAAATAATCATTTCTGTTTATATTTCCTATTGGTGTAAAACCTATGAGATTAACAAAAGACACCAGCAGAATTATTAAATGGAATTTAGGCCCCACAGTGATTGTTAATCAGGCTTGTAGTTTTATTGTAGAACAGCAGTAATAGTGGTAATAGCACTAATATTGATAACAATGGTATGACCATATAACAGTGGTAAAAAGCGGGTATCAGGTACCAAAGTTTTTGACAGTTAGAGACCATTTGGGATATCTAAGGGGAAGTGGTTGAAATAACACAGGCATGTCGCAACGATGTGTGGGGCCTGTCACAACTTGCAACTGCAATCCCGTACACAGTTGCAATGGCTCCAGCATCTAATTTGCAGTGGCCATGCTATGCAGCCATAGAGTTACTCAGATGATCAATGTTCGCCTGATGTGCGTCCCTTGGATGCGACTTTGTACGCAAACAGTGGGTCCAAAACAACAATTTTAGGCATTTCTATACCACTACCAAAGGCAGCGACATTAGTATATTTTCGCAGATGCAAATACATTTGTGTACTCACTGGATCAGACCTTGTGTCCACACAATTTCTAGCCTTGACACAACATTTGATACTGTTTTGATACTGTTTTTTTATACCTGCTTTCTGACTCCTGTAGCTGGCCTGTGAGATTGGTGGAGCATGCAATACCGTGTACTCAGTGACTTACCTTGCGCCACCTGCTCTCACCTTCAAGAAGCTGTTGTACAGCTTGTCTTGGAATGCAGCTTGGACAACTTTGGAAAGGGAAAGAGATGTTAGGACCAGACAACACAAACAGGGCACAGTAGGATCTGAGATCCCCTGACCTATTTAACTGCTGAATCAGGTATTCAGCATCACAAATGCAATCACCTTAGATGACCCTTTATCATCTATGGGCACACTCACGTCCAGGTGATAGCTGTCAATCTTGCCTGCCTGATGGCTTCATTTGTCACAGGCTGGTCTGATTGTGTTCCCGGAAATGACCTGGGTGAGCCAGTGGAGGGCGCAGGGAAGCAGAAGTTAGATGGCTTGAGATATGGACAAGTCATATGCTGGAGCACTCTGGAAGGGTATCCGGACTCCAGGTCGACAACAAAAAGGTCGACACACCTTAGGTCGACGCCAATTGGTCGACACACCTTAGGTCGACATGGACAAATGTCGACATGGACAAAAGTTCGACAAGAACAAGGTCGACATGGAAAAAGGTCGACATGAGTTTTTCACAATGTTTTTCTTTTTTGGAACCTTTTCATACTTAACGATCCACGTGGACTACGATTGGAACGGTAATCTGTGCCGAGCGAAGCGAAGGCACCATGCCCGAAGCATGGCGAGCGAAGCGAGCCATGCGAGGGGACGCGGTGCACTAATTGGGGTTCCCGGTCACTCTACGAAGAAAACAACACCAAAAAAACATTAAAAACTCATGTCGACCTTTGTCCATGTCGACCTTGTTCCTGTCGACCTTTTGTCCATGTCGACATTTTGTCCATGTTGACCTAAGGTGTGTCGACCAATTGGCGTCGACCTAAGGTGTGTCGACCTTTTAGTTGTCGACCTGGAGTCCCAGATCCCTCTGGAAGATTACCCAGTGAGCACAGAGAATTGTCGAGACCTGAAGCAGAGGCGCGGAGTCTAACTTGCCAGGGGTTTTTGCCAGTGACCCCCGCCAGGGGATATGGTCTTCACTGCACCTGACGAGCAGGTTGCGGTCCTCTGCTCAGGTTTCTCTGTGGTGGTTGTGAGACGTTCTGGTACACAGGGATGCTTAGTACTGGATTAGACCAAAGTGCTTAACCATCGATAGTGAGTCCGATGGTGACGTGGTAGGTAAGTATATTGGAGATGGGGAACTCAGGAGTACTTGGGTAGCTGATAGTATGAGGACATTCTGTGTATCGATGGTGCAGCCAAATGGCCGATAGCAGAGCTGGGCATGAAACTGATGATGCGGCCTGTGAGTCGAGAGCAATGCTGGTCTAGGAACTGATGGTGTAGCCTGGGAGTCGAGAATATCCAGAGCCTGTGAGGGTAAGTAACCAGGAAAGGCGGGTACAGCAGGACTCAGGTAACCGTATCTCTGGAGAACTGACAAGTTGTTCAAGGCAATGAGGACTCTGGGAAGCCTGCTTATATCCCCTAGAAGGATGCTGATTGGTTGCTTCCAGCAGCAGCAGCAGCATGCACAGAACCAGAAAGTAATTGCCTGGAAACCTGGATCATGTGACTCTGGATCATGTGACTCTGGATCATGTGACTTTGCCATAGTCAGTGGACATCATGCCAGTAACCACAGAAAGCACCAGCGGCTGATATGTGGCACAGAATACAACAGAGGATAGAGGATGTGGAGAATGAGTTCTAAAGAAGATTGATAGATCATGAGAAATACTTGGAGGTTTGGCATGAAGGGAGGTGACCTTGGGAGAGTAAAGGCAGCAGTTAAAAAAAGAGCACAGCAGGCTGAAGGGAGTGTGGGCAGAGATGTAGGAGGGCGCAGAGTTATTAAGAAATTTGTACGTAAGGGTTAAGTGTTTGATATGCATTCAGAAGGTGATACAGAGCCAGTGAAGCAGATTGCAGCAGTGTGATGGATTGTAGTGGGGAAAAGTGAGTGTGGGGGACCAGAGAGAATTAGGTAACAATGGTCAAACCTTGAGATGACAAGTGTGTAGATTAGAGTTTAAGTGGAATCAGGGGTGAAAAGAGCCTGATCTTAGACATGTTGCAAAAGGTGGAAGGGCCAAGAGTGAAATATTTATTAAATATATGGGGAGAAGGACAGGGAGGAGTTAAAAGTGACACCATCAAACACTGGGGATGGCCAGAAGGGAGATATTATAGAAAGAGAGAGAAATTGGGAAAGGAGGGAAACTTTGTTGGAAGAGGTATGATAAATTCCGTTTTGGGAATGTCTAATATGAGAAAATACTGAACCATCCAGTATGACTTACTGGAGAGGCGTAAAGATACTTGGGTGAGGACTGAGGAGAGAGGTTTGGGGAAGATAGTTATATTTGAGTATCATCAGCGTAAAGGTGGTATTGGAGGCCAAAGCAATTGATGAATTTACCAAGGGTGGAGCTGTAAAGTGAAAAGGAGGGGACCAAGGCCAGGATCTTTAGAAATGGGAGCCAGGATGTGTTTAAAGTAGAGACAGAAAAGGAACAGTCAGCAGGGCAGGAGGTGAACCATGAGAGCACAGAATCACAGAGACCAATAAAGTGAAGAGATTTAAGGAAGAGTAGGTAATTAACAGTGTCATAGGTGCCAGATAGGCAGATAGATGAAAATAGAGCAGTGATTTTGACAGTATGGAGGTCATTGGTGACCTTAGTGAGGGAAGGTCTGTAAGGTGGGCTGGACAGAAACCAGGTTATAGAGTGTCCAGAAGGGATTAGGAAGAGGGGAAGGAGATGAATCAGAGATAAATAATCATTTCTGTTTATATTTCCTATTGGTGTAAAACCTATGAGATTAACAAAAGACACCAGCAGAATTATTAAATGGAATTTAGGCCCCACAGTGATTGTTAATCAGGCTTGTAGTTTTATTGTAGAACAGCAGTAATAGTGGTAATAGCACTGATATTGATAACAATGGTATGACCATATAACGGTGGTAAAAAGCGGGTATCAGGTACTAAAGTTTTTGACAGTCAGAGACCATTTGGGATATCTAAGGGGAAGTGGTTGAAATAACACAGGCATGTCGCAACGACGTGTGGGGCCTGTCACAACTTGCAACTGCAATCCCGTACACAGTTGCAATGGCTCCAGCATCTTATTTGCAGTGGCCATGCTATGCAGCCATAGAGTTACTCAGATGATCAATGTTCGCCTGATGTGCGTCCCTTGGATGCGACTTTGTACGCAAACAGTGGGTCCAAAACAACAATTTTAGGCATCTCTATAACACTACCAAAGGCAGCGACATTAGTATATTTTCGCAGATGCAAATACATTTGTGTACTCACTGGATCAGACCTTGTGTCCAGACAATTTCTAGCCTTGACACAACATTTGATACTGTTTTGATACTGTTTTTTTTATACCTGCTTTCTGACTCCTGTAGCTGACCTGTGAGATTGGTGGAGCATGCAATACCGTGTACTCAGCGACTTACCTTGCGCCACCTGCTCTCACCTTCAAGAAGCTGTTGTACAGCTTGTCTTGGAATGCAGCTTGTACAACTTTGGAAAGGGAAAGAGATGTTAGGACCAGACAACACAAACAGGGCACAGTAGGATCTGAGATCCCCTGACCTATTTAACTGCTGGATCAGGTATTCAGCATCACAAATGCAATCACCTTAGATGACCCTTTATCATCTATGGGCACACTCACGTCCAGGTGATAGCTGTCAATCTTGCCTGCCTGATGGCTTCATTTGTCACAGGCTGGTCTGATTGTGTTCCCGGAAATGACCTGGGTGAGCCAGTGGAGGGCGCAGGGAAGCAGAAGTTAGATGGCTTGAGATATGGACAAGTCATATGCTGGAGCACTCTGGAAGGGTATCCGAACTCCAGGTCGACAACAAAAAGGTCGACACACCTTAGGTCGACATCAATTGTCGACACACCTTAGGCCGACATGGACAAAGGTCGACATGGACAAAAGGTTGACAAGAACAAGGTCGACATGGAAAAAGGTCGACATGAGTTTTTCACAATTTTTTTCTTTTTTGGAACCTTTTCATACTTAACGATCCACGTGGACTACGATTGGAACAGTAATCTGTGCCGAGCAGAGCGGAGCCGAGCGGAGCGAAGGCACCATGCCCGAAGCATGGCGAGCGAAGCGAGCCATGCGAGGGGATGCGGTGCACTAATTGGGGTTCCCGGTCACTCTACGAAGAAAACAACACCAAAAAAACATTAAAAACTCATGTCGACCTTTTTCCAAGTTGACCTTGTTCCTGTCGACCTTTTGTCCATGTCGACCTTTTGTCCATGTTGACCTAAGGTGTGTCGACCAATTGGCGTCGACCTAAGGTGTGTTGACCTTTTTGTTGTCGACCTGGAGTCCCAGACCCCTCTGGTAGATTACCCTGTGAGCACAGAGAATTGTCGAGACTTGAAGCAGAGGCGCGGAGTCTAACTTGCCAGGGGTTTTTGCCAGTGACCCCCGCCAGGGGATATGGTCTTCACTGCACCTGACGAGCAGGTTGCGGCCCTCTACTCAGGTTTCTCTGTGGTGGTTGTGAGACGTTCTGGTACACAGGGATGGTTAGTACTGGATTAGACCAAAGTGCTTAACCATCGATAGTGAGTCCGATGGTGACGTGGTAGGTAAGTATATTGGAGATGGGAAACTCAGGAGTACTTGGGTAGCTGATAGTATGAGGACATTCTGTGTATCGATGGTGCAGCCAAATGGCCGATAGCAGAGCTGGGCATGAAACTGATGATGCGGCCTGTGAGTCGAGAGCAATGCTGGTCTAGGAACTGATGGTGTAGCCTGGGAGTCGAGAATATCAAGAGCCTGTGAGGGTAAGTAACCAGGAAAGGCGGGTACAGCAGGACTCAGGTAACCGTATCTCTGGAGAACTGACAAGTTGTTCAAGGCAATGAGGACTCTGGGAAGCCTGCTTATATCCCCCCAGAAGGATGCTGATTGGTTGCTTCCAGCAGCAGCAGCAGCAGCATGCACAGAACCAGGAAGTAATTGCCTGGATACCTGGATCATGTGACTCTGGGTCATGTGACTTTGCCATAGTCAGTGGACATCATGCCAGTAACCACAGAAAGCACCAGCGGCTGATATGTGGCACAGAATACAACAGCCTTCAGCATGTCTTAGCATTCACTTATGCCAGATCTGTCTTACGATGTACATTCTAACCTGTTGTGGTACATCCCGCCACACATCTCACTAACACTAATTGCATATGTACTAACATATGTGATTGTTATTGCGAAGGATAGCTCTTGCGATAAGAGTTGTCCTTTGAGATGTGTTCCATCCCTGGACTTCCGGGTCATCCTCACACATCAAAATACGGAAAATAGCCCATAGGGTAATGCCATCTATAGCTGACATTTACCCTCTGCATATGAACACTGGTGATGGCCTTTAGTTCATTTGAAAATGCAGTAAAAACCTAGCTATAGTACATCCCACCCATATAGAGCAAAATGGTCAAGGGTCACTCTGGTCCCCTTTACAGGCATGCAACAAAACACATCCCCCCCTATGGAAGGTGAATGATAGACAATGAAAAGTTCTACAGCACTGGTGTTTCTATAATTGGTGCAAAGTGAGCAGTGCACATGGACCACTGGGTCCAGTGGGGCCCATAATACACCGCACACCCTGCATCCATTTAATTATACTCACCTCTCCGATGGCCCGGTGCTGGCTGCAGTGCAGCAAATATCACTTGGAAAAGGACCACTTCGGCTGTTTTCGAGTGATTCTCACATGTGCAATAGAGATGTCCCCCAAAGTCTACTGCACCGCCGTAGAGGAGAGGTTCCAATCAGAGATTGCACATGGGCCCCCTCCTCTAGTAAAGCGCCTCCGGTCTACAGTCAATAGGTCCACCCCATAGGGTCATAAGTCAAAAGGTCAACATGTAAAAGGTAGATAGTACGAAAAGTTGACAGGTACACTAGATTGAACCATTCAAAAGGTCGATATGACAATGGTTGACACACATATGGTTGACACATTTTTTTTGTTTTTTTTCATGTTTTTACAGCTTTTGCTGAAGTTACTATCCATATCACAGACTATTACCTTTAGTAACCCTGATGCGTGGTGAGTGAAGTGAGTACACAAGTGGACGCGTTTCTACGAATTTCGATCATATATGGTTAAACATACATAATAACACCCAAAAGGTAAAAGAAAAATTGTAACAAGCTTTTTTGTGTTGACCATTTTCATGTCGCCCTTTTTACCCTGTTGACCTTTTGTACCTGTTGACCTTTTGTACTCTCTACTTTTTTCATGTCGACCTTTTGACCCTGTTGAACTTTTGTACCTCTGAACCTATTGACTGTCGACCATATGGTGTCGACATATTGACTGTAGACCTTTTCCTTGTCTATCTGTTAATCCAGACCCCTCCTACAGTATATGGGCTATTCTACTGTAGCTACCTAGACAGTATCTCCCACATAACTTGCCTAATTACTTAATAATTAACTGACCCTATCTATTCATTAGAGAGGGAGGGAGAATGCTATCCATCTTACGGTGTGTACACACAGTGAGATCCTTGCTATGTCCGATTTTGACCATGCAATTTCCCTTGAACTTCCCCAGAGCCCAGATAGCACAGATAGTACAGATTTTAACTATATGTACTTGATATTTTGTCTATGAACGATTTTGACTAAGTGCCAATTTTGACTATACTTTGTACTATACAGTACACTTGATAGTCAAGATTGACTTGCCTACACAGTCTATCTAGCCTTACGATACCGACCCCACGGGATACCCAGGGCCGGTTCTACGATTTGTGGCGCCCCGGGCAAAATATGAGGGGCGTGGCTTCAATTGGGGGCGTGGTCAACGCGCTGAAAGAAAAAATAAAAATAAATAAAAAGTATACTTACCATCCCCGTTCCTGATCCAGACCCCCTCCGCCGGCGGCGCCGCTCTTCTCCTCTCCTCCTCTCTTCTGTTCTCTTCGATCTATGGGAGAGACGTTATTACGTCTCTCCCATAGAACAGCATAGACAATAGAGGTCAATTATGACCCCTAGTATCTGTGCCACTATGCTGTGCGGTGCGCGGTGATGTCATCGCGCATCGCACAGCAAAGGTCCTCTAGTTGAAGGGAAACTAGACCATAGCGTCTAGTTTCCCTTCATGGAGAGGACCTTTGCTGTGCGGTGCGCGATGACGTCATCGCGCACCGCACAACTAAGGTCCTCTCCATGAAGGGAAACTAGACGCTACGCGTCTGGTTCCCTTCAAAGCGGGGGGGCACAGCAGGGCACTGCGGGGGGCACAGTGGCGGATCTTGCCCTGGTGCGGCGCCCTCCGGATGGCGCCGGCGCCCTCCGGAAGGCGGCGCCCCGGGCAAAAGTACCGCTTGCTCGTGGCAAGAACCGCCACTGGGGATACCGAAACCACAGGAGTGCGCATCAGGATCAAATCGTATCGAAAGCTGCCTAACACCTTGAGATATGCACTAACTTTTCATAAGATTTTGACTATATAGTCAAAATCTTACAGATTTATCTCACCGTGTGTACACACCTTTATGTATTATATTTCACAGTGTTTAGTATAGTACCAAAAGAACATTCAGTGATGCATTTGTAGTATAAATACAGAGCAACATTTAACAAAAATTGAAACTTGACAATCTGAGATTATTGAAACATATTATAATGTGCATTTTAAAGTTTTGTATTATATAGGGGGGTTTATAATGTAGTCTTCATGTCCTCTAATGTCTTATATTCAGAATTCTGTCTGTGGAAAAATATGGGATATTTACTGACTGAGCAAACATATTACATTTCCTGTACTGATTAATAAACTTCATACCCACCACCCCCACACTCTACACTATTGTAGGTGATGTAAAAGTAAATCATTCTTCTAGTCAGTCTTTGGAAAAATTAAGCTAGAGATTTTGAAGAGCCACACCTTAAAACATATGTATAGCAGTGTATAATTTTTAGTGATGTGCACCGGACATTTTTCGGGTTTTGTGTTTTGGTTTTGGATTCGGACGCGTTTTGACAAAACCTCCCTGAAAATTTTTTGTCGGATTCGGGTTTGTTTTGAATTCGGGTGTTTTTTTACAAAAAACTCTCAAAAACGGCTTAAATCATAGAATTTGGGGGTCATTTTGATCCCATAGTATTATTAACCTCAATAACCATAATTTCCGCTCATTTCCAGTCTATTCTGAACACCTCACAATATTATTTTTAGTCCTAAAATTTGCACCAAGGTCGCTGAATCACTTAGCTAAGCGACCCAAGTGGCCGACACAAACACCTGGCCCATCAAGGAGTGGCGCTGCAGTGTCAGATAGGATGGCACTTCAAAAAATAGTCCCCAAACATCACATGATGCAAAGAAAAAATGAGGTGCACCAAGGTCGCTGTGTGACTAAGCTAAGCGACCAAAGTGGCCAACACAAACACCTGGCCCATCTAGGAGTGTCACTGCAGTGTCAGACAGGATGGCAGATTTAAAAAATAGTCCCCAAACAGCACATGATGCAAAGAAAAAAAGAGGTGCAATGAGGTAACTGTGTGGCTAAGCTAAGCGACCCAAGTGGCCGACACAAACACCTGGCACATCTAGGAGTGGCACTGCAGTGTCAGACTGGATGGCAGATTTAAAAAATAGTCCCCAAACAGCACATGATGCAAAGAAAAAAAGAGGTGCAATGAGGTAACTGTGTGGCTAAGCTAAGCGACCCAAGTGGCCGACACAAACACCTGGCCCATCTAGGAGTGGCACTGCAGTGTCAGACAGGATGGCAGATTTAAAAAATAGTCCCCAAACAGCACATGATGCAAAGTAAAAAAGAGGTGCACCAAGGTCGCTGGATGGTTAAGCTAAGCGACCCAAGTGGCCGACACAAACAACTGGCCCATCTAGGAGTGGCACTGCAGTGTCAGATAGGATGGCAGATTTAAAAAATATCCCCAAACAGCACATGATGCAAAGATAAATTAAAGAAAAAAAGAGGTGCAAGATGGAATTGTCCTTGTGCCCTCCCACCCACCCTTATGTTGTATAAACAGGACATGCACACTTTAAAAAACTCATCATTTCAGTGACAGGGTCTGCCACATGACTGTGACTGAAATCACTGGTTGGTTTGGGCCCCCACCAAAAAAGAAGCAATCAATCTCTCCTTGCACAAACTGGCTCTACAGAGGCAAGATGTCCACCTCATCATCATCCTCCGATTCCTCACCCCTTTCACTGTGTACATCCCCCTCCTCACAGATTATTAATTCGTCC
Organism: Pseudophryne corroboree; assembly: GCF_028390025.1. Classification (NCBI taxonomy): domain Eukaryota; kingdom Metazoa; phylum Chordata; class Amphibia; order Anura; family Myobatrachidae; genus Pseudophryne; species Pseudophryne corroboree. Next base: position 474,838,409 of record NC_086445.1, on the reverse strand, counting down.
CCACTGGAATCCACCATCTCAGATCCCAGTGTACTTTCTGGAGACAATTGCTGGTGAATGTCTCCACGGAGGAATTGATTATAATTCATTTTGATGAACATCATCTTCTCCACATTTTCTGGAAGTAACATCGTACGGCGATTGCTGACAAAGTGAGCGGCTGCACTAAACACTCTTTCGGAGTACACACTGGAGGGGGGGCAACTTAGGTAAAATAAAGCCAGTTTGTGCAAGGGCCCCCAAATTGCCTCTTTTTCCTGCCAGTATACGTATGGACTGTCTGACGTGCCTACTTGGATGCGGTCACTCATATAATCCTCCACCATTCTTTCAATGGTGACAGAATCATGGCCCTCATTCCGAGTTGTTCGCTCGCAAGGCGATTTTAGCAGAGTTACACACGCTAAGCCGCCGCCTACTGGGAGTGAATCTTAGCTTCTTAAAATTGCGAACGATGTATTCGCAATATTGCGATTACAAACTTCTTAGCAGTTTCAGAGTAGCTTCAGACTTACTCGGCATCTGCGATCAGTTCAGTGCTTGTCGTTCCTGGTTTGAAGTCACAAACACACCCAGCGTTCGCCCAGACACTCCCCCGTTTCTCCAGTCACTCCCGCGTTTTTTCCGGAAACGGTAGGGTTTTTATCCACACGCCTATGAAACGCCGTGTTTCCGCCCAGTAACACCCATTTCCTGTCAATCACACTACGATCGCCGGAGCGAAGAAAAAGCCGTGAGTAAAAATACTATCTTTATAGCAAAGTTACTTGGCGCAGTCGCAGTGCGAACATTGCGCATGCGTACTAAGCAGAAAAACGCTGCGATGCGAAGATTATTTCCGAGCGAACGACTCGGAATGAGGGCCCATATGCAGTGACAGTGTTAGGCGCGGCGGTCTTCGGCCGTGCCCTGACTGAGCAGCGGTCACGGCCGCCGCGCCTCTCTCCTTCCCTGTCCCCCGCACGGCGCCTAGCAACGCCAGGATGTCATGCGCACGATAGCTGCCGGGTCCCTGGCAACGCAGGATGCTGTGCATACATGGCCGCCGGGTGCATAGCAACGGGGACACCACAGGTGGACCGCGTTCCCCGTTGCTAAGAATAGTTAATTAGGTTGCTTGTGCAGCAGGGCAGCTGCACGGCAACTAGTAATTAGGGTCTGGGGGCTGGTCCTGCTGGCCCTCATGTTATTGGCCAGCAGGGCCTTTTTATGTGAGCCAGCACACTGCAGCCCCGCCGGTGATAGCTTCTTGTATGCTGTTCCTGCCTTGCAGAACTCTGTTCCTGTCAGCCGTGTTTGGTGGATCTTGCTCCCTGCCCTTTGGTACTTTGGAGGTCCGAAGCCGGTCCTGGGAATCCTTCTAGTCCTTGCGAACCTGTTTGTCATCTGGGGTTCTCACCCGGTTTCGTGAGTAGCGGCTTCTGCCGTGTGTTGCGGCCTATGCCGCTTAGTGTTTACTTTACTGTGAATTGGTGCATTTGCGGAGGTTTCCACTTTCACTGTCCTCCCCGGAACTCGGCGGTGCCGTGTAGGGGAGTGGACAGTGGTTTCTTTGTATTTCTTTTTCCATTGGCAGCGTGCCGCACATACGTTTAGTTTTTAGGTAGTTTTTAGCCCCTAGAGTGGTTGTTTCAGTTAGAGGTCCCCTTGTTATTACCCTGTCCCAGTTCACGCCTTGTCTCTCTTTAAGACCTGAGGGGGCATCGGAGTTGGGCAGACCTAATCCGCCCTTCAAACGCGGCTGCCAGGGGCCCAAGAAACCATAGTCGTTCAGGCGTGAATTGATAACACGGGTAAGACAACGGAGGTAGGGTGCTAGGGGCTATTTCCTTTCCATTTCCCAATCCCAGCATTCCGTCTTGGTGCTCAGGACTCACTACATAAGATCTCCCCTGTCCTGAGCATCAGGATCGTAACATTATCACCGGCCCACATAAAAAAAAAGGGGGTTTAATTTTTTCCGTTGTATTGGTGGGCCTAGAAATTCGGCCTCATGAATCCGGCAGGTTTAGGGCCAAACCCCAGTCAGCTTTTGGTTAACCAAATACAGGAATTAACTCAGATGGTTCAGGACCTTACTCTTCGGGTGAGATCGCAGGAAGATCTTTTGCGAGCCTCCCCGAGTATGGTTCCAGAACCAAAGATGCATTTACCTGACCGTTTTTCGGGTAACCGAAAGGATTTTTTTAATTTTAAGGAAGCTTGTAAGCTTTATTTTCGTTTAAGGCCCCGTTCCTCTGGTACTGAGTCTCAGCGGGTCAGGATTGTGATGTCTCTACTTCAGGGTGATCCACAGACCTGGGCGTTTGGGCTAAGAGCGGATGATGCTGCTTTGTTATCAGTAGACGCCTTTTTTAAATCCTTAGGCCTCTTATATGACGACACAGATAGAGAAGCATCAGCTGAGAGTCACCTGCGTGCCCTTAAGCAAGGCAAAAATCCAGCAGAGGTGTATTGTACCGAATTTCGCCGTTGGTCGAACGACTGTGGCTGGAATGACCCGGCCCTGCGCAGTCAGTTTCGCCTCGGACTGTCGGAAGTGATTAAAGACAGTCTCATTCAGTACCCCGCTCCTGAGACTCTAGACAAACTCATGGAGCTCGCAATTAAAATTGATCGTCGTCTCCGAGAGCGGAGGGCTGAAAGAGGAACAACTTTTAGGCCTAATCCATGTGTATATACTTTTCCTGAGGACGTCGAGAAGCCCATGCAAATGGGTCTCTCCCGGCTGTCTCCAGAGGAAAGAACCAGAAGGTTAAGTTCTGGTTTTTGTTTGTATTGTGGTGGTAAGGGACATATCGCACGTAACTGCCCGAACAAGCCGGGAAACGCTCTGACCAAGTGAATTGTGAGGGGGTTCACTTGGGTCTGCAGTTAATCTCCTCTAATAATTCTCTATTAGTTCCGGTAAAGATTTCATTTGGCAGCCTCAGTTCGTTGGTGTCGGCCTTCGTCGACAGTGGAGCTGCAGGAAATTTTATGGATTTAGCTTGGGCTAAGGCTTTAGGTGTTCCACTTATACCCTTAGATAGACGTATCACCATGCATGGCTTGGATGGGGGTCCGCTTTCCAATGGGGTTATTACTCACTGCACACCTCCAGTATTGCTGACAGTGGGGGCCCTACATTCAGAAGAAATAGAATTTTACCTTACACAGTTCCAGTAGTGTTGGGTCACCCCTGGCTTGCCTTTCATAATCCCACCATAGATTGGCAGTCTGGGGAGATTTCCCAATGGGGTCCTTTTTGTGTTAAGGAGTGTATTTCCCATCCTGTCCGGGTTGCGGCAGTTACCCCAGAACTTATTCCTCTGGAATATCAGGATTTTGCTGATGTGTTCTCCAAGGGTAATGCGGACGTTCTGCCTCCCCATCGGTCCTATGACTGCGCTATAGATTTAGTTCCCGGGGCCACTTTACCTAAGGGGAGATTATATGCCCTCTCCGGGCCAGAAACCACGGCTATGGATAATTATATCCAGGAAAGCCTGAAAAAAGGCTTCATTAGGCCTTCGAAATCTCCTTTGAGTGCAGGATTCTTTTTTGTTGAGAAAAAAGATGGGTCGCTCAGACCATGTATTGATTTTTGGGCTCTGAATAAAATTTCTGTTAAAATCACCTACCCTTTGCCTTTGATTTCAGTACTTTTTGATCAGTTACGCTCTGCCGTTATCTTCTCAAAAATCGATCTTAGAGGAGCTTACAATCTCATCCGAATAAGATCTGGGGATGAGTGGAAGACGGCTTTCAGCACACAGTCGGGTCATTATGAATACCTGGTGATGCCCTTCGGGCTGTCAAATGCTCCTGCGGTATTTCAAGACCTCATCAATGATGTTCTTCGTGACTTTCTTGGAAAGTTCGTTGTCGTTTATTTAGATGACATTTTTATTTATTCTGAGTCTATGGAACAACATATTACCCATGTGCGTCTGGTTCTTCAAAAACTATGGGAGAATCATTTGTACGCAAAACTAGAGAAATGTGATTTTCACATCACGGAAGTGTCCTTCTTGGGGTACATTATTTCTCCCCAGGGATTTTTCATGGAACCGAAAAAACTCCAGGCCATCCTTAATTGGGCGCAACCCACAAATTTAAAAGCAATTCAGCGCTTTTTAGGGTTTGCAAACTATTATAGGCGGTTCATTCATACCTTTTCTGATTTGGTCGCTCCTATAGTAGCATTGACTAAAAAAGGAGCAGACCCTTCCAATTGGTCGCCTGCAGCCGAGTCTTCCTTTCGGGCCTTAAAACAGTCCTTTGTCTCGGCTCCTGTTCTCAGGCACCCTAACCCGGAGCTCCGCTTTATAGTCGAGGTAGATGCCTCAGAGGTTGGAGTGGGGGCTATTTTATCTCAGGAAGATCCGGAGTCTCAGGAATTACACCCCTGTGCCTTCATGTCCAGGAAATTCTCCTCCGCAGAATCCAACTATGACGTTGGTAATCGAGAATTGCTGGCAGTTAAATGGGCTTTCGAGGAGTGGAGGCATTGGCTGGAGTGAGCTAGGCATACTATTACAGTGTTTACTGACCATAAGAACCTGCAGTATATTGAGTCAGCTAAACGGCTTAATGCTCAGCAGGCACGTTGGGCATTGTTTTTTACTCGTTTCAGGTTTATTATCACCTTCAGGCCCGGTTCCAAAAATACTAAAGCTGATGCCCTGTCACGTTGTTTTCTTCCGGTTCACAATAACCATCCTGCTACTACCCCCATAGTTCCATCATCTGTCATCCGGGCAGGCCTCACACAGGATTTATTTACTCAGTTAGTCCAGCTTCAACAGCAGGCTCCTAAACCGACTCCTGCTGATCGTCTCTTAGTCCCTGAATTTCTGAGAGGCATTGTTTTAGCTGAGTTTCATGACAACAAAGTCTCTGGTCATCCAGGTATCACTAAGACCTTGACGTTAGTCTCTCGCTCGGTGTGGTGGCCTAGTCTTTCTAAAGATGTAAGGGAATTTGTCCATTCCTGTCAGGTTTGTGCACGGCATAAGGTTCCTCGTTCATTGCCGATTGGGCAACTCGTACCTTTAGCCGTTCATCTCAGGCCATGGTCACATATATCCATGGATTTCGTGGTGGACCTTCCTCTTTCAGATGGGTTTCGAGTCATTTGGGTGGTAGTAGATCGTTTTAGTAAGATGGCTCCTTTCATTGCTCTTCCCCGATTACCCTCTGCTCAAGGGTTGGCAGTCTTGTTTCTCCGTCATGTGTTCAGGCTCCATGGGTTGCCCAGAGATATTGTCTCTGATCGGGGTCCGCAATTCATTGCTCGTTTTTGGAAACGTTTTTGTGCCTCATTAAATATGAAACTCTCTTTAACATCTGGGTACCATCCACAATCTAACGGACAAACCGAACGAGTTAACCAGTCATTAAAACAGTATTTACGGTTGTATTCGGCCAAACTCCAGAATGATTGGTCTGAATTTCTTCCGTTAGCCGAATTTGCTTATAATAACTCTTGTCATTCTTCCACCAAGGAGTCCCCATTCTTTTCAGTCTTTGGCTTTCATCCTAGAGCCAACTCTTTTTTTCCTCATTCTCCAGTCTCCTCGTTGACCTTAACCTCCCATCTCAGAACAATTTGGAGAAAGGTGCACCTTGCCTTGAGAAAAGCTGCCTTCCGAGAAAATAAATTTTCTGATAGGCTCCGACGTCCTTGCACTTTTAAGGTGGGAGATAAGGTATGGTTGTCAACTTGCAACATCAAGCTCCGACAACCTTCGGCTAGATTGGGACCCAAATTTATTGGACCATTCCTTATCATTAAGAAGGTCAACCCAGTTGCTTTTCGGCTACGCTTGCCGAGATCTCTCAAAATTGGCAATACTTTTCACTGTTCTCTTTTGAAACAGTATTTATCTTCCAGGAGATTTCCTCGGAGGACTTCCCAGGGTAGATCTCCGGTGGATGTTCAGGGGCAACAAGAGTTCTTGGTGGAGAAGGTTTTAGATTCTAAGCTTTCTCGGGGTCGGCTCTATTTTTTGGTCCACTGGAAAGGTTATGGACCTGAAGAAAGATCTTGGGTGTTGGATAAAGATTTACATGCTCCCAAGCTGAAGAGGATTTTCTTTCAGGAGTTTCCTCAGAAACCTGGCTCTAGGGGTTCTTTAACCCCTCCTCAAGGGGGGGTACTGTTAGGCGCGGCGGTCTTCAGCCGTGCCCTGACTGAGCAGCGGTCACGGCGGCCGCGCCTCTCTCCTTCCCTGTCCCCCGCACGGCGCCTAGCAACGCCAGGACGTCGTGCGCACGATAGCCGCCAGGTCCCTGGCAATGCAGGACGCCGTGCGTGCAGGGCCGCCGGGTGCATAGCAACGGGGACGCCACAGGTGGACCGCGTTCCCCGTTGCTAAGAATAGTTAATTAGGTTGCTCGTGCAGCAGGGTCTGGGGGCTGGTCCTGCTGGCCCTCCTGTTATTGGCCAGCAGGGCCTTTTTATGTGAGCCAGCACACTGCAGCCCCGCCGGTGATAGCTTCTTGTATGCTGTTCCTGCCTTGCAGAATTCTGTTCCTGTCAGCCGTGTTTGGTGGATCTTGCTCCCTGCCCTTTGGTACTTTGGAGGTCCGAAGCCGGTCCTCGGAATCCTTCTAGTCCTTGCGAACCTGTTTGTCATCTGGGGTTCTTGCCCGGTTTCGTGAGTAGTGGCTTCTGCCGCGTGTTGCGGCCTATGCCGCTTAGTGTTTACTTTACTGTGAATTGGTGCATTTGCGGAGGTTTCCGCTTTCACTGTCCTCCCCGGAACTCGGCGGTGCCGTGTAGGGGAGTGGACAGTGGTTTCTTTGTAGTTCTTTTTCCCTTGGCGGCGTGCTGCACATACGTTTAGTTTTTAGGTAGTTTTTAGCCCCTAGCGTGGTTGTTTCAGTTAGAGGTCCCCTTGTTATTACCCTGTCTCAGTTCACGCCTTATCTCTCTTTAAGACCTGAGGGGGCATCGGAGTTGGGCAGACCTAATCCGCCCTTCAAACGCGGCTGCCATGGGCCCAAGAAACCATAGTCGTTCAGGCGTGAATTGATAACACGGGTAAGACAACGGAGGTAGGGTGCTAGGGGCTATTTCCTTCCCATTTCCCAATCCCAGCATTCTGTCTTGGTGCTCAGGACTCTCTACATAAGATCTCCCATGTCCTGAGCATCAGGATCGTAACAGACAGTAGACGACATGTCAGTAATCGTTGGCAGGTCCTTCAGTTCGGACCAGATGTCAGCACTTGCTCCAGACTGCCCTGCATCACCGCCAGCGGGTGGGCTCGGAATTCTTAGCCTTTTCATCGCAGCCCCAGTTGCGGGAGAATGTGAAGGAGGAGCTGTTGACGGGTCATGTTCCGCTTGACTTGACAATTTTCTCACCAGCAGGTCTTTGAACCTCTGGAGACTTGTGTCTGCCAGAAAGAGAGATCCAACGTAGGTTTTAAATCTTGGATTGAGCACGGTGGCCAAAATGCAGTGCTCTGATTTCAACAGATTGACCACCCGTGAATCCTGGTTAAGCAAATTAAGGGCTCCATCCACAAGTCCCACATGACTAGCGGAATCGCTCTGTTTTAGCTCCTCCTTCAATCTCTCCAGCTTCTTCTGCAAAAGCCTGATAAGGGGAATGACCTTACTCAGGCTGGCAGTGTCTGAACTGACTTCACGTGTGGCAAGTTCAAAGGGTTGCAGAACCTTGCACAATGTTGAAATCATTCTCCACTGCGCTTGAGTCAGGTGCATTCCCCCTCCTTTGCCTATATCGTAGGTAGCTGTATAGGCTTGAATGGCCTTTTGCTGCTCCTCCATCCTCTGAAGCATATACAGGGTTGAATTCTACCTCGTTACCACCTCTTGCTTCAGATGATGGCGGGGCAGGTTCAGGAGTGTTTGCTGGTGCTCCAGTCTTCGGCACGCGGTGGCTGAATGCCGAAAGTGGCCCACAATTTTTTGGGCCACCGACAGCATCTCTTGCACGCCCCTGTCGTTTTTTAAATAATTCTGCACCACCAAATTCAATGTATGTGCAAAACATGGGACGTGCTGGAATTTGCCCAGATATAATGCACGCACAATATTGGTGGCGTTGTCCGATGTCACAAATCCCCAGGAGAGTATAATTGCGGTAAGCCATTCTGTGATGATGTTCCTCAGATTCCGTAAGAGGTTCTGGAAAGCGGTGATACAAAGCGTAGCCTGCCTAGGAACGAGTTGGCGTTTGCGAGATGCTGCTACTGGTGCCGCCGCTGCTGTTCTTGCTGCGGGAGGCAATACATCTACCAAGTGGGCTGTCACAGTCATATAGTCCTTAGTCTGCCCTGGCCACTTGTCCACATGTCCGTGGTTAAGTGGACATTGGGTACAACTGCATTTTTTAGGACACTGGTGGCTCTTTTTCTGAGGTCTGTGTACATTCTCGGTATCGCTTGCCTAGAGAAATGGAACCTAGATGGTATTTGGTACCGGGGACACAGTACCTCAAGCAAATCTCTAGTTTTCTGTGAATTAACGGTGGATACCGGAAACACGTTTAACACCACCCAGGCTGCCAAGGCCTGAGTAATCCGCTTTGCAGCAAGATGACTGCTGTGATATTTCATCTTCCTCGCAAAGGGCTGTTGGACAGTCAATTGCTTACTGGAAGTAGTACAAGTGGTCTTCCGACTTCCCCTCTGGGATGACGATCGACTCCCAGCATCAACAACAGCAGCTCCAGCAGCAGTAGGCATTACACTCAAGTATGCATCAGAGGAATCCCAGGCAGGAGAGGACTCATCAGACTTGACAGTGACATGGCCTGCAGGACTATTGGCGTTCCTGTCTAAGGAGGAAATTGACACTGAGGGAGTTGGTGGTGTGGTTTGCAGGAGCTTGGTTACAAGAGGAAGGGATTTAGTTGTTAGTGGACTGCTTCTGCTGTCACCCAAAGTTTTTGAACTTGTCAATTACTTCTGATGAATGCGCTCCAGGTGACGTATAAGGGAGGATGTTCCTAGGTGGTTAACGTCCTTACCCCTACTTATTACAGCTTGACAAAGGCAACACATGGCTTGACAAATGTTGTCCGCATTTCTGTTAAAATAATTCCACAACGACGAGGTGATTTTTTTTTGTAATTTGACCAGTCATGTCAATGGCCATATTCGTCCCACGGACAACAGGTGTCTCCCGGGGTGCCTGACTTAAACAAACCACCTCACCATCAGAATCCTCCTTGCCAATTTCCTTCTCAGCGCTAGCAACACCCATATTCTCATCCTGGTGTACTTCAACAGTGACATCTTCAATTTGACTATCAGGAACTGGACTGTGGGTGCTCCTTCCAGCACTTGCAGGGGGCGTGCAAATGGTGGAAGGTGCCACCTCTTCCCGTCCAGTGTTGGGAAGGTCAGGCATCGCAACCGACACAATTGGACTCTCCTTGGGGATTTGTGATTTAGAAGAACGCACAGTTATTTGCTGTGCTTTTGCCAGCTTAAGTCTTTTCATTTTTCTAGTGGGAGGATGAGTGCTTCCATCCTCATGTGAAGCTGACCCACTAGTCATGAGGAACATAGGAGAGGGCCTCAGCCGTTCCTTGCCACTCCGTGTCGTAAATGGCAAGTTGGCAAGTTAATGCTTCTCCACAGATGCTTTCAATTTAGATTTTTGGGTCATTTTACTGAACTTTTGTTTTTGGGATTTTACATGCTCTCTACTATGACATTGGGCATCGGCCTTGGCAGACGACATTGATAGCATTTCATCGTCTCAGCCATGACTAGTGGCAGCAGCTTCAGCACGAGGTGGAAGTGGATCTTGATCTTTCCCTATTTTACCCTCCACATTTTTGTTCTCCATTTTTTAATGTGTGGAATTATATGCCAGTAATATATCAATAGCAAAGGCCTACTGTACCGTACTGCTATATATTATATACTGGTGGTCAGAAAAATTATGCACTGTCCTACTACAGCGCACAACAACTAAAATGCACCACAGGTATGGATGGATAGTATACTTGACGACACATAGGTAGGTAGAGCAGTGGACTACTGTACCGTACTGCTATATATTATATACTGGTGGTCAGCAAAATTATGCACTGTCCTCCTACTACTGCGCACAACAATTAAAATGCACCACAGGTATGGATGGATAGTATACTTGACGACACAGAGGTAGGTAGAGCAGTGGACTACTGTACCGTACTGCTATATATTATATACTGGTGGTCAGCAAAATTATGCACTGTCCTCCTACTACTGCGCACAACAACTAAAATGCACCACAGGTATGGATGGATAGTATACTTGACGACACAGAGGTAGGTAGAGCAGTGGACTACTGTACCGTACTGCTATATATTATATACTGGTGGTCAGCAAAATTATGCACTGTCCTCCTACTACTGCGCACAACAACTAAAATGCACCACAGGTATGGATGGATAGTATACTTGACGACACAGAGGTAGGTAGAGCAGTGGACTACTGTACCGTACTGCTATATATTATATACTGGTGGTCAGCAAAATTATGCACTGTCCTCCTACTACTGTACACAACAACTAAAATGCACCACAGGTATGGATGTATAGTATACTTGACGACACAGAGGTAGGTAGAGCAGTGGACTACTGTACCGTACTGCTATATATTATATACTGGTGGTCAGCAAAATTATGCACTGTCCTCCTACTACTGCGCACAACAACTAAAATGCACCACAGGTATGGATGGATAGTATACTTGATGACACAGAGGTAGGTAGAGCAGTGGACTACTGTACCGTACTGCTATATATTATATACTGGTGGTCAGCAAAATTATGCACTGTCCTCCTACTACTGCGCACAACAACTAAAATGCACCACAGGTATGGATGGATAGTATACTTGACGACACAGAGGTAGGTAGAGCAGTGGACTACTGTACCGTACTGATATAATACTGGTGGTCACTGGTCAGTAAAATTCTGCACTGTCCTCCTACTATATACTACAATGCAGCACAGATATGGAGCGTTTTTCAGGCAGAGAACGTATAATACTGGTGGTCACTGGTCAGCAAAACTCTGCACTGTCCTCATACTATAAAATACTGGTGGTCCCCAGTCCCCACAATAAAGCACACTGAGCACAGATATTTGCAGCACACTGAGCATAGATATGGAGCGTTTTTAAGGCAGAGAACGTAGATATTTTCAGCACACTGAGCACAGATATTTGCAAGCACACTGAGCACATATATTTGCAGCACACTGAGCACAGATGTTTGCAGCACACTGAACACAACTGAGAGAATGCTGCACACGTCCTCTCCTTATCATCTTCAAGGCAGTACGGATGGTGTAATGGTTAGCATTACTGCCTCACAGCGCTGAGATCATGGGTTCGATTCCCACCATGGCCCTAACTGTGTGGCGTTTGTATATTCTCCCTGTACTTGCGTGGGTTTCCTCCGGGTACTCCGGTTTCCTCCCACAGTCCCAAAAATATACTGGTAGGTTAATTGGCTCCTAACAAAAAATTAACCCTAACGTGAATGTGTGTGCATGTACATGTGATAGGGAATATAGATTGTAAGCTCTACTGGAGCAGGGACTGATGTGAATGAGCAAATGTTCTCTGTAAAGCGCTGCGGAATATGTGTGCGCTATATAAACAACTGGTAATAAATAAATAATGCACGAGTGAAAATGGCGGTGACGCGCGGCTCCTTATATAGAATACGAATTTTGCGAGAATACGACAGCGGGATGATGACATTCGGGCGCGCTCGGGTTAACCGAGCAAGGCAGGAGGATCCGAGTCTGCCTCGGACCCGTGTAAAATGGGTGAAGTTCGGGGGGGTTCGGATTCCGAGGAACCGAACCCGCTTATCTCTAATAATTTTTACAGAAATAATTTAAAATTATCCTAATACACAATATGATTTGCTGCCTGATTCATATAGGGGAGGAACCGGGGAGGTTTTGGAGAGTTAGATAAGGAATCCAAAATGTGTACATGATGCAATGTCTCTTAAAAATAGCATGGTGAGCATCTTTCAATGTGGAAAATATGGGGTCATTCTTATTCATCGAAACATGGTCCACCATGACAGAGACCAAATCAGTAGATTGCGTGTGAAAGGACTGACAAAGCAGCTTTGAGCGTACTTAGACACTCAAATACCACATGGTGCATCTTTAGATGCAATCATAGGGCGCACCATCTAAACTTGCACAGACCCATTTCAGATGCAGATTGGCCACCAGAGACTGGTCCCCAATGTGAAAAATTATTCATCTGAGTTCACAACCACTTCAGTGACACACCCTTTGACACCCCATAACACACCTTTAAGATGGACCATCTCCAATCATCCACATGGGCACACCCCTGTTACATCTCAGTCACTGCCCAGGAACGCCCAATAAGTTTTCAGGACATTTATGAACACTGCATGTTTCAATTGCAACTGTGATTGCAGTGTGACACAGATGCATGTACAGAAGAGAAATCATTCCACTGTATCCGACATACTCTAGGCATTGCAGAATCAGGTCCACTGTGTCAAGATCCTTGTCTCCTATGGACTGTGTCTTACATTGTGAATTATCTTATTTAAGAGCCTAGGTTTTTGGTCTCTGGCACTATTTTACTCATTACACCTTTGTTTTTCTATGTTTGACACATTACTAACTTTAATCAAAAGTGAAAAATTATTTTACATTATAGGGGATAATTTAATTAGTGGAGAAGAAACATTGTGAGCAAAAAAAGTAATTTTTTTGCAATGTTTCTCTGATTATTATTATTATTATTTTTTTGGGGGGGCAATCTAATTTGGTGCCCCCCCCCCTGTGAAACCTATGTGTTTTTGCTGGAAACAGATAACTTTTCAGCTGAAAATGGGGCTTATTTTGGTGATTTGTGTCACCTGCCTGAGGCAGTAGAACATAATCCCCTATAAACCGCGGCTCAGACAAGTTTATCAGGGATAATTGAATAGGTAGGGGCAAATTAATTAGCCACAAGAAATCACTATGTCTAATTGAATTCCCCCAGAGTGTTTTCTACTGTTTATTTGAAAAAGTCAAATCTCTAGTCTTAATTTCAGTATATATTTTTATTTTATTCCAAGTTGTTACTGATGCAATCTAACAATAAAAAAGACTAAAAGCATAAGTGAACATTTCAGATTACAATTAAATGACAAACCTTTTGCACAGATACAAAAATTGCTACTCTTTTTCATAAGTAGTTTTCAAATGTTTTCTTGCACTTAAAATACAGCCATGCAGTTTATATTATTAATGGTTTTTAGAAAAACCATCAGTCTAACAGATGTCCGTCACAATTTTATTTTCTATGGCTGGAGAACGTAAATGGAAGCATAGAAACGGAACATTGTGAAAACTTGATAAATAGCTTTGAAAGCTTAATATAAGCCATTGAGAGAAAACTGTCAGACAAAAATGTTGATAGTTTCCTTTACTTATTCAGAGTTCATCGTTTTATGTATAATTTATGTGTCATTGTCTAATAAGATAACATCAGATTTATATTGTAACTTTAAAATGTAATTCTTACTGGTGCCAAACAGACATAATGGCAACAATGATGATTTATGACAAAATTTAAATAGGCTAAAAGCATTTATTTTAAATATACATATTTTTAAGCAAAATGTATTGCTATTTGCATAGATAAAGTCATACCATTGATTTGGTGTAAAAAAAACTACAATAAAAGTACAATAAGTATAATGAATGTGACAATTTTGTCTACCCAGAACTTTGCTTTTCAAGTCACATGATAAGATTCTGATTAGCGTAGGTCCTCATTAGGTGCCAACACCAGAATTTTGCTCTCAAATAAGGTTGATGGACACTAAAAAGGGGTGTGCTTCTGGTGCCACTACCCAGGGCATAAAGCTGAGGAGGTGCTACAATTGCTGCTAGGATAACACTGTGAAGAGACAGTCCACCACCTTTTTCATCTTGCAGTGTACCTGAATAGAAATTCTAAATATACTTTACACTTGCAACAAAGTTATCTACAGTATATATATATAAATGCAAAGGCCCTCACTCACTCACTCATCACTAAGTCTCTTACTTCCCGATATGTTAGGAAGCTGAAATTTAATATACTGTAGGTATTCTTCAGGTTGGAAATAGGAAAATTACTTCATTCAAATTTTAATAAACCTCTTCTAAGGGGATGAAAAGGGGTTGACATAGTGACTTCATGACCGATGCGTTTCCTGCGTTGTGTGAATAATAACGGCCGATCAGACAATCGGATCAAAATTTGGATTACACCTCCAGTGTGTACAATTTCAGAAGCTTCAAAAATGGTCCTGTCACTTTTTATCATATCACTCACTCACTCACTCACTCACTCACTCACTCACTCACTCACTCACTCATCTTCACTAATTCTCTTACTTTCCGATGTTAGGAAACTGAAATTCAACATAGGTATTCTTCAGTTGGGAATAATGAGAATTCATAATGAGAATTTTAATAAACCTCCACTAAGGGGATGAAAAGGGGGTTGACATAATGACATCATTATCAATGTGTGGCTTGCATTGTGTGAACGATAATGCCCAAACATACAATTGGATCAAAATTTGGATTGAACATCTAGTGGGTAGAATTTAATAAATCACAAAAATGCTGCTGTCAAATTTTATCGTATCTGCTACGGGTGCTCCTCGCGTAACGCCAGGAACCATGGATTAATATTTACTTACATTATGATGTCTCAGATTTACATCTCTATAGATTGACCTAATTTTTAACACTCATTTATATTTATAACTATGAAAATCAGAAACTCCCGTGTGAAGAACGGGTAGAACAGCTACACATGTAACTATGTACTATGTAACTATGGTATGATACTCTCTGTGCATTTATAAATAAACTAAATATGATCATACAGTATATTGATCATGATAGGTTAATTTGATTGGTGAACATATTGATCATTTCAACAAATATGAATACATGGTATAGTAGTGACTTAAGTGTCTTATTCCATAATTGATTTTTTGAGGGCTGAAATGTAAGTGAAAACTTTAAAATATCTGGGTTATGTGAACCTTATCATGCAACATAAGGGGACTTATTAAATAAAGCAATTTGATGTGTGTGGTTTATTTAACACCCTCATGTTTTTCTATTAAAAAGGCTCTTAAATTTTAGTCATAAAGAGATGCTTAGAAAATAAACCCCTGTGACCCCAATTATCAAACATGACGGTGGAAGCTTGATGATCTGGGACTCTCTCAGACCCTTGCAAAGAGTGACTGATACCCTGAACCTAGTGGTCTGCCACTGGCTTTTCTTTCACTATACAATACACTGTGGTCTACATCTTGTTGGCCAATAGTTTATCCTACTGCAAGATATTGGCCTAAAACATACATTCAGGTAAGGCTGGATCCAGGACAAAATGACAGTAGGAGCGCCATGACAAGGGTAGAGGGGCTCTTTGCGAGCACCAGAGATGTGCACGCTCCTGAAATGGTGGGTGTGCCATCTACAACAAAGGGCGTCACTGCAAAGAGAATGCAATATCCATGAGAATTTTCATCACATTTTCTCACCCACTCTTAGCTCATGCCAACCTTTACCTCTACAATCCTCACCCACTCCCCTCAGCAGTCACAGCAAGGTCTTCTTCCCAGGCTCTGGCCTCCATGTGACAGTCCTCTCTTCCCTCTTCTGGCCCTTCTTCTCACACGCAACATTTCTCAGCTCCTCACCTCAATCTCAGACTGCTTTTCTGAAAACAAGGAGAGAAAGTGGGTGAAGTGATAGAGAAAGGCAGTGGGTGATGCCAGGGGGAGGCAGTGGGTGATGTTGAGGATGATGTTGAGAGGCAGTGGGTGACAGGGAGAGGGTGATTGGGAGAGTTAGGAGAAGATGGAGAGGCAGCGGGTGACAGGAACGGGTCATGGAGAGAGGCTGTGGGAGACAGGGAGAAGGTGATGGGGAGATGCAGATAGTGACAGGGAGAAGCAGGGGATGATGGGAAGATAGTGATACAGGAGAGAGGCAGAGGGTGACAGGAGAGAGAGGGTGATGGGGAGAAGTGATACAGGGGAGAGTCAGAGGGTGCCAGGGAAAGACAGAGGGTGACAGAGAGGCAGGCTTAGAGGGGTAGGAGGGGTGGGTAAGTATGCTTACCAAACCCCTGTCAGTATTCTCACCATCGGGATGCTGCTGTCGGTCTTCTGACCGCCAGGATCCCGAATGGTGGGCACGCATATGTATTCCTTACTAGGCACCTGCTTCAGGCTTTACCATTCATACTGTGTACTGCTAGTCTTACCAGGCATCCACTTACGGCTTTACCATTAATGCAGAATACTGCTATCCTTAATGGCCATCTGATATTAGATTTACCAAGCATACTGAGTATCTTATACCACTATTACCAATGATACTGAATACTGTTATTCTTGCCAGATATCTACCATTGCTTATGCCCGCCAGCCTTGCCCAGCATCAGTCAGCTTAAGCAATCATACAGAATGCTGCTAGCCTTCCTGGGTATCTTACACCATCTTTACCAGTCCTATAGAGTACAGATAGCCTTACCGGGCATCTGCATTACAAGCTGATCCCAGCTTTCCAGAGGGCTCTGATGTGGACGGGCAATTCCCAGCATTAGGCCTTTCCCCATAAATACCTGTGAATCACGGCACTTGGAGCTGGCCAGGTTGCCCTCACCCCGCCTGTTGCATTCTCCATGCGGCTGTAGCCTCGAGGGAAGGGGGGGGGGTGTTATGCTATCGGCAGCCATTTTTAGCTGGGGTGAAGGGGAGCTACAGGCCTGGAGGAAGTTCGAGTTTGAGTGCAGGGGATGCAACAGCCCTCGAAGCAGCATGGGCCCCATAGCAGCTGCACTAACAGTAGCCTCGAGGGAAGGGGGGGGGTGTTATGCTATCGGCAGCCATTTTTAGCTGGGGTGAAGGGGAGCTACAGGCCTGGAGGAAGTCCGAGTTTGAGTGCAGGGGATGCAACAGCCCTCGAAGCAGCATGGGCCCCATAGCAGCTGCACTAACAGTAGTTAACGCCACTGTGTGCTTTTATAGAGGTGCTTTACAGTACCTGGCTGTAAGAGTTAACATTTGCATTGCCCTAAGGGGACTGTAACTACTTGTAAAGGCAATGTAATAGTTGTAGGCTCAATGGTGCTAGTGTGAAATCCTCCCCAACAGAACTGAAAAAGATATGTCAACACATCCCCCTCCCCACAACACTTTCAGGCTCCTGTGGACTGTTTTTTTTACTATCCTCAGTTCATGCTGGTCCCCAGTGTAGCTGAAGAGGCTGCCCTGGCTGAAATCCATTATGAAGAAGCCAGTGTGATGAATGGAAGAGTTAGAGAGACACGCAGGGCATTACCCAGGAGACAGTGGCGACTGCGGGGGCTCTTCACATGCCAGGGCTTGGAGATCCTGAGTGTAGGGGCGGCTGATGAAAGGCACAGGCAGAAACAGCATTCATATGCAGATACAATACAGCTGCATTTGCACACAATATGGTCATGCCACATATCTTGTTAATCAGCAGAGTCTGCTTGTGCATCATATTCAAATATCAATGCGAATAAGATGCATTTTCGGGGGAAAGATGCCCAACACTGGCTGAGTCGCATGGAAGCTGGTGACTCTCATGTGCTCTGTGTGCTGCGACTCACTACATACAGAGGCTAGATGAGGAAGGATGCATCTG
Source organism: Pseudophryne corroboree (assembly GCF_028390025.1). Classification (NCBI taxonomy): domain Eukaryota; kingdom Metazoa; phylum Chordata; class Amphibia; order Anura; family Myobatrachidae; genus Pseudophryne; species Pseudophryne corroboree. Next base: position 474,820,709 of record NC_086445.1, on the reverse strand, counting down.
TACCTAAATTATAGTACTAATACTAAGTAAATTTTTCCATCTTTTTCTGATTTAGAATATTAAGAGTCACAGCATCTCTTAAATGTTAATAAGAAGTAACACTGTAGGTGAACAGGACAGGAAAGTGAGGTGTGGAGTTCCTGCAAACGGGCGAGGCTACATGGCACTTAGTAGAATACTCCAGGCAAATGCTCAAGTGGACTAGCATATTGTCGTTTTCTTTACATTTTCTTTACATTTTGAGTTAGTTGCATCGCAAATGCAGTGAAAACTCACTCAAAGGGATACATTTACTGTATACCCTTTTCAGACCACCTGAGGTGGGTGGCACCCGGGAGCCTGACCTGGGAGCTCCCACGTTCCGACCTGCCTCAGGTGCCCTGCCATCGCTGTCTGCAACCCCGCATATTGCCAGTTGGTGACGTCAGCAATGATGTAGAAGGGGTGGTGCTTGGAGATCCCATGATCTCCAAGTGCCGTCCATCCACAGTGTGAAAAGGAAACGGGTCGCAATGACCCAGCTCCCATTTACACCGCACACCGAGCTGGGTTGAACATGAGTTCAACCCTCCTCGTTACCAGGGTTGAAATACAAGTATATTGCCCCTGGCACCTTTCAGACCACACAGGAACACAGGTTATGCATGCTCATGTGCCAATAATCCATGTTCAAAGCTGGCGGTCTGAAAGGGGTTTTACTAAGCATTGTGTTTGTGTTTTCCATTGGATTTGCAAATCAGAAATGTACTAATGGCAAATCTGATAAAAAATTGCAGGGAAAAAAACAACAACTTTAGATGGCAATAGACCAATGGACCAACTATTGATTATTTCACTTAGAATCCCGGATATACTGTACTAACCAATGTGTTTCGAAAACCAATAGAACTAGCTGAGAAACTACAGAACATATGTAGGGAAAAAAAACAGACTACAAATTGAACAGTGAAATTGTACTGTTTGTAAAGAGAGCTCCCATTCATCATGATGCCTAAAAAAATGGACAGAACCAGGGATTTTGACAAAATGGTTTCCCTTAAAGTCCACAGCCTCAAATCCACTCATGAGCATACTTAAGCCCTTTAATATCTTAAACATCAGCACATCCATGTAACCCTGCTCCAAAAGACACACTTTCTGATCATACATCCCATTCTATACAATAATAGCTTGCCTCAGGTGTATTATGCCCCCTTTCATAACAAAACCAATGGTGTTGCAACTCCTTTAAATAACTCTTCCCCTCTTTCAGTTGACTCTACTCATGCCAACCCACAGGGATGTTATCTTACGGTACCTTAGTCTGCAGTATTAATTGGACCGCCATTACTATCGCCAATGTTTATGCTCCCAATCTGGGCAAGTGGACTTTTTTTTCATGTTTTTTCTGAACTACCTCATTTAGCTAGGGGATGAATTATTCTTGGCAATGTTTTTAATGCAGTTTTAGAGTTGGTCAATGATAGGTCTGCTGGCTCTAAAATTTCCACCAGATCACTCCAGAGACTGTTGAAAACTTTCTTTAATGAAATCTAATAACATATAATTCTTGGAGGGTGCAATAGCCCACAACTTGTTGAATATACTGACCCCCACAGAGTCGCTCCCATCTCCTAGTCAGACAACTCTGCGGTTTCACTAGATGCTGATTTCCCCTCAATTCTGTTTCATAAAATGTCGAAGGCACACCAATGATCTACATCTGATTAAAAGAGAGGTCCATCTCTTAAGTGACTTCCTAGTCCATAATGAACCAGCACAAACTTTGCAGTCATTCAACTGGAAAGCCCTGAAAGCTACATTAAGTAAGATATACACAAATACAGATCTCAACCTCTTAATGGAAAAAGCTGAGCAGCCTGAAATCGCTTAGTTCAAGCTGAGTTTTACAGAATTGACCTCCCAATGTCATTGCTTCCCCAAGCAGAAATCTACTTGTCAGGTCCACCAACTTAACCAGCTCCTGTCCTCTAAGGCCTCACATATGCTGTGTTGGTTGCAACACCACTTTAACAAGTGCTGGAGCAAGGCAGACACTATTCTAGCACAGAAACTCTTATCCAAGTACATCAGTGATTGGATCATCTTTTTTAAGGATTCATCTGGCACCCCATTATATGACCCTCAGGCTGTAGCTTGCAGGTTTCATGACTTTTATGCCTCCCTTTACAACCTCCATGAGCAGAAAAGCCGATTATATAAGAACTGGAGGCAGACTTTCTCCTGTTCTTTATTATGCAATCCTCACAGGTGATAAATTTGATGTCACCACCACCAGGGCTGAGATTGTTGTTATTCCCATGGAGGGTCACTACCAGCAGTGGTTGCAGCCCCTGGGCTGCAATGCCAACCACGCAATGAAGGGGAGCGGGAGTTTGGGGTGGCAGTCTTGCACATATAAACATATTGTGAAGCTAATGGGAGTCTGGGGGTGGGCAATTTTTTATGGATTCCCTCCTTATTGAAATATATAAGTAATCATCTCACTCAATCTTATGATTCTCTCTTTTCTGTGAACTTTCCTCCACTCCTAGTGTCCATTAAGACAGACCTTTTAAACTTTTGATCTGCATGAAAATAAATGAAAATACCTACAGTTTAAACACATGTTTTGCTGGTATGTAGTACATTCTCATCATTATGCAAGCTTTGTTCAAACCACAGATGCTGTAGAAGGTTCTGCCCCAAAATTACCAGGTTTTCAGCTATAATACATTGTTTAATTCTCACACTCACAGGTATCACCATGCCACATTGCATCTCTTACTCTCTATAACCGGACAAACATACACATCAGTTAATCACTCACATCTTTAAAGCAGCCAGTCATACTGTTTCTGCTCACTGGAAAATCCCGGTGGAACCTACCACCTGGAGTACATCTTTATTGTCTTACATAAGCACACCTGACCAGTTCGTTAGTACTTGGGCTACATCGGGTTCTCACAATGAGGCTACCTCCCTTACCTCCTCTAGTAAGACTTAATTTTCTGTTGCCCTTCTCACATACTGATCCTTCAGTAATTTCATCATGCTTTCCATTTCTCCCCTCTCCTTGCCAATGCTTCCTTTCACCCCCTCCTCCTTCTCCAGTCCCCCTCTTCTTCTCTCCCCACTCTTTGGCTTTCCCCTTTTCTTCTTTCAACAGTACTGACTCTTTTTTCCTCTATTCTGTTGGGTACAGCCTCCATCTCCTCTCTTAATTCTTATTATTATTATTATTATTATTATTATTATTATTAATATTATTATTACTTAATAGTGTTGCCTTGAGCCCCATACTCTTATTGGGAATGGTTTGCTCTTTGTTCTGCAAATCCGTCTCAATGCAAATCCAGGCAGCTATGCCATTTGCTGCTGCTGTTCCTAATTCCTTGTGGCTTCACACTAACAGTAAGTCCTGACCAGCGATGTTTGGAAAGGGATGGGGGAGTGGTCAGTTGGTGTGGCTCCCCTGTTTGAATTTTGAATTGACACTGATTGCTAACTATTTTGAATTATTGTATTATTATATAATTCACAACAGGGAAAATGTATCAACTAACCAGCTTCTAGCCAGTGTTTATCAAGTACATTCTATAAAATTATAGGTAGAAGCTAATTGATTGCTATGGCAACTTTTCCACTCTATTGAAGGTGTAATACATTTCCCACCATAATGAGTAATGTCATACCCTAATTCAAACTCTTACTTGAATAGCATATCTGAATTAGAGCCCAAGGACAAAATAAACTAATTATCTCCGTGTGGTGCACAACATTAAAATGTAGCTTTTATTTGAATATTAAAAATATGCATACATAAAAATTGCACTGAAATATAAAATTATAAAGACTACAGAATGTGTGAAATGATAAAAAAAGTGATTCAAATTATTGCTGTGTGTCTGAGACATTTAATAATCTCAGTTCTCAGTTTTTGTACAGTACTGTATGTGTGAGTGTAGATACTTTTATAGTTGTCTGAGTTTGCATAATATGTTTCCTAAATATAATCTTGTTAAATTCTAGTGTCTAAATGGATGATGTATTCTGTAATGAGAAAGTTTTGCATCTTTGAAATTCTTATTTAATATATTGAATGGTTGATGTAGTAATTCTGTATCTAATTAATAGTCTTTTTATGTGTGTTTTTTTGTACTTGTGTTATTTGATATATTTCTTGTAGGTGAGCTCCTCCAAGGAATACAATTGTGTATTAAAAATGTATATTGTTTTATTTAAAAAACAAACAAACAAGTAACATATAAAAAAAGTATCATCCCCCCACCTATAAAATGAGAACTATCATCAATTGGTCCAAATCTGTATAAATGCACAATATTTTTAAAAATATTTGCCAGTCCATAATTAAATGCAGGACATGCAAGTACACTTAAATGGGATTTCTATTAAAGGATACCGCTGAATGTTAATGGCTTGATATTATAAAAAATGTTTTATTTATTTATTTATTTATTTATTTAGAATCACTAGTGTTTTATAATCTAATTTTCTATGAATCTACCATTGTTTGGTTTACTTATAGCTTTTTATACCACTAAAATTATTTAACAGTATTTTTAACAGTAGCCATTCTACAACAAAATGGCGCAGGCACATTTGCACTATGTACCCATCTATGACAATATGGAACCTGCAATTTGTTTGTTAAGATATAAATGATTTCTTAATTTCTAAAATTCATGGGGATACTTTAGATTTACAATCTGGGAGAGCACCATCTACTCTGCTGGTATCAATTATCCACTTAAATATATCTATATTAGAAAATAAGATTTATACTGTATAATTAGAATCGAGTAGCATATGCTTTTTTGAAGCTAATAATCCTTAATGGGTGTTGCCATTTTGCTATATAGTCTTAGATAATTACTAGTATGTTTGGCCACTAGACTTTAGAATTAATCTATTAAAGATTGAAAAGTCTACGTATGCTATACATAGTGACAGATATATGCAAATATGGATATATTCCTTTTGATGAGCTTTATTTAGATTAATAATTATGTTTATATAAACTATATGCAATGTTTATTGCTGCAATTTCAAGAATTAATGTACATTTTGTACTGTGTTTGAATGTATTAGGTAGATCAGGTGACTTTGAGGTCATGTGATCTAGTCCATCAATTAGTAGCCCTATATAAGGCCATTACTTGATATTCACATCCACTTTAGAGACTGGATACCATTGATAAAGTCCTGCTAGGATGAAACACATCAGAGGTTCCTTGGATTTGAATCTGACTGCTGTGATTACTGTATCTGTACAAGTCCCAATTTCCTTAGAGTGTGTATTTTCTTTTTAATATGAAACATAAGGATGTTTTTGAGAGCTAAAGGACAACTTAGTTTTGCACTATCTCACATTACAAGCATTCCCTGTCCATGTCTCACATGTGTATAACATTGGGAATTAAATAGAATGAATTTTTCAAACCACTTGGCTATGTGCTCAGTGCCACCTTCAGATATCTACTTTTCTGCAATGACCATATAATAATGCAACTATGAGCTTTCTTTTTTTAACAGATGATGCTTTATAACTTACTGTACTTAATTATTAGAGATGAGCGGGTTCGGTTATCTGAGAACCAAACCCCCCCGAACTTCACCACCAGAGACCCGGATCCGAACCCGGCTCGTGTTTTCCCGCCTGACTCAGAAACCAGAATGAGGCAAAACATCATCATCCTGCTGTCGGATTCTCGCAGGGTTTGGATTCCATATAAGGAGCCGTGCGTCACCGCCATTTTCACTCCGGCATTGGTGAGTGTAGAACAAGGACGTGTCTCCGTCCTCAGTGTCCTGCATCAGTCCAGTGGTGGTGTCTTATGCTGCATCAGTCAAGTCACAGTGGTGGTGTCCTCTGCTGCCATATGTCCAGTGCTGCTGTATAAGTCCAGTCCAGTGGTGCTGTGTTAGTTCAATGGTGGTGTATTGTGCTGCATCAGTCCAGTCACAGTGGTGGTGTCCTCTGCTGCCATATTTCTAGTGCTGCTGTATAAGTCCAGTCCATTGCAGTGGTGCTGTGTTGTCCTGCATCAGTCCACTGGCGGTGTCCATGTGCTGACGTTTATGTCCAGTGTTACTGCCATATATGTCCAGTGATCCTGCCGTCTAATTCCAGTGATCCTGCCGTATAATTCCAGTGGTACTGGTGTATAAGTCCAGTGGTACTGGTGTATAACTCCAGTCCAGTGATACTGCCGTATATGTATAATGATAGTGCTGTATATGTCCAGCTGTACTGCCGTATAAATCCAGTGATCCTGTCATATAATTCCAGTGATCCTGCCATATAATTCCAGTGGTACTGGCGTATAAATCCAGTGAACCTGCCGTATAATTCCAGTGATCCTGCCGTATAATTCCAGTGGTACTGGTGTATAAGTCCAGTGATCCTGCCATATAATTCCAGTGGTACTGGCATATAAATTCAGTGGTACTGGCGTATAAGTCCAGTGGTACTGGCGTATAAGTCCAGTGATCCTGCCGTATAATTCTAGTGATCCTGCCGTATAATTCCAGTGGTACTGGCATATAAATCCAGTGATCCTGCCGTATAAATCCAGTGATCCTGCCGTATAAATCCAGTTATCCTGCCGTATAAATCCAGTGATCCTGCCATATAAATCCAGTGATCCTGCCGTATAATTCCATTGATCCTGCCGTATAATTCCAGTGATACTGCCATATAATTCCAGTGGTACTGGCGTACAAGTCCAGTCCAGTGATACTGCCATATATGTAAATTGGTACTGGCGTATAAATCCAGTGATCCTGCCATATAATTCCTTTGATCCTGCCGTATAATTCCAGTTATCCTGCCTTATATGTCCAGTGGTACTGCCATATAATTCCAGTGATACTGCCATATATATATATATATACCCTGTTGCAAAGCGGATTACTGAGGCCATAACAACTATGCTGGAGTTAGACGTGCATCCGGTATCCACAATCAGTGCAGTTGGACTGCAGTGCCAACCCTAGATGGGCCAGGTGTTTGTGCCACACACTTGTGTCGCTTAGCTTAGTCATACAGCTACCTCATTGCCCTCTTTTACTTCTTGGCATGATGTGCTGTTTGGGTGCCATCCTGTCTGACACTGCAATGCCATTCCTAGATGGGCCAATTGTTTGTGTCGCTTAGCTTAGTCATACAGCTACCTCATTGCACCTCTTTCTCATCTTTGCATGATGTGCTGTTTGGGTCCTTTTTTATATCTGCCCTCCTGTCTGACACTGCAGTGTCACTCCTAGATGGGCCAATTGTTTGTGTTGCTTAGCTTAGTCATACAGCAACCTCGGTGCACCTCTTTTTCTCTTTGCATCATGTGCTGTTTGGGACCTTGTTTTTATATCTGCCATCCTGTCTGCCACTGCAGTGCCACTCCTAGATGGACCAGATGTTTGTTCCGCACACTTGTGTTGCTTAGCTTAGTCATACAGCAACCTCATTGCACCTCTTTTTCTTCTTTGCATAATGTGCTGTTTGGGGCCTAGTTTTTTAAGTGCCATCCTGTCTGCAACTGCAGGGCCAGGTGTTTGTGCCACACACTTGTGTTGCTTAGCTTAGTCATACAGCCACCTCAGTGTAAACTTTTGGCCTAAAAACAATATTGTGAGGTGTAAGGTGTCAGAATAGACTGGAAATGAGTGGAAATGAATGTAATTGAGGTTAATAATACCATAGGATCAAAATTATCCCCAAATTCTGTGATTTTAGCTGTTTCTATGTTTTTTTCAAAAATCATCCATATCCAAAACCAAAACACGAAAGGGTGGTTTTGGCAAAACCAATCCAAAACCAAAACATGAGCGGGGAATTAGAACCAAAACCAAAACACAAAACACGAAAAGTGCTCTCCGCACATCTCTCAGACTGGAAATGAGTGGAAATGAGTGGAAATGAATGTTATTGAGGTTAATAATACCATAGGATCAAAATTATCCCCAAATTCTGTGATTTTAGCTGTTTCTATGTTTTTTTCAAAAATCATCCATATCCAAAACCAAAACCAAAACACGAAAGGGTGGTTTTGGCAAAACCAATCCAAAACCAAAACATGAGCGGGGAATTAGAACCAAACCAAAACACAAAACACGAAAAGTGCTCACCGCACATCTCTATTAATTATACAACCTCTACCCACATGTTTAAGTTTTAAATTGCATCTGTGAGTGGGAAGAAGCAATTTACTGTACATGTGATCCAGAACACAAACACATGATTTCTGGAAAACTACAGTTTTTCTTGTTTTCGGGTTGCGATTCAGCACACGAAACTTGACTCTGACTTGGTTTGACTTGTTATCTTAAAATCTGATTCTGTCCAATTTGTAAGAATCTGAACTTCTCAACTGTAAATCAAACATCTAACTCATCAGGTTATTTACATTGTATGTTTGAATACAGCAATGTCAGATTAATGAGTTCAATGTAGACTAATTTTTCAGGAATCAAATAAATATACCTTAAATAACCTATTGCTGATGTTATTACTTTCTTTACTGTACAAGAACATGTTGTAAAAGCAAAAAAAACAACTAAATCTCTCTCTCTCTCTCTCTCTCTCTCTCTCTCTTTCTCATCTGTCTATTGGCTTGAGAAAGACACACAGTTGCTCAAAAAATTGCTTTTGTATCTATCAATCTACTATTTTTGTATCTAAAATATATATATTGTTGTATTGCCTCTGAATTTTTCATTTCAACTGTTGCATTATAATACTAAAGGGGTAATCTCATTGTCATGCCATACATCTTCATTAAATAGATTGAAAGGGCAAAGCATGATCTGTTCACATCCACCAGATCTACTGAATTTACAGTTAGAATACTGTATATAAAGATTTTGATAATATTTACTGAACGCATAAATCAAATCATTCAATTTCTATCCATCCTTGCTTAATATAAAATATTTTTTTGTGACTGAGAAAAAAATGAATGTGTGCATTTAGGTTTGTCATGCTCATTTTATCAAAGCAATTACATTAGTAAGGTGTTTACAATTCTTTTGTGCTTAAGTTTAACTTTTAGTTTTACTTTTAGACAACAATATGCAATTAGAGCTTACACAGTATAAATGGAACTTTGTTGAACACCTGTATCTTGTTTTGACTGAGCAGTAAATTGCAAATAATCATGTGCAAACATACACCATTTCTGCTGTAAAATCAGATTCCAAATGACAACTCCAACTGCTGTATTTGATTATAGAGTTTCGGCAATTATATGAAGACCCTATTTTTAATGTACGGTAACTAAAACTTGACTTTGTACTTCTATTACAGAGTAATAGCTGACAACTGCCTTTAGTATGAGTAGTGTTGAATTAAGGTAGCCAATGCTGATGTTTAACAAAGGATTAATAAAGAATTAAATATTGCAATTAATACATTTGATAATTCTCATGTACTAAACATCAAGAAATTCAATATATTAAAAAACAGATAGGTCCCTTGTTTACAAAATGAATACTCCATTTTCAAATTAAATATTACCTTTCCTGTCCTGTCCTGTCCTGTCTACAACTATTTGTTTGATTTGTAACATCTATTCTGCAATATTAGAGACCATTGTTGGCTGCTTGATTACAGATTGAGCTGTATGGAAGGGAAGAGTACAGTGTTGGACTGGGGCATGAAGGGCCCTCCTGGGAAATGCAGTGGTAGGGGCCCATTCTTAGAGGCTTGGCAAACCATTAGTGCATGGTCTGGGCCCCTTGATAAATAATATATATAGTAAATACTGCTAGTGCATGCATGAGAAAGGAGAAAAAACATCATAGTCCTGTGCAGTATAATGTAACATATTCATAATGTATAATTGAGAGGGTGGGCCCCCAGGCAGTGGGGCCCACTGGCGGTTTCCGCTGTATCCCTATGCGCCAGTCCATGCCTGTAAGAGTACCATGCCTACTCCCACCACAGGCCAAGGGGTGAATTAAGATATACATGTACCATGTGCAGCCAACATGTGCCACCCCCCTCTCTCATCTTTGCATGCACTGAGTAGATTCTGACACTGTGACAGTGTCTAGTGTGCATGTGCTGATCTTTGGGAAAATCATGCCCATGCCATTATCCTAATGATTGCTCTACCACTCATGTGCAGACCTCCAGAAAAATGGCACCCATGCCATTTTCCCAGTGATTTCTGCATGTTAATAGACAGAGACAGGTAAGTATTGTCTATGAGTGCACTTCCTGTCCGGCACAAGAACTGGAAGTTTCTTATTAGGTCATAACCTTGGTAGTCATGGTAAAATAATCAAAATAGGGCACTGGGGAAAGAATTAAATTAGACTTAATAATTGTAATATTGCTCACCATCTTCTCCTTCCCATAATTCAGGTACACAATCAATGTAGACAAACGTTAGAATCCCTGAATTATGTTTGGCCTCAATGAAATGTCTCTCCACAGGCTGGTCACACACCTTGCCATTGAAGGTGCTCCATTTCACTGGTCTATGCGTCAACATATGCTTTTTAAGTTACCAAATAGTTTTTCCAACACAGTTAAGCCTACTTGGGCATTTGATTAACTATAGTATGTATGTACTACTGTATGTCAAATTATATCTAATTATTCATTTCTGACCAAATTGTGTGTTAAGGAACCTTGTACAATCCATATATCAACAGGTGATACAACCTACACATTTAAAGCACTCCCTTGTCTAAATTGTATTTGGGTATCCTTTGGTACATGCTTAGTAATCTAAGAATGAACCATCCATTCCCTTAAATTTCTGCTGTGGGTATTTAAGGATCTTGTAATCTCTTGGCTAGAGGTGTTATATTTGATTTGCCTACTGTAGCTGAGGCACTCTTGATTATTTTTTACATTACTGCCTAGTAATATTTCAGATCTATCCAATCACTTTTGAGGGTGGGAGGATAATGACTGTGGCAAGTGCAAAATATTTCTGTTGGTTTATTAGACATGGACTTGGTTATTTTATGTTTGCAAATTATTCTAATTTTAACTGCAAGAAAATTAATGAAATCTATACAACTGTTGTATTATTATATTATTGGTTCACATAAATAGTAGGGGCACTGGTGTTCCCTTTGAAACCCCCACTTTCGGAACATGGACCTAATAGCTTATGTCCTATGGGCTACATTTCTGCTAGAGAAGGATCTTCACATCAAGCTAGTTATGAATTAATTCACAATGAGCAATTTGTATTGCTTTGACAAATTCTTTTTATATGGACTGTCCTGGAAAGCAAAGTTTGATAAATAGTTCACAGAAGTCCGATCTAACAAATGCAACTAGATTTGTTATTTATACAGGTAAAAAAACCTGCTAAATATTACACATGAACTCAGAGTCAAACAGGGCTAAATAAACAAGTAATTTGCTTTAAACCCCATCGTCATCCTTTCTGTGGTTCATCTGCGATTACAATTGCTTTGTAAATGTCATCAAAATGTTAATTAGTGCAATTTATCCAAAGGTACCTGGATAATGTGTTACAGTATATGCGTAATGTTAACATTATACAGTTTCTGAGATGATCTATGAAACATTTTTTGCTCAAAAGATTTGGAATGTATATATTGCAATGTATTCTTTACAAAAATGTATTCCACCAGTAGATTGCATGTTTCTTTTAAATTACTAAAACACAAATTGGCTGCAATACTTTGACTGGAGGAGTGACTATGAGGCGTTACCATAGTTGTTGTAACAGCGATAAAGTGCAGACTATTTCCATTTTTATAATCCCAGGTTGCTTTATACTGACATTGGAAAAAAATCAAAGATTTCAAGTATGTCAGACTCCACATCCATCTATTTACAAACAGAATCAATCCATCTTAAGCAGCAGTCTTTCCACCACTGTCTGTATTCCTCTGTGACCTACAGTACCATTACTGCATCTAATTCCTTCACTTATTCACACCATCATTCTCCAAAGTATCCAGACCCTTCGACTCAAATGTATTCCACAAAACAGATTGGGAATTGTGCTATCAACTATATCACTTTTAAAAAAAATACAATCAAAAACTCTCTAAATAAGATAAAAGTTGTAACCTATTTTGAACTTTTAGGGGTCAATCCAAATATGTGTGATTTGGCTTGTGTGGACCATTTTCACGGCAAATTTGCACAGCGAATTACACTTGCAATCCAATTCTAAACTCGCTTCACTTTTTTAAAGGAAATTCATGTTTTCTATGTGCACACTCTGAGGGTATGAATAGGTAGGGAAATATTATACGGTATAAATGTTGGTACTTGCTTCACAATCCCTTGGACACCCCTTTCCCCACCCTAATGACTAATTAGGCATTTGGAAGTTTTCCATTAGCTTAACTGGGCTAATAATTACATGTCATTATTGGGGTTATAAAACATGGTTTCAAATTACCCCCCAAATCAACTTTTTCATTTTTATGCACTCCAGATTTCAAGAAAATATTTATTAATTTCTTTAAGGTTTTTTCTTTTTTTTTTACATTTGAAGTAATTTCAAATTACCCCAAATCACATTTTTTCTACTTTTGATGCATTTTTAATTTAATTCATAATTAAACTGAATTATTTTGCTTTTTATTATTTTTTACGTAAAAAAAAATCACAAATCTGTCTTTGCCCTTTTAAGAGCATCCAGTACTTTCCTTATGATGACTAACAACCTTCAATATGATTCTGCTAACGAAGTTTTTACTTTTTTGGGATCCAGGAAGATCACCCCACTCTTTTATGCTCTTCTCCCAGGTCACATTTTGTAGAAAATTCACACACCCTCGCTGTAAATGCTGCAAACAGACATTTGTTTTTGGATCTAGCATTTGTCAGGTATGCATATTCATGCAAAGTCTGCAATTTCTTGAAACAAACTCGCATTCGCAGACTCGCACCTAATTTGATTGAGCCCTTATAATCGTCTTATAGAATTAAATCACCATCATCCCAGCATCCTTCTCTTTACCTGTGCTTTGATCATATGTCAGGATGCTCTGAATGTTAGTGGTAAGATCTGCAAAGAGAATTAAACCCAATTCAACCTGGGCCTTTCACCAGGGATATTGTCTGGGCAAGCCGGTGCAACCTGGGTCCTGTCTCTGTGAAAGGTTCAACCCAGGTTGTGTATCCAGGGTTGAACCCAGGACCATCCAAGGTAGGGTGCAGTTTGAAAGATGCAATCCAGGTTATCCGACCTGGGTAATGCTAAAAGAAGCTGGTTGGCTGATCGGGAGAGCTTGCTTATGATGTAATCTACAAAGGACAGACCAGACAACATGGCTAACTGGTGATACATGGCATTCTGGGAGCTCCTTGCTTTGAGGAGTGAGGAGGAGATTCATAAGCAGATAACAAGGACTGTAAAGGATCTTACAGTCTACAGCAACATTACAAAAATCCTCAGTGCTGTAGGGATAAAGTGCTCTCAGCAGCAAGTGGCAAATAAACCTAAAGCACTGAGAAAACATTCTAGCAAGATGCATGACCACAACAGAAAGAAGAGGTGTGGGGCCGTATTGCGTGGCCATACAACGAGTTGTACAATGTGGTGTATGGCAGCTCTGCCCTTTCCAACCCCATTGCCCTATTATCCTCAAGCTGCACTATTAGCAGGAATTCTATACCAGAAAGCAGCCAAAGTAGCCTGCATAGCAGCCATGTAGCCTGCCCTAATCACAGAGTATGTATGATGATGAGCCTTCAGAAACTAGTGACATGGAATCTCCTCTGCTATGAGTGAAGACCCAGTGAACACTACTGTTAGTCCTAATAATGCTGTAAATGTGTAGGATTTTTTTTTCAGTTTAAATATTGATTTATATAGTTTCTGGCCTCATTTTTGCAGATGTGTCCTCTTACATCTAGCATTCATATCTGCTATGTAGCGTGCCCTGCTACTTGTGTCCTGCCATGCTGCTGCGTGGTGTTCTAAGTAGCCTCATACTATATTGAGTTGCATAACGCAATGAGACGCAGAAAAAGACTGAGAGTGTAATACAACTTTCTGTCCACCAGATGTTGCTTTTCCTGAACTGCACAGCTTATGTTTGAAATAGCCAATGAAGTTTATGTAGTACCACTCACTAATTGGCTGACGGAACCAGTCATTCAGTACAGCACGTTTGTAGTGCAGTTCAGTGTGTAATAAATAGGCTTACAGTACCATACAGTACTATTCCTATACTCTAGGACACAAATTAATTTACACAGGTTCCGTGGCTGGCTGACTTCAAGCCTGCATTTCACCCAGTTTTAATCACCTAGAGAACCTGTGTAATCTATGAGTGTTCCATTTTAAACTGATAGTCCGGTAATCTTAGTAATAAAGGATTAAATAATTTGGTGTGTGAGTCATTTATTTTTTTCATATAGAAAAAAACAAGATAAATTTATCTCTTGCTCTATATAGTGCACTTTGGTATGTACTGTATATAGACAACATGTGTGATTGATCTTACAGTATGGCTCACCTGTGTGGTCTAGTGGTTAAAGTGTATGTTTTGTGGAACTGTCACCCTGGGTTTGAATCCTGGTAAAGGAGTAATGTCATATTGAAAACATTATTATTTTATCTTCAAAACAGTATAATGTCATTTTATTATTGTAGTTTTGCAAACTGGCACACGTAACTTTTTGTAAAGTATGATCAGTTCATGTTCAACTAACTGATGTACACATTCTTCGCACGGAAGTTTCTGATTTTCACGTTTGTAAATATAAATGAGTGTTCAAAATTTGGTATATCTATAGAGATGTCAATTTGAGATGTCTTAATGTAAGTAAAAATTAATCCATGGTTCTTGGCGTTACCCGAGGAGCACCCGTAGCAGATACGTAAAAAGTGACATGACCAATATTGTAGTTTAGTCAATTGTACCCACTGAAGGTGCAATCCACATTTTGATTTGATTGTCCATTTGGGCATTATCGTTCACGCAACGCAAGCCATGCATCTCCCCTTAGGAGAGGTTTATTAAAATTCTAATTAAGTAGTATTACTTTTTCCCACATGAAGAATACCTATGTTATATTTCAGCTTCCTAGCATATCGGGATGTAAGAGAATTAGTGATGAGTCAGTCAGTCAGTCAGTCAGTCAGTGAAGGCCTTTGCATTTATATATATACTGTAGATATTGGTCAAGCTGCATTGAACTCTAAACCGCTATTGACCATGCACTGTACATTACTGTAGCAAAGGTGCAAATTGACACATATAACTTTGATGGTTGAAAGACGCATGCCCAGCATGCTCAGCTTTTTTATTATAAAGTAAGATCAATTTATGTTCAGTAATTATTGGGTACTCTGCAGAACTCTCTGAATACTGTAGCTAGACACCGCCCCCAAAACTTTCATTTCTATGCCATGCCACCAAGGTAGATTGACATTGGGCCTACAGTAATTCAGATCTGATCACAGCAGCAAATTTGTTAGCTAATGGGCAAAACCATGTGCACTGCAGGTCAGATATAATATGTGCAGAGAGAGTTAGATTTGGGTGTGGTGTGTTCAAACTGAAATCTAAATTGCAGTGTAAAAATAAAGCAGCCAGTATTTACCCTGCACAGAAAAAAAATAACCCACCCAAATCTAACTCTCTCTGCAAATGTAATATCTGCCTCCCCTGCAGGGCACATGGTTTTACCCATTAGCTAACAAATTTGCTGCTCGATCAGGTCTGAATTAGGCCCATGGGGGGTCATTCCGAATTGATCACTCGCTGGCTAGTTTTAGCAGCCGTGCAAGCGCTATGCCGCCACCCACTGGGGAGTGTATTTTAGCTTAGCAGAAGTGCGAATGCTTGTGCAGCCGAGCTCTGCAAAAACAGTTTGTGTAATTTCAGAGTAGAAATAAAAGTGATTAAACACCCACTATATTCCCATAATTGAAATCTATGGTTTGGGCACAATACACTTTATTGCTGCTACCAGAGTGAAAGTGATTTAACAGCCACTATATTCCCATAGTTAAATGATTAAAAAACTATGGTTTAGGCAAAATAAAATACCCTTTATTATCACTCACAAGTGATAGACAGATTTGGCATATACATACAAATAAAACCATACAAAACATACATCAAAAAAGTGCCTTGTGTTATTGGGAGAATAGCTCACCAGAAATATGGCCCGCAGAGTGGCGAGCACAGGAAGGGGACTCTTTGCACTTGCCTCACTGACAGCATTCTGTCGGGTGGGATGCCGCTGTCTGGATAGTGACAGCCGACATCCTATCCGCCATTATTACATGTGTAATTCCTATAAATATTATTGTCCCCTTGGTAACTGGCACTCTGCTTACTCAGATAGTGATACAAGTAATAACAGAAGCAATAAACTGGGAAAACAAAATTAGAACATGGCCGGTATATATATATATCTCACTTGTATAAAGAAGCGTGTTTCTCTCTTCAGAGAGTATCTAGTCTCCCCAGGCAGTCTGCACACACTAATCAGGCTAGCAGCCCTAAAAGGCTCTTGCACAGCTGAAAGCCCTGATTAGCCCTCTGTGAGGCCAAAGACCCGAGCTGGGCCCAATGTCTGGAACTTGCCCTGTCTCTCTTTCAGGGCCCTTATCCAGCTTTTCCAATAAACTGAAAAGGTTCTGACAAAACAAAACATTTTCCTAGAAGTTTTCATTTTTCTAATACACGTAAGACAAGAACCTGGGACAAACATACCTGCCCTCAAACACTATTCCAGTGTTGTTGTCACATATCCCCCTCCCCTGTTTCGACCTAGGGGCCGGAGCACTTGTAGCCCCCAAACAGAAGATGCGGGACAATGCATCTGCGTTGGCCAATTGTGTACCTGGTCTATGTTCAACAGTAAACTTAAAATCCTGCAATGCTAGAAACCATCTAGTTACCCAAGCATTCTGACCTCTATTTACATACATCCATTTTAAAGGGGCATGATCTGTCACTAGTCTGAATTGTCTACCCAAGAGGTAATATCTCAAGGCATCTAGTGCCCACTTAATGGCCAAAGCCTCCTTTTCCACAATGGCATACCTTTTTTCATGCTCATTTAGTTTCCTACTCAAATAAATGATAGGGTATTCATCCCAATCTCTGGTTTGGGACAACACAGCCCCTATCACTACCTCTGAGGCATCTGTCTGTACAACAAATTCTTTTGAAAAATCTTGTGTTATCAATACCGGTTGTGAACACAAAGCCACTTTTAATGTTTGGAATGCTTTTTCTGCATCAGGGTTCCATTTCACCATATTTGACTGCTTCCCTTTGGTAAGGTCTGACAACGGCACTGCTGTGGTCGCAAAATTGGTAATAAACCGTCTATAGTACCCAGTTATTCCCAAAAAAGCCCTTACCTGTTTTTTATTCACTGGACGAGGCCAGTTTTGAATAGCATCAACTTTATTCAATTGGGGCCTAATCAGACCTCTGCCTATGGTGAAGCCCAAGTATTTGACCTCCTCCATTGTGAGGCAGCACTTCTTTGGGTTAGCAGTTAACCCTGCCTCTCTGATTGAGTCCAGTACTGCTTGTACTTTAACCAAATGGGACCCCCAGTCTGTACTGTGAATTACCACATCATCTAAATAGGCAGCTGCATATTTTCTATGGGGCCTCAAAATTTTATACATCGCCCGTTGAAAGGTTGCTAGAGCCCCATGCAACCCAAAGGGTAACATCTTATACTGGTATAGCCCCTCCAGAACCGAAAAGGCTGTTTTTTCTTTTGCGCTATCAGTTAAAGGTATTTGCCAGTAACCTTTGGTCAGGTCCAACGTGGTGAGAAACCTGGCTGTTCCCAGCCTTTCTATAATCTCATCCACACGGCGCATGGGGTATGCGTCAAATTTGGACACCTCATTTAACTTACGAAAGTCATTACAGAAGCGTATGCTACCATCTGGCTTCGGGATGAGAACTATGGGACTGGACCACTCACTGTAAGATTCCTCTTTGACTCCAAGTTCTAACATGGTTTTAACTTCTTTAGAAACAGCTTCTCGCTGAGCTTCAGGAATCCTATATGGCTTTAAATGGACCCTGACCCCTGGTTCTGTGACAATGTCATGTTTTATTATGGTCGTTCGGCCAGGCAGCTCTGAAAATATCTCCCTATTTTGGATGAGAAATTATTTAGCCTGATTGTTCTGATCAGCTGATAATGTCTCTGACACCTTTACTGTGGGAAGCAACCGAGGTGAAGACACCGAAGGGCAAGGCTCCGCTGACAGAGACAACCTATCTTTCCATGGTTTGATTAAGTTAACATGGTAGATTTGTTCGAGTTTTCTCTTTCCCAGCTAGTATACTTTGTAATTAACCTCATTCACTTTTTCCTAATCTCAAATAGACCCTGCCATTTAGCTAGGAATTTGCTTTCCACAGTGGGTACCAAAACAAGAACTCTATCTCCAGGAGCAAATTCCCGTATCTTGGCACTCCGGTTATATACCCTCTGTTGAGCACTTTGGGCCTGTTCCATGTGCTCTCTGACAATAGGTACCACGGCTGCAATCCTATCCTGCATTTGTGTTACATGTTCAACAATGCTTCTATAAGGAGTGGGCTGTCCTTCCCATGTCTCTTTGGCAATGTCCAACAGCCCTCTGGGGTGTCTACCATACAATAAATCAAATGGAGAAAACCCCGTAGAGGACAGAGGAACTTCTCTGATGGCCATTAACAAGTAGGGCAACAAACAATCCCAGTTTTTCCCATCTCTATCAACAACCTTTTTTAACATACTTTTTAATGTTTTATTAAACCTTTCCACCAACCCGTCAGTTTAGGGATGGTAGATGGACGTCCTGAGGTGAGTGACCTTAAATAATTTGCACAATTCTTTCATGATCCTTGACATAAATGGAGTACCTTGGTCAGTCAAAATTTCTTTTGGTATTCCCACTCTACTAAAAACCTGCACCAGCTCCCTAGCTATCGTCTTGGTTGTGATAGTGCATAAAGGGTCAGCCTCAGGATATAGAGTGGCATAGTCCATAATTACCAAGATATACTGATGGCCCCGAGTGGATTTTAACAAGGGCCCCATGAGATCCATGGCTATTCTGTCAAACGGGACCTCTATAATAGGCATGGGAACTAGTGGGCTCCTGAAATGGGGTCTAGGGGCATGATACTGGCATTCAGGACAGGAAGAACAATATTCAGACACTTCTTTATTAACCCCTGGCCAAAAGAACCTTTGTAAAACTCTTTCAGTGGTTTTTTCTGCCCCTAAATGTCCTGCTGTAATGTGACTATGAGCTAAATCTAATACCGTTCTCCGATAAGGCTGGGGAACTGCCAGTTGTTCCACTACATCCTCACCCCTTTTGACAATGTGGTACAAGAGCTCATTACAGATGGCCATGTGGGGATACGTAACCCTGTCACCTGGTACCACAGGTTCCCCATTAACAACCTTAACATTCTCTCTAGCCTTTATTAAGGTAGGATCCTTTAACTGTTCAGACGCAAACAGATCCTTGTTTACCTCCAGGTCAGGCACGCTTTCAGTACTAACTACTATGTCTCTGTTCCCAGCAAGAGGGTCCTCACTGGACTCCCCATCTGTCACTACCCCAGCCAAACTAGCAAAAGGCAAAGGGTCAGAAAGTTCTGAAGACACATGTACATTCATAAAATCACCGGTATTTTCAACTGGCTCTTTACTTCTCACATCTGTTGATAAACGTGATTCCCACAGTTTCCAAAAATGGGGAAAATCCCTCCCTATTATGGCCTCATGCACCAAGGTGGGGACCAGTCATACTTTAACAATTGCTGACCCACAACAAGTTTCTATATTCACTTCAGCAGTGACATAATGTTGGGTATCCCCATGTATGCAAGTTACCCCAATAGGTATTTGCTGGACCTTTAAGGGGTTCACTAACCCAGCTTTCACGAGGGTAACTAAACTTCCTGAATCTAGCAAGGCCTCTACCCGGTTACCCTCTAAGAACACATCAGACATTTGTTTTTCCAGCTCAGGTGAAGGTACCACAGTACAGGCTAACCTAGCAAAGAAAGACATTCTGCGACATTCAAAGGCAGTATCACATTGCATGGGTTCTTGCGTGACTGGGCAATTGGCAATAACATGACCTGGCATACCACACCTAAAACATTTAACCACACGATTATCAACCCGTTTAGGCAGCATAGACCGTTCTTGCCCCATTGGCCTGTCTCCAGGGCCAGTGTTTACAGTCTCTCCAGCCTTGCGTTCTCTTAACCGCCCAGCAACATTTTCCCATGGAACAATCTTACCAGTCTTTACTGAAGGGCGCTGTCGAGGATCTATGGGTTGCTGGGTGGTCATCAGTAGTTCCTCTGCCGCCAAATACCTCTCTACCATGTCCACTAATTGGTCAGCAGTATCCGGGTTTCCATGGCTCACCCACTTGCACAGTACCATGGGCAAAGATCTCAAATAGCGGTCCATGACGACTCTTTCAACCATCTGGGGACCAGTTAATGTCTCTGGCTGTAACCATTTTTTTGTTATCTTAATAAGGTCATGCATCTGGGAGCGAGAAGGCTTCTCCATGGCGTACACCCAACGGTGCACCCGTTGTGCTCGTACTGACAGCGTGACTCCCAGGCGGGTCAGGATCTCAGTCTTTAGTTTATCATAGTCACGAGCCTCAGCAGGGCTTAAATCAAAGTACACTTTTTGGGGCTCACCTGACAGAAAAGGTGCCAGCAGACTTGCCCACTGGGCTTTTGGCCAGTTCAGTCCTTTCAAACGTGGTCAGGTAGGCCTCCACATCATCAGCCTCTGTCATTTTCTGCAGGAAGTGACTGGCCTGTATAGAACTAGAGCTGGTCGGAGCACTGATGGCCATATCTCCAATCCGGGCTGCAAGGCTCTGCACCACTTCTGTTAAGGCCTCTCTATCCTGACGCTGTTGCCTGTAAAGTTCGTCAATAGCCACCTGCTGCTGTCTCCTATTTCCCTCCATTGCCACCTGCTGCTGTCTGTTGGCCTCCTGCTGAGCCGCTGTAGCTTGCAGCAAGGATTTGAGTAGTTCCTCCATGTTGACAGACTTTTCAGGCGGCTTTGTAGCTGCTTTTACCCAGGACATATATCAAATCCTCAGGGCGGGTTTCAGTAACTTCACACTGGGCGGTATCTGCATAAGCCACCATTTTCTGCAGGCCTCATAAAGCTGCTGCTTTCACTTATGCGCAGAATGGTATGCTCGCATTCTCCACCAAGTTGTAACACTGTAAGGGTACAAGGTGCCATTTCCTGGGGTAAATGGCAGCACGCAGCAGCTGAGGAATCACATAAGTCCAGTTTGTGGTGCAACTGGCCACAGACAGTTTTATTAAACAGAAAATAAAACAAACACCAAAAGAAAATACCTTGCCTGTCCGGCACTAACTAAACACCAGACGTTCCTAACTATCACTAAACAAAAACACAGAGTTCTCCAGTAAACACTGTATAGCTCACTTGTATAAAGAAGCGTTTCTCTCTTAAGAGAGTCTCCACTCTCCTCAAGCAGTCTGCACACACTAATCAGGCTAGCAGCCATAAAAGGCTCTTGCACAGCTGAAAGGACCAAATTAGCCCTCTGTTAGGCCAAAGACCCGAACTGGGCCCAATGTCTGGAACTTGCCCTATCTCTCTTTCAGGGCCCTTATCCAGCTTTTCCAATAAACTGAAAAGGTTCTGACAAAACAAAACATTTTCCTAGAAGTTTTCATTTTTCTAATACAGGTAAGACAATAACCTGGGACAAACATACCTGCCCTCAAACACTATTCCAGTGTTCTTGTCACAATATATATATATATATATGGAGAATGGAAGGCGGCACTCAGGAGGCTTTCACAAACGTAGAAAACATGCTTTAATGTGCATCTAAGTAGAGCGTTATATATATATATATATAGAGAGAGAGAGAGAGAGAGAGAGAGAGAGAGAGAGAAGACAAAGACGTGGCACTCACGGCAACTTTTAAAGATTACAGACACATCAGTAGTTTAAGCAGAGCAATGTTTCAGTGGCACTCCACTGTTGTCAGGCTTTATTGAAATACTTTTAAAAACATCCTATCTTTATAGAACCCCCACGTGCATGTTCAGAGACAGTCCGGACCCGAACTTCCGGTCAAGCGGACGGAAATGATGTGATAGTGCCGTCAGCGCACTGAAAGAGAAAACCATCACCATGGAAACCGAAACGCTCATATACAAATATAGCTAAAGTGCTACTGATTAGAACAAGATTCAGCATTGCAGCCACCCGATACAATATAGTTAGACATTGTCAAAAATAAACACATCTTTACATACATTGCATAATCGCAGCAGTACAGTTGATTAGAAACATTATGCTTAAATGTCGCCAAAGCATTCCATCATATCACAGACAAACAGAGAACTACCGCAAGTTCTTCATACTCCATATATATACACATCCGTGCATAAAAAGCTATGGCCCCCAACATGATCTTCAGAGATCTGCTTAATCTAAAAAAGAAGGAAGTTGATTTTGACCTCCACGGATTGTCCCTTAGTGACTATTTTAGATCTAAAAAAATACCCATGGGCTTCCGTGTCCACAATTGTCCCACCATAGGCAGATATGATGCTAGTTTCTGCCAACGGTGGATTGCCATTTTAAATAAATGTTCACTGGATTTAATTTTATTAGTTATTGAACAATCTTCTAAGGAACTAGAATCAGTTAGATCTAAAATTGCAGCCTTTGAGAGTACCAACTTGTCTATCCTCACTGCGGACGCGGAAGGTGATTGGGTGAAGAAGCTACAAACACAAATTACACAGTACAAGAAGGAGCTCATTGACTTCAAAAAGAAAAAGCTGTCCAAAGTGGAGGAGGACTATGAGAGACATACGGTTTATCGGTGGCTATCTGGCACCAATCCCACGGATAAGAAACGTCCCTTTTTTTGTCGCCAATTCAAGCAAAATTACAGGTTAGATACAGATTCCTCTGTTGAATCTACGAGTGAATCTGAGAGATCAAATCAAGCATCAGCCCCTTTAGGGGTTGCGACAAAGGGTTTAACCGATCTAGAAAACGCCGGTTTACCCGCAGAGGCCGCCAATGGCAGAGGCAGGGGTCGAGTCGGCAGGCCGCTACGATACAAAAAGAAATGATCTGCAATTTATCATCATATGAATTATCTGACACTGAAATAAAATTATTGAGTAAGGGACTTTCATTTGTGCCGTCTGTTCCTTTCAATGATCTTCAGTGGAATATAGAGAAATACAAATTTCAACGCAAGGTCAAATTAAGGGAACATTTTGGTGATCACACCAGTACTATTACTCAGAATTCTATGCCCACCAAACTTCTTCCTTTTCATCAAAAATCTGTTTTTGACCCTTTGTCAAACAATTCAAGTTTAAAGACTTTTATGAGAATCTTTGAACATGAAGTGAAGAATGCCGTTGGCTCTGGGGAGCAAATACATCCAAAGCTCATGAAAGCTGAACGAAATGCTTTGCAATGATTATCTAAGAATGAGAAACTGATCATTAGGCCAGCGGACAAAGGTGGTGCGATAGTATTGCAAGATTTTAGTGATTACAACACAGAGGCCTTACGACAATTATCTTGTGCTGATGTATATATAAAGTTGCATTCTAATCCGACTGTGAGTTGTAAGAAGCGGCTTAGTGAAATTCTCTTACAGGCTGTGGAGGTTGACTTAGTTACAAAGGAGATTATGGAGGTTTTGGTGCCGCAGTTTCCAATAGTCCCTTTATTTTATCTATTGCCCAAGATCCACAAGGGAACAAATCCTCCCCCGGATCGACCAATTGTGTTGGCCAGGGGGTCGCTTTTGCAACCCTTGTCGGTCTTTTTGGATTGCTTGCTGCAGCCTTTGCTTTGTGAAGAACCCAGTTTTTTGGTTGATACTACTGCTTTCTTAAACAATCTTCAATCTATTGAATTATTACCTGATGAGTGTTGGCTGGCAACTGTTGACGTTGTCAGTCTATATACATCAATTCCCCATGACATGGGATTAACAGCTGTTAGATGATTCCTTAATAGAAAATCAGTGTTTGATGCAGATAAAATCAATGTAATTTTGTCATTATTGGAATTAGTTTTGACTAACAATTTTTTTCTTTATGGTAAACAATTTTATTTACAAGTCCAAGGGTGTGCGATGGGGTCTGCTGTCTCTCCCACGTATGCAAACATTTTTATGTTTTCAGTTGAAGAGGATTTGTTTTACAGCAATTAACGTTTTAGATCAGGGGCAATTCTTTTCAATCATTACATAGATGATTTATTCATCTTATGGAAAGGTGACAAAGCGGTACTGGCTGAGTTGTTGGAGAGGTATAACTCAGGTGTTGGTACAATCAAATTTACGTTTGAGTTTAGTAAGAATGTAATTAATTTTTTGGATGTCCTGGTGAGAATTCATAACAACAGGGTTAATACCACTATCTACGTGAAGCCGACTGATTGCAATCAACTGCTGCATGCACATAATTGTCATCCTCCCTCACTTAAAAGAGGGTTGCCATATTCCCAAATGATCAGGATTAGACGTATTAATAGCAATGCAGAAGTGGCCTCACTTCAGATTGATGCGTTAATTATGAAGTTACTTGTGAGGGGTTATTCCAAAGAGTTGTTACAGTCAGCCAAAATTAAGGTTATGAGTATTGACAGAAGATCTTTGTTACAGAAGAATATTAAGAGGGATGAACAACATACCAAATTTCTATGGGTGAATAAATTTAATACTAAATCTAACACTATTACTAAAATCGCTAAAAAACACTGGCCTTTGTTGGAAACGGACGAACAATTACATTTGTCCGGTTCCAGGTTAATGCCGTGTTATTCCAAAGGGAAAAACTTAAGAGACTATTTGGTTAAAACGGATGTCTCAGGTATATCAGAGGATCCATCAACATCAACCACACATTTTTTGTCACAATTAAATTCCAAATTAGGTTGTTTTAGGTGCACATGTGTTACCTGCCAATATCTATTGACTGGTGACTCATTCAATCACCCACAGACTGGGAAAAAGATTTTGATACGACATCGATTAACATGTAATTCGATGTTTATCATTTACCAAATTGTGTGCCCGTGCGGGCTCAGCTATGTGGGCAAATCTGAACGTAAATTTAAAGAGAGAATGACCTGTCATAGGTCGGCTATAAGAAAAGCTTTGGAGACTGGGAGCAGCGAACAGCCTGTAGCCAGGAATTTTGCTGCTCTCAAACACTCCATTAGCAGCATACGTTACAGGATGATAGATCACATCCCTAACAATATCAGGGGTGGTGACCGTGCGTCTAAATTGCTCCAAATGGAGACTAAGTGGATAGCCTATTTGGATGTTATTCACCCAAAGGGATTGAATGAACGTTTGTCCTATGCATGTTTTTTATGAAACCATTCCTATTGTGGCGATGTAATGTTGATTTTATGAACGGATGTGTATATATATGGAGTATGAAGAACTTGCGGTAGTTCTCTGTTTGTCTGTGATATGATGGAATGCTTTGGCGACATTTAAGCATAATGTTTCTAATCAACTGTACTGCTGCGATTATGTATCTAGCAATGTATGTAAAGATGTGTTTATTTTTGACAATGTCTAACTATATTGTATCGGGTGGCTGCAATGCTGAATCTTGTTCTAATCAGTAGCACTTTAGCTATATTTGTATATGAGCGTTTCGGTTTCCATGGTGATGGTTTTCTCTTTCAGTGAGCTGACGGCACTATCACATCATTTCCGTCCGCTTGACCGGAAGTTCGGGTCCGGACTGTCTCTGAACATGCACGTGGGGGTTCTATAAAGGTAGGATGTTTTTAAAAGTATTTCAATGTAACCCCTAGTTACGTCCTAATAATGTGCTAAACACGGCTAAAATATTAACACTAAATTGCCTCCACCCAAGCTTAATTCAGATGTTATTTAATATTTTTTTATTAGGCTGGCTTGGGGCAGCTGGTGATATTTTGATGTAATAAATAATATTAACACTCTACTACTGCTTTCTTATGTTTAAACCAAAAGTGATAATTTTAATAGTTATAGTGATATAATATTTCAAAGATTGTAATATAACAAGAAAGTACAAATTGGTAAATTACACGCACCCCTCTAATCCTACCCTCAATGCCTATACAGCTTCACCTGCATGCAATACAAAAAATTACCTTTTGGTAGCTACCGGATATGCCTAGGCAAATATTAAAAATATTCCTAGGTGTACACCTGGGTTTCAATTCTAACTGTCACGCATGACACACTTTACATATATTATACATGAATTTGTCATAATAGTGACAATATGAAGAAATGCATACTTTATATATTACTTTAAAAATTATATATATGGTTAATCAAATGAGTACTCTATAAATATTGTATACATTCGCTTTCTGGCAGTTTGTAATATCTCTTCTTGAAAAGTGACTATAATGACGTATCCTGAAATGTTTTATGCTACTTTAAGCTGAATAAGTATCTGCGCTTAGTCTTCTCCTGGTTTTGCTGAAGAATAAAATGTTGACTGAATTCCTATATATATATATAAGTTACATATACACATATATTAGTTGAATATCTTTCTTTCTGCTGTCAGGGAGGTTTCCACTGGATAAATTACTTTTGCTTTGCCTGACAGTTTGTGTTTCACTATTGTATCCTTTTCCTCTGTATCCAGTCTATGTAAACAGTCTGGCAGTGATCCTGGCACTTAAAGTTACTTTGTTTAACCAGACTGTATGATGCAAGTTAATATATCTCCCTCCACTGAGTGAATCACTTTCCCTTTGCCTGACAGTTTGTGTTTCACTATTGTATCCTTTTCCTTTGTATCCAGTCTATGTAAACAGTCTGGCAGTGATCCTGGCACTTAAAGTTACTTTGTTTAACCAGACTGCAAGTTAATATATCTCCCTCCACTGGGTGATTTCTGGTTATTCAGTTCTTATAGTCTGTATAACTGCACACTCTTGATAACTTTCTCTTGCCCATGCAATATACTAATAGTTCTCTTAGTACATGTGTGTTCTTGAAATCAGATATCTCAGCACTTGCGATGAAATACACCATGAAGGCAGTTCATATCTCTCCTTGCACTATTATTATAAGTTATTATACTACCACTGATAAAGAGTCAATGTCCCTTGTGGATAAGTGTTTATAAGTGCAACAGGTGAGTGCAAGGTTTTATTTCTCACCACTCCTTGATTAGTTGTGCTCCTTGACCTCTCTGTCCTTGGGTTCTGTCATACGTAAGGCTGCACTGGAATTACTGCTTTCTCTCCCTCAACTTCTTTTCCGACAGCTTGGTACTTTAGCTGCCGGCTCAGCTATACTCACAAGTCATCTGTGACAAAATCACTCTCCTGGGCATTACATCAAAGAGTGCTCCGCACACCTGTCCAATGTTTGCAGCTGGTGTTTAGCGGGAGGCAGAAACACTCTTAATGTGCCAAGCTCTTAGGTGTATCGGAGGGGTGGCGCCATCAGCCTACCTACCGCCCACTGTTTACAGCTCAATAACAGTGGCAGCAGGCATAGCATACAGAACGCTCTGTAAAGCCCTAGGCAAATATCAATAAGTGGCCATTTCAGTCCTCTCCCTTTGCTCACTCCTGTTTACAGCTTAGATGAGTGATAGCAGCGGAGAGACTTCAACAGCACCACTAATCAATGTGCCTTACACTGGCTTTATTCGGTGCTGGCCTCAGTCATGGAGCCGTCCTCCACCAATATTACAGCTCTATGGCGGAGGGGAAGCATCCAAGTACTGTGCGCTGACCGAGGGATCTGCAGACTGCTCTATAGCGGAGGGAACCCACTTTTATCCCCCTTACCAAGAAGCTCGCGCTGACCGGCAGGCTCCTATTGGCCCTATCTTCTCCCTGCTGCCAATCAGCGCGTAGCCTCGTTCAGCGGCTCGCGGTCCGGATAGCGGCTCGAGGGATCCCGTCCTTCCCGCCCTGCAGGCTATCACTATAGCGGCTCGCGATGCATACAGAGCACCCGTTTTGCCGCCCTGCAGGGTATTACTTCTGTCTCGCGGTTAGCGCGAGACAGCTGCCTTGCCGCCATAAACTCACTATCTAAACTGCCTGAGGGAAACACACTCCTCAGGCAGCATAAGTGATCCCTATTGACAGCTATATACTTTTTTTTATACAGTATAATACACAGTTCCTGTAATTATCTCCTAAACAATCATAAATGTACATATACTTATTTATATATATATATATATATATATATACACTCAACCTATAAATTACATTCATACCTTTTATTCCATACATAGGACACATAAACCAGGATATATGAATTCCATATGCATACCCAGAACCATTTTAATCTTATCAATTACCCCATATATTTATTTATTTATTAATACATGGCTACACTCTCCCTCTGGTGATCTCTGAACTAAAAGAACCTTTTCAAACCAAGATCACCATTTATTATTATTTAAAATAACACCTTAATGCCATGTATCCCTATGAGTCTCAGTGGGCCACCCCAACTGGTCATATGTAAGGATTAAGGGTGGATGCCGCACCCTTTTGGAACGCTCCCTTGTCCTTCCTTCCTCTATTACCTCTATATTACTTAATTGTGACTGTGATTCGGTTTCACAATCTAAAAATATATCTTCTTCTTCTTCCCTTTCTTTCACGCTTTCCAGTTGTGAAATGCCTTTAAGACTATGCTCTGGGTAATTTTCCTGTCTATCCCTGTCAACTTCATTCTCCTGAATAAATTCAGATTGCATCTCAATATTAGGCAGTTTATTTACATCATTGAAAGTAGTGTCAATATCTTTGTAATAACAACCATACCCTACGTCTTCTTCTTCTATTTCACTCTCTATTTCTGGTTCAGATGTTACTCTAGTCACTTCGCTACTTTCTTTTGTGATAACACTACTAGTGTCTTCTCTACATCCATCCAAGCGTACCTCTCTTCCTATTGGTAATAGATGTTGTCTGTGATATGTAAGGAGTATATCCTCTCCTGACTCAGGTTTTATTTTATATACGGGTAAATCCACACATTTTTCAACTACTATGAAAGGGTCTTCTCTCCATCTATTTAAAATTTTAAATTTCCTATTAACCCCGAGCTGTCTCAACAATACCCGATCTCCAGGAACCAATTCTACATCTCTTATGTTCCTACCATAACGTGTCTTATTTTTCTTTTCCATTTTATTAGCAATTTGTGTTGCTAATTTGTATGCTTGATCTAGTTCTTGACGCAGCTTTTCTACATACTTAGTGTGAGAGATAGGTGATTTCTTAGTGGGAGTTACTCCTAAACTGATGTCAATGGGTAGTTTTGCTTCCCTTCCAAACATTAAATAGTAAGGTGAATGACCTGTTGTCTCATTTCTAGTACAATTGTACGCATGAACTAATCGATTAATATGTCTCTTCCAACGCCACTTATCAAAAGGGTTTAAAGTTCCCAACATGTTAAGTAAAGTTCTATTGAATCTTTCTGGCTGGGGATTTCCTTGCGGGTGATATGGGGTGGTTCGAGATTTTGTAACCACACAACAGTTACATAGTTCTTCTATGAGTTGCTTTCAAACTCCCTCCCCTGATCTGAGTGTAATCTGTTAGGTAATCCATAGTGAATAAAAAATTTCTCCCACAAAGTATTTGCCACTGTTACCGCTTTCTGATTAGGTGTTACATACGCTTGCGCGTAACGCGTAAAATGGTCTGTAACCACCAATATATGACATTTCTTTTCTGGTTCTACTTCCAAAGTCAAATAATCCATACAGACTAAGTCCATAGGCCCACTACTGCGAACAGTAACTAATGGTGCTCCTTTTGTTGGAAGAGTCTTTCGAGCAATGCAATTCCCACATGTTTTACAGTAGTTTTCAACATCCTTTTCTACTCCAGGCCAATAAAATCTGTCTGTTACCAAACCTGCGGTTTTTTCACTCCCTAAATGACCGTGTTTGTCATGTAAGGCTTGCAACACCATTCCTCTGAATTTCTTAGGTAGTACTAGTTGGTATCCTTCTCGCCTTCCGAACTTCTGCTTTTGTCTATAGAGCAACCCGTCTTTAATAATCAAATTCTTTTGTTGTCTATATAACAGATCACTATCTGTGTTACTCGCACCCAACTGTCTTGTACAACTTTTACCAGTTAACTGAGAAATTACATACTTTATTTGAGGATCTTGATATTGTTCCCTCCTCATTTGTTGTTGTCTAATTTTTGGTAACCCTTTCATTTCCATTAGACTTATCCAACAATAGGATAAAGGTAATACATTTGATTTTGCTCCTAACATATAAATACATCCTTCATGTTTAGGCATTGCATTTTGTGCAACACAAATCTCTCTACACATGCCTTTTATTTCCCCAGCTGGCACTTCTACCCACTCTTCTCTCTGAGTTTCTTCTATTACTTGGCCTGGAATTCGCGATAAACTATCAGCATCAATATTATTTATGCCAGGACGGTATTTTAAATTGAAATCATATAGTGCCAACGCCGCTAACCAGCGGTGACCCGTGGCATCTAATCTAGCAGTAGTTTGGATATAAGTGAGGGGATTATTGTCTGTATGCACTTCAAAAGTGACTCCATATAGATAGTCATGGAATTTCTCCACAATACACCACTTAAGGGCCAGAAACTCCAACTTATGGGTTGGATACCTCCTCTCACTTTTAGATAACCCTCGACTAGCAAATGACACAGGTATAAGTTCATCAGAACATTTTTGGTACAATACCCCTCCTATCCCTTCTAGTGAAGCATCCACATGTACAACATATGGTAATTTAGGATCAGCATAGGCCAATATGGGGGCATTTGTTAGACACTTCTTTAAATTTATAAATGCTTCTTCACATGCAGGTGTCCACCTGTCTCCAAATAAATCATTCACTTTGAATTTGAATTTATATTGTTCTACTTTCCCTTTCACCCTTTTACTTTGTTTGTTAGGATACCCCTTAGTTAGATCAGTTAGAGGTTTGGCTATTTTAGAGTAATTTGGTACAAACCTTCTGTAATATCCACAAAATCCCAAATATGATCTTAATTCCTTCAATTTTGTAGGTCGTGGCCATTTGTTCACTGCCTCAACTTTAGATGGGTCTGTGGACACCCCATCTTTGCTTACAATATGCCCCAGGTACTTAACAGAGGATTGACACATCCGGCATTTATCAAGAGATAATTTCAATCCCCCTTCCTTTAATCTATCCAGTACTTTCAATAATCTCCTATTATGCTCTTCCAAATTGTTACCAAACACTATAATATCATCTAAATATACAATGACTTCTCTGTAGTTCATATCCCCAATAATTTTGTCCATTGTTCTTTGAAAAGTAGCTGGAGCACCTTTAATTCCCTGGGGCATGCTCAAAAATTCAAAAAATCCTAAAGGACAGATAAAAGCTGTTTTTTCCCTATCCTTTGAACACATAGGAATTTGATAAAATCCATTACGAAGATCTAACACTGAAAACCAACAGCTTCCCTGAAGACAGTCTAAGGCTTCGTCTATTTTAGGAACCACATATTGATCCGGTACTGTCCGTTGATTAAGAGTCCTATAATCTACGCACATTCTAAGCTTTCCACTTTTCTTTTGTGCGATTACTATTGGCGATGCATAGGGACTTCTAGATTCAATAATAACTTGGTTTTCCACTAGTCCTTTCAAATGAGTTCGTACGTCTTCAAAATCTGCAGGGGCAATTCGGCGGGATCTTTCTCTGAATGGAGTATCGTTTGTCAATTTTATTAGATGTTCAACTCCTTTTACTCTGCCCAAATCCCATTCTCCCATAGAGTATACCCCTTCTTTCTCCTTCAGGCTTTGAATCAATTTATGTCTTTCTCCTTCTGATATACTGCTCCCATCAAAACACCTGTTAAATTCATCCCCTATTTCTTCACAGTCAGATTGTACAAGTGTAACAGATGTGGTCACAGGGTGCTGGGATTCTTTACTGCTGCACCATTCCATAAGAGCACCATACAGTTGTGTATTTGTTCCTACAATTATAGAGACATCCTCTCCTCCCTGAGGTACTTCGGGGCATATAAGTGCAATAAATGGTATTAACACTGCATCTCTACTGGACTCATTTATAAATTCAATTTCTGTCTCTATGTATCCTAGATATGGGTACCTTTCTGTACTTAATCCCCATATCACAAGTCCAGTTAAGGGTTTTATTGGTACCCCTGATAACTTATCTCTATACCATGGTTCAAATATAATAGACACTTGTGAACCGCTATCAAGCAGTACCTTGCAGGGATGTCCATTAATTCTAGCCTCTGTCAATGGGATGGGTCTTAGTATACCTTCTGGCAATACTCCATTCTACCATGAATTCCCCATTGCATTTGTGCTGATATCTAGGGGGCCAGTGCGGGGGTCACAGGCCGCCCTCGTCCGTTTCCCCTTTCCGGGGCCTGATCAGTATTTGTTTGGTTTCCTGGACTTTGACTACATTCAGCAGCTCTGTGTCCTAATTCCCCACATGTGAAACAGCCTCTTTGTCTATACCTATACCCCCTACCCATACCTCGCAATGGAGAATAAGTTATATTATTATTACTGTGAGGTACATTTGTTCTGCTCTGCGCAGATATGAATTGGTCTATCTTTTTATTCTGTTCTTCAATCATTTTACAAATCTTCTCCTCTAATGTACTACTCTCCACAGTCGGACATACTACTTTTACTTTCTTGACTGTGCGTTCCCGCATATCAATCATTGTTTCCTCCATTTTAATTTCTTTCATCAATTCATTGAAAGTTGGAGGGGATTTACTTATCTCTGAGCATCTCAACTTTTGTGCAATGGGATCTTTACTTAATGCACCTCTCAATAACTGTTTCACCCTGTTCTCATCTACTTCTGTTTTCTTCATTCCCCCTTTCTCTATTATTTTGTATAACAATCTGTCTAACCGGAACAGATAAGTACTTAACTTCTCTCCTGTCTCTTGAAAGGTATGGTGTAACCTGGATATTAGGTCCCCTACATCTCCTAATGTTCCATAGGCATAATCTAATGCCTCAAAGTACGTTTCAAGGGTGGCTTTTGGATTACTTCTCCTTGCTGCTTGGATTACTCCCATTGCTGGCCCCCGTAAACTTTCTACCACTCTCTGACGTTTGATGTGATCAGGACATTGCCACTCTTCCGTTTGCTGGACAGCTGCTTCTTTCCATACCTCATATGTTTCCTCCCCTTGAGGTACAGGCTGCATTCCTGAAAACACTCTTAATCTACGGTAACTTCCTTCATAATGCCAACGTTCTAACTGCGTGACAACTCTGTCCACTATAGTCTCAAATTGAGTTCCTAGTTTTTCCTCATTTGTATCTACTGGAGTAGTATTATTATCTTCTACTCCCTCAGCACTATTTCCATTATTCTCTCTTTGTCCTACATTAATATCCCCAGCAGATACTTCTATGATTCTCTCATCACCCTCACTTACTGCAGGCATAATAATGCTCCAACGTCTACCAGTATCTCTATCTACCATCATCATTGCCGGAATTAAATAGGGATCTAATTCATTTTTATTTTCTATCAAAATGGCGCATATCATTCCCAATTCCCCTCCCCATTTATCAATCACTTGGGGTTGTACTACACCAAATAGAGTACTTATTTGAGAAATAACATCTGTATCAGAGAAAGCTGAGAAGTTTCCCCCTACAGCTATGCATTTACGAGGGTCTTTCCCTTTCTGTCGACTCCAAAGGAAAGTATCTTTTCCTGTTATATTTTCCATACTGACTACCTTCTAATTTATGCAGATGTAATGGGGTAATCTTATTTATTGGAATCTCAGCAGTGCCTCCACTATGTAACCCCTAGTTACGTCCTAATAATGTGCTAAACACGGCTAAAATATTAACACTAAATTGCCTCCACCCAAGCTTAATTCAGATGTTATTTAATATTTTTTTATTAGGCTGGCTTGGGGCAGCTGGTGATATTTTGATGTAATAAATAATATTAACACTCTACTACTGCTTTCTTATGTTTAAACCAAAAGTGATAATTTTAATAGTTATAGTGATATAATATTTCAAAGATTGTAATATAACAAGAAAGTACAAATTGGTAAATTACACGCACCCCTCTAATCCTACCCTCAATGCCTATACAGCTTCACCTGCATGCAATACAAAAAATTACCTTTTGGTAGCTACCGGATATGCCTAGGCAAATATTAAAAATATTCCTAGGTGTACACCTGGGTTGCAATTCTAACTGTCATGCATGACACACTTTACATATATTATACATGAATTTGTCATAATAGTGACAATATGAAGAAATGCATACTTTATATATTACTTTAAAAATTATATATACGGTTAATCAAATGAGTACTCTATAAATATTGTATACATTCGCTTTCTGGCAGTTTATAATATCTCTTCTTGAAAAGTGACTATAATGACGTATCCTGAAATGTTTTATGCTACTTTAAGCTGAATAAGTATCTGCGCTTAGTCTTCTCCTGGTTTTGCTGAAGAATAAAATGTTGACTGAATTCCTATATATATATATAAGTTACATATACACATATATTAGTTGAATATCTTTCTTTCTGCTGTCAGGGAGGTTTCCACTGGATAAATTACTTTTGCTTTGCCTGACAGTTTGTGTTTCACTATTGTATCCTTTTCCTCTGTATCCAGTCTATGTAAACAGTCTGGCAGTGATCCTGGCACTTAAAGTTACTTTGTTTAACCAGACTGTATGATGCAAGTTAATATATCTCCCTCCACTGAGTGAATCACTTTCCCTTTGCCTGACAGTTTGTGTTTCACTATTGTATCCTTTTCCTTTGTATCCAGTCTATGTAAACAGTCTGGCAGTAATCCTGGCACTTAAAGTTACTTTGTTTAACCAGACTGCAAGTTAATATATCTCCCTCCACTGGGTGATTTCTGGTTATTCAGTTCTTATAGTCTGTATAACTGCACACTCTTGATAACTTTCTCTTGCCCATGCAATATACTAATAGTTCTCTTAGTACATGTGTATTCTTGAAATCAGATATCTCAGCACTTGCGATGAAATACACCATGAAGGCAGTTCATATCTCTCCTTGCACTATTATTATAAGTTATTATACTACCACTGATAAAGAGTCAATGTCCCTTGTGGATAAGTGTTTATAAGTGCAACAGGTGAGTGCAAGGTTTTATTTCTCACCACTCCTTGATTAGTTGTGCTCCTTGACCTCTCTGTCCTTGGGTTCTGTCATACGTAAGGCTGCACTGGAATTACTGCTTTCTCTCCCTCAACTTCTTTTCCGACAGCTTGGTACTTTAGCTGCCGGCTCAGCTATACTCACAAGTCATCTGTGACAAAATCACTCTCCTGGGCATTACATCAAAGAGTGCTCCGCACACCTGTCCAATGTTTGCAGCTGGTGTTTAGTGGGAGGCAGAAACACTCTTAATGTGCCAAGCTCTTAGGTGTATCGGAGGGGTGGCGCCATCAGCCTACCTACCGCCCACTGTTTACAGCTCAATAACAGTGGCAGCAGGCATAGCATACAGAACGCTCTGTAAACCCCTAGGCAAATATCAATAAGTGGCCGTTTCAGTCCTCTCCCTTTGCTCACTCCTGTTTACAGCTTAGATGAGTGATAGCAGCGGAGAGACTTCAACAGCACCACTAATCAATGTGCCTTATACTGGCTTTATTCGGTGCTGGCCTCAGTCATGGAGCCGTCCTCCACCAATATTACAGCTCTATGGCGGAGGGGAAGCATCCAAGTACTGTGCGCTGACCGAGGGATCTGCAGACTGCTCTGTAGCGGAGGGAACCCACTTTTATCCCCCTTACCAAGAAGCTCGCGCTGACCGGCAGGCTCCTATTGGCCCTATCTTCTCCCTGCTGCCAATCAGCGCGTAGCCTCGTTCAGCGGCTCGCGGTCCGGATAGCGGCTCGAGGGACCCCGTCCTTCCCGCCCTGCAGGCTATCACTATAGCGGCTCGCGATGCATACAGAGCACCCGTTTTGCCGCCCTGCAGGGTATTACTTCTGTCTCGCGGTTAGCGCGAGACAGCTGCCTTGCCGCCATAAACTCACTATCTAAACTGCCTGAGGGAAACACACTCCTGAGGCAGCATAAGTGATCCCTATTGACAGCTATATACTTTTTTTATACAGTATAATACACAGTTCCTGTAATTATCTCCTAAACAATCATAAATGTACATATACTTATTTATATATAGAATTGAAGACTACGGCGCTCAGGTGCAGTTTTGTGACAATTATACCATAAGTATAAAATAAAAATTCTAAAAATATAGTAAAAAATGTAATAAAATATAATAATATAATAAAACACCCCTGTTCTATATATAAACACTTCTCAATAGATTATTTGAGTGGCAGCTTGTAATACATAGACATATGCTTGGCATGCATATAAAATCTGTTGCAAGAATTGGTGAAAACAAGCGCCCAAGAGTGTGGTGACTAAAATTCAGGGGGAATGAAGGTATAGAGGAAGGGATGATAAGGATCAGCTTAAAACACTTATCTGGTAGAGAGGAACTCGGCTCAAGCAGCACTCTTTTTGTGGCTTAAAAACATGCGGATAAAACAGAAGAAAACTAACATAGTGTATACCATTTTGATTACGTATTGTGTTACTGCTTAATTTCACAGGCCCAATTAGGGAACTTGCTTATTCCCACAGGAGATAAATATATAGCCTGGGCAGTATATATATTAAAAATACAAAGAATTTAATGACATAATCACAAATTGTTTGAAGCTTATCTGTCCATAAAAGGAGATGTCTGCAGGTACTCCCAACGCGTTTCGTCCGTCAGCAACAGGACTTCATCAAGGGGATCCCCTTGATGAAGTCCTGTTGCTGACGGACGAAACGCGTTGGGAGTACCTGCAGACATCTCCTTTTATGGACAGATAAGCTTCAAACAATTTTAAATCCTGTACGCATGCATTACAGCCATTGTTATGGACAGATAAGCCTGATATAATTTTTTAATCTGTACGCATGTTATCCAGCCATTTTATGTGTATTTTTATGTGATTATGTCATTAAATTCTTTGTATTTTTAATATATATACTGCCCAGGCTATATATTTATCTCCTGTGGGAATAAGCAAGTTCCCTAATTGGGCCTGTGAAATTAAGCAGTAACACAATACGTAATCAAAATGGTATACACTATGTTAGTTTTCTTCTGTTTTATCCGCATGTTTTTAAGCCACAAAAAGAGTGCTGCTTGAGCCGAGTTCCTCTCTACCAGATAAGTGTTTTAAGCTGATCCTTATCATCCCTTCCTCTATACCTTCATTCCCCCTGAATTTTAGTCACCACACTCTTGGGCGCTTGTTTTCACCAATTCTTGCAACTTATTTATATATATATATATATATATACATATATATATATATATATATATATATACACTCAACCTATAAATTACATCCATACCTTTTATTCCATACATAGGACACATAAACCAGGATATATGAATTCCATATGCATACCCAGAACCATTTTAATCTTATCAATTACCCCATATATTTATTTATTTATTTATTAATACATGGCTACATCAATAAAGCCTGACGACAGTGGAGTGCCACTGAAACGTTGCTCTGCTTAAACTACTGATGTGTCTGTGATCTTTGCAAGTTGCCGTGAGTGCCACGTCTTTGTCTTCTCTCTATGCTTTGTCCTAACGGAGGCACCGGCATTATTCACAGTGGAGCTTTCTTGGAGTGCCTTATCCATCTGTATATATATATATATATATATATATATATATATAAAGGATATAATAAAGCAATGACTAACAATCTATTATCAGCACTTTACGCATGCGCAGGACCCGTTCTGCATGTGTGTAAATGGGTCCGGTGACACAGGATGCAGAGTGGCAGCAGTATGTTAGTGATTGACATTCTGCTGCTATCTGGGGGACAGGGAGGGGTGGCCTCCATTTGTGAAGATGGAGGCCAGGGATCCATCGTTGGATGGAGAATTTCTGGTCTCTGTGATGGGCAGCTTGCGTGGCACTATGTCATCTGAAGGTAAGTCAGTGATCCAATGCTGCATATTTGTATGCAGATGCAGAATTGCAGTTCAATTAGAAGGTGGATCTTTTTTTTAGACTGTAATCTACTAGCTGTGCCCATCAGTTTGCAATTGACAATAACCAAATCATTTAGAAAATTTGGCCCCATGGATCTACCGAAATCATTAACTTTTTCTGCCACTAAATAAAACCCAGTAAAGGCATATCAAGAGTGGAGCTCTGTACAGTTATCTAAAGTAACTGTTTTTACAAGCAATACCTGCTGACCAATTACTTGTCCTTACTTTCCAGTGAATCCACATTGACCCAAAAATGTGTCCTCTGCCTTATAACCTTCCACTTACATTAACTATTCTCTAGGCTGTGAGGGCTGGAGAATATATGGTTCCAGATTAGGGGGGTATTTAAGGAGAAGTGGGGTCTCAAGAAAAGATCCAACTGTTCCAGTAGTTGGTAGGAGGTTTTCATGTTAAAAAGTCAATTGTGACCACAGTTAATAGATGCAGACAGGTTCATGTCATATTTTGTCTACTCTTCCATAACTTCTTGAGAGACATGTACTAAGCAGTGATAAAAGTGGAGAAGTGAGTCAGTGGAGAAGTTTCCCATGGCAACCAATTAGCCTTGACGTAACATTTATAATTTGCATACTATCAAAGTATATAGAGCAGATGATTGGTTACCATGGTTACCATGGGCAACCTCTCCACTGGCTTACTTCTCCACTTTTATCACTGCTTAGTACATATCCCCCTATGTCCCATGGATGGGGGAAATGTGATGATGCAATGATGATGCGATAAGCCTGCCCCTACAGTGTCCTCCTGCATTTTCCTGCTGGAAACTCTCTCTCTCAAGAGAGAGAGAGAGAGAGAGGGAACAATGTTGCCAAGTATGGTCCTCTGTATTGGCAGGTAGGGTTTTATCTGAATTGTTGGTATTGTTATATAACCTAGGGTAAAGCTAACATAAATAATACAAAGTGGTGCATCATGCTGGATAGAAATCACTTGTGACATATATATGCTTGTTACACAAACATCCTTATGCTCAAATTGGTGATTACATTTATAAATGACTTACTCCGCTATCTAATCACATTTTTTGTATTCCTCAGCTATAGAACTGTGTGCTGAAATTCTTGGCAATAGTAACACAGAAAGATTCTAATTACTGTAACTATACCCCAGTGCACAGCTTATCCCTTGCACATCATTTATACTCCATCCTTCGCCTGCTGTTTGGGCCTCCATATGCTGACAGCAGCAACTATGCTACAGTGAATTTGTCCACAGGGTAAACCAGGATTCTTAAAACTCACGAGCTCCCTGCAAGCCTCCATCTCTTTCACATCTCATGCATATCACTTTTACACTCAGGAAATAAACTGCAGACGGCAAAGAACTCTTAGCTACATGACAGCTTATATAACACTGCAAGGCGAGTGGCAGAAAGCCAGCAGGGGAATGGTGATTTCATTACAAACACAACCATGCCATCTTATTTTATTTACTGTTTCTTCCCTCCCTCCATTCAATCCTCAGATACTTCTTGTCTCTCTCTTGATACTCCCAGGGGCAAAGGATGCAGTTCTTGGACTATACATCATAACCTTTTCCTGTTCCCTGAAGTTTTCTGTAGAAAGTCTCTAGGGACAAAATATGCATGCATCAATCTCAGAATGCAAAGAGGCAGAACTTGCCTATAGGTCTGATTTTTGTCACCGTTTCTAAACACTGTGGGATGAATCCTGCAAGTTAAAAGGTGATATGTGACTAGCTGTGTTAACATAACTAAATAAATCAGGAAGGTTGTTTAGCTAGACAAATCATTGTACCTATGGACAGGCAGATCCATTCTTTGAGCAAAGAAAAAAGTGCATGCAGCCTTACACACAAGGAAATGGTTCCATAGACAAGGTATGTTACATATTGAGATCTGTGTCTAAACTTACTGTACAGTACATCAATAAAAACCTCCAGTATGATATTAACCTTCTAAGTGAAGTGAGCACATAAACAGGTCTGGCTACAGCTAATGCACAATCAGCGCTCCTCTGTGTCAAGCTGGGCTGGCCATGATATTCCAGGGAAACCCTGTTATGGTGGGATTCCTCAACAGCCTATTCTGAATTCCCTTGGCTTGGGCAGTTTCCAAAACTCTACAATTACAGTCCAGGTTTTAAGGATAGACTGGAAACTTAATTAGTACCTCAGTCAATTTGATTTAACCATCTGGATAGCCTTTAAACCTGGAATGTATTGGCCGAGTTTGGGAAACTCTGCTCTTGGGGATAGCTATCACTAGATGGGATAGTTGTTTTGTTGATAAGGAAAAGCCCTAACTCCTGTGAAAACACCAATTTTTAATGGAGAAATTATTTCCCTCCCTCTAGTAAGGGTCAAGATGACAAAATAAGCAGTAGTCTCTTAGAGACATGGAACCCACACGCATACCTCCCAACTTGAAAAGCTGTAAACTCGGGGCCTGGTGCGCCCGCGTCCAAAAAGGGATGGGGCCTCTAATGAAGGGGTGGGGTCTCTGACAAAGGGAAGGAGCCTCTGATAAAGGGATGGGGCTTCACTTAACGACACCCATTATTGTCATTTTGGGGGGTGGCCAGCGCTCCCTGAGCAGTTGGGAAGCCCCTGTCTCACCCCCTGGCACTGTTTGATGCCATGCAAATGCACACACAGGGGTGTGACTCCCAGAGGCAATGGAGACTCCAAGCCCTGAAGGGGCACCTGCATCCACAGCAGCACCTGTGTGGTTTACAACATAATCCACTGCTCTTCTAACGGAGCTCTGCGTGCACCCACTGCTGCTGCTGCAGAGTAAATCAGGTCTATCCCAGGAGCCTTGCTAAAACCTGCAATATGGGACAGGATGGCCCCTGCCTGGAACTGCTTAGCCTGCACTGCAGCAAGCAACGGTACACCCACCACTACTGCTGGACTGTGAGATGGAACCCACTGGTGAACACTGATTCTGCATGACGCAGATGACTGAATCAAAGCATACCTGAAGCCCTGCGAATTTGCTGCGAGCTTAGGTCCCAGTAGACCAGCTGAGAGCGCTATCTATATAAGTAGTGTGTGTTTTTGTTTTTTTATAGGGGGGGCACCAAACTCCAACTTGCCTCTGGGTGACTGGGATAAACTTACACCC
The DNA here is from genome assembly GCF_028390025.1 of Pseudophryne corroboree. Taxonomy (NCBI): domain Eukaryota; kingdom Metazoa; phylum Chordata; class Amphibia; order Anura; family Myobatrachidae; genus Pseudophryne; species Pseudophryne corroboree. Next base: position 474,779,418 of record NC_086445.1, on the reverse strand, counting down.
TTGTGCACACTTCATCTATTTAGTGAACACCAGCTGCTTTGCAGAGCAGAGCAGTGGTGATCACAGGCTCTCCCAATTTGCCCACCCACCCACTGGATACTGTGGCCTGTGGTTGGACAGTGGGACAGTGTCCCAATAATGGGTTCTGTCCTGCTGGAATCAGAACAGATGAGAGGTATGCACACATATATTCTGCACTATCTGGGATACCTGTTATGAAAGATGGACATCTCTGTGCTCTGCCAGGCACTGATAACGGCAACAGCTACTGCATTAATAAATTAATGGTCCTTTACAAAGTGCTTCAAGGTGTTTATTATCTATCTGAATTTTGCTAATTATAGCTCAGATTTGCACAATGCATACATTAAAACATTCTTAGAGGCACTACAGGCAGTTCTGCATGTCAGTGTTTTTTTCATGTTTGCTCAAAAATCCTTCAGTCAGTTGGAAAGCAGAGGTGTGACCATTATCCTGCTGATGGAAGGATTTTGGGCAGATGAAATAGTAATTGACAAATAACCTTGCCAATTGCACAGTGTGGCCAGATGACCTTGCCAGCAATCACAGATATTTTGTCCTCTGATTTGGGATAGAAGAGGCTTACTTAATGACTTCTAGGGATTCCCGTTCACCATCAGTAACCCCCCGTAACTGACTCCACCACTGTGCAGTGGGTAGGTATCTCGCTGCCACCACCAGGCTCCTATATGCACCAGCAGCCACTTCTCCCAGGCTCCTACCATTGGAACATGGAACCGCTTACTTCTTGGTATGGACACACTGCTGCAATGCCTCTGCGTTGGTGTGAGCTAGTTCGCACTGGTCCCTTAATATCTACAAGGTTAGCTGTCAGAGGGCTTGAGCTTGGAGATGCTGGGCTCAATCCAGGACAGTCAGTACTTGGTGCCTAGCACTGATAGTTCATAGGAAAATGACACTGCAGCACAAGGGATTAACCCCCTCTGTGCTGTGGCTGCCATATAGAACACGTAAGCCAATGGCGGCATGTAATGGAGTCCGAGATCGCCGGAGATGCAGGATGCTGGCCAATCTCTGACTTTTTTTAAAGGGGCAATCAATTACAAGGCATAGTTTTGCCTTGTAAGTAATTGCTCCTTTAAAAATAGTCAGTGATCTCGAACCCTATTACATCCTGTCGCACATCTCCGGCCACACTCAGCTAAACTACAGAGCCTATAAAGCACATTTACTTCTGATTTACTGTGCATCCAAGCAGAGATGACAACAATGATCCCAAATTCAGACTTTTCCTTTTAAGCATCCACTAATTGCCAGAAAACTACTGTGAATTGATTGAGAGTAAAATGTAAAAAAAAGATTAAATATGAAATAAAAATTAAAGCGCTTTCTTCATTAATGTATTAGTGTATGTGGCTATGAACTGTGCAACTAGAAACACAGCTAGAAAGGCAGGAAGGCATAATATTGGACGTTGGGAGAGTTCTCTCTCCAAATTCTGTCTAGTCCCTCTCCATGCACCAGGTCCTCTGAAAATGCGATGCTACCAGACGCACTAGGAGACTATGCTGAACTTCCAGAATCCGCGGGGAGGGGATCTGAGCCACAGCTTGGACCTCCCCATCTGCCTCAGATCCCAAGGCAATACATTATACTCCTGCTGTCGAGTGAAATCAATGGGCTGACCGCTGATTGTCTGAGAGAGTCATTTCTCACTGCTCTCAGCCAATTAGGGGTCAGCCCATTGATCACTGATTGGCTATTGAGCTGTGGCATAACTAATGGGTGCAAGGGGTGCACTTGCTATGGGGCAGCAGCCTCCCACTAGCATCAGCACCAACTTGGCTAGCAACACCATTGAGCTGAGAGACTTCACTAGCAATGAATAGCAGTGCCCTTCCTCCACCAGCAGTTGTGCCAACCTGGCCAGCGGAACCATGGAGTCAGGAGATGTTGCCAGCAATGCAGAGCAGTGCCAGTAAGATGCCCTTTGGTGTGGCTGCCTAGAGTCACTCCCCAGGGAAGGTGGTAATGGTCACAGTGTGCACTGGGGGTGGGGTTGGATCTATATCTCCTTTGTGTTTTGGATTTGAATTTGCCCAAACCGCCCTTGCGTCTTTTGGTTTTGGATCTGTTTTTTTCCCAAGACAGCTAAAATCACATATTTTTCTGTTTTTGTTGCTACAGTATTATTAACCTCAATAGTATTCATTTCCAGTTAATTCTGAGCATTTTACAGTTCACAATATTGTTTTCATCCAGGTAAGGCTAAAAGTTGATCAGAGCTAGCTGGCTGACTAAGCTAAGTGACAGCAGTGGGCCGTGGACTGCGGAGTAACTGCAGCACCACTGTATGACAGGACAGCCACTGGATGGACACAGCACTGCTGGATGGACACAGCCACTGGATGGACACAGCACTGCTGGATGGACACAGCCACTGGATAGAGCAATACAACAACACCAAATATATATATATATGTATATATATATAAATATATATATACACTGCTCAAAAAAATAAAGGGAACACTAAAATAACACATCCTAGATCTGAATGAATGAAATATTCTTATTAAATACTTTGTTCTTTACATAGTTTAATGTGCTGACAACAAAATCACACAAAAATTATCAATGGAAATCAAATTTATTAACCCATGGAGGTCTGGATTTGGAGTCACCCTCAAAATTAAAGTGGAAAAACACACTACAGGCTGATCCAACTTTGATGTAATGTCCTTAAAACAAGTCAAAATGAGGCTCAGTAGTGTGTGTGGCCTCCACGTGCCTGTATGACCTCCCTACAACGCCTGGGCATGCTCCTGATGAGGTGGCGGATGGTCTCCTGAGGGATCTCCTCCCAGACCTGGACTAAAGCATCCGCCAACTCCTTGACGGTCTGTGGTGTAACGTGGTGTAACGTGGCATTGGTGGATGGAGCGAGACATGATGTCCCAGATGTGCTCAATTGGATTCAGGTCTGGGGAATGGGCAGGCCAGTCCATAGCATCAAAGCCTTCGTCTTGCAGGAACTGCTGACACACTCCAGCCACATGAGGTCTAGCATTGTCTTGCATTAGGAGGAACCCAGGGCCAACCGCACCAGCATATGGTCTCACAAGGGGTTTGAGGATCTCATCTCGGTACCTAATGGCAGTCAGGCTACCTCTGGCAAGCACATGGAGGGCTGTGCGGCCCCCCAAAGAAATGCCACCCCACACCATTACTGACCCACTGCCAAACCGGTTATGATGGAGGATGTTGCAGGCAGCAGAACGTTTTCCTTGGGGCCTACAGACTCTGTCACGTCTGTCACATGTTCTCAGTGAGAACCTGCTTTCATCTGTGAAGAGCACAGGGCGCCAGTGGCGAATTTGCCAATCTTGGTGTTCTCTGGCAAATGCCAAACGTCCTGCACGGTGTTGGGCTGTAAGCACAACCCCCACCTGTGGACGTTGGGCCCTCATACCACCTTCATGGAGTCTGTTTCTGATCAATTGAGTAGACACATGCACATTTGTGGCTTGCTGGAGGTCCTTTTGCAGGGCTCTGGCAGTGCTCCTCCTGTTCCTCCTTGCACAAAGGCGGAGGTAGCGGTCCCCTCCTACTGCCTCCTCCACGACTCCTGATGTACTGGCCTGTCTCCTGGTAGCGCCTCCATGCTCTGGACACTACGCTGACAGACACAGCAAACCTTTATTGCCACAGCTCGCATTGATGTGCAATCCTGGATGAGCTGCACTATCTGAGCCACTTGTGTGGGTTGTAGGGAGGTCATACAGGCACGTGGAGGCCACACACACTACTGAGCCTCATTTTGACTTGTTTTAAGGACATTACATCAAAGTTGGATCAGCCTGTAGTGTGTTTTTCCACTTTAATTTTGAGGGTGACTCCAAATCCAGACCTCCATGGGTTAATAAATTTGATTTCCATTGATAATTTTTGTGTGATTTTGTTGTCAGCACATTCAACTATGTAAAGAACAAAGTATTTAATAAGAATATTTAATTCATTCAGATCTAGGATGTGTTATTTTAGTGTTACCTTTATTTTTTTGAGCAGTGTATATTATTATTATTTTTTTTAAACATTTGTACTTTTATTTTTTTACTTTTATTTTTTTTAAAGTAGTGAAGCAAATGGTGCCGATCACCGTGGGGAGGGACTTTTATGCACTCCAAAACCCACGAGAGTCCGACGCCAGGAATGGTGATGTTTTTCCTAGTTTTAGGATCTGAGTCAGAGGGGAAGACCCAAACCCTGTATTGGACCCCCTCAGAACAGCTATGTTTGGCTGGGTCCGGTACTCAGAGAACTGGATCCACTCATCTCTAGTATGTATGTATGAATGTATGGATGGATAATGCTAGGTAAGCATCACCTTGCAATATGTAAAATACTGTATGTGTAATGTGTGTGTTGTCCACTTATTGATAGTGTCCCGCTGCTGCAACCAGGGCTAGCTGCACTATGTCAGTGATTTGTGATGGCTTTTATATTTATTTATAATCGCCCACTTGTTACATCCAGTCTGTTTGTAAAGAGCAGCCACTATACTTCTGCCTGCCTATTTACACTTGTTACACAAACAGCTATGTGTGTGTATAATCATGACTACTATATAACCATGCTTGTGTTTGTGCTAGTGCAGTGTAACCCTGTGTGTGTGCTGCTGCTGTACTGTGGAACCCTGTATGTGCTGGAATTTGTGTGGTGTAACCCTGTGAGTATGTGTGCTAATGCAGTGTGGTATAACCCAGTTGTGTGCTGGCGCAGTGAGGTGTATCCTTGTGTGTGTGCTGGTGCAGTGTGGTGTAACCCTGTGTGTGTGCTGGTGCAGTACAGGGAAGGGAATGATGATGAGGACGACTGATGAGGAATGAGGAGGGGATCTACCATTGTATAATGTGTATAAGGGGCTCTTCTGTGGCATAATATGTATAATGAGTCCTACTGGTGGCGGAACATATATAAGATGATCTTCTGTGGTGTAATTTATATAAACAGCTCTACTATGGTGTAATATGTATAAGGGGTACTACTGGTGGCATAACATGTATAAGGGGCTATTTTGTTGTGTAATGTGTATAAGAGGCTCTACTGTGGAGTAATATGTATAACGGGTACTACTGTGTGGTGTAGTGTGACTAACGCAACCTACTGTGCAACGTAATGTGTAATGTGTACCATGTCTTTGTGCCACTGCTTTGTCGCTCAGTTTAACCAGCCAGCTCACTGCAGTCTTTGCAGAAAAGTATTTTGTGTGGAACCGCACTAGTCAAACAATTTTACTAAAGTACCAAAATAATTGTTACGATGAAATACCAATATGCATACAGTTATCAAGTGAATCTTAAACTGCTAATGATTGGCGGTGCTCCCAGGAATTTTGTAGGTTGTACTACAATTGGAAAAGGCAGGAGAAAATGACAAAAAACCCTTGTTTGGGAGCACTCATTTGTTATGATAGGAATAGTATGTATAATGAAAAATATTAAAACATAACCTTTAATTAATCCTTGAATAAAAAAGACTTTTGGACAAGAAATTGGGACTCGTGTATGGTATTATCTGTTTGTGTAAAAAATCTTATTTAACCTTTTTAGCAAATGAGGTACAAGATAATTGGGAAGGTGAAAATATCAGAGGGGTGGTGAAGGATACCAAATGGTTTCTTAGGATCCAGGGTATCCAAAAGATCACTGTACATGCCTGAATTAAGGATATCAATGGTAAAACAATATAAGCAAGATTCTGAGGTTAGTCAAGGTAGAACTCAAGAGGAATGTGAGAAGGATGGAGCAAGGACTGCAATAGGGCTTCCCTTGGTGAAAGAGGGGGGGGCGGGGCCCACTGCACCTGGTATTCTCAGGAGGTTTCCCGTCCAAGTACTGACCAGGCCATGCCTGCTTAGCTTCCGAGATCGGACAAGATCGGGCGTATTCAGGGTAGTATGGCAGTGGACCGTTATAGGAGGGAAAAGAGAGGAAGAAACACTTCTATTTTCTGTACTCTAATAAATTGGTACCATGATAGTCTGAGATGGTTTTTCCAGATGAGAGAGTGCATGGGGGTTTGTGGGATATAGGGCAGGTTTTTTCCTTTAAAATGGCCCACTGCACCTGGTATTCTCAGGAGCTTCCCCTTCCTAATACTGACCAGGCCATACCTGCTTAGCTTCCGAGATCGGACAAGATCGGGCGTATTCAGGGTAGTATGGCCGTGGGCCATTAATAAAGGAGAAGGAGAGGTCACACTCTGCTTACTGCTGTACTTTACATGAATCAAGACTAAAATGGTCTGAAATGGTATTTCCAGAAAAGAGTGTGTGTGGGGAATAAATGAAAATGGAAAGAAAAAGGGAAATACTGTATCAATACAATGGAGAGGTGTTGATTGTATATGTCTCCAAATGGGAGATCTGGTAATGATAAATAATCATAAAGCACACCTCCAAAAATTCAAGGAATCGCTATGTAATATTCAACAACCGTTTCTATATACAGACTAGAGGCACAGCTATGGGGGCGGCATGTGCCTCCACTTATGCAAACCTCTTTCTAGGCTGGTGGGAACGTGAATTAGTATTCAGTGACAATCAAGAAGAGTACACCGACCATTTTATAATCTGGATACATTACATCGACGATATCTTTATGATCTGGGATGGTACCCAAGATAAACTGGACCAGTACATCCGTTCCCTCAATGACAACCAGATCAACATGAAGTTCACATATACCAGCAGTAAATCCAGTATCCCATTCCTTGATCTAAGGTTATACCGAGATGAGACCAACACCATAGCTACAGAAATTTTCAGAAAAGCAACCTCAACCAACAGCCTGCTCCATTCAACCAGCAGTCACTTTCCACCAACCATCAGAAATATTCCCAAAGGTGAATTCCTTAGATTAAAAAGAAATTGTACAGAAGATTCCACCTTACAGACAAAAAGCATCGAATTGGCAGCTAGACTCAAGGAGAGAGGATACAGCAATAGACTTATCAAAAGAGCTAAATCTGAAGTACAAAAAGTGGAAAGGGACTCTTTGATTTTTCCGGTTGAGAAAACCAAAGCAGACAAGAATGCTTTACGCCTCATTGGGGATTTCTGCACAAATTGGAAGGACGCTAGAAAGATTTTGCAAACACACTGGCATATCCTAAAAATGGATGAGGATCTCTCGGACCATATAGGCCAGAACATCAACATGAGCTGGAGAAGGGCACCGAACCTAAAAGATAAACTAGTAAAAAGTTTCTTTTCACACCCTTCGAAGCCAAGACCTCTCAAAGGCAGCTATCCGTGTGGCAACTGAAAGCTGTGCCCACATATCACAAACCTAACAGAAGTGACGGACAGATTTAATCAACGGATCACAATAAAGGATTTCTTCAACTGTAGAACGGAGAATGGGATTTATTGCATCACATGCACGTGCAATCTGAGGTATGTGTGCATGACATCTCGCATGCTTAAAGTTAGGGCACTTGAACATATGAGTACAGTGAGAAATGCCAAATCTGATTCAGCTCAGTTTAAGAAGCTCACTACAGTCTCCAGACATTTTCTAAGATTTCACAACAGCCGAGTAGAGGATTTGAACATTTCAGGCCTGGAACATATAAAAATGGGCCTGAGAGGAGGAGATTACAATATGACACTTCAGAAGAAGGAATCAGAATGGATCTTCAAATTGGACACTCTCATGCCAAAAGGCCTAAACGAAAACATCAATTACAGCATTTTTCTACATACCTAATTATCGGATCTGAATATCAACCTTCTGGCATCCTAACCCTCATCAGCCCCATCCCATCTCCTGTTCCCCATCATCACTCCCGGTATACTCCGTCAATTCCCTTTCTCCCCCCCCAATCCCCCCTTGCTCCCTTGCCTAATCCCCCCTTGCTCCCTTTCCCCCATTTTTCCCTCCCCCCCTTTCCCCCCTCTTTTCCCCCTTCCTCCCTTTACCTCCCCATTAGCCAAGCAATCCCACTTCCTACCACCAAACCTACACTCTTCACTCATTCACATTTTCACTTTTTTTTCACACATTTTCACACTTTCCCATCTTTCCCCCCCCCATATATCATTATTATTTTTTCTTTTCTCTCCTTCCCCCCCCTTTCCCCCCCCATCCCCACTTCTCTGTCCTCCTCGTCAACCTCCCTTCCTCCCCTCCACTTCTCTTCCGCACCACACTCACATTCCAACTTTCCCAATAAAGTTTTCACTCCCATTGCATCACACCCACACCACACTCCTTACCATCTTTTAGCATCATTTCCATACCCACACATCATGTTACTCTCACCCATACAACCACTTTATTCAAGTCCGTCACAATTCATGCCAGCACACACATTTCATTCCTCCCACCATTCCACACCACCCTGCCACACTTTCCTTCCCCATCCATCACATTAATCAGTCCTTCTCCTTCTCACTTTCTCGTTCACACAGGCTCATCACCAATTCCTTTATTATAATTTTTTTTATTATTATAATTAATATCATATAATATATATTATATATTTTTTTTTTCATATATATATATATATATATATATATATATATCTTTATTATCATTATTTTTATTTTTATATAACTTGAGCATACATTTTCATTATTATATTATTCACAATTTCAGTTTCCCTACTCCCGTCTCACACATATTTATCTTTTCCCTTTTCCATCATGGCTGCATCTATCACTCCAGCAATGACCTGATTGGTCTAGTCATCTATCCATTATCCCTTCGCTAATTCCATTGGTCAATTCAGTACTCATATACTGGTCACAGGAGAGCAATAGAGAGAGGCTCTCGTGACCAAGCCCATCTAGGTGAAACGTACTTCGAGAGACGTCCTTCGGTGACGTCATCACGGCAACGCCCAGTCCGGAAGCGGGCGGCCGCGTCCATCACTGCCAGCGGGTGAACGCCGGGGGATTCCTGGACAACAATGGCCGCACACATTGCGGTTGTGGTAATATACTCCAGACCACCAGGACTTGATCATTCCCTCTCCCCCAAAACAACCTGCTCCTGCAGCAGTATTGTATAGCAACAGGAGCATTGTATGTAGTACTTATAGGACTGTTCACAATTTATACCTTACTACTTCCCCGCTCATGCCCCAATGGATATCAATCAGAGTTATGCTATTTATCCCTTACATTAATGTATTTTTCTATTTGCATGTCTTTTACTAACAGCAGCAATTGAGTGTAAATTATTTTCTATTACTCTCTAATGTTATGTCAGTCCTCAAGAGGATGAAATAAGATTTAATGCATCTATTGTGAGCCAGCCCAGAGTTCTAAACCTATATCTTTTCACTCATTAATCTGTTTTTGTTTCTATGGAGCAAGCAATAGTGCACATTTTTTGTTCTAACTTTTTGTGAGCCAGCCTTGAGCTCTTAATTTACTGTGTGGGTCTCTCCTAGTAAGCAAGCAACCCTGCATCTGCAGAGCATAATTTAGCCATTTAATCATATATATTTTCTCTGTGAACACACTATATAATTTTTGTCAGTATATCTTCCACAATATTACATAGCGATTCCTTGAATTTTTGGAGGTGTGCTTTATGACTATTTATCATTACCAGATTTCCCATTTGGAGACATATACAATCAACACCTCTCCATTGTATTGATACAGTATTTCCCTTTTTCTTTCCATTTTCATTTATTCCCCACACACACTCTTTTCTGGAAATACCATTTCAGACCATTTTAGTCTTGATTCATGTAAAGTACAGTAAGCAGAGTGTGACCTCTCCTTCTCCTTTATTAACGGCCCACGGCCATACTACCCTGATTACGCCTGATCTTGTCCGATCTCGGAAGCTAAGCAGGTATGGCCTGGTCAGTATTAGGAAGGGGAACCTCCTGAGAATACCAGGTGCAGTGGGCCATTTTTAAGGAAAAAACCTGCCCTATATCCCACAAACCCCCATACACTCTCTCATGTGGAAAAACCATCTCAGACTATCATGGTACCGATTTATTAGAGTACAGAAAATAGAAGTGTTTCTTCCTCTCTTTTCCCTCCTATAACGGCCCACTGCCATACTACCCTGAATACGCCCGATCTTGTCCGATCTCGGAAGCTAAGCAGGCATGGCCTGGTCAGTACTAGGACGGGAAACCTCCTGAGAATACCTGGTGCTGTGGGCCCCGCCCCCCCCTCTTTCACCAAGGGAAGCCCTATTGCATTCCTTGCTCCATCCTTCTCACATTCCTCTTGAGTTCTACCTTGACTAACCTCAGAATCTTGCTTATATTGTCTTACCATTGATATCCTTAATTCAGGCATGCACAGTGATCTTTTGGATACCCTGGATCCTAAGAAACCATTTGGTATCCTTCACCACCCCTCTGATATTTTCACCTTCCCAATTATCTTGTACCTCATTTGCTAAAAAGGTTAAATAAGATTTTTTACACAAACAGATAATACCATACATGAGTCCCAATTTCTTGTCCAAAAGTCTTTTTTATTCAAGGATTAATTAAAGGTTATGTTTTAATATTTTTCATTATACATACTATTCCTATCATAACAAATGAGTGCTCCCAAACAAGGGTTTTTTGTCTTTTTCTCCTGCCTTTTCCACTGCAGTCTTTGGTCAATATTGGCGAAAAGTTGAAAACAATATTATGAACTGTGAGGTGGTCAAAATTGACTGGAAATCACTGAAAATTGATGTTATTGAGGTCAAATACTGTAGGAACAAATAAAAGGCCCAAATTATGTGTTTTATAAATTTTTGGGGAAAAAATCAAATACCACAGCAAAAACACCTGAGGTGGTTTTAGCAAAACTGAATCCAAAACCAATACCTGCCAATAATTTAGAACCAAAATGAAACCCAGTAAAAAATGGGCTGGCACACATCTCTAGTCTACTCCCAGGATGCATTTCTGTCCAACATACTGTACATACCGCCCTAGCATGTTAATAAACATCTAAACAATGGGTTTAGTGCAGATGTTTGGGATGTACTAAAATTCCTGCTAGCTAAAAATACTCTCAAATTTATTCCTACAAGCAGCAAAAAAAGGAATAAAAATCATAAACCGATGTGGCTTAACAAAAAGATAAAGGAACTTATGGTCAAGAAAAGGCGAGAATTTAAAAAATACAAATCTGACGGGGAAACTGAGTCATTTCAGCACTATAAGGACTGTAACAAAATATGCAAAAAGGAAATAAGAGCGGCTAAAGTGGAAACTGAAAAACTAGTAGCAAAGGAAAGCAAAGCGAATCCCAAAAAATTCTTTAAATACATTAATAGCAAGAGATTAAAGAAGGAGAATATAGGCCCTTTAAAAGACAAGTTGGGAGTCTTAAGCAAAAATGATAATGACATAGCGGACACACTAAATGAGTTTTTTTCAACAGTATTTACTAGAGAAGACCCAATTCAGGGACTAACACATAATCTCATTAATGAGAATCTCCCACTGATAGGTACTTATTTAAGCAAGGAGGTAGTCTGTGACCGATTAAAACATTTAAAGATTAATAAGTCACCGGGTCCCAATGGAATTCACCCAAGGGTTCTAATGGAGCTTCACTCTGAACTCTGAACCGCTGTTTTTGATCTTTAAGGATTCAGTAATATCAGATATGGTTCCCAAAGACTTGCGTATAGCGGAAGTAGTGCCTATATTCAAAAAGGGAGGTAAAGCTGAACCAGGTAATTATAGACCAGTTAGTCTTAAATCTATAGCGGGGAAAGTATTGAAAGGTACATAAAGAGATAATGTTCAGAAGTTCCTTGAAGTCAATAAGGTCATTAAAAGGAATCAATATGGATTTGTGAAGGACAGATCCTGTCCAACCAACTTACTTGGCTTTTATGAAACAGTAAGTGCAAACTTAGATAAGGGTAAAGAGGTGGATGTAATCTTTTTAGACTTTGAGAAAGCGTTCAACACTGTACCGCACATGAGACTTATCTACAAGCTACAAGAAATAGGGCTAGGAAGCACAATATGCACTTGGATCAAAAATTGGTTAGATAATAGGGAGCAGCGCGTTGTGGTTAATGGATCCTGTTCAAATTGGACTGAAGTGCTAAGTGGTGTGCCACAAGGCTCAGTATTAGGACCGCTATTGTTCAATATTTTCATTAACGACCTAACAGAAGGTCTAGAGAGCATGGTGTCAATTTTTGCAGATGATACCAAATTGTGTAAAGTTATAAATACGGAGGGGATGCTGAGTCACTTCAGAATGACTTAGTTAAATTAGAAGCATGGGCAGCGAAATGGAGAATGCGCTTCAATACAGACAAGTGTAAGGTAATACACTGTGGTAACAAGAACAAAAATAACACCTACATACTAAATGGGGTAAAATTAGGGGATTCTGTACTGGAAAAGGACTTAGGTGTCCTCATAGATAGCAAACTAAGCAGTAGTACCCAAAGTAGGATTGCAGCAAAGAAGGCTAATAAGATATTAGCATGCATAAAACGGGGAATTGATGCTAGGGACGAGAGTGTTACACTCCCGTTGTATAAATCATTAGTGAGGCCACACCTTGAATACTGTGTACAATTCTGGGCACCATACTACAAAAAGGATATCCTAGAGCTAGAAAAGGTTCAGAGGCGGGCAACCAAACTAATTAAGGGCATGGAGACGCTGGAATACGAGGAAAGGCTTGCAAGGTTAGGCATGTTTACATTGGAAAAGAGGAGACTAAGAGTGGACATGATCAACATCTACAAATATATATGGGGACAATACACAGATCTTGCGCAGGACCTGTTTTTGATTAGATCAAGACAGAGAACTCGTGGACACTCGCTCAGGTTAGAGGATAGGAGATTCCGCACAATACAGCGTAAAGGCTTTTTCACGGTAAGGACGATACGTGTTTGGAATTCCCTGCCTGAGGAAGTTGTAATGGCGGACTCAGTCAACACCTTTAAGAATGGATTACATAAATTCCTAATGGATAAGGATATCTAGGGTTATGGTGCATAGTCACGCACTATAGTTATTATAAAAAAGAGGGATAAAATGTAACGGCAGACATCAGCATCAGTCAAAATTTTATACCAAATAATCCTGCATAGGAGACCACAAATAGGTTGAACTCGATGGACAATTGTCTTTTTTCAACCTTAGATACTATGTTACTATGTTACTATGTAGATAGCATCTCAAGCACAGCATAGGAAATCAACCACAGGAAAAATGTAACCATTCCTTTCACGCATCACCTCTTGAGCTGTTCTCTACTATGGCCTTCCTTCTCCCACATACCCAAAACTAATGGCACTATCCCTATCTAAACTTCAACTCTCTTATCCAGTGGCGTAAGTTTGTCCCAGTTGCCCGGAGGCAAGGAAAATATTGGTGCCCCCCCCTATATATTATATATATATATATATATATATATACACACATTTGCTCCTGCATAGCAAGACTGCAGGTTCTAAGTATATGAAGCTACTACAAAGCCGTTGCAACTAGGCAGATCTATGTAGTGCGCAGCCACACACTACATAGATCTGCTCAGTCACTCACAATGCTGATTATTCTCTGACAATTAATTTGCAAGTGTCATATCCAGGATTAGAACCCACAACCTATTACACTGGAAGCATGCACCTTACTGGTGGAGATATCTGCTCTTGCATAGGAAGTATGAGAATTCTATATGAAGTTACTTGTAACTGTCAGAGAAATAACTTCATATAGTTAGAATTCCCATGCTTCCTTTATAGGAGCAAATAGCTTCATCAGTTAGTTGTCTGCTTCCATTGTATCTATAATAAAGAGGGTGTGATTTGTAAGGTGCAGTGACTAGTGGGGAAGTCGGCTACGGAAGAGACACTGGCTGCTGTCAATTAACTTAATTGATTAATGTCGCTGAATACATGGAACAGGAGGAGAGGTGCCCCCCTTCAAAGCAGGAGCCCGGCGGCAGCTGACTCCGTTGCCTCCCAGAGTTCTGCCTCTGCTCTTATCAACTCCCATTCCTCCACCCTTTGCTGCCTTTTTGTCACCTTCAACTCCCTCTTTCCCCTCCTTTTCCACTCAGCCTTACTCCCTTCTAGTTGCTTTGCCTCTTATTTTACCTCCAAAATTGAAATTCCAGTCCAGTGGGGTTAGACAATGGACCATTAGCAAACTAGGACTATTTCAAAAGAGAAAAGAAAGGAAAAATTAGGGTATCAGTGTCCGTGTGAATACTGAAAGTGTAAATGATGGAGTAAGCTTTGTTACTCAAACATTAACTGCCATGCTACACTAAAGGCTGTGTTTGAAAAATGACAGTTACGAGCTGATTGGTTGGTTCTTTATCAATGAGCAATTTATCACTCCCAAAGGCTTGATAAATCTGGGTGTTAGACTCCTATAGTTTTGAAAACCCATAAACCCAGTTCTGCACTCTAATCAATGACCATTAATGTATCTTTTTTATTTTAGTTTATGTCTTATGCAGTATGCTGTATCTTTTTAAAATCTAACACTTCTAAGAGCCACAAAGTGTTGCATTATTATTGTCCTTTCACTTTTTAGGAGACATGAACAGCATTATTCCATTAACACCATTACAGCACGGAAGATGTATAAAATAGCCATTTTTAACTAGATTCCTGCTGTGTCTTCCATAAACAATCTAAGCCCTAACATACATAAATGAATAAAAATAACACATGAAATGATTTTAATTTTTAAAAATATATAAGTAAAACAAATCATGGGCACAAATTATATACCTCTAAATATGTATGAATGTACATCTTCATGTGGTTTCTACATTGCCATGGTGACCTAAATACTGTATACAAATTTATATTCCTTAAATGTCAAGAACTTAAAGTTTCATATATATGTGTTGTAGCACAAGCTGTATCTGCTTAAAAAGAAATTAGTTCAAGATTAGAAACAAACTCTTATATATAAAAGCACATCAAGAGTAACATGTATCACAGAAAATACTTTAAAGTAAGAGAATGGATGAGTTAACATTTTCTTAAAATAAATAATTGTACTTAAAAAATATAACAAAATATGGTAAAAGGTCACAGTCAGGGCTGCCGTCAGAAATTGTGGAGCCTGGGACTGACTAAATAGACAACCCCCCCCCCCCCCCAAAAAAAAAAGATTCTGCCGCACCACTCAACCACTATTTGATGTCATACATTGTGACGTTACAGTGCAGCGTTGCATATCTGCAGGAATGATTCACGGAGAGCTGATGCACGGGGAAGGCTTGTTTTATGTAGTGCTCCCTGCACATTAGCCTGCTGTTGTTGCACAGCCTCGTGCAGATCTCCATGTATTGGAGGTAGTTGCCAAGGTGGGTCCCCCTCTCTGTAAGGGCCCGGGACTCCAGTCCCTGCAGTCCCCCCCTGATGGCTACCCTGGTCACCTTAATAATACTCATACCTCTCTGCACACATTTGTCATTAGTAGTTATAGAGCATGAGTAATTACAGGGAAGCAGTCAATTGACTGCCTGTCTGGATACAGGTGGTCAGGATACAGACACCGGAATCCTGACACCAGCTGAAATACTGGAATCCTGACCACTGGCTGGTTTCCCCACATGGGTGGCGGTCCATGCCGCCAACCGAGGCGGAATAGAAAGGTCGCAACCAGGTCCAAAGCGTGGCAAGCGCAGTGAGCCAACAAGGGAACATGCTGTGTTCGCCGCCGGGATCCCGGCTGTATCTCACATCACAAATTCCATAGCATGCAATAGCTTAATCTGCAGTTCATGTGAGCTGATAGAGAGTCAATTATATCTACTCAAAGTAAAAAATAAATAAAAATACACTGTGATTACAAAGTGAAGGTCTAAGTTATTCTAGGCATCAGTATATTAATATGTAATAGCTGTAACTAAATGTACAGTAGTCACCTGCATTGGGCTGGTTCACCATGGATCCACTTCCAGTCCATATATGCCGGGACAATGTTTAGAGGCACCCGGTTCTCTGCACTCACACCTGTATTCACCTGCGATGCAGGTAGCGAGTTGTAAAGATCTTGGTACTTTTAAACTTTGTTCTGGCATAAATGGACTGGAAGCAAATCCCCAGTCAGCCAGTCCATCGTTAGTAGTCTCCATATCCATTATGTTGATTAGATATGCCACACAAATGACTGGTTATTACTAAAGTGGCTATATTCAGCAATCTATTTTTTTTTTCTTTTCTTTTCTTAACAATATGTTTTTTTTTACTAAAACAAAATGACTTGGCCAAACCACGCTTTTTACGTAGTGGAAGCTATTTAATAGTTCTCTTTAAAAGAGCTGTTCACATATTTCAATGTTGTCATCTGGTGAATTGTATTGAAAAGGAAATAATATCTTTCCCCTAAACTTGTCAGTTTGACAGTCCAATTTGAGTCTCATATATTTAAAGGTAAAATACATGGTGATGATGATAATCACTATCTCTAATTTGTTGCTGGTTATTAGATGATCCGCATAGCCGTACCAAGTTCCTGTAAATCATAAGTAGACTTAAAAAGAAAATAATTGTGATTTAAATAATGCAACAATAAGAATAGAGCCATGTCCCCTTTTGGAAATCTTTTTATCTTGTATTAAATACAGTATGTTTCTACATCGCGCTGTGTTGAGCGGCGGGAGAGATGTGTGCTGAGCAGTTCGCTCAGCACACATCTCTCCCGAGTATATAGGCCTTACCACATCTACTCCTTTTAGAAGAGGGATGTTGGTACTGTATATGGGGCAAGGACACCAATTGTGAGAAATTCCCACTGTTCTACTCAATTTAATCTTATTATCTTCAGTAAAATATGTGATATTGGATTTCAGGTTAGCGATGCGGCTTTGTAAAGGTGTGTCAACAAAAATAAATTAGATGTGAGGGACCCGGTAACTGAAATTATAGGTCTCCCAGGGAGTGTGATATGTGATACTGTACCTCACAACTGGAATGACAAAAGAAAATAAATATTTTTGTCTCACAGTGCTGGTATCGAAAGATTATTATTCAGTTATGGTATAATTGCTTTTCTACAAATATAAAGAAAATGGTCTCTATGTAAAACTGAATCTTTCACAAATAGATCTTTTCATAAAATATAAAAAGCCAGTAAAATCTTTTTCATATATGAGTCCAAATGTGCAAATAGCAATTGTTGTTAGAATAAAGACAAATTCATTCTCACACTATAATGTACAGTAAATTACTGTGAAAAACTAATTTTTTTCTTAATGCCAGGCTTATTACTAGTAATATTTAGTTTCTTTTTCCCCACTGATTATAGTAGCTGTACTGTACTGTGCATACTTTATGTAATCTTTCTTTTGCAAATCAGTCATATTGTGTGTGTTTTTGTGATAACATACCTACTGTACAGTGTTTTTACCTGACGTTAAGGATTTATTTTATGTCAGCCTTATTTATTAGTAATATTTTGATTATTTTTTTGTTCTCCCTATCTGACATAAAGTATTGCTTTATAACGGGCATTCAATATCCTCCTTCTAAAAATATATTGTCACCTCCACTGCCAACAGCAACAACAACTGCAGTACAGAGAGTGCTTTTACAGGTCATGTGTAAGCCTCTTTGGGATTTCAGACAGAGGTAATGTGCCACCTACATGTCATCATGCAGACTCTGCAGATTATACTAAATGATGTAGAGCTTATGAATGCATGTCAATACCTCCACTAAATACA
The DNA here is from genome assembly GCF_028390025.1 of Pseudophryne corroboree. Taxonomy (NCBI): domain Eukaryota; kingdom Metazoa; phylum Chordata; class Amphibia; order Anura; family Myobatrachidae; genus Pseudophryne; species Pseudophryne corroboree. The sequence goes on along the minus strand of NC_086445.1, from coordinate 474,761,723 downwards.
TTTGTCACTGTGTTAGATTTCTGTGCATTTGGCTCACTCCAGACCACAGTAGTTGTGGCCGGTGTAGTATGGTTTGCCGGCAGTCGGGGTCCCGGCGACCAGCATACCTGCACCGGAATCCCAACCGCCGGCATACCGACAACTGGGTGAGCGCAAATGAGCCCCTTACGGGCTCGCAGCACTCACCACGCTGCGGGCACGGTGGCGCGCTATGTGCGCCACACTATCTATTCTCCCTCCAGGGGGGTCGTGGACCCCCAAAAGGGAGAAAAGATGTTGGTATGCCGGCAGTCGGGATTCCGGCGCCAGTATGGTGGTCGCCGGGAGCCCGGCCGCCGGCAACCTGAAGACCACCCAGTTGGGGCAGCAGGAGTGTCCCAGACTCTGCTCTTAGGGGGTAATTCAGGGTTGATCGCAGCAGCAAATTTGTTAGCAGTTGGGCAAAACCATGGGGGTCATTCCGAGTTGTTCATTCGTTATTTTTTTCTCGCAACGGAGCGATTAGTTGCTAATGCGCATGCGCAATGTCCGCAGTGCGACTGCGCCAAGTAAATTTGCTATGCAGTTAGGAATTTTACTCACGGCATTATGAGGTTTTTTCTTCGTTCTGGTGATCGTAATGTGATTGACAGGAAGTGGGTGTTTCTGGGCGGAAACTGTCCGTTTTATGGGAGTGTGTGAAAAAACGCTACCATTTCTGGGAAAAACGCGGGAGTGGCTGGAGAAACGGAGGAGTGTCTGGGCGAACGCTGGGTGTGTTTGTGACGTCAAACCAGGAACGACAAGCACTGAACTGATCGCACTGGAAGAGTAAGTCTCAAGCTACTCAGAAACTGCACAGAGAAGTCTTTTCGCAATATTGCGAATCTTTCGTTCGCAATTTTGATAAGCTAAGATGCACTCCCAGTAGGCGGTGGCTTAGCGTGTACAAAGCTGCTAAAAGCAGCTTGCGAGCGAACAACTCGGAATGAGGGCCCATGTGCCCTGCAGGTGTGGCAGATATATCATTTGCAGAGAGAGTTAGATTTGGGTGGTTTATTTTGTTTCTGTGCAGGGTAAATACTGGCTGCTTTATTTTTACACTGCAATTTAGATTTCAGTTTGAACACACCTCACCCAAATCTAAGTCTCTCTGCACATGTTATATCTGTGTCCCGTCCCCCCCCCTGCAGTGCACATGGGGGTCATTCCGAGTTGTTCGCTCGCTAGCAGTTTTTAGCATCCGTGCAAACGCTATGCCGCCTCCCACTGGGAGTGTATTTTAGCTCAGCAGAAGTGCGAGCGAAAGGATCGCAGAGCAGTAGCATAATTTTTTTGTGCAGTTTTAGAGTAGCTCAATACCTACTCAACGCTTGCGATGACTTCAGACTGTTCAGTTCCTGTTTTGACGTCACAAACACGCCCTGTGTTCGCCCAGCCACGCCTGCGTTTTTCCAGGCACACCTGCGTTTTTTTGAACACTCCCTGAAAACGGTCAGTTGACACCCAGAAACGCCCACTTCATGTCAATCACTCTGCGGCCAGCAGTGCGACTGAAATGCTTCGCTAGATGTGAAACTACATAGTTCGTTGTAATAGTACATCTCGCGTGCGCATTGCGCCGCATACGCATGCGCAGAAGTGCATTTTTTTTGTCTCACCGCTGCACAGTGAACGAATGCAGCTAGCGATCAACTCGGAATGACCACCATGGTTTTGCCCAACTGCTAACAAATTTGTTGCTGCGACCAACTCTAAATTACCCCCTCAGTCAGATACAGTACTTTTGTCACGCATCAGTTTGTATAATTTGCCATAGGATAAGCAAACACTTTTGTCAATAAAGCAATAATACAGGTTGAGTATCCCATATCCAAATATTCCGAAATACGGAATATTCCGAAATACGGAATATTTTGATTGAGAGTGAGATAGTGAAATCTTTGTTTTCTGATGGCTTAATGTACACAAATTTTGTTTAATACAAAAAGTTATAAAAAATATTGTATTAATTAGGTTTTCAATTTTGATAATGGCAAGCATTTCAATCTGTGATTTCCCTAATGCACATTTAAATAGCATAATTAGTAATTGTTTCTGCTTTTTTTTTAAGTAAACTTTACTGTACATGTGTGCACATCAATTCTTCCTATAAATGAAAATATAGTAAAGTCCGAGATAGCACTCAAAAATGGCAATCAGATGGTGAACAGGTCAGAAAGGGTTACTATATACACACTCAATTCATCCTAACAGGTGTGGTTTGTGCTCAACAGCCATTTCAGTTTTCCTCAGGGGCTTACGGGAAAAACTGCCCCTGAGTAAAACTGACAGAGCTCAGTCGAAATGGCTGTCGGCACCTACCACCATGCCACTGTATATGTATGACATGTTTTTGAAATAACCACCACCCATGAAAACTGAATGTGAGTGCCGGTCTTTCACCTGTGAGGAGGAGGTGATTGTGATTATAAAATCAAATATAAATGTCTTTTAGTGGTTGGGTGGTTTGTTTAGTTAAGAGTTTTTGTGATCCCCCAGCATACCGATTAATAAAAGGCTGCAATTGCAAATATATCAGTGGGAAAGTTTGCTAAACAGGACCTGCTGTTCCTAACTGAAATCATGAACAGATACATACTGTACTGTATACATTGAGATATCTGTCATTAGTAATACCCTGAAAGATAAGGCCTATAAAGCCACTGAATAGCACACATTATAAGCGGGCAGCAAGGTGTTTTTTTATGGTACTCAACAGTACACAGTACAGATACCATTTTTATATAATTTTTAGTTCTTTTACCTACTTCTAGAAACAGTGAAAAAAATGGGGAAAAAATTTCAGATATGAATAAAATAAATGTATGAAACCTTGTCCACAGTATGGAAGCTACTATACATCTTGTTTTACCTTGTCACTTTAGACGAGTACCAGTATGTTTCCCCTGAGTAACAAAAACTTAGATAACTTTATAATGTTGTATTTAAAAATCCCACTCACTCCCTCAAAGTGGGGAATTCAATAAAATGTGCTATTGAATAGTGCTGGGAATGAGTTTCCATAGCTATTTAATTAGCTGTGCTGTAAACTCCCGACTAGGGTATTTCTCTGGAGGTTCAAGCGGAAATCGGACAAACTTGTGCTGCATTGTGAGTTGTGGGTTTATCACCCGTGCTAATAGCATCACGCCCGACATTTGCAGGCAAGTCGGAGAATGCCTTTTACTGAGACTAAACAGCATTTTACAGGTGCAGTATCCTGCATCTCCTAACTTAAGTGGTGTATGTAATGCGGCTAATTGAATATCTTTGGGCACTCCCAAAAAGACTGCTCAAAAGTTTTACAGTGCAAGTATGTAGGCATAGTCAAATAAAATTCAAAATGTGAGTGTTGTAGAAAAGACATTGGTTGTTTTATTGTTTTTATCTTGGTCGTAACTGTGCATTACACATTTGTGTTTGTTAAACAAAAAAAAATACTGAAAAAGACAAACTATCAAAAAGTAGCAATGCAGAGAGCAGGCTGAAAGGTGAGATGACCCAAGCCTAACTACACTAAATTACCTCATGAAAAAGGGTCATGAAGGATTGCCTCGGCCATGTACTGCAATATGTTGAGTGGTTCAAAAACATGTAATACTGTATTAAAAATAAACAAATATAGTTTTTATTATTATTGGGGGGAAAAACACAATTTATGTTCACTTCAGTATATAATTATATTTGTCAGCAAACTTGTTCGGGGCCACCTTCTTTGTTCCATAAATGAATTCTGTTAAAATACTTGTATCTTGTTGGGTTTTGTAATAGATTTAATGATAAAATGGTTTTTAGTATTACATTACTATATAACCTGTTTCTGCAGTTTTGCCCATGTACACATACAGTACATTTTGTTTCTGTAATTAAAAATGATATTTATATCCAGGTAAGAGCATGGTTTTGTTTTTGCCCCCGAGGTTTGTGCATCAGAACAACACACTTTCCATGTTCGCTAAGATTAAATGTGACCTGGCGAGATGGAAGTCCCATATCATATCCTGGCTGGGTAGGATAGTTGCCCTCAAAATGACAGTTACGCCGCAACTTCTCTACCTCTTTCAAACTTTACCTGTCAAGGTCCCGGAGAGGATCCTTAGGGATGCCCAGACCTCATTTGTTAAGTTTGTATGGAACGATAAACCTCCAAGAGTAGCTTTTGCAGTTCTTTGACTCCCTCGTTCCACAGGTGGCCGGGGATTCCCGGATGTCAGGTTTTATTACCTGGCTAGTACCCTGAGCCAAATACTGGCTTCCTTTGTGCCCCGTGGCTCTATTGCCTGGGTGGACATGGTGGCTCTCTTCTTGGGTATCCGTTCATTGGCTTCACTTTGGGGTCTAGGCAAACCGTACCAGCTCACTCTGGCGGACTCTTCTCCTCTCAAATTCCATCTATATATCTAGCATAACTCCCTCACGAAATATGAACTGTCCTCCCCCTGCTCCCCTCTCACCCCCCTATGGGATAATCCTACTTTTCCCGCTGGGGTTTCAACCCTTCGTTTCACCCCTTGGTTTAGTGCGGTAGTTCATGTGGTACATGATCTCTACCTCCGGGACCGCTGGATGACGATAACCGATATCAAATGTAAGTTTTCCACTCTCTGCCCTCCCTTCTTTGAATATTTCCAGATCCGACACTTCCTATTCTCCCTACCTCAACCCGAAGCTCAGCGGGATCTTACCCCCTTTGAATCTCTTTGCACCACAAAACCTATATGTAGAGGGCTAATTTCGCTAATATACTCAATGTTAGTTGGGGCTTCCTCGGGCCCGCAGACTCGCCATGAACGGGAGTGGGAGAGGGAACTGGGCCCCCCCGCCGGTTGATGCCTGTTGGGAGGAGGTACGAGAGGGTATTGCTAAAAGCTCTATCTCAACTCGACTTAAGGAAACATCCTATAAACGGTATTACCGGTGGTATTATACCCCGGATAAATTGTCTAGGATGTTCCCTTCTGCCACCCCAGTTTGCTGGCGAGGATGTGGATATCGGGGAACCCTCTTCCATATTTGGTGGACCTGCCCCCGTATAGCTCACTTTTGGAATAAGGTCCTTGACTTGTTGAAGTCCCTCTCTGGCCTTCCCCTCGCGTTGGACCCTTCGGTATTTTTGTTGGCGTGGCCGTACCCGGATCTTGACCCGCTCCTGAATAAGCTGTTTTCCCATATAGTGGTGGCAGCTAAATCCTTGATAGCCAAGAACTGGAAGTCTCCCGATGCCCCTACTGTTTCTGCGCTAAATATTTACATTTGGTTTGAGGCTAACATGGAAAGGATCACTTATTATCTGCATGACTGTCCACACAAATTTGAACTCATATGGAGTCCTTGGTTGCTTAAGATGTCCCCCCCTACTTGATACCCTTACTGCCCCCCTGTTCGGACCTTCTGGATCTGTCCGCCATGCTGCACCTGGCTCCTCCCTCTGGGCGCTTACCTACCGTTCCTAGCAGTCTCTCGGTGGATAGGTAGCAACTTTTTTAAATGTACATCTGTATACTGTTATATTTATACACTGCATATTGATATGTTTGGTATAACTTTCAACGTATGGCTTAGTTCGGCCTGGTTTGGCTTGATTGTGTTTGCCCTTTTCTCCTTCTCCTCCCCTCCCCGTTTCCTCCTTTCCCTCTTCTGCTGCTCCCTTTCATTTTCTTCCCTGTCTGTCTGTTGTCCCCCCCTCCCCCTTGTGGGATCTCCCCCCCCCCTTCTTATGTGTTGAATTTATTCTTGAAATATCTTTAGGAGAACTTTTTGTACTTTGTTGTACGCCTAATTGTATTTTGCGCACTTGATTGTTTCTCCTATTATAAATAAAGAGTTTAAAAAAAAAAAACAACACACTTTCAACTGCTGTGGGACTGGCTGTTGTCTTAAAATTATAGAGATATGTTCCAAATGTGTGATTTCTGTTTTATGAATTGTTTAGTATATGCAAATGTGATTGCACTATGTCTTTTTATGTCTTGCCCTTCAGCTCCACTAAAGAAGATTAGGCATATGGAAAGCGGCCCATTAAATATTTTTGAATAATCAGGAAACCTTTATATATTTCACAATTTGGTATTGAACCATTTAATTGTCTTTATTGCACGTTGGTGGATGTTGATACACGATTGCACCTTGGGTTGTGGGGGGGGGGGGTTTCTTCAGATTTTGGATGTAGTCTTGCTGTCATTCTGTAATGGGGATATGACTAGGCACTAGATTTTTTGCACTTTAATTTTCAATGTTGTGAAACTATTGATTGTATTTGACTTATGTTATCGTCAGCTAATCAGGGAAGCACCAATAGCTTTATTCATACTGGAAAGTGCGTTTCCATTTGATACAGAATGATCTTTGTAGCCATCTCATAGGTGAGACCTGGGAACAGGGTTGGACTGGCCCCCATCTCATGGGTGAGACCTGGGAACAGGGTTGGACTGGCCCACAGGGGTACAGGGGAAACCACCGGTGGGCCCCACTGCCTGCCTTCCTCTCCCACCCCCCACCTCTTCCTCTAGGGATGAGGTTAAGGACTGTACACTTATATACATATACATGTTTTATATTATACTGCACAGGACTATGGTGTATTTTCTACAGTACATTGCTGTTACTGCTAGTGCATGCATGAGACTGTACCAGATTCGTATTTACTATATATATTTATCAAAGGGTCCAGACCATGCACTCTCTAATAGTTAGGCAAACCAATGTGGTGGCTTACCACACCCCTTCTGGATACTGGCCACACCCCTATACATGGGCACCAACCACTGCATCCCCCCGGTGGGCCCTTAATGCCCCAGTCTGACACTGCCTGGGAACATTGTGATGGAAAGATCCAGTGATCTACCAAAATAATGAATATGGTTCCCTGGCATCACCATGCGGTGTCAGGGTTAGGAGATCTGCCTAAATTGTTTTTTGTCACCTTCATAATTATTGCAAATTATTCATTAAAACTGTAACCTTAATTCACCAATCAATGTGTCGGAGTCTTTATTTCTGGGTTTATTTGTGGTATGGGAGACAATGGGGGTAATTCAGACCTGATCGCTCACTAGCGTTTTTTGCAGTGCTGCGATCAGGTCAGAACTGCACATGCGTATGCACCGCAATGCACAGGCACGTCGCACAGGTACAAAGCGGATTGTTGCTGTGCGACGGGTTTTACGAAGAATCCATTCGTACAGCCGATTGCAAGGAAATTGAAAGGAAGAGGGCGTTTGTGGGTGTCAACTGACCGTTTTCAGGGAGTGGTTGGAAAAACACAGGCGTTCCCAAGCGTTTGCAGGGCGGGTGTCTGACGTCAATTCCGGTCCCTGACAGGCTGAAGTGATCGCAGCGGCTGAGTAAGTCCTGGGCAACTCAGAAATTGCACAAAGTTTATTTGTACTGCTCGGCTGCACATGCATTCGCACACTTGCACAGCTAGAATACACTCCCCAGTAGGCGGCGACTATCTGATCGCAGCGCTGCAAAAAACTGCTAGTGAGCGATCAGGTCTGAATTAGGCCCCATGTCTATTAGACATTATGGGAATAGAAGATAAGCTATATGAATTATGTTATGGTTAGAGATGTGTGCCTGCCCATTTTTTGCTAGTTTTGGTTCTAATTTGTCTGATGGTTTTGGTTTCTCCAAAAGCACCTCACTGGTTTTGGTTTTGGATCTGGATTTTTGTTTTAAATAAAATTATAAAAACAGCTAAAATCATGTTATTTATCAATCCAAACCGAATCCAAAACCCAAAATTTAGATTTAAAATCCAAAATCCGAATCGTGGCAAGATCTGAATAGGGACTCGGCTAGTATCTTCTCCGGAAATCTGACAGGATTTTTGATATTGTTCAGATCCACAAAATTCAGGTGATATCTGGAGAACCAAACCGCTCTAGTTATGGTATGGATAATCATTTACAGGAGGGTTAACTAAACACATCCTGTTACTATTCTCAGTATGCTGATCCCTCCTACTGTACCTTGACTCTTCGTGCCCACTTAGTGCAATCTAACACTGAAAGTGTACAGTATATGAAACAAAACAGAACTTAACATGGAAAAAAAACTGCGGCTGCTGCATCACAGCACTTTGTACGCATCACGACTTAGATGCATTTTTGTAAAAAAAATATGGTACCTGACTGGGCTTGAGGGTCTTTTTGGCACAACTGCAGCAAAGATGTATGAGGTCACAGCTGTATGTCAATTTCAATTACCACACACAGAAGAACAAGTAAAGCACAAACCATCTGCAATACTGGGTGTGAGAGAGATGCATAGCTCTATTTATTCTCTATTAAACAGCAATTCAGGGAGTTCTCCTGCCTACAGAATCCTATTCTGGATGGTGACTATGCCCTGTTATGGTTCCGGGCCCAAACGATCTGCTCCATGTCTCTTTTACCACCTGGGAGTAGTGCCTCTTCTCTCTGCCACTAGTGCCATCTTGGGACCATTTAGACTGGCTGGCCTCCAAATAAGCGCCAGCAGGGCTCACTGTCCACAGAGCTTTCAATCCTCCACCTAGATCTCCCTCCAGACTACCTGCCACCGGCTCTCCTGTAGGAAGCACACAAACTGGACCTCGAACCCCGTGATACCCAAAAACCAGAGCCCAGTATTGCTATCACTGCAACCTTTCCCCTCAATCAGCCTGTCTCCTGATTCCTACAGCAGTAGGGATCCTTGCAGCAGCACCATAAAGCCATAGGTGAGCGATTAGAACCCCAATTTTAGTACCATTAGTAATCAGCTGAGTGTGGACGATTATATGGGCACCTCTGGAAGACCTCTGACTGATTCCAATTCAGCATCTCACTGCACCAGGACCCATGAGACTTGTCAATTTTCTTACCTGCTTCTGTGCAATACTTTAGAAATCAGAATTAATCCCTATGCGCCCTCAATGTTAAATGGTGTAATATCCCCAGGAAACAATCAACACTGTTAAGGAAACTCTGTACTGCTAAGGCAGATATTGCCTTTCTTCAAGAGACCCATTTCCAATTCCACTACTCTCCAAAACTTAGTAATTATTATTATTATTATTATTATCTCCAAGTTTTTTGCAATAATATTTCTGCCCAAAAATCCCTGGGCGTTGCAATTCTAGTCTCCCACCAGTTGCCTGTTACTGAAGTCTCACACCATATCTTGGAAGATGGTAAAGGTCAGGTCTTTAGATATAGGATCTTTGGCCAGCCATACAATTTTTACAACCTATATGCTCTGAATCAGCTCCAGCCACAATTCCTCGGCAAGATGCTATGACTTCTTGAACCACTGAGAGATGGGTTACTATTTATTAGCTGTAATTTTAATTGGTCCTTAGACCCTGTTCTAGATTGCTTCTCTACTATGTCTAATTTCCCACTCCTCCTCCACCACCACCACCACCACCACCACCACCACCACCACCACCACCACCACCACCACAGAGTTTTTCAAGATTTTCATGCTTATCAGTTTGGTGATATCTGGAGTCTGCATCATCCTCAAGACTAAGATTGTACCTTCTACTCTCCACCACATCCCACATATTCTAGGACACAGGCATTTATATTTATATATGAGTAGTGTCATTGGTCAAATTGCATGGTCTAACCATGCTTCAGTCCTGGTACAGTTACAGTGACATGTTCTTTTCCCCAGACACTGGTCCTGGAGGATTAAAGAGGCTATCTGGAATGTTCCTACTTTTTCAGCTGAGTTGGGCAAATCAATATACTTTATAACTAAATAGCTCTGAATTATACTCTGGATAACTCTGGGATAATGGTGTGGGAGGCATATAAATGTGTCATTCAGAGAAAATTCATTCAAATGGGCTCCCTACTTAAGAAGCAGACAGAAGCCTGGTAAACTTCAACTTTGGGAAACTTACACAACTGGACAGCACATAAAACTACTTTTATCTGCAAGCCCTTGTACAGAATTATCCAAAATACAAATGGCTCTCAATAAACTCATTCATGATTTGCCAATGTTAGATACAGTATGTATATGTATAAACTCAGGTAATTTTTAGGGGGTAATTAAACAAGCAAAATGCTTGTAAGAGCTCTAGGGGCCCAAATATCCCACACTTATGTACATTCTATCTCAGCAGATGGTGGGAAAAGTGTCTTCATCTTTGACACGACTTTAGAGGCCTTTAAAACTTACTACATTAACTTCTATGATCTGTGGAAAGACTCTCCCCCTTCATATGTGGGTTCTCTTCAGGATAGGGTGAGGAATTTCCTTTTATTCATGAACTACTCTTGGTTCACCAAGGAGGCAAACTTTACCTAGAAATGCCTTTTACTATCGAAGAGCTGGAGATGGCTCTCTCTTCTTCCCCTAGTGGGAAGCGCCTTGTTCCTGTTGGGTACTCATTCAGTTACTACTTTCATACATCCCTTATGCCTCTTTTTCCAAAGGCCTGCAATACAGTGATGGCTGAAGACACTTTTTCTCCTCAAGCACTTGAGGTTCACATTTTCATAATTCCTAAGGAGGGCATGGACCCGACCCACTTCTTAAGATATAGGTCAATTTTGCTTCTAAACTTGGACTTTAAGCTGTTTCCTAAATAGAAGGGCAATTATTTAAATGCCCTTTTTTATGACTGGTCTGTTATTGGGAGAGAAGCAATAGACAACACAACCCAAATTATTGACATTAAACATTATGTACAGACTAGAAAACCTGGGTGGTCTGGTTGTCTACAGATGCGGAGAAGGTGTCTGATCGAGTCCTCAAGAACCTGGATCTGGCTCCGCATTGTTTCCATAGGATTTCTGTCCTATATAATTCTCCCTCAGCCAGGGTCAGGATCAATGGCGTCCTCTCTGAACATTTTGCAGTTCAAAATGGTTCAAGACAGGGATGTCCATTTCCCTCCTGCTTTTTGTCCTTTGTGTAGAGGCTCTGGTGAGAGTGATCAGTGTGATTTCTGACATTGCAGGGGATTCCGATTTGGGAGACAGATTACAAACAAGAGTATCCCTATTTGCTAATAATCTCCTTGCCTTGATCTCTAATTCTTTAATGTAACTCTCTCCACTTAGATTTTCAGAGATTTAGTGATCTATTAAATGTCAAAATCAATTGAATTAAGTCTGTAGCTTTAAACATTTTCACATCAGTACATCTAATTGAGAGTTTTAGGATGGCTTACCCTTTTCATTGGCACCCTTCCCAGTCCCGTTACGTCAGGGTCACTTTGATGAAAGATAATGCTAACTTGTTTTACCTTAATTTTTTGCCGTTGCTGGCCAAATTCAAAACAGATCCTCACAAGTCGTCATAATTGGACCTGTCCTTCTTGGGGAAACATATCACTGTTAAAATTAACATCCTCCTGAAGGTTTTATATCTGTTTAAGACCATTCCCATACCTGTTCCTATCTCTTTTTTTTTTTTCTTTCAGGAAATGCAGGGGATGGTTAGGATATTCAATTGAGGCAATAAGAGGCCACAGTTCACTAGGTGATTCTCATTAAATGTCACTCTGAAAGTGGTTTTTAGCTAACACATTTCCTCAGTTGTTATCACTCACACATCTGGCATGAGTTTTTAGATGTCTTGTGTACCTCCTCTCAAGCAAGCCTCAAATCTGCTGGTGCCCCCTCCCATGTATTACAATATTTGCTCAGGATCCTTAGGCTCAGATATCCCACACTTGACCCTATGCTACAATGTTGGAAACAACTCAGACATATTTTCCAACTTTCACCTCGTATGTCTGCACCTTATAGTGACCAGTGCTGATTTTCCCCTGCGGATTTCTCCTACCCACCCAGGATGTATCCTGACTTGGACAATGGAGTCTCTTCATTTTCAAATCTCCAAGGCTCTCTCGACCTTCTCTTACAATCCTTCAGGATATTTCTCCAATTAAGACACTTTATTTAGTCCTTAACTAGTTATCAATTGCTTCATCGGCCTCCCTCTCCCTTTGAGGCCGCCTGCATAACTAAAACCCCTCCCAAACATTTGATCTCTATTATATATCAGTTCTGCATGAATAGTTTGTCTGTCTTTCTCCTGGCACACATAGTTAGGAATGAAGCTTTCTGATAAACAGTGGTTTAGATGTTTAGCTAGGGATGTAGTTACATTGCAGGCAGTCATGATCCCGGCGGTCAGGATACTGAAGCCAGAATCCCGACCACTAACAATACCACCAACCGCAATCCCAGCTAACAGGGGCTATTCCCATTCATGTGTGTCCACGACACCCAAAGAGTGGGAGTAGAACCTGTGGAGTGTGCAGCGAGCCACCGAGCTCGCAGTGTGGTCAGTGCAGCAAGCCCACAAGGGGCTTCTTTGCCCTCGCCCCCCTGTTGTCATTCTAGTGGCTGGGACCCAACGTCGGTATGCTGACCTCCGGGATATCGGCTGCTGGCACCCCATAGCCAACGCGTTTAGCTATACCCATGCTACCTCCTGCTCTTTTTACTGTTCTAAAAATGAAATATAAATTTTCCAGATCTTTTTTTTAGATCTTTGTTGGCATTGTGGCCTCTCACCAGGTACGCATCTTCATATTTAGTGGCACTGTACACTGCTGTTGAACTTCAAGCTCAAGGTGAAAAGACTTTTGGAAATAATTACTGGAACTTCACTTACTGAAATATGCTGTTTTATCATCATAGTCAGTACTTGTGGTCATTATTGACTTTGATCCCTCGTATTTCATTATGTTCTCCACGGGCAGTTCTTTACCTATGCTATGTTTTCATTGTTTGATCTACTGTATATATACCTGCTAACAATATATTACTGTGATATCTTTATTATTTCAATAAACACTTGCATTAATAAAATCTGCAATAATGCACAAATATATACTATCGGGGTAATTCAGAGTTGATCGCAGCATCAAATTTGTTAGCAGTTGGGCAAAACTATGTGCACTGCGGGGGGGGGGGGGCAGATATAACATTTGCTGAGAGAGTTAGAACATTTGGGTGGGTTATATTGTGTCTGTGCAGGGTAAATACTGGCTGCTTTATTTTTACACTGCAATTTAGATTTCAGTTTGAACTCACCCCACCCAAATCTAAGTCTCTCTGCACATGTTATATCTGCTCCCTCCCCCTCGCAGTGCAGATAGGGGGTCATTCCAGCCCGTTCACATGCAACGGTCCTTCGCTGCGGTGAGAAAGGGTCGGGACTGCGGCTGCGAGGCGCCCGCAATGCACACGTGTGTCATTGCCCAGCGACAGCCGTTGCTAGGCAGCGCTGTCGCCAGCACAGAAAGTAATCGCATCGGCAACAGCATGAAGACTGACAGGCGGGAGGCATTCCAGGGTGGCAACTGACCGTTTTCAAAGCGTGGTGAGGCAAATGCAGACGGATCCTATTGTCGCTGGATCCGTCACACAGGGTAAGTAACTCTTACCATGGTCTTGTTTTGCAGAAAACTTTTTTAGCATAGCAGGGCTGCACAAGCGATCGCAGCACTGCTATGCTAAAATACACTCCCCCATAGGCGGCGTCAAGTTGATCGCACGAGCAGCAAAAAGTTGCTACATGCGATCAACTCAGAATGAGGGCCATAGGGCCTAATTCAGAGTTGATTGCAGCAGCAAGTTTGTTAGCAGTTGGGCAAAACCATGGGGGTCATTCCGGGTTGATCGCTCGCTAGCAACTTTTTGCAGTGCTGCAATCAGGTCAAGACTCAGCAAAACTGCGCATGCGTATGCACCGCAATGCACAGGCGCGATATACGGGTACAAAGTGGATAGTTGCTGTGCAATGGATTTAACGAAGAATACATTCGCACAGCCGATCGCAAGAAGATTGACAGAAAGAGGGCGTTTATGGGTGTCAATTCAGTTTTCAGGGAGTGGTTGGAAAAATGCAGCAGTGTCCAAGCGTTTGCAGGGCGGGTGTCTGACGTCAAAACCGGCACCAGACAGACTGAAGTGATTGCAAAGGCTGAGTAAGTTCAGACCTACTCAGAAACTGCATAAACTGTTTTTGTACCGCTCGGCTGCACAGGCGTTCGCACACTTGCAAAGCAAAAATACACTCCCCCATAGGCGGAGACTATCTTATCGCAGCGCTGCAAAAAATTGCTAGCGAGCGGTCAACTTGGAATGACCCCCCCATGTGCACTCATATAACATGTGCAGATAGAGTTAGATTTGGGTGGGGTGTGTTCAAACTGAAATCTAAATTGCAGTGTAACAATAAAGCAGCCAGTTTTTACCCTGCACAGAAACAATATAACCCACCCAAATCTAACTCTCTCTGCAAATGTTATATCTGCCCCACATGCAGTGCACATGGGGGTCATTCCAACCCAATCGCTCGCTGCAGTTTATCGCAGTGAAGCGATCGGGTAGGCTCTGCGCACGCAGTCAGAGGCGTACGCTGGCGGGAGGGGGCTGGACGGCGGCGTGGCCGGACCGTTTAGGGGGCGCGGTCCGGCCAACGCAGGCGTGGCCGGACCGTTGGGGGGGTGGGCCGTGGCAGCTGCATGACGTTACACGCAGCCACTGCGACTCGGGCAGTGAGGAGGTTCTCCTGGCCAGCTGCAGGAGCTTAATAAATGTAAGATTGTCATTTTTTTTCATTTAGTACATTGTAGAAGCTGAAAACTGGCTGCCAATTTAAATGTTCTACATTGCTTTTTCTACATGAAAAGGATATTTCTGAAAATAATAGGTCATACATTTTTTATTCCCCTGGTCAAATCTGCTCACAGCAGTAATGCTGTGCAGCTCTATATGTGCACCAATTCCAGACCCTGCTGTGGCATTATTTTTGGATCTCTGTTTTATTTTAAAAGGACCAATTTGAAACAAAACATCTAATAGGTAATAAAGTTCTACTGTAGCTAAGGTGCCCAGTGTCACGGAACTGGGCAAAAAAGGCAACGTGCATAAGTATTTCTTTGTAGCTGTAAAAGTGCTTAAAAATAATATGTTTTGAGGGGATGGTACAATGGAGAAAGGAAATGATGGAAAGAAAGGAAAAAAAGTGATGAAAGAAAATGAAGGATAGAAATGAAATGAAGGGAAGAAAGGAAATGAAGAAAACTATTTGTTCAGCACTCTCCATATCTTGGGCCTAATTCAGACCTGATCACTGTTGTGCGAAATCGAACAGCAGATGATTATCAAATGACTGCGCATGCGTACGGATCATAATGTGCAGGCGCGAGGCCAAACTGCAAACTTTTTTGAACGCTAGGCGAACGCAGGCTGATTCACAGGTAGCCGGCGTTTGGGGGTGGTAACAGGGTGTTTTCTGGGAGTGTCAGGAAAAAACACAGGAATTCCCAAGCATTTTCAGGGCGGGTGTGTGACATCAGCTCTGGCCTGATCAGTCTGTTTCTTTCACACTGTAGGAGTAAAGGGCCCCATACACTTATCCGACCGCATGTTGGAAGCAAATGCAGGCGATCACCCCGGCAGCCTCCCGGGGGGCAGGATCGGCCAAGATACATCGTATGCTGCCCTTTTGCATCCGATGTATCCTGGGCGATCCAAGCCATCCCCCCAGGTCAGACCTGTGCAGCACATTCAATCTGGAGGATCCGATGCTCACGGGAATGCGCATCGGATCGGATCGGATTGGAGATACCTAAAAAATGCCCGATTTCACCCAATATATTGGGCCGAATGCCCGAATTGGGCTGAAATCGGGCATAATCGCTCTAGTGTATAGGGACCTTAAGTCCTGGCCTACGCACAGTCTGCACAGACTGGCAAAATCATTTGATGGTGAGTGTGTTGCGAACGAATTTGCAGCTGACCGGTGTTTGCAAATCTTTCACACATCGGCCCTCATTCCGAGTTGTTCGCTCTGTAATTTTCTTCGCATCGCAGCGATTTTCCGCTAATTGCGCATGCGCAATGTTCGCACTGCGACTGCGCCAAGTAAATTTGCTAAGAAGTTTGGTATTTTACTCACGGCATTACGAGGTTATTTCTTTGTTCGGAGTGTGATTGACAGGAAGTGGGGGTTTCTGGGCGGAAACTGGACGTTTTATGGGAGTGTGTGAAAAAACGCTGCCGTTTCTGGGAAAAACGCGGGAATGGCTGAAGAAACGGGGGAGTGTCTGGGCGAACGCTGGGTGTGTTTGTGACGTCAAACCAGGAACGACAAGCACTGAACTGATCGCACTGGAAGAGTAAGTCTCGAGCTACTCAGAAACTGCACAGAAAAATCTTTTCGCAATATTGCGAATACTTCGTTCGCAATTCTGCTAAGCTAAGATACACTCCCAGAGGGCGGCGGCTTAGTGTGTGTACTGCTGCGAAAAGCGGCTAGCGAGCGAACAACTCGGAATGAGGGCCATCATACGCAGACTTGCATGAGGTGGATTTTCACTCTGGCTGGGTGGCGGCTATCTGATTGCAAACCTCTGCAAATTTTCAGAGGTGCGATCAGGATTGAATTAGGCCCCTACTCTGTTCTGCTGCAGTAAGTCAAGGGTTAACAAATTCAGCTCAAATGCTCTCTCATGTAACATTAATATTGAATGATCTATTGATTGGTCTGTGTTATTCTTCAGACATTGTTAGCACTACAGTATGTAATATCACATGTTCCATAAATTGATATAATTTGCTGTCATACTTCAAGCCTTACCTCCTACTGATTACTGCTGGCAGTACTCCTTGTTCATGCTCTGCCAGACACACAAGAACCACCTGCAGCAAGTGCCGCACTTGTTTATGGTACATTATGTTCAGACACTTGCACAATATCTTTGGTTCCCACTGTGATAACCCCCTTCCCCCCTTTGTCTCTAGCCCACAGTCCCTCTGGTTACCTGCCCAGTATGTTACACCTCATTTTCTCTCTCATCTGCAATGGTTTTCAGTGACTACTGTGGCAATAAAAATATATGGCATTAGTGAGACCATGGATTCTGTGTGTGGCTAGTTGAATGCACTCACAATGGGACGAAAAAAGGAGGTGTGACCACACCTAAGGGCTGCCAAGTAGAGAGAAAGTCTAGGAGGGACTGAAGCAGACAGACAAGTGTGGCTACTATGTGGAGACAGTCCATGTGGTACTGTAGCAGTCAAACATCCCAGTGAGGCAGGAAGTCAGTTAGGGCGAGGAGGTCAGTGTCAAATTTACAGGGGGCCGAGAAGACAATAAAACTCTGGCTGTGCATATGAAGTTATGGAAGACAAGCCAGGCATGGAAGTTGTGGTCAGAACTGCAAGAGGCAGGCAGGACTGAGACTTTATGTTAGGTTGAAGACTAGTTGCCATGTTAGATAAGGGTCAAGAAGTGAATGTCCTGAGTGAGGGCTGTTTTGTTTTAATTTCTATATGTTAACAGTAAAGCTATATTTAATTTATTTCTTGAACCTGAAAAGCTGCATGTTGACACCTTTTTGTGTACCTAAACATTGCACTACTAAACACTCTACCGAGTAACCTATGTATCAGTCAATTTTGGACTGTCAGTTCCTATGTTTTACTGTCATTTTTACTCTATGGTACCCTACACTATTCCATATCAAATCCCTATGCAATATCTTAACAATCCCCTAACCATTAGTTTAAATGGGATGCAGATAAATAGCTTGCTGTCGGGATCCCGATGGTCAGGATACCGACAAAGGAATCCGGACAGCAGACAATGCTGACAGCTGGTGTCACGGCGCACTGGGGCTATTCCCACTTGTGGGTGTCCACGACACCCATACAGTGGGATTAGAACCTGTGGCGAGCAGCCGAGCACAGCAAGCCACTGATCCTGCAGCGTGGAGAGCGCAGTAAACCCGCAAGGAGACTCTTTGTGCTCGCCCCACTGCCGGCATACTGGCGGTCGATATGTAATTGACGGTATACTGACGGCCAGCATTCCGGCCGCCGGTAAATCATACTGATCCCATTTTAGCCATGCCGTGTTTTTTTTTTTATTACTAAAAAAATTGTGTCACACTAATCCTCTTGAAAGCTGTTAAATAGGTGTGGTGACAGTATATCTATATAATGTTGTAAAGTTACAAATAAAGGTTCCCCACTTCTTACTAAATGAAAGAAAACATATACTGTATTTATGTTTTTCGAAAACTTTTTGTATCACTTCTCCAGATGCAAAGAGGCATAATGTAAAAGAGGACCATGCAGTTGGCATCCACAGCATTCATAATTGAAAAGTAAAAGCCTGAACTGTGTGTGAAATATGTCTGTTGCAGTTGCTATGTGGCTTGCCTTTCAAGGCATACAGTGCAATGCTTGATAAGCTGAGCAAATAATGCCATGACACCAGCAGGAGCAGACAGATAACTATCACCGGTGATTAGCAGCATGACATCACTCCCCGATGTCTCACGGGTAAGGAAGGAGGAAGCTGAGTGCCTGCTTGCTACCACTGTGCGATGAGGTTGTGTTGGGGGGATCCCCTCATGATCCATCCTCTGAAGGGGTGACTCCGCGCAGAGAAAGCAGTTCTGGTATTCATGGCACCATCACCTGGCTAGTGCTCTACACACCAAAGTACTCTGAGTATATCTCAGGCCACCAGGCTTACCTGTATTATTCCTGTGGTGTAGGGAACTACTCCTGATTGACTATATGGCTACTAATTAGCAAGACTCATTACAAGAGCTCAATTCATTTGAGTTGCATACTCCTCAGGAACAGTCTGTGTATTGCTGGCATCCATCAGCCATGTACCAGTACATTACAGTCAGCCTTAATGGTGCTAGTCAGCATTGTCCAAAATACTCAGTGAGAGTAGTCTGGGCATCTGAGCTGTTAGAGGACATTTATGTAATGATTCGCCTTTTTCCTTTCTGATACGCTTGATAGCTCACCCTGCATGCAGATTTGTTATTTATTTATTTATTTACTTTAATGACTATCCAGTTGCGGTTTGCTATGTGGTTTGGTAAACTGCCAAATGGTAATTGGGAGTTTGTATCTCACCAATGTTTCCAAACCAAGAATGCAGTTTAAGATGCTGTGCAGTTTGATATGTGGTTCTGCATCTAATAAATCACATGGATGATAAATCAAACATCTAGTTGCATGCAATCTTGCGGTTTAGTGAAATCACCCTTTAGTAAACCCTCCCCCCCCCATGAAATGAAATTATTTTGTTTGAGAGACAAATTGTCGAAAAGCTACAAGATTAATGAATAAGTAATTAGGCAACCAAATATATGCATGTATGCTTGCACTGTGTAATTAAACAGCTGTCTAATTCATTAGTCAGGATATTCATTAAACATAGAGTATTTAATGTTAGCAATGTACAGTAGAAATTTGATAGCCTTAAAGTTCCTTCATTTAGCACAACAGTGCCAAAGTCACTCTCCCTTGACAAAGTATGATATCAAAGATGAAATTTCACAAGTTTCTATTTTGGAAAATATATTAAGTTGTTATTATTGAAATGTAAAAGCAGCTGTCTCAGGAGAGATTCCTAGCTTCCTCAGTCTCTATTATCCTAGAGGAAAACACATTTTTGGTATCCATATTTTCCATATTTTTAATGACTAAAGACCCACATATTTTTTCCTGATCTGTCAAAAATGTTTAGAAATGAGCTTGTCTGGGATAAATCACTAAATAATGCTTCAATGTGTCAGCATAAATGAGCAAAAATAATAAAAAGCTTAGCCCCCTTTCAGGGCACTACCTCACTTCTTCAGCTGTAGATATCAAGAGGGGAACCTAGTCTGCAAACAACGTTGTCCTGCCTAACCTCATTCATACTCATTCAATCTTGGGTGTGTAGTCACACTCTGATATACTGTGGATCAGTATACTGTGCTGTTAGCACAGGTCAAGAAGGTATACAGTATATAACATAATTTTGTTCCATAGCTTGAAGAGAACCATTTATAAGTAAACTTGCACAGTTTATGTAATGGTCCTTAATGATATTAATATGTGTGTAGCTGTTCCCCATGTGAAAACAGTGAATGCAAAGCCGTCTTTTAGTATTGGCTTAATGGGCAATTGCCCAAAGGCCCCAGAAGTATAAGGGTCCAAGGCTGATAGCTGAGTGTACCCTCTTTCCAGGGGTACCAGATTTTTTAAATTCAGCCCTGGGGAACCGGAGATATCTGACTTCAAAGCAGTGGTCCCCATCAAAGCCTTTTAATTGCTCTGTCCATCCAGATATCTTGGGTTCTGTCTGACTTAGAGATTTTCTGAGGGTACACTCTCCCCTTTTGGTGGACACTCGCAGTTTGTCTCTACTATGCCCAGAACCAGAGATATCAGCCTTCAAGCAGCTGGTCCCTGCTCCAGCTCCAAATGCCTGGTATGCAGTTTTATATTTGTGTTGGTGGATTGCTGTGGCTCCTGAACTCTGATCCCCGAGTCCCCAGTACCTTCTGAAAGGTGGGACTGTCTAATTTTTTATCCCATTCAGAGCTAAGAAATCTATTTTCAGGAACTTGGGATATCTGCAGTCAAGCAAGCTGCCCTCACCCCAGAAAATTATGAATATTAATCCCACTCCACTATCCACCCATCCCCTGCATACTAAACACCCCCTACTACACTGGAAGTCATGTACCAGGGCCCCTTAATTCAGCTCAATGCCCCCTTCGACAGTTTAGTGTTCTCTCTCCCTCCCCATCTGTGCAATAAAGGAGTAATTAGCAGAAATTACTGCTCCAGGACCTACATGCTGAGTGGCAGTGGCGGAACTAGCGAGCGGTGGGCCCAGGTGCGACAAAATGCTTTGCCCCCCCCATCCCATCCAAGTCCACCCCCTCACCCCTGGAGAGGATCTGGTGAGGGGGACCTGCTCAGGGCCAGAGAAATGGATACCTAGCAACAGTGCCGTAACTAGACATTTTAGCACTGTGTGCAAGAAACGGCATCGGAGCCCCACCCCTGCATGCAAAACAGGGGCAGTGCACGCCGTAGGCGCGTGCAAAAATACATAGGGGTGTGGCTTCGTGGGGAAGGGGTGTGGCCACAAAATAATACCAATTCATAAAACGGTGCACAGTAGTCTCCATTATTCAAATTACGCCGCACAGTAGCACCACTACACCAGGTAGAGACCCTTTTACACCTTACGGCGGACAGATTCCCCTTTTTACACATTACAGCAGACAGCGTCCCCTTTTTACACATTACGGCAGACAGCGTGCCCTATTTACACATCACGGCAGACAGATTCCCCCTTTTTACACATTACGGTAGACAGCGTCCCCTTTTTACACATCACGGCAGGCAGATTCCCCCTTTTTACACATTACTCCAGGCAGATTCCCCCTTTTTTTACACTTTATGGAAGACAGTCCTCCTTTTTGCACATGTAGAAAGAAAGAAAGAGAAAGAAAGAAAGAAAGAAAGAAAGAAAGAAAGAAAGAAAGAAAGAAAGAAAGAAAGAAAGAAAGAAAGAAAGAAAGAAAGAAAGAAAGAATGAATTATACTTACCCTCTCCGCTGGCTCAGGCTCCTTGGTGCAGCTTCTGGCAGAGATCCCGGGCAGGAGAGAAGGAGGTGGAGGAGGCTGTTCTCCGCCGCTGTGAATGCTGGGATGCGCTTCACAGCAGCGGAAGACAGCCTTTAGTGAAGCAGAGGGACAGCAGCAGCAGCGCCTCAAACAATAACACAGTGCTGCTGCGGCTCCCTCCTCCTCCTTCTCCCCGTACCGCTGCGCTCCTCTCCTCTCTCTCCGGGCGGCTGTGTACTGCGGGCAGCGGTTGCCTGTAGCACACAGCTGCATGTAATGAGTCAGTTTTACTCATTACATGCTTTGGGCCCCTGGACAGTGGCGGGCCCCAGTGCAACGCACTGGTTGCACTGGCGGTAGTTCCACCTCTGCTGAGTGGAAGATAGAACACCCTCTACTGCCCGCGAGACAGAAAAGCTGCCGCTGGAGGATGGGTAGGGGGCCAAGTGCATTGCTGTGCCTAAGGGCCTACATTGCTGTTAAGACAGTCCTGAGTGAATGGGGGAGTGAGGATGAGGCCAGGGGACTTACTGCTGTAGAAGATATATATAGAAGTTATAACACTTCTGCTGTGCCATTCCACACTCGATCTTCCTGCACTAGTGTCTAAATATAACATTGCAGTGAAGTTGGGGCAGGTGTACAGTGCATCCTTGTCCGTGTGTCTCCGGGAATGAAACAGAGTCCTGCCGTCCACAGCAGGACTCTTAGAACTGAACGTGCATTTCACAGTGCAGTCCCTTTATAGATACACCAGTGGAACACAGTAACTTATTGGACGTGGATCATGTGGTTTATTTTTAATTAGTGTGGTTATATGGATATAATAGCACAAACGCATGGATGCTTATAGATCTGCTATCATCAAACTTCCAGGAACTGGAATATGCAGTTCATATCATTAAAGGAATAATACAATTGTGCTCATAAGTTTACATACCCTAGTATAATTTGTGATTTTCTGGCCATTTGTAAGAGAATATGAATGATGACTCACAAACTTTTCTTTCACTCATGGTTAGTGGTTGGGTGAAGGCATTTATTGTCAAACAACTGTGTTTACTCTTTTTAAACCATAATGACAACAGAAACTACCCAAATAACCCTGATCAAAAGTTTACATACCCCAGTTCTTAATACCGTGTATTGCCTCCTTTAACATCAATGACAGCTTGAAGTCTTTTGTGATAGTTATGGATGAGGCTCTTTATTTTCTCAGATGGTAAAGCTGCCCATTCTTCTTGGCAAAAAGCCTCCAGTTCCTGTAAATTCTTGGGCTGTCTTGCATGAACTGCACGTTTGAGATCTACCCAGAGTGGCTCAATGATATTGAGGTCAGGAGACTGAGATGGCTACTCCAGAACCTTCACTTTATTCTGCTGTAGCCAATGACAGGTCGACTTGGCCTTGTGTTTTGGATCATTGTCATGTTGGAACGTCCAAGTACGTCCCATGCGCAGCTTCCGGGCTGATGAGTGCAAATTTTCCTTCAGTATTTTCTGATAACATGCTGCATTCATCTTGCCATCAATTTTGACCAAGTTTCCAGTGCCTTTGTAGCTCACACATCCCCAAAACATCAGCGATCCACCTCCGTGTTTCACAGTAGGAATGGTGTACCTTTCATCATAGGCCTTGTTGACTCCTCTCCAAATGTAACGTTTATGGTTGTGGCCAAAAAGTAAAATTTTGGTCTCATCACTCCAAATGACTTTGTTCCAGAAGTTTTGAGGCTTGTCTCTGTGCTGTTTGGAGTATTGTAAGCGGGATGCTTTGTGGCATTTGCGTAGTAATGGCTTTCTTCTGGTGACTCAACCATGTAGCCCATTTTTCTTCAAATGCCTCCTTATTGTGCATCTTGAAACAACCACACCATTTTTTTTCAGAGAGTCCTGTATTTCAGCTGAAGTTATTTGTGGATTTTTCTTTGCATCCCGAACAATTTTCCTGGCAGTTGTAGCTGAAATTTTTGTTGGTCTATCTGACCGTGATTTGATTTCCACAGAATCCCTCATTTTCCACTTCTTAATTAGAGTTTGAACACTGCTGATTGGCATTCTCAATTGCTTGGATATCTTTTTATATCCCTTTCCTGTTTTATACAGTTCAATTACCTTTTCCCGCAGATCCTTTGACAATTCTTTTGCTTTCCCCATGACTCAGAATCCAGACACGTCAGTGCAGCACTGGATGAAAGATGCAAGGGTCTTTCAGGAGTCCAGAAACTCACTGACCTTTTATACACACACACTGATTACAAGCAAACAGATCACAGGTGAGGATGGTTACCTTTAGTAGCCATTCAAACCCGTTTGTGTCAACTTGTGTGCATGTTATCTGGCCCAAATCTCCTGGGTATGTAAACTTTTGATCAGGGTCATTTGGGTAGTTTCTGTTGTCATTATGATTTAAAAAGAGTAAACACAGTTGTTTGACAATAAATGGCTTCACCCAACCACTAACCTTGAGTGAAAGAAAAGTTTGTGAGTTATCATTCATATGCTCTGACAAATGGCCAGAAAATCACAAATTCTGCTAGGGTATGTAAACTTATGAGCACAACTGAATATAAAATATATATAAAAAAAATACAACTCCATACTTATAGGTGCTTGCTCTTGTGAGGCTAGTAATATAAATCTCATGTGTTTTCCATTAAAAAATGGTGGATGGGCACAGTGGTGCAGAGAGAGTGGGGCAGGGTACAAATTACCTGGACCCAGGGCTGACGGAGGGGCCCAGGTCCTCACCCCACCTCTTACCTGGAACAGTAGCTGCAGCTTTTCTTCTCAGCCCAGCACACTCTGCTGTACGCTGGGCTGCACTGTGGCCAGGGAGGTGCTTACTATAAAAACAATTCTGTCTTTTTTTTCTTAGGGTGCATAACCACACCTCCTGTGATTAGGCCACGCCACCTGAAAAGGACCTGGGCCCAGCCAGGCTCTCTACTGCCCTGGCTGGGAGGCATGCCATGCTCCTGTGAGTGGGTGCTTCTCATGTGCTAGAAATGTCTCCAAAGAGGTGTGGCCATGACCCCACATGCTGTGGTCACACCCCCTACAGGAAGGAAGGTGGGTGCATGGGGGCCCAGGAAGTTGTTGTACCAGGGCCCAGGATTTCTCCTGGCAGCCCTGGATGGGTATATTCTCTGTGCAACCTGTTTTGCTCTGATGTAAAAATGACTATAGTGACAATACAACATCGTGTTCACACCTTGCTGGCAAACACTGTGTAAGAATGTATAGTATCACTGGTTTTGCTACTCTTCTGTTCTGTCTTCAGCCATTTCTTACACAAGTGATGTCTTTATCACAAAAAGCCTATGGACTTCTTTCTGCAGAATATCCCTGATACCCCACTTCCCCCATGCGTGACTTGCACATTGTGCCGGCAAACAGCCACATATGCGCAATAGATGTCTCATGTCATACACCTGGAAGTCCTCACAATACAACCAGTATATACAGTAATTATTACTATGATTGAAAGGTCAATGGGATATATACTTTTATGTACATGATTAATAAAACAATGTATTTTTCTTTAGGGAAATACATATGATTGAGCTTTATTATATGCTTGACAAAGTGGCGATAGACTTCAGTTATACTGTAGAAAATGAGCCAACTTATATTGCGGAAATCTGCACATTTTGCCACCAGGCTGCCACTATTATTTCTGATTATCTCTGCTTGCTTGTGTATGAGACTGTTTAATAGACTGTGTGCTAAGAAGAATTTGGCATCTGGAAGATTTAATAAACCTTGAGCTGAGCTAATCCTCCTCTAGAATATGCTGTTTTTAATATATTTAGAATCTTTGCATCACATATCCTGTCAGTAGTACTATCAACTGCATGTGCACTGTGTGTGTTGGATTCGTTATACTTCTATCTCTGTCTGTGATAGTATCTGAACAAGAACACCATATCACTACAGGGAATTGACTACTATTATTGTAAAAGGATTATGATTCTATAAATGTGATTATCATTTTTATTCTTCATATGCCTGTGTCTCCATTACTGTGTGTCATATTCTTATTCATTGACGTCTTTTGGCAAATTACACCGCTAATACTTTGGGAATTTTTATTTTATTTTCAAAGATCAATAGTGAAAATGCAATGTAAATGTTGAAAACAACAATAATAACAAATTAAGTGGAATGAAACAATGAATAAAAAATGTGAAGTTTGAATTTGGCAAAGTAAATGTATTGCAACATTCAGTTGATTTATTTTAGCATGACAAGAGTTGCAAAATACAAATAGTGTGTCCTTATTTCTCTGCATAAATCTGCAAATTACTGTAATATTAATATATGTGCTTGAGATCTGGCCATTATGCGTTTATACTCTTAATAAAACAAGAAAATAAGGTTATATAACTCTAGCAGTTCTATAGAGGCAACAACCATCGCACAGCAGCATTTTTTCAGCATTTGTCTGTCATAAGCGGGCAGCCGGAGCCGCGATAACACATGGGATCGGACACTTATCTCTGATCGCATGTGTTTTTGCGCAATCACGGGTCTGTTTTCACCCGATGAAAATGGCCTGTACTAGGATACTGCTATAATAACCATTAATAATCGCAATATCTGGCTAATTTCATCAGCCGAAAATGGATCAGAGATAATTCAATACCCCCCAGTCCTAATTTAGCTGCATCGCATAGCAAAATAAATTCAGTTACTCTCTCAGTGGGTGTGGTATGATATATCGACATGCAGAATGTTGACAATAATTAATTTGACATCAGTAGCGGGATGTAGTAATGTCAAGATCGCCAGAGGTACGGGATGCCGGTCAATCTCTTTTTTAGAGGGGAAAACACTTACAAGGCAAACCATGAGGGCATTCTGAGTTGATCGCACGCTGCCAATTTTTCAGTGCGCTGCGATCAGGTATCTTCTGTGCATGCGTATGCACCGCAAAGCGCACGCGCATCGTACGGGTACAATGTGGATTGTTGCTGAGCTATGGATTTAACGAAGAATCCATATGCACAGCCGATCGCAAGAAGATTGACAGAAAGAGGGTGTTTGTGGGTGTCAACTGACCGTTTTCTGGGAGTCATAGGGAAAACGCAGGTGTGTCCGGGCGTTTGGAGGGCGGGTGTCTGACGTCAATTCCGGCACCAAAAAGACTGAAGTGATCGCAAAGGCTGAGTAAGTTCAGACCTACGCTGAAACTACACAAAATGTTTTTGCAGAGCTCGGCTGCACAGGCGTTCGCAAACTTGCAAAGCGAAAATACACCCCCACGTGAGCGGCTACTATACATTTGCACGACTGCTGAAAACAGCTAGTGAGCGGTCAACTCGGAATGAGGGCCCATGTCTTGTAAGTGATTGCCCTTTTAAAAAATATTCGAGTTCGGCCAGAATCCTGCACCTTCGTAATGTTAACATGTTCAGAATGTTGACAAATGACAAGCTGAAATCCACAATAAAGCCACTGACATGATGTTGACTTTCAAAATGATTTCCACACTGATATTTTAACCTTAATTTAACCCTAACTCTAATTTCAGCCTAACCCTAACTTGATCACCAATTCATGTGAACATTATGTCAGTGTTGACACTGTCTATGTAAACATGTAATCTGTCAACACTGTAAGCATGATTATATACTGAATGTTGCCATTGAGGACATGTCATCATGGGCGTAGCTATGGTGGAAGCAGGAAATGCCATTGTTATGGGGACCAGAGGCTTAGGGCAATCGTGACCCAGGGTATATAGTTTCATATCAATTTCCTGGATTTACCTCCTAAGCACTCGGGTCCTACTCACTGCCCAGCCTGAATGGAGTGACATTTCATTTTCAGTGAAAGGTGTGTGTTGCAGATGTTATAATGGTAAAGGAGCATTGGAATGTAGCATAATCTGAACTGGTAACTGTAATGTGGTATAATATGAACTGGAGGGTACTATAATGTTATTCTCTCGCAATGTGCATCCATTGTATAAGACAAATCTACCTTGCCCTTATCAATTTAATGTGCAACATTTGTACATCAAATGAGATTGAATCTGTATATGAAATGCTACAAAGCAGCAGCTGCAGCTTTATTTCTATATCAAGTTCCATTGTACTTCATTTTCAACTTTGTAGATGTTTAAAACTAATTCATGTGCAGTTAAAATTGCAGCCTGGTGTCTCTGGTACAGATTGAGTAGTGTTTTGTTGCTTCTGAGATGCAAACAGAGGGTGATGAGGCTCAGGAGCAAACAGAGGGTGATATGGAGAAGCAGTGCGTGATGAGGAGGGGCAGTGAGTGACAGGCAGAGAGTGAAGATTAGAGCAGACTGGGTATGTGAGGTCTCTGTATGAGGGAGTAAAGAGTGTAAATTGGGTTGGAAAGGTTCCCTGGAACATGAAGGGAAATGATTAGTCAGGGAGGCAAGTAGAAAAAAAGTAAGATAGCATGATAGCTAAGGAGCAGGGCCGTTTCTAGACAATTTGGCTCCCAGTGCGAGATTTCAAAATGCGCCCCCCCCCCCCCCATACAGCCGTAAAAAGAAAAAGCATGCGCGCACCGAAGGCGCGCGCGCTCCCGACAAGGGTGTGTGGCCTGATTAAAATGGGTGTGGTCTCATTAAAGTGGGCGCAGCCTCGTCTGATATCATCACACCCACCACAGGGAAAAAAAAATAAAAATAAAAAAGTCCCCTTTTTACACATTACAGCAGGCAAGTGTCCCCATATTACACAGCGCGACAGGCAGGTGTCCCCATTTTACACAGCGCGGCAGGCAGGTGTCCCCATTTTACAAAGTGCGGTAGGCAGGTATCCCCATTTTAAACAGTATGGTAGGCAGGTATCCCCATTTTACACAGTGCGGCAGGCAGATATCACCATTTTACACAGTACGCAGGCAGGTGCCCCCATTTTACACAGTGCGGCAGGCAGGTATCCCCATTTTACACAGTGCGGCAGGCAGGTGTCCCCATTTTACACAGTCCGGCAGGCAGGTGTCCCCATTTTACACAGTGCGGCAGGCAACCCCATAGGCAGGTGTCCCCATTTTATACAGTGCGGCAGGCAACCCCATAGGCAGGTGTCCCCATTTTATACAGTGCAGCAGGCAACCCCATAGGCTGGTGTCCCCATTTTATACAGTGCGGCAGGCAACCCCATAGGCTGGTGTCCCCATTTTATACAGTGCGGCAGGCAACCCCATAGGCTGGTGTCCCCATTTTATACAGTGCGGCAGGCAACCCCATAGGCAGGTGTCTCCATTTTATACAGTGCGGCAGGCAACCCCATAGGCAGGTGTCCCCATTTTATACAGTGCGGCAGGCATCCCCATAGGCAGGTGTCCCCATTTTATACAGTGCAGCAGGCAACCCCATATGCAGGTGTCCCCATTTTATACAGTGCGGCAGGCAACCCCATATGCAGGTGTCCCCATTTTATACAGTGCAGCAGGCAACCCCATATGCAGGCAGGTTTCAAGTGGGGGGAAGGAAGAGGGAGAAAGAGAGAGAGGATACTTACATCTTCCCGCTCTTCGGTCCCGCCGCCTCACGTCCCTCGCGCCGGCCGCCTCCTCCTTCCATGCGTATCTCCTTATCTCCTCTCCCCGAGCGCTCCTGCTCGGGGGGCGGAGTTTCGCGGAATGACGCGTTTGCGTCGTGACGTCACGACGCAAACGCGTCATTCCGCGAAACTCCGCCCCCCGAGCAGGAGCGCTCGGGGAGAGGAGATAAGGAGTCACAAAGTGCCGCGGCGGCGCCCCGTGCGGTTGCACGGCTCGCCCGCCGCTAGAAACGGCACTGCTAAGGAGATAATACTAGGTAAGAGAGAGAGAGGGAGAGAGAAAGAAAGAAAGAAAGAAAGAAAGAAAGAAAGAAAGAAAGAAAGAAAGAAAGAAAGAAAGAAAGAAAGAAAGAAAAAAGAAAGAAAGAAAGAAAGAAAGAAAGAAAGAAAGAAAGAAAGAAAGAAAGAGAGTGAGTGTATGCTCTGATAGAGGAACTAACTTTTCACTCACTCCACAAAGATTCTTGTACATGCAAAGAAGCAGGTGCCAGGCAGCAATACTGAGTCTGGGGGAGGAGCTGAGAAGAGAGGCGAGAAGAAAGGAGAGAGCAGTCTGTCCTCCTCAGGCTGGGCACGCACTGATGTCATCCATGTCTTTCTCTGCTGCTCAAGTTCAGCAGTGCATCAAAATAAGTATGCCAAGGGCTGCACTGCAAGCTGTTACTGTATCTGGGGGAAGGCATTGAGAGGGGGGAGAAGGGACAGAGTGGCCCTTCCGCTCCTCAAGCTGGTCTTGGACCGCAACCGCTGTCAATCACAATGTTTAGCCTCTGCGTACAGGCCAGGGCAGGCAGCTGCTGCATTGAGTCTGGGGCACTGGCAGCGGCCAGCGCAGAGGCATATAATGAGTCAGTGTGACTCATTGTAATGCTGGTGGCTGTGGGCCACTTTACTGCAGCAGGCCCCGCTGCAATGCACCAGCTGCACTGCCGGTAGTTCCTCCTCTGCATTGCAGAAAGTCATCTATCAGGCCTGATCATTGGTGGGAGGTTCTTGCCAGTTCTGAATATTTCACCTACTCTTCATGCTAGCCACATGACAACGGGAGGAAGTAAGAGTGTATTCTTAGCCTAGATCCACACAATTTTCAATCTTCATCTTGAAGATTAACTTCTATAAACTTGCCTGTTTTCAGTTCATATTTTCTGGAAAATTGATTAACTGCTATCATTCCAGCAGATGTTCAAAAATAATTTGCCTTGTGCCAAGTTAAAGGAAATCCATGATGACTTATGATTATCTCTTGTGTACATTAAAAAAATGCTGCCTTTCTGCAAAGCTATGCCCTGACCAGGGGCGGATCCAGAAAAAAATTACAGGGGGGGGGGGGGGGGGGGGCACCATAAGGGGCGTGGCTTCGTTGGAATGGGCGTGGCTTCGTTGGAATGGGCGTGGCATTGCAGGATAAGACTACCTTATACCCCAGTTTTGCAACCTGCACGCCCAGACGTTGGCCACCACAGGAAAGAAAAATAATCCTGATTCATGCCCCTTACATTATTTGTCATTTTTCCTCCTTATAGTAATGCCCAGTATACATTATGCCACATACTGCAATGGCCCTTAGACATTATGCCACACACAATAATGCACATGACACAGTATGCACACACCGTAATGCTCCCGACACATTATGCCACACACCGTAATGCCCCCGACACATTATGCCACACACTATAATGCCTGTGACACATTATGACAGGAATTGCAATGCCCGTTATACATTATGCTACACACTGCACTGCCCCTGATACATTATAGCACATACAATGTCTGTGACACATTATGACACACACTGCAATGTCCGTGATACATTATACCACACACTACAATGCCCGATACATTATAGCACATACAATGCCTGTGACACATTATGCCACACACTGCAATGACCTTGAGACATTATACCACAATGCCCGTGATATAGTATACCATACACCGTAATGCCTGTGACACATACCGCAATGCCCGTTATACCCTATGCCACACACCGCAATGCCCGTTATATATTATGCCACACTGCAATGACCCTGAGACATTATACCACATACCACAATGCCCGTGATATAGTATACCACACACTGTAATGCCTGACACATTATGACACACCGCAATGTCCGTGATACATTATGCCACACACTGCAATGACCCTGAGACATTATACCACATACCACAATGCCCGTGATATAGTATACCACACACCGTAATGCCTGACACATTATGACACACACCGCAATGTCCGTGATACATTATGCCACACACTGCAATGACCCTGAGACATTATACCACATATCACAATGCCAGCGATATAGTATACCATACACCGTAATGCCTGTGACACATTATGACACACACCGCAATGTCCGTGATACATTATGCCACACACCGTAATGCCCATTACACATTAAGTCCTACAGTAAGGCTTCTAATTACTTTTCAAATACCTGCTCGTTGTCAGGGGTTTCATGCACTGGGTGTCATGCTCGTTGCCAGGGGTTTCATGCTCTTGGTTCCATGCACGGTGCCAGGGGTTTTCATGCTCAGGGTGTCATGCTCGTTGCCAGGGGTTTCATGCACTGGGTGTCATGCTCGTTGCCAGGGGTTTCATGCACTGGGTGTCATGCTCGATGCCAGGGGTTTCATGCACTGGGTGTCATGCTCGTTGCCAGGGGTTTCATGCACTGGGTGTCATGCTCATTGCTAGGAGGTAGTCCTTGTTGCTAGGGCTGTGCTCCCAGTGCCACATATGTCCCCAGTGCCAGATATTCCCCCACGGTGCCAGGTACTCACATGCCCCCAGTGCCAAATATAGCCCCCCCCATGTGCCAGGTACACATATACCCCCCCAGTGCCACATATGCCCCCAGTGCCAGATATTCCCCGACAGTGCCACATATGCCCCCAGTGCCAGATATCCCCCCCAGTGCTATATATGCCCCAGTGCCAGATATTCCCCCCCAGTGCCACATATGCCCCCAGTGCCAGATATTCCCCCCCCAGTGCCACATATGCCTCCAGTGCCAGATATTCCCCCCCAGTGCCATATATGCCCCCAGTGCCAGATATTCCCCCCAGTGCCATATATGTCCCCAGTGCCAGATATTCTCCCCCCCCCTCCCTGCCAAATATGCCCCCAGTGCCAGATATTCCCCCCCAGTGCCAGATATGCCCCCTCAGTGCGTTCCCCCCGCGCTTCCTCCGCCGCCGCCGCCGCTCCCCCCGCTCCCCTGCTGTTAGCTGGGACACGGAGGGCACAGCGCACGCCTCCCTGTGTCCCTCCTGGGTCTCCGGCGGCCGCGGGTCACTCTAATGAAAGAAGTGCTCACGAACGGCACTTCCTTTATGAGACCCGCGGCCGCCGGAGACCCAGGAGGGACACAGGGAGGCGTGCGCTGTGCCCTCCGTGTCCCTCCTAACAGCAGCGGAGGAAACGAGACCGCAGACTGACATGCGGACGCTCATCCGCATGTCAGTCTGCACTAAATCAGTGGCGCCCCCGCAGCCCCTCGCCCCCAAGCCACCGTGAGGGCTGCGGGGGCAGTAGTTACGCCACTGTAAAACATCCTTCAGGACCAGCAGCAGCAGCCTCATGTCGGGTGGGTGCGCCGCGGCGTGCGCACAAAAGAAAATAAAAAAAAAAATACAAAAATCAACTAAAAATGACAGGGGGGGCACGTGCCTTGGTCCCCCCCCCCCCCCCTAAATCCGCCACTGGCCCTGACCAGTTAGTTCCACCCAAACTACATGTTGGTCCACCAGATACTGAATTTCTGTCTGTCGCAGTGTGTGATTAAAGTGGGTATTCTACTGAGAATGCTGTTATGATCCTAAAGACTCATCTCTTCAGACATGCATGTAATCGGAACATATAATATCTCACCACTCACTTGATCTTGGTCTGATCAGAACTTTCCCATCACTTCTCCTATTTCCTTACAAAGTCTGTAATTTTACATGTTCTCTCCTCGCTAATTCCTCTATAGCAGGGTGCTTATCCCTATTGGATTTCCATGATTGTGTTAAAATTAAGTAATTGTTATAATTTTCTGTATGTACTACTTAGTCTATAGCAAAGTGGCATATTATAAATCAATAATAATGTCTCTCGTCATGCCTTGTGTACATCATTTTTGCTGGTACTAGACCTTACATTTGTCATCCAACCTACTGCTAGGTCCCATGAGAATCGCTGGCTGTGTACACTTTGGATGCACCGGAGCTGCATTATTATTTATGCCTTTATAAGGATTTATTTTAGCTATATTTGTCTTTTCACAAAACCTGTAACTTTATTGAGCACTGATGAAAATATATTTGTGAAAAAAGGCATTTAGTCTTTAGGTCCCTTTTTAACCTACATAGAGTTACCACCATTTCTCCACAGCCTGCATCGCCAGTGGGTAAAGCAATCTAAGCTGTGGCTAGAGAGACATTAGAACGAAGTGAAACACTTGCATATAGAGGCCTCAGATGTCTGCAATAGAGCAGACGCATACACTAACTCTCCCAAGTCCTCAGGCAAGGCATCGTTCCTGCCCTGACAGGCCAGGATAAATATTTCATGAAGCCAGAGTGGAAGAGCTTTTAAAAAATTTAAACAGCGCAAGGGAGCGTAACAAGCTGGGCACGCTCACATAACAGTTTTTTTTAACCACAGCCAGAATGACAAACAAATCATTGCAGGAGAGGGCAAGAAAAAGAGAAATTACAGGTTTCTGTAAGAAAGAGTTCAAAGGAAATTCAGACGTAAGAAGCTTGTATGTGTTGCATTAGATCCTACAGTATGTTGATAGTTAGCTGTCTCTTTGTTTTACAAAAATATACAAACAAACACTGTGCTCCCCGCAAATGTCAGCAAAGGGGGCGAATTGCCGCCATGTTTAAATGTCGGCAACAGCAGCCCATTTTGCATCCTTCACCCCAGACCTGATTTTCACCCCTTTCCGTCAAAAGTACTTACTACCCTATAGTAAAGTGCGGCAGGCAGTGGCGGCTCCAGAGGTGGTACTGCAGCGCAGTTCAAAATTCAAACAGAGGAGCCAACACCAACTGTCAGTAAATCCTGGATGGTGATATTTGGCAGTGTTTGGTGTGGCAGTTGGTGTGGTTTCCCTATTTGAATTTTATACTGCGTTGTAGTCCTACTTCTTGTGGCAGGTCTCACGTTAGTATGGCTGTACGAATTCATTCGCTCACAATTCAGTTCCTCCCACTGTGTACTAAATAAGGAATTGCAGCCCACTAAAAGCATTTAGCTACTGTACCTGCAATGATTTAAATTCTTAGCGCCAGTAAATTGCTTTCAAGATAAGAAATTTCACTACCTATACATGCTACCAATCCATGCATATAAAAGCATCTCGTACTGTACCTAGAGAGTTCTTGAAGTACACTTTCATAATATTTACAGCACATCTTAATTAATTGCACTACAGTTCTAATTAGATCAAAGAAAGAACTAATCATTAATTAGGGAAATCTTATAATTGGTTTTATATTTTGTTATTTATATTTCGCCATTATTTTCAAATGTTATTGCTACTTCACCTTCCTGTGCAACAAATTGCCAAACAATTCCTACTGGGTGTCAATATCTATATAGAAGCATGGAATTTCCTGAGTACTGGAACAAAAACGCAAGGGTTCTATTTAAGACTCATCATAAATTTTCCACAGGAACTAACATCTCTCCTCATTGCTATTCAAAGCAATAACAGACATGGGGCTGGATGTAATAGCGCCTGATTTCGGCGACAGTGCGGTATGCCGGCAGGACTTGGGCGTTTTTTTAAATTGGCGATCATGTACAAGGCTAAACCATGCCTTGTACAAAAAAAAAGTCAGAGTTTGGCGAGCATCCCTCACGGCTGCCGAACACAGGTGCTATCACTTCCGGGCCTAGATATCAGGACTATTTACCATTATTTTCAGTCCCAATCAGCAGCTGTCCTGTCAAATAGTAAAATCTACTCTTGGAGTGTTTTGGAGAGATTCTGTTTTACTCTATGATAGTTTTCCACAGGGAAAAGCTCTTCTGAGACTGTTAAAGACCAACATTCCAAAAGAATTTGGAGAAATAAAGTTTAATAAATGGATCACTGAATGTGCCAATCAAACAGTTTGAAAAAACAAGTGACTGAGGGGCTCATCAAGGTAGGTATTTCTGTAATGTGCATGTGCAACAAAAATTCACATGCATACGTCTATACAGTTATATAGCGTAAATTATTTTCCATATCATTGGCCAAGTGCTGTAGAGCATACAGTATATGCATCCATAAAGCAACCTTTTAGGTGGCATATCACTTGCAGGTGCTTTAGAGCTAATGCAATATCATCAGCATTATCTAACTTAGAGATTACAAAAACTTTTCTCGTTGCTGCCCCTTTGGTCCCATAAATTTATTCCATCGCCCCCTCAACCTTTGAGACCATTACCATTTGAATAGAAGGGCTGGTAATCAGATTTGGGGGGTTGCAGAAAGAGGCACAGCGTTTGCCTTCTAAACACAGAGAGTGACAGGGGAGGCCCCTGCAACTCTCACACACTGTCTGAGATCGAGCCAGTTCCATGTGACTCAGGGGCAGATGTATTAACCTGGAGAAGACATAAGGAAGTGATA
Source organism: Pseudophryne corroboree (assembly GCF_028390025.1). Taxonomy (NCBI): domain Eukaryota; kingdom Metazoa; phylum Chordata; class Amphibia; order Anura; family Myobatrachidae; genus Pseudophryne; species Pseudophryne corroboree. The sequence goes on along the minus strand of NC_086445.1, from coordinate 474,726,144 downwards.
AACCAGTGATATGTGCAAGGTGATAAATGAACCAGTCAATCCGCTCCAATATGTAAATTAACAGTTAGGATCTGATTGACTGCTGCCTTTATCACCTTGCACATTTCACTGGTTTATCACTTTCTTATGCCTTCTCCAGGTTAATACATCTGCCCCTCAGTACTAGAGATATGCGGCTGGCACTTTTCATGTTTTGTGTTTTGGTTTTGGTTCTAATTCCACTTTCCTGTTTTGGTTTTGGCTTGGTTTTGCCAAAACCACCCTTTCGTGTTTTGGTTTTGGATCTGGATGGTTTTTGAAAATGACATAAAAACAGCTAAAAATCACAGAATTTTGCTCCTATAGTATTATTAACCTCAATAACAATAATTTCCACTCATTTCCAGTCTATTCTGAACACCTCACACCTCACAAAATTGTTTTTAGGCCAAAGGGCTGCACCGAGGTTGCTGGATGACTAAGCTAATCGACACAGGTGGACATCACAAACACCTGGCCCATCTAGGAGTGGCACTGCAGTGTCAGACAGGGGGGCAGACATAAAAAGAAAGGCCCCAAACAGCACATCATGCAAAGAAGAAAAAGAATTGCAATAAGGTAGTTGTATGACTAAGCCAAGCGAAACAAACAATTGGCCCATCTAGACGTGGCACTGCAGTGGCAGACAGGAGGGCAGATATAAAAAGAAAGGCCCCAAACATCACATCATGCAAAGAAGAAAAAGAATTGCAATGAGGTAGTTGTATGACTAAGCCATGCGACACAAACAATTGGCCCATCTAGGCGTGGCACTGCAGTGTCAGATAGGAGGGCAGATATAAAAAAAAGGCCCCAAACAGCACATCATGCAAAGAAGAAAAAGAATTGCAATGAGGTAGTTGTATGACTGAGCCAAGTGACACAAACAATTGGCACATCTAGGCGTGGCACTGCAGTGGCAGACAGGAGGGCAGATATAAAAAAAAGGCCCCTAACAGCAAATGATGCAAAGAAGAAAAAATGTGCACAGAGGTTGCTGTATGAGTAAGCTAAGCGACACAACCTCCTTGCCCATCTAGTAGTGTCACGCAGTGGCTGAATGTTGAGAGTGGGCCGCAATTGTTTGGTCCACTGACAGCATCTCCAGCACGCTCAGGTCACTTTTAAAAAAATCTGCAATTGGTGGACTTATACGGCAGTACTCCAGGACTAATACAGCAGTACCCCTGGACTCATATGGCAGTGTCACACAGGATGGCACTTTTCAAAAACTAGGCCCCAAACAGCACCTCATGCAAAGATGTCGAAGAGGTGCAATGAGGTAGCTGTATGACTAAGCCAAGCGACACAAACAATTCCAAGTGGAATTATATTTCCAAATCACTGGAATTATATATCCAAATCACTGGAATTAATTGGCAAAATCACTGGAATTATACGTCCAAATCACTGGAATTAATTGGCGAGATCACTGTAATTATACGTCCAAATCACTGGAATTAATTGGCAAGATCACTATAATTATACGTCCAAATCACTAGAATTAATTGGCAAAATCACTGTAATTATACATCCAAATCACTGGAATTAATTGGCAAGATCACTGGAATTAATAATTATACGTCCAAATTACTGGAATTAATTGGCAAAATCACTGGAATTATACATCCAAATAACTGGAATTAATTGGCAAGATCACTGTAATTATACGTCCAAATCACTGGAATTAATTGGCAAGATCACTGTAATTAATAATTATACGTCCAAATCACTGGAATTAAATGGCAAAATCTCGCTATCGCCTACCTAGTGAAATGGAATCTAGATGGAATTTGGTACCGGGGACACAATACCTCCATCAATTGTCTAAATCCCATTGCACTAATGGTAGATACCGGATGCATGTCTAACACCAACATAAGTGTCAAGGCCTCAGTCATGAGGGCTTCCATTGTCATGTGAAGCTGAACCACTAGTCATGAACATAGGCCAGGGCCTCAGCTGTTCCTTGCCACTTCGTGTCGTAAATGGCATATTGGCAAGTTTACGTTTCTCCTCAGACCATTTAAATTACTTTTTTTGGGTCTTTTTACTGAACTTTGGCTTTTAGGATTTTACATGCCCTCTACTATCACAATGGGCATTGGCCTTGGCAGAGGACGTTGAGGGCATTTCATCATCTATGTCATGGCTAGTGGCAGCAGCTTCAGCACTAGGAGGAAGTGGTTTTTGATCTTTCCCTATTTTATCCTCCAAATGTTTGTTCTCCATTAGTTTTCTGGAGTTATATAACACAATATGCGTCACAAGAGAGCGTACCCCTACACCTCACAGGGCAAACACTAAAAATTATTTGGATTAAATATTAATAACTCCTTTATTTGGAGTGAATAATATACAGCACAGGATAGCACCACTGATCTTATATGGCAGCACCACTGGACTGGATTTATACGTAATTATATGGACTTATATGGAATTATACAGCAGGATAACTGGAACTATACGGAAGTGTCACGGGAATTATATGTTGTGCATGTCTTGTTTATTGCTGTGTTGTTTATGACATCACTCCCCAACCTCTCCTTTTCTACTCTGCATTCCTCATCTTGCCAATTTTAGCAGAGGAGTGTTTGAAGATTTTTTTCCCTAACTAGAAGGTCACAATTGAATACTTGGTCTCAATGGGTTTGATGTAAGGATTGTTGGACATTCCTACTGTGGGATTGTTTATTGAGAGGGTTGCTAAAGCAGCATGATGTATCCCAGATTTTGATGGTTCATTTAGGAGTTAACAATCTAGTTAAGAGGTCTTTCTTGGATTTGCATCTCACTATTGTGATGGATTTTGGGTGTTTGGCCTGGAAGTGGTGTCAGTTTGTTTGATCGCACATGGTTCCCATGCTGGTGTGGCATGATATTCAAGATGTTGTTGCTATTGAAAAGGCCCGTTAGAAAATTATTGCAGCAGTTTCCAAATTTCTCATGGCTCATGGGGGTTCCCAATCCTTTGATCTGTTTCCACTTCGAATATAGGGCACATGAAGTGCATTTTAGTGTGGAGGGATTGAGTAGGTTCTTCACAGTTTAGGCTAGCAAGTGTATGATGTTGGTGCTGCAGTTCTGTAACCAACCCTCCCATTTGGTGGGAAAGTACAGTGGACAGTAAACAGGGTGCACATTTAGAGTTGTAAGTTCAAAGTTGTATTTATAACTATGTTGTGTACTTAATTTTGAATCTACATCACCTTTATGGGGCAGGTCCTCCACGCAATAGTAGTCAAGTTTACAAGAGGGACACCTATTTATTTGTTGTGCTTTTAACACGTCAGTCTGTGCTCATAATGTAATGCAGGTTTATTTAGGTTGCAGTGCATTGTAGGTTTTTGTTGTTTTCTTTTTCATCCTTACCTGGCTACTGTACCATGCATTGTTTAATACATGTATTTTTATTTGTTTCTTTTTATTTAATAACTGACCAAATTAGAATCTAACATTTTTCGTCCATGTTTTTATTTTAGTAAATGTTTTATTCGTTTGTGTTATTAATTTGTGTGATTAGCATTGAGCCGAAAGTAGGTTTACATTTAAAAAAAAGAAACAACTCAATTGTCCAGTAATGTGTTTCCCACACAAAATAACCACAGTAGTGCTGAGCATTAACATTGTAGCCACATTGTATAATTGTAGAATTTATTTCCATAATCCACAATACAGTGCATTTTAAAACTCCCTTTTGTTTGCATTTCATTTTCTGTCTATTATCTACTGTTTATGTTGTGCCCTTGAATATTTGCACCAGTATCTAGCATGATGAACACTGATCATTTTAAATTGAACTGTGCTTGTTCTTTACAATCTGTTGTGTATGTTGTACTTCTTCATGCCCTTTTCTGAACATTTTAGAGTGTGCTAAGTTACTGTCAAGCTTAGACTATAAATAAGCCTGCAAGTAATGATGGAATGCATGTTAAACTTACAGAATAACTGAAGAGGATCTAAGATAAACCAGTGTACTTTCTGTTCCAGCACTGTGAATCTTAGTATAGCATACCAAATGAAGTCAATGCTGCTTAAAAATTAAAAGCAGTTGCAAATTTATTTTGCTAGTTGGTAATAATACAGCACTGTTTGCCTTTGCATACATTGATGTGCACATTAATGAGAGAAGAAAATACACTTCTGATTTGACTGTATATCAGGGCATAACTTGCTTTGCTTTGACCTTAAAAACAATCTACAGTCAGGCAATTATTGCTGTTATGTAAATCATGCTACTTTATTTATTACATATAAAGATGCGGCTGAGGTCATTTTATGTCAACTGGTTTACAACTAGCCGCGCATGTGTATAACGCATTTGTGGGATCATATGCAGCCATGAAATCCTACAGATAGTGGGTGCGTGAGCAATGCTAGTCGCGGTAAATGACTTGTGATTGCCACGGCTAGCGGCAAAGATGGCGGTGGACACATCTGAAGAGTGGAATTAATTTTTATTTCCAATTAGAAATTAGACTTATGTCTAATCTACTGTTTACTCAAAATGTGTCATTGATGGGGATAGGAATGACAAAGAAGTAGCGCCAATCTTTTTCTTTTTTGCTGAAAGAATGCAAGCTTGACATACACTAAACATAAAAGATGAGATTTAATAAAAGAACAAATGTAGAAAATTTAGAAAACATGCTCAAGGCACTAGTCAAGCATAATGAAACGTAATGAGAAAAAATTGCATAGAGGTTGGTCTTGTATCCATGGTTCTATTACTTTAGATTCCTGCTGCTCTACATGTCCAGAACCTGAAATTCCAAATGGAAATAGGAATAATTTTACATATTTTTATCTGCAGTATAACATTTATTGTGAAGATAAAATTGGATTCCATCTATACCCTTAAATGTAAGCACATAATATGACAATACACAGTATATCTTTATATCAAATATATTGGAAGGGGATGGCAATTTGAGATGAATAATTAAGAACCTCTGGATGTCTTTTAGCGAGGCTTAGTGCCAGACTTTATTTAAAGCCACAGAGATTGGATAATGTTCTGTAATTGCTCTAAAACTTGCATATATACAGACACATAATTCTAATCAGTTCTCCAGCAACTGTAACACTAATATGTGATAACAGAAGCTACAAATATTTAGGCATACCTCCAACCCATCCCAAATTCAGCGGGACAGTCCCAGTTTTTGGCTACTGTCCCTCTCTGTCACCGCTGCTCTGCATGGCAGAGAGGGTACTTTCACACAGTGCAGAAAGAGGCTGGGAGTTGTTCAGCAGCTCCCAGAGCACTGGGAAAGCTAGACAAGTCCCCTGCATGGTGAGAAACAGGAACAAGACCACATGTCAAACAGCCAGAACATCATGCACCAGGGAGCGTGGCCCCACAGACCCAAAGTCGTGCTGCCTTTAGAGCACACTCATGCAAATTCCCGGGAGGCAATATTCAAGAATAGTCAGGTATGCATAGGAGCCCAGATATGCAATCTGCAGTAATTATGGGTGCACATATCTTGGTTGGATCTCTACTTGTGACTGAGTGGATGTCACAGTGTGGCAATGGGGCACGGCATTGACAGGCTATTCTGAGATGAGCATATGCAGAGATCTGTGCACGTTCTGTTGGTTCTCAGGATAGGGCTGGTCCAAATGTGTGCTGCTGCTGCTGCTGCTGCTGATGATGATGATGATGACTACTTTTACCAGCATATGGATGGGAGTGGTGCTCTCATATAAATGCATCCGACTCTGAATACAGTAGGGGGAAATCAAATTTTGAAAAGTCGGTTGGGTGTCTGTTTTTTCCTGTCTGTTAGGTAGGAAAAAACAGACACCCAACTGACTTTTCAAACATTTGAATTTCCCCCACTATGTGCACCAATCATTTTTGGACCCCCAGTTACAGGACCAGGGTTGATATGTAGGGTGACCTTGTAGAATGAAAGTGAGGTTTTTTTTAAATAAATATAAAATATTTTATGGTTTAATTTACCATTTCAATAGGCAAGAAATATTAACAACATGTGGTTTGTGCTATCTTGTCTGAAAATATCAGTTTGTCATGCAGTTTGGCAAATAACTGCATAACGCATAAAATGGTGTTCACATTGGGATTGAGATTTAACTCTTTTGATTTAAAATGATGCAGGCTGGTGTGTGGTTTGGTCTTTAGTAATCACAGCACATGAAAACCAAAGGTTTGATGAAACTGCGTGCTTGTAAATCTCCACCAATGTGTAGTAAAAGCAATTGATTTGCCTATATGTAATTGTTCTCTGGACTAAACTTTGCTGACCAATAAATAGGAATAGGAATTCCCAGCTCTCTTCTTCAATTTCTGGATATATTTCCTCAGGATTCTATTAATAAATAAAGAATCCATATGGGAGTTTGGTTGTTTTAGATACGAAATATAAAAAAAACCTTTTGAGCTTTATATAGTCCTCCATTAATAAATAAAAGCAAATAATAAAACCCGATCAAATAGTCTTGCCATTCATTTTGAAAAACACTGTGGCTTAATAAATCGGTGTGCCTTTCTGGTATTCTGTAGCTTTATAAAATGTTAGATATGTACTGCCTGTACTAAGGTACATATTGTAGTAACATTAATGAGCATTGCTTCCCCTTGTATTCAGAAACAGTAAATGGAAGGAGATGTAGAAAACCTTCTAAAGAAGACAAGTGGAAAAGTTGCCCTAAGCAATCAAGTAATTTGTAGTTATTATTTATAAAGTAAAAAATAATAGCTAGAAGTTGATTGGTTACTAAAGACAACTTCTTCACCTGCCCGCTTTAGAAGGTTTGCTATATTTTCCCTTTTGGTGTGTGGGCAATAGGTGTGTATACAAGTTGTTGGATGAGTTTTGATAAAAGTGGAGGTAACACAGAGCAATAGCTTTTGGCACTGGAAGGATTAGAAAAACATTCTCCAGGAATTGGGTCATTAATCTAAGCTTGAGGGGAAAAAAAGAATAGATTGAATATTTTTGAATAGGTGGGAAAATAAAAATGAGGAGAGCACAAACAAGCTCGGGCGGCATGTGTCGGGTGGCATGTGAAGCCGCTACTCGGGATCCGGCAAATCAGCTGTGTTAGGCGGCAGCTGAAATCACTACCAGAGACTTATTAACTGGAGAGGTTGGGCGGCATATGAAACTACCTATTGAGACGTGGTAACCAGCTATGTTCAGCGCAATCTGAAACCAGGGTACTCCACTGGACGGCATGTGAAACCACCATTTGGGACGGGGTAACCAGCTATGCTCAGCGTTATCTGAAATCAGGGTATTCCACCGGGCGGCACATGAATTTACTACCTGAAACGGGGTAACCTGCTATGTTCAGCGGCATGTTAAAATGCCATTTGAAATAAGAATATTGAGCTGCTGATGAATGGGCAGGGTGATTTAAGACTTGGCAACGAATTGGCAGCATTTCAGCCGCAGGTTGCAGCGTGGTGTATATACATCTTTTTAATCATTTAAATTTTCCATGCCCACGGGTTCTCAGTGTCCTGCCTCCCTTTTAAAAAAACAGCTTTTCATTCACAAATTGTGTTTAAGAAATAGGAGGGTGGATGAACTGCCCAGGACTATGATTTTCAGGACAGCTCTTCTTTCATGTGCTCTTGGGTGGTAATATGCTACGGATCACACTTACAAAGACATATTATTATATTAATTTATTAAGTGATCTTTAGCCAAACTGAGCACAGAATATTCACTGGTATACCAGGTTCATACACTTCCTTTCCTATTTCACAGGTATTCCACCGGTCCCCGCGGCGCTTTGCAGCCCTGCAATGCCTATGGCAACAGGTCTGCTCTAACACCAGAGACGGAGACACAAGGGGATACTGTGGCTTTTTTTCTATCAATCCATCAGTACCCCTACTCTCACCCTTCTTCAGCTCTTTTGATGAGGATGGGCAGCAGATGGGGGTAACCGTATATTGGATTGTACTATTTCTCTCTATTTTTCACACAATAGCCTGAAATAACTTACAGTAATTAAGAAAATTGAGGCCCTATGGGAATAATTCAATAGAGGTGCACCTATGGTCTCAGGTTATCAAATACTTTTCAGACAGATCACACTGGTACAACGGTGAAAGCTAAGGTGACATCTGACCCTCACCGCATACCATATGGGATCAAGTCCGGATATATGGTCTTGCATGTGATGATTGGCAGTTTCATATGTTTTCTCATCTGAATTGAATAAGGAGGGAAATGTTCGCTTGTGAAAAAAATGACATTCCACAATAATCATTGGAGATGATATGTTTCATGGCAATATATGATGTGTGATTGTTACAAGTTTTTCCATAAAAAATTGTGAGGCCGCTTGAGGCCTGATTTAGATTTATTAGGGAAACTTGTTGGAGAGAAATCCAGCTTTGCAACAATCTGCCATTTGGCAATTTAGTTTCATGTGAGCTGAGAATGAGCTCAGGAGCATTGCAGAGCTAATAAAGTGATATGCAATATGTAAATTTTGAGAAATGTTTAGGAAGTGGTTTTAAATTAAATGCCACTATATGATGTGTATATACTGGAATTTAGCCATATGACATATGCATGATTACACTGAGTGTCCGCCTCAACGATGATTGTTGTCTTAAAGACACATGCTAAACATGTATTGTTTTCATCAGCAACCATAGTGTTTTGAAATTACTCAGCTTTGCAACAATCTGCCATTTGGCAACTTAGTTTCATTCAAACTGAGAATGAGCTCAGGAGCATTGCAGAGCTGACATAGTGATGTGCAATATGTAAATTGTGGTTAGCAGTGGCGTAACTACTGCCCCCGCAGCCCTCGCGGTGGCTTGGGGGCGAGGGGCTGCGGGGGCGCCGCCACTGATTTAGAGCAGATTGACATGCGGACGAGCGTCCGCATGTCAGTCTGCTGTCTCCTCTCCCTCCCTGCTGTAACGGGACACGGAGGGCACAGCGCGCCGCGCGCGCCTCTCCAGTGTCCATCCTGCGTCTCCGTCCGTCTGGTATAATAATGGAAGTGCCGTTCGTGAGCTCTGATTGGCTCACGAACCGGGACTTCCTTTATTAGACCAGAGAGACGGAGATGCAGGAGGGACATGAGAGAGGCGCGCGCTGTGCGCTCCTTGTCCCTCCTTCACAGCAGCGAGGGGGGGGAGACACTGAGGGGGCATATATGGCACAGGGGACACTGAGGGGGCATGTATGGCACTGAGGGGGCATGTATGGCACAGGGGGCATATATGGCACTGAGGGGGCATGTATGGCACAGGGGGCATATATGGCACTGAGGGGGCATGTATGGCACAGGGGGCACTGAGTGGGCATATATGGCACTGAGGGGGCATGTATGGCACAGGGGGCACTGAGGGGGCATATATGGCACTGGGGGGGCACTGAGGGGGTATATATGGCACTGGGGGGGAAGTGGGGCATATATGGCACTGAGGGGGCATATATGGCACTGGGGGGGTACTGAGGGGGATATATGGCACTGCATGTGTACCTGGCACATGGGGGGGGGCTATATTTGGCACTGGGTGCACGTGAGCACCTGGCACTGTGGAGGAATATCTGGCACTGGGGGCATATGTGGCACTGGGGTCATGTGAGTACCTGGCACCGTGGGGGAATATGTGGCACTGGGGACATATGTGGCACTGGGAGCACAGCCCTAGCAACAAGCACTACCCCCTAGCAACGAGCATGACACCCAGTGCATGAAACTCCTGGCAACGAGCATGACACCCAGTGCATGAAACTCCTGGCAACGAGCATGACACCCAGTGCATGAAACACCTGGCAACGAGCATGACACCCTGAGCATGAAAACCCCTGGCACCGTGCATGGAACCAAGAGCATGAAACCCCTGGCAACGAGCATGACACCCAGTGCATGAAACCCCTGGCAACGAGCAGGTAATTTAAAAGTAATTAGAAGCCTTACTGTAGGACTTAATGTGTAATGGGCATTACGGTGTGTGGCATAATGTATCACGGACATTGCGGTGTGTGTCATAATGTGTCACAGGCATTACGGTGTGTGGCATACTATATCACGTGCATTGTGGTATGTGGCATAATGTCTCAGGGGCATTGCAGTGTGGCATAATGTATAACGGGCATTGCGGTATGTGTCACAGGTATTATGGTGTATGGTATACTATATCACGGGCATTGTGATATGTGGTATAATGTCTTAGGGTCATTGCAGTGTGTGGCATAATGTATCACGGACATTGCGGTATGTGTCATAATGTGTCGGGCATTACTGTGTGTTGTATACTATATCACGGGCATTGTGGTATGTGGTATAATGTCTCAGGGTCATTGCAGTGTGTGTCATAATGTGTCACAGGCATTGTATGTGCTATAATCTATCAGGGGCATTGCAGTGTATAGCATAATGTATAACGGGCATTGCGATTCCTGTCGTCATGTGTCACAGGCATTACGGTGTGTGGCATAATGTGTCACAGGCATTACGGTGTGTGGCATAATGTGTCACAGACATTGTATGTGCTATAATGTATCAGGGGCATTGCAGTGTGTAGCATAATGTATAACGGGCATTGCGATTCCTGTCGTCATGTGTCACAGGCATTACGGTGTGTGGCATAATGTGTCACAGGCATTACGGTGTGTGGCATAATGTGTCACAGGCATTACGGTGTGTGGCATAATGTGTCGGGGGCATTATGGTGTGTGCATATTGTGTCATGTGCATTATTGTGCGTGAAATAATGTCTAAGGGCCATTGCAGTATGTGGCATAATGTATACTGGGCATTACTATAAGGAGGAAAAATGACAAATAATGTAAGGGGCATGAATCAGGATTATTTTTCTTTCCAGTGGTGGCTAACGTCTGGGCGTGCAGGTTGCAAAACTGGGGTATAAGAAAGTCTTTTCCTGCAATACCAGGCCCCTTTATGCAAAGCCACGCCCATTCCAACAAAGCCACACACCCTTTTTGGTGGCGCGCACCTTCGGCGCGCGCATGTTTGTCCCTTTCATAGTGCCAATTATGGGGGATGGGGGATTGGGGGGTGGGGGGGGCGCCGAAGATTTTTTTGGCTTGGGGGAGAAAAACTTCTAGTTACGCCACTGGTGGTTAGGAAGTGGTTTAAAATTAAATGCCACTGCATGATGTGTATAAGATCTTTTTCCTCTGCAATTTAACCAGATGACATGTGTATGGTTACACTGAGTGTTCGCCTTAACAATGATTGGTAGTCTTAAAGACACATGCTAAACATGTATTGTTTTCATCAGTAACCATAGTGTTTTGAAATTTTATTTTTAAGCAAAAGTAATAGTATGAACATGTTTGTTTATTTACTTGTTGACATAACGGGAGACAGAGACATTCACTGAATACGAGTGACAATCACCTCAGTGTTTGGTTGTAGACGTTTTGATTACTCTCCCTTTCATTTTAGATAGGTTAGAAATAAAAGTTAGGTTTTAATACTATTCACCAATTCTTTATATAACATATCACTAATTATTTCAAAAGAGTGCTCCAAAAAAGGAATTTTCTTTGGGGCTAGTCCCCACAACATTTTTGAATGTGAGTTTCTCATAATTCCAGGAGCACCTCCAGCCTGTTTATGATTTAGATAGGATTGTCCTTAGTATTAAGAGTAGCTGGTTTTCAGTAAATGATGTTCAATAGATATCAAGTATCTGGTGCAGGATAACAATTTCAGCTTGAAAAATTGAGGTAATACAGAGCAATAGCTTTTGGCACTGGAAGGATTGGAAAAACATTCTCCAGGGATTGGGTCATTAATCTAAGCTTGAGGGGAAAAAAAGAATAGAATGAATATTTTTGAATAGGTGGGTAAATAAAAATGAGGAGAGCACAAACAAGCTCTAAAAGAAAAGGCACATCACTGCTTGTATTGAGATGGGTAGGGAAAACACAGCAGAAAAGCATCCACCACAGAGTAGGCAAATAATGGGAAGGAATACTGCAGTGAGGTACTGGCTCATAGTGCTTAAAAAGAAATACACAGGAACTCTACTCTGGGGACCCTACCCACCCATTCATGGGAATAAATATAATAATAAAAATCAAAACTTGCCCCTTCTGCGGTCCTGCATCTTTTCTCCGCATGCTTCCAGCCCTCTGCCAATCAACATGATTGACTGTTTGGCTGCAGGCTGGGAGGCAGGTAGTGTCACTCCCAAACAGAGAGGCCAAACAACATTTTTGACCTGCCTCTGAAGAAGCTCTGGAGGCACCAGCCCACCCCTCCTCCAAGGCCCCTAGAATCGTGGGGCTCTGGGCACCTGCCAGGTAAGCCCATACATAAGATAACCATGAATAGTCCCAGAGTAGACATTGGCTGCAGTCCATGTTGAACGCCTCATTCTGACAGCATAAAAATGATTGTAAACACTTGTGGCTTTGCAATGGGATTTGGTATTTGAGATTTTGCTATCTCTTAACTACATCAAACAGAAATTGCATCTAAACAATAAAATGACTTGCATTAATTAAGATTTATTTAATATATAAAATCGATGAAAAAGGGTATAATATGTCTTTCAAATCTACTAAATAATTTCCAGAGGACTAAATATGTAGACTAACATTTGCATTTTACATTTCAGATGGCATACGTAGAAAGTCTACTATAGAGTTAGTCTCAAAAAGAGCAAACTGTATATTAATGGAAAAAAACACATCCAAAAATACAGTATTTCTGCACATATATGGAGCCATACACATCCAGATGCTTCCCCAGTCAGCATCATATTTATGTTTTCTGTTACATCATCAGTGTGTATTTGCATGTGCCCTGTAACAGATGCTAAAGATACACCTGCGAATAAGTGTATGTGCATGGTTCCGTATTTCTGTATGAGTCATGCAGCAATAAGCCTTTACTGTAATCATACTGCATTTGGTCATCCTATTCATTATATGTTCTGCCTCTACAGCTGTACAGAGATATAGTTATCACAAATGAGAACAAGTCTGCATTGGTGCATACATACGCTTTCTCTTTGTATTCAGACACAGAGTGAAATTTGCTATGCAAACTGATGTAAGTACAACACAGCATCTGCATAGAATTTCCTGTATGTATCTCTTGCTGACATTCCAATGGCAGCGTTGGGTTCATAATATTTTTTTCTCCTTGAACCACAAGGGTTTTATTAGAACATGTTCTCCTGAGTGTCATTTGTGAATTCTTTGTGTAATGCTAGTTTCCTTTCCCTGCTACTGGTACAATCTGTACAAGATAATTGATATAAGTAATTGCAGCCCTCAGTAATGGAACAATTCTCTAGTGTGGCATTTCGTAGGTTAACGATGATTATAAAATAGAGAAATGTACAAGCATGTGGAGAGAGACTTTGACCTAGACTCACGTAAAGCAGAAAACAGGACACAATATTGATAAGGCAGAAGAAAAATACAGTAGCATAAAGCAATGTGTCACATAATAAGTTGGAAAGGCTGATTGTATAATGAATAGGAAAGAAAAACATTTTTACTGTATGTTTTCACAAACAATTTTTACAAAAAAAACACCTTAAAATATAGATAGGAAGAGAGAACTTCTATTGGTAATATAGAAAGCACTGAACACGAAAATGAAGGAAGGAAAATAAACCATAGGCTGTAAAATAACATGCAGGAAGCGGTAAAAGAAGCTGATTGTGTGGGAGAGATACCATAGATACAACAATCTGCAAAAAGCAATCGAAACTAGAGACATCCAAGACAATCAAATGTCAGTGATTTTGATTCAGATGTTACCTATCTTTGATACAATAAAAACTTAATAATAAAGTAAGTCATATAAACAGCAATCAACCTCTAAGTGAAAAAAATATGCCAGTAAAATAAAATAAAAATTATTACCAGTTAATTACGAGTTATTTATATAGCACCCATATTCTGCAACGCTTTACAGAGATTATTTGTCCATTCACATCAGTCCCTGCCCCAGTGAAGCTTACAATCTATATTCGCTACCACATGTACATGCACACACATTCATGCTAGGGTTAATTTTGTTTGGAGCCAATAAACCTACCAGTATATTTTTGGATTGTGGGAGGAAACTGGAGTACCTGGAGGAAAACCCATGCAAGCAGGGAATAAAGAAAGGTTATTCCCAGGTTATTACAGGGTCAGGTGCAGTGTGAATGGATTGCTGTGTCGGTGCAACCTGGGACCCGTACACAGTATAGGCAAAGGTGGCGTGGAGATGATTTAATCTCCCAGCGCTGCCTCTGTCCTTCCCCCAATGTCATCAGTGTCGCCCCCAGCTCTCCGTAATGTACAGTACCCTTAGGTGTACTCACCCAAATGTGCATGGATGGAGTAAGTATTCTTTCTGCGTTCCTTCACACACCCAAAGTATGGAAAGAATTGTCAAATTAGTGACTGAGGCTTCTGAATAGTGCTGTGATGTGGTGAGCTGGGATGGTTTCATTAGGTCTACTCACCGGTCATGTGCAGTAATGCCAAAATGTGTTTCTAAAAAGATTACAAGCCACTAGAACAGTGAGCAGTGATCGGTCTAGCACATTTTAACATGAAAGGGTGGGCGGTGGGCAGTACATGCGTTGCAGCCACCTCCACGTGGTGACTCCTGGGTCGTTGCATGTATTTGTTTGCAACAAGCTGAGAGCTGCAGGCAGAAGGCAACAGATACCCTGCTACTGCATTTAAGATGATACAACTATGTTGTGCTCACTTACTGCAGTATATGACACTATACCGTGAATAGGTTATGTATTACGAGTCAAAACTATTATGTTCTGCTACTTAGCAACAAACAGTATGAAAAAAATGCTGCCAGAGTGCTTTGCGGTGATGTTCTGCGGATATGACTACAGGACATATTGTACACACGAAATCTTTAGGCGTGAGTTGGCCAACTAAGATATTATACAATTTTTTTCTTTTTGACCCACTTTTTAACCCACCTTAGTGCCCAGTCCATTGTAGGATATTTGTGTCACTGCATTGCAGCAATAGGATTCATGTCCTTTAAAAACAAGGGATTAAGGCAGCCATCCACATTTTTACATTTTTGTTTTCTTGATAAACCTTCTATGCCCTTTTGCTACGATGCAGAGCCCTGCTTTAGTACATGCAGATGACTCCTGCACTAGAGAAGAGAAATCGAGTACAGTTGGAATCACTGCATCTTCGTGGCCCTGCACCATGCTATGAAAAGCCACGTTTCATGGCATTGTAAAGTGTGGAGCTAGGCCATGATGACTTGATTCTGTGTGAATGGCATCATTGAGCCTCCCAGACTGCTCACTTCACTCTGCAACTTGGTGGTACTGGGGTGCAGCAAGGGGAATGTAGGAGATTTTAATACTATTCTGGGCATTTGGTAAAGTGACCCAAGATTTGGGAGCCTTCCAGATGTTTCAGTAGAGTAAGCAAGCATCTATTAAATATAGTAAATATAGTATCAATGGCACTATACTGGAAACTAATGGGGAGGAAAGGGATCTAGGAGTCCTTATTTCAGGTGACTTAAAGGTAGGTAAGCAATGTCACAAAGCAATGAGGAAGGCTAGTCAGATGCTTGGTTGCATACGGAGAGGAATCAGCAGCAGAAAGAAAGAAGTAATAATGCCACTGTATAGGTCATTAGTACGGCCTCATTTAGAATACTGTGTTCAATTCTGGAGGCCACATCTTCAGAAGGATATTAATATATTAGATTAGAGACTGTACAAAGAAGGGCAACTAAAATGGTGCATGGCCTACATCACAAAACATACCCAGAAAGACTAAGAAATCTTAATGTGTATAGTTTGGGGCAGAGAAGGGAAAGCGGGGACATAATAGAAACTTTCAAATATATCAAGGGTTTTAACAAATTCCAGAGGGAAACATTCTCCAAATGAAGAGAAGCAATAGGACATGAGGACATGTACTGAAACTGGAGGGGGGAGGTTCAGGGGAAATTTGAGGAAAAATTACTTCACAGAAAGGGTAGTGGACAAGTGGAATAGCCTCCCATCAGAGGTGGTAGAGGCTAAGATAGTAGAGCAATTTAAACATGAATGGGACAGACATAAGGATATCCTTACAAAGAAATTAGGATCAAATAAGGTTTTCGATAAAAATATGGTAAAAAAGGGGCAGACTAGATGGGCCAAGCGGTTCTTATCTGCCGTCAAATTCTATGTTTCTATTAACATAATAAACTCAACTTACTGTAATGCTAGTCTATAGCGTTTGGGTGGATTTCTTTAAATGATTGAAGTGATACCATTTTTATCAGCACTTTGAACCAGTACGGTAATCCCTTCTGTATTTACAGAGCACAAAGATCACATTATGTTATTATAAATGTGCAGTACCAATAAACCAGTTGACTACATACTTTAATAAATGCCAATATGGTTATTATCTCACTGAAACAGCCGTTACTAAATGCACCCAGATTTATTCAAAAGGGACTTTAATTTATATATGCTTCTTTGTTTAGCCTGGGCTGAACTATTTGGTTTTATTTCTGCCCATGTGAGCATTATGGAAATGAGACAATCTTATAAACTACAAGGAATCGCTACCATTCAAGGAACAGCAATACGTTTAAAATGCAAATTTACTCAGATTTAATTGCAAAAAATATAATGACAGCTATAGGGAGTAAAGATTATCTAACTAGACACGAGATTAGCTGAACAAGGTCTTTGTGTCTGAGACTTTTTATTACCTATACACTCTTGTTAAAAATATGTCATTTTCATTGACCTCTCAATTCTAAACATGCAAACATAGCTGTAAACAATGTTTATGTTGCATTAATAAAATGGATAGAAACAGATCTCACTGTAGATGTAAAAGATTGTCATATTATGGTTACTGTTTAATTATGCATGTTATTATATACGGAAATGTGTTCTAGTAAATCATAAAAATTATATACTAATACTGTATAATAGATCACAATTGTAGAATAGTAAATCACTGTATTCTTTAAACTAGTTAACCACATAGGTTATGTTTCAAAGGTCTCAGCTAGAGATGAATGAGTCCTCAAAATACAAATGATAAATCTGTGAAATTTCTTCTTTTGAACACGAGGGCATACTCAAATAGCCGCTAATTGTCAGCTAATTACTGCGCTGTGTACAGAAAGGCTTTTTCATTAATAGCTTTTTCCCACCTCAAAAATTGGGAATCAATCAACACATGGAAACTTACTGATTCCGCATAAACGACATATCACTGGGTTTTCCCTGCACGTTAAACCCTGGTGATGCCTTTTTCTCATAGACTTTTCCTCTCAGTTTACTGAAGGTGTGAGAAAAAATACACCCTCAGTTGTATAATTGTCATGTAACAAGCTATAGTCTGTCCCATAGAAAGTGCAGTGCAGTAGTTAAATTCTGCTCTTTATACTGCACGTAGTTGCCACTGGGCAGCCTGTGGAGAAGGGGGATTTCCGAGCAACTGGAACCCCCCTTGCATTTGCCTATGTAAGGGAATCCATATGGATTGCAAAAGGTTTTGCAATATTTTTGCTAATGATACATCCTGCCATGGTGTTGTTTTCTTCTAATCCCCACTTGATTTGTGGTTGTTGCATTACCATGTCTGCCACCCAACATTGATTTGATCAATATCACACTTTTATAATGGATTGAAGTGAAATAAACAATTATTTTTTTCAGCAACCACCACTGAAGTATAGTTCAGCCAGTAATCTTTTTGACTCAAATGTTATTTTCTGGCTTCTGGCACTACAATTACTTTCAGTGTATAGTAAGTGTATTTTAGATTTGTTGTCTTACATCTTTGCCCTGAGGGACTAATTCAACATGGGTTGTATTTATGTGACAAATCACAGATCTACATCCTTTTACACAAACATGTGGGGGGACGCCCAGCACAGAGCAAGTCTACCCCGCATGCCGGGTCCTAACCCCCCCTCTACATACACTAACATGCGAGTGCTTCTCTCAGGCTAGCTGTGAAGGCAGACATCTTTTAGGTCACGTAGGCGCTGCGGCCCGCTTCACAAAAGGACCACCCCCCACCCACCCCAAACGGTGCGTTGATGCCCACAAATTGCGGAGTCGATTCCCCTGTCACTGCCCCTGGACTTAGACTGAGTTCTGAAGGGAAAGCAGTTTAAAACCTTGCACATGTGCGCGCCGGCGTGCGCTGAAGTGCTAAAATAGTCAAATAGCAATTTTAGCACTTCAGCATATGATGCTGTATTAGGCCCTGAAGGCGGTATTCAGGCATCCTAGTCGCGTAATGTAAGTACCTGTGCTGGTGTGCTAAGTCACATGAGAATCCATGCAATGCAGTACACAGTTTAACCGCTGGGTGGCGTATGCACCACTGATGAAAGCTTTTCTTTTTGTTACTTTGCTGCAATATGTACCTCACTTTGCTGTATCTTGCCCAAGCTGAACACAAGCATGCTTACGTTAATAAAACAGAAAAAAACGCAATCACACAACACAAGCCACAATGTACACCAGCAAAAGATGCACTTTCAGTTTTCGATAAAAGGAGAGGAATTCATGTTGGCCATTTGTAGGGTACACTGCTGCTTAACTGGTTACATGCTCCGCACCTCTGACCAACCTTTCATTTATATGTAATTCCACAGAGATGGTTTGGATGCTAATTACTACATACTGTAATACATGCTGCTGGTTGTCGTATTTTCCTGACTTGCACGGTGGTCATCAGCGGTTGGCAGCCATTTTGTCCCATGTAATATTTGCTTACAGAAACATGCGTCTGAGATGCTAAATTATGCAAAACCTCCCATGGAGTTGATAGTGTAAGATAAGGAGTCTTACTCCTTTCAGTGGGATACTACAAATCCCAGCCAGCCTGCTGCGACATCTCAGCACTTGGAGAACTGCAAATAGAGACAGTAATCTGGCACCTGTACTACCAGTATTGAGAAAATATTTAAAAAATAAAAGTCACACACACCAAATGATTTATTCCTTTATTACACACTCCTTGTTGGTGCTCAATCTCCTTCCCTTGTTAAGTAGAATCTTGCTTGAGATAACAATAAACTGCAGCTCTCCATCCATGTCCCAAATGACTCCGTCCCACATGATTCCGTCAGCCAATTAGCGAGTGGTACCACAAAAACTATATTGGCTATTTGATGTATGTGCTGTGTAGTTTAGCAAAAGTGACATCTGAAGATAGAAGGTACTCTCTGGCTTTTCTGGTGTCTCAGTATGTTACGATACGACTCAATACAGCATGATGCGACTTAACACACAAAGCTGTGACACAGCAGAGCGCGCTGCATGAAGTATGGACACTAGATGTAAGATGAC
The DNA here is from genome assembly GCF_028390025.1 of Pseudophryne corroboree. Taxonomy (NCBI): domain Eukaryota; kingdom Metazoa; phylum Chordata; class Amphibia; order Anura; family Myobatrachidae; genus Pseudophryne; species Pseudophryne corroboree. Next base: position 474,706,826 of record NC_086445.1, on the reverse strand, counting down.
ACATCTGTAGTTGCCTAAATATTTTTTTTGCTATTGCATTAACTACATGGGCACTTTATACATGCTGTTGCAAATACAGGGGCACTTTATACATGCTGTTGCAAATACAGGGGCACTTTATACATTCCACGGTGGAACAACTTCCCGGCAAAACTTCCTGGGTGCTTTTCAAACATCTCTTCCTCTTCTCCCTGTGCATTTACTTCTAAGCTTGTCGTGTAATATACTGTATACACTGCACAGTTCAAAGCTCACAAAAGTCATGGAAAGTTACATTTCGCCTCCAAAGTTGACAGGAAATTTTGAGTCAATCTGATGAGGATTGGTCAAGTTTGGAATAGTGTATTCCAAATAATTCAAAGTACATTTCTCATAAAACAGATGTGGTTTGCAAAAAACATAAACAATATAGAAGAATAATAAGAAGTAAATAAGGTGGTGCTCCCAAAAGCACAAACCAACACAGTTCAATATATAAAAGTTATTTAATACAAATAAACTAGATATAGAATAATAAAATCGATAATAAAAATATAATTCCAGGGAGTAAAAGTATAGATCAATTAGTGAGAACAAATATTGGTGACAACTTTGCATAAATGGATTCATTTAGTATAAACAAGGATTAGAACTAGTTAATACCACTGAGCAGTCACTAGTAATAATTGTTGCCACAATCAATTTACCTAGTGTCAGTAGTTACCCAATTAACTACTTACACTTTGTAAGTTGATTGTGGCAATAAATCCATTTATACAGGGTTGTCTGCAATATTTGTTCTAACTAATTGATCTATACTTTTACTCACGGGAGTTATATTGTTATTATAGATTTTATAATTCTATATCTAATTTACCGGTATCTGTATTAAATAACTTTTATATATTGAACTGTGTTGGTTTGCGTTCTGGGAGTGCCACTTGATTTACCCTTTGTTATTTTCTGACATTTTAGAGGACTGGCACCACTTTTTTCAGGTTGGCTGCTTAAATTGCTCTTCCTAAACACAATTTGAACTAATTTTGATCAGTTTGGTGCTAGTATTGCATATTTTGTAATTTAATTTAAAAAATATAATTGATTATTTTACTGTATGTTGGCAACATGAATTAGTAGAAAATTAGTCATGGATTGGTTGCCTTACAGTATGTATGCATTTGTTCAGAGCTCCTACTACAAGACTCCAATCTGGGCATTTTTACCCCAAACGTTCCATACCACAGCAGCCAATTCCACCCTTAGACTCCCAATGTTGCTGATTCCAGTTGTCGCTAATTACTGCTGGGACTCTGCTACTCTAGAACCCACAACATCTTTATAGCACCCTCTTAGTATGTGTAGTAGTGTTTCCAGTTGCGGCCTGCCAGACACTGCTATCTGCAGCAGCTCCAGGTCTATCAGCTACACTGTGGAGCATGTGGTGATGGCAGCTCATACTTGGTGTCTATACCTGGACCACTGTGCACTACTTACCTGCACAGGAGCTCCAGAATACTAGATTACTGTTAGTTTATACTGGGTCTGGGCTGTAGCTGCTGTAACCAGTAATGAGGATTCTTCTTCTATTATGAAGCAGTGGCCATCTCTGCCTGCAGGCTCAACACAGCCTAGACATCTTTAGCCTTCTCTGTTGCACTACCAATGCATCATTACATCTCACTGTGAGTAAACTAATAATTTAACCTGTTGCCAGTTTGGTGACTTCATGATGCTTTCTCATCTCTGAATGATGCCGTCACCTCTGTGTGTATAAGGGATCATCTTTAACCTCATCTATGTAACTTTTTAATTCATATTATCTATAGGTAAGCCCCAAATAGCTGCCCACCTATACTATTTCCTTATCTTTACCTGTTTTTCTCACTCTCAGTGGGCAATCACAGACTATCATGTTGCAGAGAAATCGTAAATCCTCTGCACCTGCTAAACCTAATATTTCTTGTGCATGGGAAATAAACAGGTGCCATTTCTCAACACTTACCTGCCACTGATCATGCTTTGGATCTGAATGATACAGTATCTCTTTTTCTTAGATGCTCCCCTCTATACTAACTACATTACCACCAGTGTCATCAAAACTATCCAATATGTCAGAATTTAAATCTGAGTTTGCTGATTTTGGCTCCCATGCAGATAACGTTGAACAGAAAATGGATGAAGTATGTCAGTATCAAAGTATTATGGATCCCAGACCTTAAGTAAGAGGTTAAGCCTTATTAAGATCATTTGGAGGACATTGAAAACAATAAATGTCAAAACAACATCCATATTCGTAAAAATCTCTGAGAAAGTTGCTGCCGATTCCCTCCCAGCTTACTTGGAAGAATAATTTATATAACTTGTTCCTGATATTTCCACAGATCTACTCCACCTAGATCAAGCATACATATCTTCCCTAAACCACCACCCAACCATTATGTGATGTCATTCTTCATTAACATTATTATAAAGCTAAAGATCAGATCATGTAATTGGTTAGAGGTGTTCCTGCAGTCTCCTATCCGAGAGCTCAACTAGTCACTAAAAGTGGTATGATCAACATGATCAAAACACCAGTGCTATATGAGCTGCAGAAACTTTTGGACTTATTCATTAACTTCCTGAGGGTTTCTGGAGACAAGTTTCTACTTTGCAACATAGCCTGTCAACTCCAGCCCCAGAATGGTCTATGATTTACTGCGTACTAAGACAGAATTAATATTGTTGCATCAAATTCTTTCATTTTAGCCACTTTTTTATACCCTTTTTAGATTATTTGCCCAAGTGGTCCTGCTGCCCAAAGTTTTAGGCTCAGTATATGCATATGATGTATAACTAAGTTCCTTTTCTTTTATTGTTCACACCTCAGTTTAAACCATCCTGAAAGCATTTTTATTGATTAACTTCATTGTTTGCTAACCTGGACTGCTTAAAGGCTGTTACGTACATGTTTTGCGCTTTGCACTTATAACATTAATAAAATCTTTTTTTACTGTATATGAGTAGTATAGTGAACCACTTTCCGTCAAACTCATTTTTGACAGGTGGGAACGCCTCTAATTATGCAAATCACGCCCAGATTCTCCCCTAACCCCGCCCAGATCCACCCTTAACCACGCCCCTAACCAAGCCTCCTGATACGCCCACTTTTCATTCCCTTCTGCTGGTATTTTATATGAAATAAGCCTACAAAATCAGTTATAAGTGCTTTGTGTATTATCACTGATGATGCAACGTTGTATATTATTTCCAAATGATTTATAAAATAAACGTGCGAGCTAGGAATGTTGTTTATTGGTCTCTAGCGTGATATCTATAAAAGTGTATACTGCTATGTCTGCGAACAAAATATCCGGTGTGTTACAACAGACTGCTAACCGAAAAAATCATATGAAGAATGCGTATTACACTGTATTAAAACCGGGAAGTTATAGCGGCATTGATAAGTTTTATGCATCGAATAAAGACGTGTTTAAAAGGAGCGATATTAAAGAATGGCTGCAAAAACAAGATACTTATACATTACATAAGCCGGTCAGGAAAAACTATAAAAGGAATATGATCTGCGTATCGGGTATAAATCAACAATGGCAATGCGACTTGGTTTCGCTCATAGACCTTGCGAAGTACAATGATGGATTTAAGTACATACTAACCATCATCGATATTTTCAGTAAGAGGGCGTGGGCTGAAAGCTTAATGACTAAGAATGCTACATCTGTCGCTATTGCTTTTGAAAAAATATTTCAACAGAGTTACGTACCAAAGAATCTACAAACCGACCGCGGTAAAGAATTTCTAAACAAAACCTTAAAAAAAGTGTTAGAAAAATACGATATACACCATTTTACGACTAATAACGACGTAAAGGCGGCTGTCATAGAACGCTTTAATAGAACTTTAAAAACACGGATGTGGCGTTATTTCACAGCGCATAATACTTACAGGTATATAGATGTTTTACAGGCCTTTATATGCAGCTACAATAACACGTACCACAGAACGATTAAGTGCGCACTGTTTGAGGTGAAGCCCTCTAACGCTTTGAGGATTTTCAAGACTGTGTACGGCGATTACTTTAAATACGGTAAACAAGCGACACGTTTTAACATCGGTGAACACGTGCGCATATCCAAATATAAGGATATATTTCAGAAAGGGTATGAACAGAATTTTTCTGAGGAAATATTTGTCATACAGGATGTGAACACTAAAGGTGTTAAGCCGCTTTATAAGTTGGCGGATCTCTACGGCGAAACCATTACAGGCAGTTTTTACTCTGAAGAACTACAATGCATTCCCAAAAACCATAATAGAATTTACAAAGTGGAAAAGATTTTAAAAAATAAGACAGTTAAAGGTCGAAAATACGCGTTAGTCAAGTGGCGCGGATACCCTACAAAATTTAACAGTTGGGTAGCGGCAGCTGAGTTAAAAGATATATAAAGCGCATTACCCTCTAAACAAGACGAGCTATGGATGACAAATCGTTTTACATAACTTTACCCAGCAATGCTTCGGCCTACACTTTCCCGCAGAATAAGATATCTAACTATACAACAAAGCTTGCAAAGTCGATACACTTAAGCGGTGAGTGGGAAGTCGCTCTTACAGAGATACAATATCCGCACACATGGAATACTCTGGATATACAGGATTGTAGGTTACAAATAACACAGGACGTTATGCTAACCAATTCAGTTGTGGAATTCACAACAGTGTGCGTTAAACCCGGATTTTATAAAACAATTGATGAGCTGCTGGTTGTAATCAATGCAGAAATTGAACATCATAAACTGGATGGCGGATTAAGGCTAGTGTACAATCCGCTTGAACGTGTTGTAACATGCGACAGTAAGCGGTTGTATCATCTTTCAGCGGGTGATAAACTGACGAGTATACTTGGTTTACAGCCTAAAACTAAGATTTCTAAACCGTGCGCAGATATCAAGGGTGGCCAATATACATTGTATGTGTATACTGACATTATCGAACATCAGAGGGTAGGTGATAGCTACGTACCGCTACTACGCACAGTTGAAATTAAGGGATATAACAATGAAGTGATCACAATACGATATGAGAAGCCCGATTACGTACCTTTGTGCAAAGCACATTTTGACACAGTTGCCATAGAGATAAAGGACGACCAGAACAAGAACATATCATTTAAGTTTGGTAAAGTGATCGTGAAACTACACTTCAGACGTCGCAAAAACGATATTTATTAACTAAACAGAATGGTCGCTGTTAAAAATTATGGTGATCCGGAACTCTACGCACAATATTATAATACACAAGCTGGTAATGGATTACCCGGTTTTCACGGCAGTGCGTACATGTACGGCTGCGGTTTAGGCGGTATTTTTCGAAGTCTTTTCAGAAAAGCTGTTCCTCTTTTCCGGAGAGGTTTAGAGTTAGCTAAACCGCATATGAAGACCGCGGCACGTAATATAGCGAAAGATGTTATCGGACAAGCCACAACGGCTGTAATTAGTAAAATACACGAGTCGAACCAAGCAAAACAAGATGGAGCAGGCCTAATATATACAAGAAAAGGTGTGTCTAAAAGAAAACGGAAGCATGTAATATCACTTCCGCCTTGGGACATACCCTTTTTAAATAAAAACCAGAGACGACGCAACTCAAAGAAGAAGAGAAAGCCGAAGTGCACCGTTGGTGATATTTTTTAAACATGTCTTTCATACACCACGAGTCCGTTGAATGTGCAAAAACTGAGCTGGATCTTTTTGACGTACCCCCGACACAAACTAGCATAGAGAAAAGTCTATACGTTGAAGTTCAACCTTTAGCGGCTTTATCAGACACAGCACCGCTAGAGTTTTATATAGCGGCCAGCGGCGAGCACTACTATGATCTGAACAACACACAGCTGTACGTGACGTGCAAGATTGTACGAACCGATAACACACCGATACCGCAAGGTGCGCGGGTCGCACTTATTAATTACCCCATAGCGACTTTATTCAACCAAGTGGATGTAACTTTGGGCGATAGGCTCATATCACAATCCAACAATCTTTACGCATACCGAGCATACATTGAGACTATATTGAATTACAGCTCAGACGCTTTGTCAACAAAACACACAACAGGATTATTTTACAAAGATTCAGCTGGAGAATTTAACAACACGGTGCTGGACGGACCAAACACGGGATTCAAAAAACGAGCAGAAGCGACAGAGCAGAGTCGCACTGTTGAATTGCTGGGACCACTTCATTGCGACCTTTTTCATCAACATAAATTAATTTTAAACGCCGTTGACTTGAAGATTAAACTCACCAGAAACAAAGACGCATTCTGCTTAATGTCGGCTGACGCGGATGCCTTTAAAATACAGATCACAGCGGCGTCCCTGTTCGTGAAAAGAGTACAGGTTTCACCGGCCGTGCGTATTGGACATGCGCAGGCCGGTGAAACCTGTACTCTTTTCACGAACAGGGACGCCGCTGTGATCTGTATTTTAAAGGCATCCGCGTCAGCCGACATTAAGCAGAATGCGTCTTTGTTTCTGGTGAGTTTAATCTTCAGGTCAACGGCGTTTAAAATTAATTTATGTTGATGAAAAAGGTCGCAATGAAGTGGTCCCAGCAATTCAACAGTGCGACTCTGCTCTGTCGCTTCTGCTCGTTTTTTGAATCCCGTGTTTGGTCCGTCCAGCACCGTGTTGTTAAATTCTCCAGCTGAATCTTTGTAAAATAATCCTGTTGTGTGTTTTGTTGACAAAGCGTCTGAGCTGTAATTCAATATAGTCTCAATGTATGCTCGGTATGCGTAAAGATTGTTGGATTGTGATATGAGCCTATCGCCCAAAGTTACATCCACTTGGTTGAATAAAGTCGCTATGGGGTAATTAATAAGTGCGACCCGCGCACCTTGCGGTATCGGTGTGTTATCGGTTCGTACAATCTTGCACGTCACGTACAGCTGTGTGTTGTTCAGATCATAGTAGTGCTCGCCGCTAGCCGCTATATAAAACTCTAGCGGTGCTGTGTCTGATAAAGCCGCTAAAGGTTGAACTTCAACGTATAGACTTTTCTCTATGCTAGTTTGTGTCGGGGGTACGTCAAAAAGATCCAGCTCAGTTTTTGCACATTCAACGGACTCGTGGTGTATGAAAGACATGTTTAAAAAATATCACCAACGGTGCACTTCGGCTTTCTCTTCTTCTTTGAGTTGCGTCGTCTCTGGTTTTTATTTAAAAAGGGTATGTCCCAAGGCGGAAGTGATATTACATGCTTCCGTTTTCTTTTAGACACACCTTTTCTTGTATATATTAGGCCTGCTCCATCTTGTTTTGCTTGGTTCGACTCGTGTATTTTACTAATTACAGCCGTTGTGGCTTGTCCGATAACATCTTTCGCTATATTACGTGCCGCGGTCTTCATATGCGGTTTAGCTAACTCTAAACCTCTCCGGAAAAGAGGAACAGCTTTTCTGAAAAGACTTCGAAAAATACCGCCTAAACCGCAGCCGTACATGTACGCACTGCCGTGAAAACCGGGTAATCCATTACCAGCTTGTGTATTATAATATTGTGCGTAGAGTTCCGGATCACCATAATTTTTAACAGCGACCATTCTGTTTAGTTAATAAATATCGTTTTTGCGACGTCTGAAGTGTAGTTTCACGATCACTTTACCAAACTTAAATGATATGTTCTTGTTCTGGTCGTCCTTTATCTCTATGGCAACTGTGTCAAAATGTGCTTTGCACAAAGGTACGTAATCGGGCTTCTCATATCGTATTGTGATCACTTCATTGTTATATCCCTTAATTTCAACTGTGCGTAGTAGCGGTACGTAGCTATCACCTACCCTCTGATGTTCGATAATGTCAGTATACACATACAATGTATATTGGCCACCCTTGATATCTGCGCACGGTTTAGAAATCTTAGTTTTAGGCTGTAAACCAAGTATACTCGTCAGTTTATCACCCGCTGAAAGATGATACAACCGCTTACTGTCGCATGTTACAACACGTTCAAGCGGATTGTACACTAGCCTTAATCCGCCATCCAGTTTATGATGTTCAATTTCTGCATTGATTACAACCAGCAGCTCATCAATTGTTTTATAAAATCCGGGTTTAACGCACACTGTTGTGAATTCCACAACTGAATTGGTTAGCATAACGTCCTGTGTTATTTGTAACCTACAATCCTGTATATCCAGAGTATTCCATGTGTGCGGATATTGTATCTCTGTAAGAGCGACTTCCCACTCACCGCTTAAGTGTATCGACTTTGCAAGCTTTGTTGTATAGTTAGATATCTTATTCTGCGGGAAAGTGTAGGCCGAAGCATTGCTGGGTAAAGTTATGTAAAACGATTTGTCATCCATAGCTCGTCTTGTTTAGAGGGTAATGCGCTTTATATATCTTTTAACTCAGCTGCCGCTACCCAACTGTTAAATTTTGCAGGGTATCCGCGCCACTTGACTAACGCGTATTTTCGACCTTTAACTGTCTTATTTTTTAAAATCTTTTCCACTTTGTAAATTCTATTATGGTTTTTGGGAATGCATTGTAGTTCTTCAGAGTAAAAACTGCCTGTAATGGTTTCGCCGTAGAGATCCGCCAACTTATAAAGCGGCTTAACACCTTTAGTGTTCACATCCTGTATGACAAATATTTCCTCAGAAAAATTCTGTTCATACCCTTTCTGAAATATATCCTTATATTTGGATATGCGCACGTGTTCACCGATGTTAAAACGTGTCGCTTGTTTACCGTATTTAAAGTAATCGCCGTACACAGTCTTGAAAATCCTCAAAGCGTTAGAGGGCTTCACCTCAAACAGTGCGCACTTAATCGTTCTGTGGTACGTGTTATTGTAGCTGCATATAAAGGCCTGTAAAACATCTATATACCTGTAAGTATTATGCGCTGTGAAATAACGCCACATCCGTGTTTTTAAAGTTCTATTAAAGCGTTCTATGACAGCCGCCTTTACGTCGTTATTAGTCGTAAAATGGTGTATATCGTATTTTTCTAACACTTTTTTTAAGGTTTTGTTTAGAAATTCTTTACCGCGGTCGGTTTGTAGATTCTTTGGTACGTAACTCTGTTGAAATATTTTTTCAAAAGCAATAGCGACAGATGTAGCATTCTTAGTCATTAAGCTTTCAGCCCACGCCCTCTTACTGAAAATATCGATGATGGTTAGTATGTACTTAAATCCATCATTGTACTTCGCAAGGTCTATGAGCGAAACCAAGTCGCATTGCCATTGTTGATTTATACCCGATACGCAGATCATATTCCTTTTATAGTTTTTCCTGACCGGCTTATGTAATGTATAAGTATCTTGTTTTTGCAGCCATTCTTTAATATCGCTCTTTTTAAACACGTCTTTATTCGATGCATAAAACTTATCAATGCCGCTATAACTTCCCGGTTTTAATACAGTGTAATACGCATTCTTCATATGATTTTTTCGGTTAGCAGTCTGTTGTAACACACCGGATATTTTGTTCGCAGACATAGCAGTATACACTTTTATAGATATCACGCTAGAGACCAATAAACAACATTCCTAGCTCGCACGTTTATTTTATAAATCATTTGGAAATAATATACAACGTTGCATCATCAGTGATAATACACAAAGCACTTATAACTGATTTTGTAGGCTTATTTCATATAAAATACCAGCAGAAGGGAATGAAAAGTGGGCGTATCAGGAGGCTTGGTTAGGGGCGTGGTTAAGGGTGGATCTGGGCGGGGTTAGGGGAGGATCTGGGCGTGATTTGCATAATTAGAGGCGTTCTCACCTGTCAAAAATGAGTTTGACGGAAAGTGGTTCACTATACTACTTATATGTGTTCCATTTTACATTCATTGGTTCATTACCACTGCTATAGATATTACTTTATTTAAGACTGCTGCATAATTAGGATGTCAATGTTCACATAAGCTGGTTGTTTCCTGTTTTCACTTGTGGCACTCAGTTTCCTCAGTTTTAGCCACTTTCTGTTACCTTGTTAAGGTTATTAGTCATTGTGGTCCTGATACCCAGAGTTTTATTCTAATTAAATTCTTACAATGCTTGAATTAGTTCCTTTTCTTTTATTGTTTGCATCTCAGTGTAAACCATCCTGACAGAAACTTACGGATTTACTTACTTACATAACAATTACAAAACCTGATCTGTTTATAGGCCATTATGTACATGTGTACCTTGCAATTATAAATATTCTGCAAATCTGGAATTATTAATTTGGTTATTCATAGACATTAGCCTGTTTTTATTTTGTTTTTGCAAAACCACACTCAAGTGTTTTGGTTCGGTTTTGTATTTCTATAAAAATTTATAAAAACAGCTAAAATCTGGAACTGGGACCTGTTTAGTTTCTATTGTATTATTAACATCAATAACATAAATATCCTATCATTTCCAGTCAATATTGACCACCTCACCAAACACTCTTCTGAGTGAAATGACATCTGAAATTAAAGATGTGCGGTTTGGTTCTCCAGAAATCTGAAGCCATCCAAATATTGTGGATCCAGACCAAACCTGGAAGAATCTGATCCAGACTGAGTCCCAGGGGTATATTTACTAAAGTGTGGATTTTTAGAAGAGGAGATGTTGCCAATAGCAGCTAATCAGATTCTACTTATTTATATAGAACGGGGCAGTATGGATGGTGTAATAGTTAGCATTACTGCCTCACAGCACTGAGGTCATGGGTTTCATTCTCACCATGGTCCTATGTGGAGTTTGTATATTCTCCCCTTACTTGCATGGGTTTCCTCCAGGTACTCCGGTTTCCTCCCACAATCCAAAAATATACTGGTAGGTTAGTTAGCTCCTGACAAAATTAAACCTAACGTGAATGTGTGTGCATGTAGTAGGGAATATAGATTGTAAGCTCCACTGGGGCAGAGACTAATGTGAATGGTCAAAATATTCTCTGTAAAGCACTGCAGAATAAATGTGCGCTTTATAAATAAATGGTAATAAATTATTAATAATAATAGAAACTTCTAGAAGATAATAGCTATAATTTGATTGGTTGCTATGGTTAACATCTCCACTTCTTAAATCCTGCACCTTAGTAAATATTCCCCCAGTTCAAATCTTACTGCAGTTGATTTTAGCTGTTTTTTTTTTTAAACATTACGTTTTTTTATTGAAGAGTTTACACACAGAAATGGGGAACAGAATAAAGAGATGAGGAAAACACAGGGGTAGTCCGGAATGGTTACCATAAGCAAACTTAAACAACGCACAGTTTGAGGAGTATACAATTGGTTACATCGAGCGTACAGACACAAGAGAAATAGAAAGCACTAAAAGAAGACATGAAGACAACATATCTGGCATCACGGCATTCTCGTAGAGGTCATTCTAGGAGAGGTCGAGCACAGACATATCAATCGGAGAGCTGTATACTGTTAGCCTACCTTCTCTACTTCTATAATCAGACCATCCCAACCATTTCATGTGGATAGAGTTAGCCGATGAGGAGTATTTAGCTTCCACAGTTTCAAAAATGAAATGTTTGTGAATCTGATTTTGGATGAACTCTAAGGTGGGAACACTCTCAGACTTCCACAACTGTGCTATAGCCGCTTTAGTGGCTATCAAAATATGTCCCAAGACATAACGGTCACCTGCAGAGAGGCGATCCACGTACAAGTGAAATAGCGCCAGAGCTGGGTCCATTGGTATGCTGAGCCCTAACACCATGCCAGCCATATTTAAAACTTCTCTCCAAAGTGGTTGTATACGAGGACATGCCCAGAAGATATGAAAGATATCCCCTGTGGAGCCGCATTTCCTCCAACATGATTTAGATTGGGAAGGCCAGATTCTGTGCTGTCTGGCAGGGGTGAAGTAGGCCCTCTGTATAAGCTTGTAAAACATTTCAAAGTGGTTAACACATTTGGAGACTTTAAAACTAAATATACCATCCCACTCTGCCTCAGTAAAGGACCTATTCAAATCTCTTTCCCATAAAGTCTGAGCTTTCAATTTTATCTGGGTGTCGTTTGTCATTTGAAATTGATACCACCACGTAATCCCATATTTATGCGAGGGTGTCTCCAATCGGCTTACAATATTAGCCGGAAGAGACAGTTTATGGAAATGTGAGGGAGTAAATGAGTGCAACCAACTTCTCACCTGCAGGTATTTAAAGAAATCCTGAGTCCGAATCTCAAATCTCTCTTGTAATTGAGAGAAGGACATCAAGACGTCCCCTACAAATAAATCGCCCACGGTAGAGAGCCCCTTCCGAGTCCACTCCTCTAGGGAAACATTAGGGATCAATGACATAAGAGCAGTTAACGACAGGCAGGGGGCGGGTAAATTATGCTCTTCTTAAGAGAGTACTAATTTATGCCAGGAATCTATGGTCGTTTTAATAGACTTGCAGGATTCGGCCCTACTCCAAGCAGCAGGCAGTGGTAACCAAAACAAATCAGGGAGAGAAACAGCGTCCAAGCGTGAGGCTTCCAGAATAACCCAAGGCTTCAGACTCAAGGTGTCAAACCAGTCCCTAGACTGACTTATCAGACATGCCGCATGGTACTTTTCTATATCTGGGAAAGCTACCCCCTCAGACAGTTTAGGCCGAACAAGAGTCTTCTTAGCAATTTTCGGTCTAGATCCTCCCCACACATATCTGGTCAGGACCTGGTTAAATTTATTATAGAAGAGTCTGGGAAGGGGCCTTGGTATGGCGTGAAACAGGTACATTAATTTCGGCAATAGGACCATCTTAGCAATCCTACCCAACCAAGACACCTCCTGCAGCATCCACTCCCCAGTCAGCTCAGTAAACGCTTTTAATAACGGGGCATAATTACACTCAATCAAGTCATCTTCTCTGGTTAAGTTAATTCCCAGGTATCTCAAGGAGCAGGACTTCCAGGCATATTTATACAAATCCTTCAACTTAGAGACTACAGTCGGAGATATATGGAGTGGGAGGGCTTCAGTTTTATTTGTATTTAACTTCTAAAAAGAAACATCTGAATAGCTTTGAAGGACTTCATGCAAAACCGGCAAGGTAGCTTCGGGGTCAGTTAGACATAGCAGAATATCGTCCGCAAACAAGCTAATTTTGTGAGAAATGCCCCCTATAACAGGGCCACAAATCGCATCCCGAGATCTAATGCAAGCAGCCAAGGGTTCTATCGCCAATGCAAAAATAAGAGGGGATAGCGGGCATCCCTGACGCGTGCTATTAGAGATATTGAAGGGTGATGAAAGGCATCCGTTAACAAAGACCCGTGCACTAGGAGAGGAATAAAGAGCCAAGATAGAGTCCAAGATCCTTCCAGAGAAGCCAAATTTGTCCAGAGTTAATCTCATAAAATCCCAATTCAATCTATCGAACGCCTTTTCGGCGTCAAGAGACAAAACTAGGAGGGGTTCTCTTTTACCGTCAGAATGCTCAATCACATTAATCACCCTGCGGGTATTATCCGGGGACTGTCTGTTCAATACGAACCCCACTTGATCAGGGTTGATAAGAGAGGGGAGCAGAGGGCTGATACGGTTGGCAATTAATTTGGCATACATTTTTAAATCCGTATTCAATAAAGCGATTGGTCTAAAATTTTGGACGGAGGTGGTTTTTTTTCCCGGTTTGGGAATGGTAATGATTTGAGCTTCCAGAATCTTTTTAGGGAAGTGGCCTGCCTCTGAGGCTTCATTGAACACCGACAAGAGTACCGGGGCCAAGCTCTCCCTAAAGGATTTATAGAAACCGGCAGGATAACCGTCGGGACCCGGGGCCTTATCCGCTGGGAGGGAGTCAATAGCCTTTTTGACTTCAGCTAGAGTCCAAGGCGCACTTAGAGAGCTACAAGACTCCTACGACAGCGAGGGGAGAGGAAAGTTGCTTAGAAAATTCTGAACATCGACGCCTGTAGGTTTAATGGTAGAAGAGTCCCCCTTCAGGTTGTATAATTTGGAGTAATAGGATGCAAAGACATCTGTAATTTTGTCAGGATCGTAGACTCTTTTACCCCTATCCGAATGGACAATATGAATTTTTTCTTTAGCCTTCTTACCCCTCAGCTTCCTCGCCAGTAGTCTACCAGCCCTATTACCATAAACATAAAATTTTTGGTTCAGTCTATGTAGGTTGCGTTGAACCTCCGCTAGATAGAAAACATTCACCGCCTCCCTTGCTTCTTTCGATGACTTAAGGAGGGCTTTATCGTGTGTATGTACCTTGTGAGAACTCTCCAGGGAGGCGACTGTAAGCGCAGCTTGTTCACCAGAATGTGAAGATAGACGTCTCCTGTGGAGAGTTCTCAGAAAGATAATAATCCAAGGTGGCTTGGATCGCCTGCGTGGTCTCCAGCTGAAGAAGACTGAGTTTACCCAAATGCCAGGGGGCCGGGGTAACCTTTCTATTATTTATATCCCATTCAATGAATAGTGAGGAGTGATCAGACCAGGACATGGGAAGGATGGAGATTTTACGGATGAACTGTAGAGTCCACTTATCTGCTAATGCTAGATCTATTCTAGAGTAGGATGCTTGCACCGAGGAATAAAATATGTAATCTCTATCCATTGGATGTTTAATGCAACAGAGGTCTAAAAGATCATATTCCGCCAGTAACTGGTTAAAGCCCTTTGCATTCCTATGGAGCTGACTGGAGAGTGAGGGTCGCTTGCCAGAGTTATCAACTAAAGGGTCCAAAGTCAAATTAAAATCCCCCAATAAGAGTAAAGCACCCTTAGCCAATTGTTGCACCTTAGTGCAGAGTTTCCTGCAAAATGCTAGTTGCTTGGTGTTAGGGGCATAACAGGAAACTAATGTCACCTCTTTGTTTTCAAGAGTACCAACTAGAATTAGAATTCTCCCCTCAGGGTCGCAATATTGTGAAGTGAGGGAGAACGCGCAGTGCTGAGATATCAAGATTGCCACTCCCGCCTTTTTTAGTCGGCCCGTTAGCCAAATAGCAATGGGGGAATCTCCCATTAGTAAATCGTGGAGTGGCAGATTTAATAAAATGAGTCTCTTGGACTGCTACGATTTGAGCTTTAAGTTTATGAAAATAATTAAGCGCTAATCTCCTCTTGTGTGGGGAATTAAGCCCTTTTGCATTTATAGAGACAATGTTAACCATAATGTAAAACTGTCGGGGAATGCGTATCTATCAACAACCAACTGGCAGGTAAAAAGTGTGTGTAACATACCCGGACAAAAGGAGAAGAAAGGGAAAAGAAAGGACAAAAAAGAAGAATTATTACAGGAAGAATAAACAGTAAGAAAAAACAGAACATTAACCCCTCTCGGGGGCACATTTGGACGCCTAACCATGGCGACTCAGATTAAACGGTGGGGGGTAGTGGTCAATCCGCCCGCACCCGAACCTAAATTAAACTAAATGTAGTCCCTCGTCACCCCATCCCTGGGCCCCCGACTGCCAACGGGAGTGAAGGAAACTCAGGTAGAACTCCCAGCCAACAAAGAAATGTGGGTGGCAGTCGGGGCAGCAGAGACAGACAGTAAACAGTGAGATACCGGTGAGAAGGCAACACAACACTGGAAAACATTCTAGAAGCACTCAAAAAACACAGAAACAACCTCCTCAGATAATCGCCAAGGAGTTGATGCAATGTAGGAATATACGACATGACAAACTGATTAGGAAACATGAAAACAATGTTCTGCAGCCGAGGAGGCCCAGTCCCGCTGAAGACCCCATTCAGGAGAGGTGTGTGTAGGAGAACTTGCAGAGTTCCAAGATGTTAGGATCTTTTTACCCTCCTCGACGTTCGTTATAACAACTGTGGACCCCTCTCGAGAGATGAGCAACTTCGTAGGAAATCCCCATCTGTATAGAATGTTCTCTTTCCGTAGCACTGATGTGATGGGTTAAAGAGCGCCGTTTCGCTAAAGTAGCAGGGGACAAGTCTCCGAAAATTTGAAGTGAGCTCAAAGCCTCCGACGCAGCATCCGAGGGTCTAGCAGCTTTCAAGATTGCCTCCTTCACATGGTAATAGTGTAGCCTCATAAGGACATCCCGGTGGACACCATCGGGAGCATTCCTGGCTTTTGGAAGCCTATGGATACTATCAATTAGGAAGTCCACTGGGCGGTTCGAAGGAAGGAGTTTGCTGAAGAGGTCAACTGCAAAGTCATTTAAAGCGCTATTAGCGACAGTTTCCGGAACGCCACGTAGCTTTAGGTTATTACGCCTCGATCTGTCTTCTAAATCCGAGAGTTTGTCTCTAAGCGCCGTGACCTCAGTTTGGAGCAGTTCATGTGAAGAGATCAGGTCGTTGTGCGACGACACCACTTCACCCATTTTAATTTCTAGGTAATCGGTGCGGCCTCCGATCTCGTCAATAGATCTATGGCATTCCTTCATAGTCGCTCTAAATTCTGCTGCGACTTCATCCTTAAATTGCGTTAGGAGCTGCTTCATAGCACCCACCATAAGCGCTTCGCTGTCGGCAATGGAGCTGGTGTGTGCAGTGGCAGGGGCAGGTTTATCTCTAAGTGGTGAGGACAGGAGAGCAGCAGGTTTAGAGGCACCACCCTGTGTGTCCTTTGCTTTAGCAGCCTGGGGAGAAGGTTTAAAGAACGCCACCAGGGAAACCGTTTTAGAAGCCTTATATTTCTCTGGAGGCATTGCAACGCTGAATGACAAAGGTAGAGGAACTGGAGGCAAGAGGCGTCTGAAGTGTCAATCGAGGAAGGATCCACAGAATTGTCGAGCTGTCATATCATGTCATAAGAGCATTCGGGCGCACGCGGAGCTTTCTCAGAGTGGTCAGAACATAATGTCCTATGAAGTCTGCAGAGCAATATGTATTATATATCCAGCACACTGAGAGGGAAATGTAGTCTATTGCATCTAGAGGCCACTAGATGGGGCAGGTGCAGTAGAAAAGAATAGTGCCAAGTGTAAGTCTATGTCTTCACTTATAAGTAAATGCACAAATCCCACCACAGGGGCCCCAAAGTAAGAGCAGGGGGGGGAACAATGCCAGAGGGCCACCAGACCTGAAGTAGCCCCAATCCAGAGACCTCCACTGTTGTAAAAACAACCCTGCTACCTCAATTCCAGCTCCACCAGAAGGAATAAAGATGGCCGCCACGTCTCCCTGGCTGGCAGTTCCACCTCCGTCCCCCGCTGCCAGGCTTCTCTCCGATCCTCTGCCTCGGGGGGTGTCCACCCTAGAGGTCAGGGGAAAGCTCCTGAGTGATCCGGAGCTTATGAGTTGGGTCCGCGACGCTTCCCGGCGCCGCGTTCCCGTCTTGGAGCTCAAGACGCGGGCGCCAGGAGTACGCGAGTCCCCGGCTTCCGTAGGTGTGAAGGCCGCAACCTGCAAGAGCGGTGAAAACCGCTCCCCGGCTCCGCAGCAATCACCACAGGGCTGAGGGGACCCACAGGGAGGGACGCGGAGCCCCCAGAGAGAAAATCCAGGAGGTGAGCACCCGGAATATAATAATAAAGAGCGCTGGAGAGAGGAGAACAGCAGAGACACGTCTGCTCTCTACTCCAGCCAAGCCACTACCCCTTTAGCTTTTTTTTATTGATTTTTATCAATGAGTATCAATTTTTTTGTTGATTTTTTTTAACCAAATCAAAAACCAAATCTGAACCAAAACGCTTGAGGGTGGTTTTGTCAAAACCAAACACAATGAGGAATTAAAGCTAAAACCAAAACCAAAACACGGGGTCTGCACACATCTCTACCTGAAATGCACTCGAAAACACTGGTTTCAAGATCTGACCTTGCAGGAAAATCCAAAACTAGGACTCAAATCTATCCAGAATCCCAAGTGATCCGAATAGAACTCATTTCAACTTGCAATTCCAAAGTTCAGGTGTGCTTTGTTTTCAGAAAAACCAAACCACTCATCTTTAGTTGTTTGATAAAAAATTTTATACATGTTTTCCATCTCACATTAGTAAATGCTCAGTAACTCTCAGGATATTATATATCAATATAAACTGGTCATTTCCTGTTTTAACTGTTGTTAATAATTAATACACACAGCTTTCTCTGCCCCTAATCACTGGGCCTTACATTGCTCTATTTACCCTACATGATTACCACTCTTTTCTACTTAATATTATGCATTAGCCACTTTTCCAGATGAAAGGAGTGCCTACATTACACTTTCTCTTTCCTTTTTAGACCTGACCCTGATGTAGGAAATGGTCATTCCACCTTCTCCATTGTCTTGACCTACAGTACACCCTTTATGTGCTCTATCCCGTAAACCTTTTTAACTCTTTTTTTAACCACTTTCTCCTCTCATTCGTTTATAATTCAGTTGCTTTATAAAATATCGCCTCCCCATGAAGCTAAAAATTCTTTACTTAATGTTAATGGCCTCAATCCTAGCACCAACAAACCACGGCCATTCAATATTTCTGCCAATGCAAACTTGATATTGTTATGCTACAGGAGACTCACCTTAAGGTCTCCCACCAATTTTTCTCCACTTTTTTTGTACAATTTTCTTTTATATGTATAGTGCAAAAACCTTTAATAAAAAGACTTTAAAACAAAACCAGAAAGAAAATTAGGAGCATGAGGAATTAAGGATGAGCCTGCTTCCCCAATTATTTTTTGCCATAAGCCTGAGCCTGTGTGGTCTTTCCAGGTGTCCAGACATGAGTGTTTACTGGATACAGTGGAGACTATTATCTTTCCAATCTAACTAGCTTGTTGATCTTTACTCTTTACATATTTCATTCAAAGGACATTTATCCACTGTAGGAAGTCAAAATAATCATAATGTAATGTGATAGGGTCTTTAATGTAATGTGACAGTGTCCATACCTAGATGTTAACTATTCTGTTCTTTATCACTAAGCTCAAATTAAACACAAAATTGACATACAGTATTAACATTCTGTACTTATCTTCCGAGGCTGTAAGAAACTATGCAGCATATATAACAAAGATTGGAGAGAGATAAAGTGGAGAGAGATAAAGTACCAACCAATAAGCTCATAACTGCCATGTTAGGCTGTGTTTTTGTAAACTGACAGGATCTGATTGGCTGGTACTTTATCTCTCCTAGACTTAGTACAGTACATGGACCTCTAAATTATTTATTCTCTAAATCATCGAGCTTTAACTGATAATACCATGTATTAGGCTTATGGCCAGGAGTTCCAGTGATGCCATGCTTAAGAACAACTTACACTACACTATATTCTGGTACATTATATAATGCAAAAAAAAATAGAAGGTAGAACAATGGAAGAATGTCAGATGGATGCAAGCAATAAGTAGGAGGCAATTGTGATATTCCAATGCAGTGTTGATTTAATTAAGAGTAACATAGTAACATAGTATTTGAGGTTGAATAGAGGCAAATTGCCCATCGTGTTCAACCTGTTTTAAGTTGTGATGATTCTACATACTTGCTAAATAATGTTTTATGACTAGTTAGCTACTATAACTCATGTTACCCCCAGATTAACCACGTTGATATTTTAAGTATTATAACCTTGGATAGCTTTTTTATTCAGAGATTTATCCATTCCTTTTTTAAATCCAATTACAGAGTCCGCCATTACCACCTTCCCTGGCAGGAAATTCCACATCCTGATTGCCCTAACAGTGAAGAACCCTTTCCTCCGTTGCGTTCGGAACTTTCTCTCCTCCAGTCGCAGCGAGTGCCCACGTGTCCTAAACTGTGTTCTTTTAATAAATAATTCCTCTGATAACTCTTTGTGATGTCCCTTTACATATTTGAAGACATTAATAATATCTCCTCTTAAGCGCCTCTTTTCTAGTGTATACATATTCAGCCTAGTAAGTATTTCCTTATAGTCCAGTCCTTCTAGGCCTTTAATCAATTTAGTAGCTCGCCTTTGAACACTTTCGAGTTCACTGATGTCTTTTTTATACAATGCTGCCCAAAACTGAACACAATATTCCAGGTGCGGACGTACCAATGCTTTATACAGCGGCATGATTACATCCGAGTCCCTTGTCTCAATTCCCCTTTTTATGCACGCTAGCACCTTACTTGCCTTCTTTACTGCGTTTTGACATTGTGTACGGTTATTAAGCCTATTATCAATGAATGCCCCCAAATCTTTTTCCAACTCTGTTTCCCCTAGGCGTTCCCCATTTAATATGTAGGATGCAAGTTTGTTTTTAGTCCCAAAATGCATAACCTTGCATTTGTCTGTATTGAACCTCATTTTCCATTTAGATGCCCAGAGTTCAAGTTTAGATAGATCATTCTGCAAGGACTCCACATCCAATTCTGAATGAATTACCTTACACAGTTTAGTATCATCTGCAAAGATTGACACTGTGCTTTCCAGGCCTATTTCTAGGTCATTGATAAATATGTTGAACAGTAGTGGTCCGAGTACGGTGTGGTATTCCACTGACTACTGGGGACCAGGTTGAGGACTTCCCGTTGACCACTACTCGCTGTACCCTGCTATCCAACCAGCTGCTTATCCATGTGCAAATAGTTTTTCCTAGGCCAATCTCCTTTAATTTGATCATCAGTCTCCTGTGAGGAACTCTATCAAAGGCTTTTGCAAAATCTAGGAAGACCACATCCACTGCTTTTCCTTGATCAAGCTTATTGCTCACTTTCTTGTAGAAGCTATTTAAGTTACTCTGACATGACCTGTCCCTCACAAACCCATGCTGGTTCTTGCTAATAATCCTAGCGGACTTTAGATACTCCTGTATGACGTCCCTTACAATTCCTTCCAATATTTCCCCCACTGTAGATGTTAAACTAACTGGTCTGTAGTTTCCCGGAAGATTTTTGGATCCTTTTTAAATAATGGCACTACCTCAGCTATACGCCAATCCTTTGGTACCATGCCTGATCTAATTGAACTATTGAAAATTGTGCTAGTTGTGACCTAAGCTCCATAAGAACCCTCGGGTGAAGTCCATCAGGACCAGGTGATTTATTAATCTTAATTTTGCTTAGTCTCTCCCGGACTACTTCTTCGCTTAAACAAGTATCTAACCATGAATCATTACTGTCACAATTGTTATGCTCTACTCCCACCATCAGTTCTTCACTGTTGAATACTGATGAAAAGAATTTGTTCAGTATTTCCATTTTTATTTCGTCATCATTTATCAATTCTCCTAATTCATCTTTTAATGAACCTATATTCTCCTTTTTTAACCTTTTAACGTTTATGTATTTAAAAAAAATTTTAGGATTGGTTTTACTCTCTATAGCGATTTGCTTTTCATTTTCCATTTTAGCTGCTCTTATTGCTTTTTTGCGTTTCTTATTACACTCCTTGTAATACTTGAAAGACTCCTCCTTTCCATTAGATTTAAATGCTTTGAAAGCACGCTTTTTTTTATCCATTTCTGCCTTAACCTTCTTGTTAAGCCACATCGGTTTGAGTTTAATACTCCTGCGTTTACTGCCCATGGGAATAAAGTTATGAATATTGCTATCCAGCAACCCTTTTAAAACATCCCAAATTTCCGAAGTGTTCTTGTTGTTAAACAGAACCTCCCACTCTGTGTTGTTAAGTGCACATCTATGCATACTGAAATTAGCCTTCCTAAAGTTAAAAGTTTTGGTGGAACCCCTGTAGCTATGTTTCCTGAAACTGATGTCGAATGTGATCATATAGTGATCACTGTTACCCAAAGTCTCCCCAACTTTAGTGTTTGATATAATGTCCACATTATTAGTAATTACTAGATCCAGGGTAGTTTTACCCCTAGTTGGGTATAGAAACAAAGATGTAGGGAGTAGTCCAAACTGGCGCTGTGCAGCTCAGATGTAACAGATTTCGAATTAAATGTCACCACATTTAAATAAATAGACAAAACCCAGGAAATTTGAAATACTGTCGTACACCACAAGCGCTAAAATAAGTAAAATATCACCATAAAATCCCTTTTGAGTTGCATGGAGGGTTCTTTAGTCAGAGTTGTGTCTCCAGTTCAGATCAATTGTATGTAAGGTCTCCAAACATAGTTGACATGAAAGATAGGATAACAGAGAACAACCAATGTGTGGTAAATGTTGTCAACACTTAAGCAGTTAATAAAAAGAATCAGACTCCTCTAAAAGACTAAGGTGGATTCAAGGCGTACCCCACTCACACTCTAGAGAGGAGACATTAATCGCATCAGGGTTTCTTTATGTGGTTAACCTTTCGTATTCTTATAACACCCGGTGTGATGAATAGGGAATTCAACCCAACATCTCAATCGTTTGTTGTAGATTCCCAATAGAGGCGGATGATGCGTACCCCAACACTCACACTCAAACGGTTGATATAAAGCACATAAAGGTATCTTTCTCTCCTTGGGGGAAAATAGTAGTCTGTAATGGTGTACCACAACTCACAGTTTGGGCAGCTGTATAACTCCTATCAAGGTATCTTTAGGTCCTGGACAGGGATTGCAGCTTGTGGTTTTTACTTTATTCATGGAAACTCCCAGTGTGAATCATATGGAAAGATAAAAAGGTGAACCAATGTGTAGTGGGTTTTGCTAATCTTAAATACAATATATAAAAGATCTCTGAGACAGGTAGATTCAATGCGTACCCCACTCACATATAAATTGGGGGTTCTGAATATATAGCGGTATCTTTGGGGGAGTTCTATTTAATAGTGCAGCATACACTGAACTCGACTAACCACAGATGTACTTTCGATACAGGGTAATTTATGCATACCCCAACACTCACACTCAGGAAGCAGATAAAAAGCCCATAAAGGTATCTTTAACTTCTCAAAAATGGGGGTGATCAATCAATATGGTGTACCCCAACTTACAATTCGATGTGCTGTGTATCTCCCATCAAGGTATCTTTAGGTTCCAGGTGGGAAATGTAACTAGTAGTTCGGACCATGTAGTTATCCACAAACCCCAAAAATGAAAAAAAAAAAATATTGACACTCACAATGGAGTAAACAAAAGGGTTTACAGATATTTATTTAACAATACATGGGAAAAAAATAAAACAGTGTATGAAAAAATCATACAACATTACATGGGGCAAACCATAAAAAGTAGCAAAGAGAAATAAAATCCTCCTTTCAAGATAAAAACAAAGGTTACAAAGAAATAAAAAAATCTGGATGATATGCTACTCACACTCCTTTTTGTCGACGCGTTTCAGCCCTGAACTGGGCCTTTATCAAGACATGATAAAGGCTCAGTTCAGGGCTGAAACGCGTCGACAAAAAGGAGTGTGAGTAGCATATCATCCGGATTTTTTTTTATGGTGATATTTTACTTATTTTAGCGCTTGTGGTGTATGACAGTATTTAAAATTTCCTGGGTTTTACCCCTAGTTGGGTCCTCGACTAATTGAGACAAGTAGTGATCCCTAAACATATTTAAGAATCTGCTGCCCCTCACTTTTGCACATGAATCATTACTCCATTTTTTATCTGGGTAATTAAAATCCCCAATGACAAGGATGTCCCCCAATCACGCAGCTGTTTTGATTTGCTGCAATAGTTGTTCTTCCTCATGTATCCTAATATCCGGCTGTTTGTAGCACGTGCCTATGACTAGTTTTTTTGTATCAATTCCCCCACTTGAGATTTCTACCCATAGTGACTCTACACTATCGCCAGTCTCCTCATAGATAACCTCCTTTAGGTATGGTTTAAGTGATGGTTTAACATAAACACATACACCTCCTCCTCTTTTGTTAGCCCTGTCCCTCCTAAAAAGAGAATACCCCTCCAAGTTAGCAACCCAGTTGTGAAAGTCGTCCCACCATGTTTCCGTAATACCTATAATGTCATACTAAGCCTTTGATGCTAACAATTCCAATTCCCCCATTTTACCTGCTAGACTTCTTGCGTTTGCAAGCATACATTTTAGTTTATCGGTTCCTTTATTTGTTTGTTTTCCTAAAGATTTCCCATACTGGATAACTAGTGCATCCGTAGAGTTACTGATACAGACTGTCCTTCTCGCTCCCTCTCCAACCCCACCGTACTTAGTATTGCCCACCTTACTTTTCTCTTTGGTCAACCCAATGTTCCCATCTAAAATCACCGCCCTGACATAAGTATTTTCCCTTAAGTCCCGTACAACATTTAATGTAGTTTGTAATACAAGGGATAGTAAAGGCAGATTTACTGTTGACTAGTGATCAATATGCAGACAGAAATAACAAGCAAACCAATATTGAAATACAAGAGATAATGCCCCATATCAGGAGAGCTCTGACACAGCTTATAAGTTCAATAAATAGCTGCTGTAGGTAAGGCTACCCATGGATGTTGAATGCACCTGAGGAAAAACCCACAAACTTTAAGGCAATAAGTCAATGCCAGAATTAATGAAATCCAAAGCCAGAAGTCAGAGATAGAGATCCCTAAAATCTAAAGCCAGTAGAGCGAGCCAGAAGTCACTGAAATCCCAAGCCAGTGACCAGAGTCAAAAGTCAAAGTAGGGATGGACATAGAAGATCGATGTATTGATAGTTGTGAAATTGTAACAGGGTAGCCAGCCATAGGGATGGATCTCAGGACTGGGGCAGAGGATAATCACCCAGTGCTGTAAGAAAACATGCAGCTTTTTTATATTAGCACCACGCATGAGACGGTCATTACTCAAGGGCCACCGCAAGCTAATCCTGGTTGTGCATCATGGTTCCAACTACTCAGTCCTGCTTTTCTTAGCAACCATGAATGGCTCATGGGTAGTTGAACTCTAGAGAGGAAGCAGAGCAGAGCTCCCATAGAGCAAATAAAAAAGACACCAGTTAGCAGAAAGAACACCCAGAGAGAACAAAGAATACAATGAGAAGAGAGTGAAGACATTGCTGCAAGAGAATTTAAAGAAGGGGGTCCTAGCACTGTAATGGAGTTCTTTACTAAAGTACTTACTCTTGCCACTTTCCCAATACACTGAGTTCAAGGCACTGCAGGATAAAAAGGGCATACAGTGTTGGGCAGGTTGATGATTAAGGAGGAGCAGCTAGGACCCTATTGGGAGGGTGATTTTTTTGGAAGTGAGTTTGAGATGAATTTTGATGGTGATTTTGAAAGTCAGGTATTTACTAATGGCAAAATCTACCCAAAATCGTTTTTTTTCTTTTGTAAATGATGTTAGTTGCCATAGATTAGACTTCACACACAAATATGACCTCAAATAGACCATTATACATGTCCTTTGTGATGGTAAGATCATCACGTGGACACCCGCTTAGGTTAGAGGAAAGGAGATTTCGCACACAGACACGGAAAGGTTTCTTCACAGTAAGGACAATACGTATTTGGAATACCCGGCCTGAGAGAGTAGTAATGGAAGACTTGGTCATTGCTTTTAAAAATGGGCTAGATAAATTCCTAATGAATAAGGATATACAGGGTTATGGAGGGTAAATCATGCACTGTAGTATTAAAATGAAATAATAATAATAATAATAATAATAAAAAAGGGAATTGACATAACGGCAAAACATTCATCACAGTGAAATTAGTAGGCTGAATTTGATGGACAAATTATCCTTTTTCAACCTTAGAAACTATGTTACTATGTTACAGTACCTCCCCATAGACATCAATAGAAAATGCTTATACTAACAGTCGATTTTAAAATAGACCAAAAAAATGACATTTTCAATATAACCATCAGAAACAGTTCTATTTGAATTTTAAACCATTTGGAATTGTCTGAAACCTCAATATGATGGGGGGAAAAAACAAGGGAGAAGAATGTGGGGCACTCTGGCTGCATAAATCATTATTTAAAAGCACAGCAATGATTTTCAAATCGGTGATATGCAAATAAGCACTGGAATGAAGTGTTTGTGGTTAATTCAGTGCATGTGACATGTTTTGGCCAATAGGAATGCTTTTGTATAATTTTGTTGTGATTCTTGTCAATATCTTACCATCATATGATTGCCTAGTTCTAACATTTGTTTTTTTCCTAGAGATTCATCTGAGTTGTATTTTAGGGCCATCTACAACATCACAACAGCCTGAAGATGAAAGCGTGTGGAGCAAGATAAGTGCATGACTACACCACTCCACTGAAACCTCTACTGCTCACAAAATCAACAAATCAATATGCAGCTAGACTTCAGGGCTATTATGGTAATAGTATGTCACTTGATACAAAGCCTTCCATGTTGCAGTACAACATACTGTAGATCTTAAAGCATAATTATATGTACCATGTATCAAATAACAGTATGTCTTTTCAATATTGGCCAAATATGGGTGATCAAATTGGACAGTTTCATTAATTCAGTCATTCTGCAGATTACATCAGTTAAATTAACTTGCCTAACTATTTCTGAATTTAATTTGAATAAATTTGTACAGAGATGAATTTTTGTATTTAAAAAATAGTTTTATAGTAGCAAACATAATATAAATCATGACTGTGAATTAAATGATGAATTAGAACATCGAGAATTATGATAATAGAAGGCTTTGAGTTTATGTGGTTTGTGATTAAATTTCATATGAGAATGGAAAAACGTATTTTTATCCACAGCATGCTAGTGAAGTTGAATTACTTTAAAATAGCTTTGTTTTATGTGTGTGCTCACTATAGTGAAAAAATGTAATTCCTTTACTTAATAAGGTGACAAAAACAGAATTAAATCATGTGGTTTCCAGCTAATACCAGACTGTGCTTTATTAATTTTATCCTAAGATATCCAATCTCTTATCTTCACAATATCTAATAAGATTTTGCATCATAATCACTGTCTAATATCTATATACGTTGTAGTATAGTTATTGTATACCATCCCTTTAAATATGACATGACAAGTTGCTGATCTGGGCCTTCCTACCTTTAATAAGTTGGTTGGCTTCCTTTTTTTCTGTCCCTCAGTCTTCTGCAAGAAAGGTGTACATGGCGAAACTCTTACCTGATACGGACATGAGTCCCTGCCATAGCCCGGAACAAATGGGTGCAAGTGTGTTGGAGAGTTGCTATGAAGGTACACCCCTGCTACTTGAGTAGAACATTCCCACATGGGAAGTTTGAGTGGTCTTTCACTCTTTTACTTTTGGCTTTGTAAGTGGGTGTCCATGTTGCTGTGGACAGAGTGTGCCATCATTGATTATACCCATATGTTGTTCTGGTAAGGTAGCACCTGCTATGTCAGATTAAATAATCATCTTTCAGCCATCAGTGTATTTCATTTTCTATAAAACATATCTATTACCCATGTCTCACTGTGTAGTTAGTCATATGAATCCAACAGAGGAAGGCATTTCATAGCATTTCTGTGTGCATTGAACCCAAAGACCTACATTTACATGTATTGTTGGAATACATACCTTTTACCAGCTGTCATGATCCTGAAAGCGGGATTCTGGCCACCAGTATGCCGTCAGTGGGGCGAGTGCTAGAAAGCCCCTTGTGGGCTCGCTGCACTCACCATGCTGTGGGCATGGTGGCTTGCTGCGCTCACCACAGTATCTATTCTCCCTCTATGGGTGTTGTGGACACCCACAGAGGGAGAAAAGCCTGTGGCACTGGTATTCCATTGGTGGGTTTTCCGGGATTACCGGGAATTGAAGTGTCTTTAATATGGTGACCGGAGGTATGGGAGCACAGGAATTCGCTAAGGATGCCGAGGATTGTAGTTTGTAGACCTGGCATTAGGCCTCCGTGACCGGAAATTGGTCACGTGGGTACCGAGAATGTTGTGAAATAAAATTAATAGTTCTGATAAGTAGTTTTTTTTTTAAACTATTAGGTTTCTTAGTGGACATCTACTGTATAAAGGAAAAATGTTGAATTAGAAGGCAGTAATGCCAAAGTGGAATTTAAATGGGATCAAAAGGGATAGTGTGACAACTATTCAGATTTGCACTTTGTGTAATTAGTAGTTTTAATATATAAAAACCATTTAAACTCAAAGTCATGGCTTAGTCCCAATGGGATCAGAGTTTTGAGCTGGAAGATGGTCTTCATTTCCATTTTTGCAAGATTTTTTTTTCAAGTTTTTTGTCTTTCCATGAAAGTTTTATGTATTTTCAGTCTATGAACTTTGTGATGTGTTGAGTAGAGCAGTCATGATTTTCCTTAAAGTGATTAGACAAATGGTGAGTTGTCAAACCCTTTTTTATGTTACATAAATGCTCAGAGATTCTCACTTTAAGTGGCCTATTGGGTCTTCCAATGTTCAGTATAAGAAGTCACATTTACATTGGACAGCATAAATAACGTTAGCAGTGTTGCACATAATAAAGTTTTTGATTTTTAATTTGTTTCCATTTATTATAATTTTGGTGCTTCTTCTGGATAAGTCCTTAAAGTTTCTACAGCCTATACATAATCCATAGTGATGGAATACTTTGGTGCATGATATGGATAAGTGAATACAAAATGGAAGCTGGATGTCAGTTTGTCTATTGCTTTAAAAGAAACTGTTGTTTTAAATGTGATTTTTATACGTTTGCAGAAACTTTGATTTTCAGACAAAACAAGAAGTTAAAGCCAGCTGCGCAGTGTATCACAAGACTGCGGTTAGCTAGTGTTTTGCAAAATAAGGAATTGTGTTTTGCAGAATAAAGATAATTTAAAGTAGGTGAAAGGTAAAATGTATTTTGATATTAAACAGTCATAATCACAAGATGTTGAGCTAATTAATTGGAAATCCCCCATAAGGGGAGTATATGAATTAATAATATATTCTGATAAATGAATTGTGATTGGTTTATGTATATGATTGGTCTGCAAATTTGATTGGATCATGTAACGCTGTAATGAAAAGTATATAAGATGAAATCAATGTGTCAATGTTCAGTTCATGATATTCTTTTATCGTGAGCCCTGTGAATTTCACAATGCAATAAATCTACCAAAGAGACTTCATTGTTCTTCAATTATTTGAACGGCTATAACATTCTGGAGGTCCCGTACCGAGGTCAATCCAACATTGACACACGAAGAAGGAAGGTGGACTGGTGCCGGGGTACCTGGATCAACCGTGGCCACAGGTAAGAGCTGTTATCTTCTGCTCCATGTGTCCCATCCCTGCCTCGGTCCGCTGCCTTTGTGTGTTATTGTTGGTTTGTAACTCTTTGAAGTCTTTTTGGAGATTGTGAGTATGGAACCAACTTGAATTTATCTGCATTTTATTACCAGTTACAGTGATTTGTATAAAGTTTTAGGATTGAAATTTCTGTGGTCATAGTTACAGATCACAATGGGATCTTTTGTCTGCCGTATCTTGCTAAATTCAGAGTGAAGTCTGCGAGTGATTGTGAGTGAGATTGGCCGAGGCTTCACGCCGGCAGAGTCTGGACAGGGCCCAGTTAGGAGAGAGGCTCCGGTTAAACTCTCCTATACTGGATAGTATCAGGGATACTCACCCACTGTGAAAAGCACCTTGTACACAAAAAGGCAAAGCTTAGCAGAGTGTGGAACACGTGTGCCTGTTCAGAGCCGTGGCACCTGACAAGGTGGTGAGGTTTCCTAAGTGGAGTAATATCTCTATAAACAAGGGGAGCGTCCCTGTTTACCATTGTATTGGACATTGAGGCTGGACTTTAAAATAAAGATTAGCCATTACAATGGGTCAAGAGATGTCCACACCGAAGGGCTCTTCTATGTTAGAGATCCCGCACGCAGTCCAGCAAGTGTAATGTATCAGAGATATGGAAGTGTGGCTGTGAAATTTCTCAGGAAATGGCATACAAAACAACCTGAAATACCTGTGATAGGAACCTTTGATATGCAGAAATGGACAGACTTAAGGGGTAAAATAAGAAAAAGGGAGGAGTGGAAAGCTTACACACTATGGCTGGAGGCATCTAATGTAACCCCGCCACCAGCCTATGTTGCACAAATGTCCTGTCATGTAGATAATGGTGGAACATTACAATTACAACCCAGGCATGCTTCCCCACGGGTAGTGCAGGCAATGCCAGTAAAGACACTAGAACAAGAAAGCCCAGATCCACTCGAACACATACTCCCAGCAATGATGGCACTGGCTGGTGCCCCAAGTGCCCCTCCAGTACAGGAGAAGAAAAAGGTAATAAAGGCTCTAGTAAACCCCAAGACTGGGAAGCATGACACTTACTTGGTGGGGGAAGATGGGATTTGGGTAGGGCAGATGGATTTGTTTGATGGGGATGGCGACTCTGCTGGAATTTACGTTTATGACCCCCTCAGTCAGACATACAAAGCTCAGTATAATAACATCAATGGTGAAAGTGTCACACACACTTTATGCAAGAACAAGCAGGGAAATTTAGTTCCTTATGAAGACAAATTACCAGTAATGGGAGCACATTTTGCAGACATACACCCATCGAACATTTTGGCTTCTGGCACTCGTAGCACATCCACCCAGGGCAAACCACTTGCAACTATGCCTCTGAGAGTGGTAACTACAGATCGGGGTGCACAGTGGTCCATACATGTTCCTTGGTCAAAGGCTGAATTACACCAAATTTGCACAGAATTAGCAGATTATAGATCAAAGCCAGCAGAAGTCAAAGCCAAACTCCAGCGCTTGTACAAAGTACATCAACTAACACATAGTGACATGGCACAATTATTTGCTGCTTTGCTCACAACTGAAGAATACAAGAAGATCGCAATGGACCTAGGGTGGGATAAAGAGGACTTTAAGCCTCCCGTAGACGTTAACAGAGAAGCCCTGGACCAAGAGTGGAAACATTTGATGAGAGTTTTTACAGAGCAGTTTCCTTTCCAGCCCAATTGGGGAAAAATAATGATGATTAAACAAGGTCCTACAGAAACAGTTAGAGATTATTGGGGCAGATTTAAAACTGAGGTCCAAAATTATGGAGGCATTGAAAATATATTTAAGGAGGAAGTGCTTCAGCCCATGTTATCTGGAGCTCTTGTGGAAGGTCTTAAGCCGCAGGTAAAAACCCGTTTGACCATCAATGATCCTCTATGGTGCAAAAAGGGTCCAGAAGATCTGGTCACTCTTGCAATATACCATGAGGACAATTTGGAAACCAAGCTCATGAACCTACAGGTCAAAGCAGCACAAGCCACCTGTGACCTAGCTAATAGACCAATTGATTATAGCATGGGTGCCAGGCGATCATCAGACAGATCGCAGCTTACTTGTTACAATTGCCAGAGGAAAGGACACTTTGCAAGGGACTGCAGACGCCCTATGAAACCAAGGCAGTCCCAGGCAAAGAAGGGCACCACAGAAAGTGATGAGGATTTACAATGACAGGATACCGCAGCCCCCGTGAAGACCATGACTGTAATATCTTGTAACTCTCAAGAACCTACTGTTGATTTAAAGATTGGAGATTCTAAACATTCTTTCCTGATTGACACGGGTGCTGCACGATCCCTGATAGCAGACAAGGTCACTTTACCTACCACAAACAAAGTTGTACATGCAGTAGGGGTGGCAAACAAAGTAATCCCCTTAAAGGAGACACAAGATGTAAAGGTAACAGTTGGACCCTTAACAAGTGCTCAGTGACCCTCCTTCTACAGAAAGGGTGGAACTGAATACCTTGGGTGTACTCCCACCTGAAGTGTCTGAAATGTTATCAACAATTCCAGACCAGCTGTGGACCACGGGCTCCAACAATGTGGGGAAAATCCTAAATGCCCCACCAATAAGAGTCAAGCTTAAAGCAGGAGCAGTAATTCCCAGTAGACCACAATACCCCTTAAAGCCAGAAGCTGAACAGGGGGTGTTCCCAGTAATCCAAGAATTACTACAACAGGGGGTGTTGGTTAAAACCCAGAGCCAGGCCAATACGCCCATCTTCCCTGTGACAAAGAGTAATGGGCGTGGTTATCGCTTAGTTCAGGACTTGAGGGCAAT
Source organism: Pseudophryne corroboree (assembly GCF_028390025.1). Taxonomy (NCBI): domain Eukaryota; kingdom Metazoa; phylum Chordata; class Amphibia; order Anura; family Myobatrachidae; genus Pseudophryne; species Pseudophryne corroboree. The sequence continues at coordinate 474,675,078 of NC_086445.1, read as the reverse complement.
TAATGCAATCGTTGAACCCTTGCACCCAGTGGTACCAAACCCAGCTACCATATTAATGCAGATCCCCGCAGACAGCACTTATTTTTCAGTGGTTGATCTGTGTTCGGCATTTTTCTCCATATCAATACATCCAGACAGTCAATACCTTTTTGCATTTACCTATAGGGGTAACCAGTACACCTGGACAAGGATGGTGCAGGGATACCTCAATAGCCCTACAATTTTTAGCCAGTCCCTTGCTGAAAACCTCCAAAAACTCATCCTATCAGGTGGATCTACATTAATTCAGTATGTAGACGATTTGTTACTTTGTTCCCCAGATTTTGAAACATCAATTAAAGATACAGCTGAGCTCTTAAGGTTCCTTGCAACAAATGGACACAAGGTGTCCAGAGATAAATTGCAACTATGTCAAACAAAGGTGTCATATATAGGCCACTGTTTATCTGAAGGCCTCAGACACCTGTCCCCAGATAGAATTGCAGCCATCCAAAACATAAGGTTGCCCATCAACAAAAGGAAGCTAAGGGGTTTCCTAGGAATGGTGGGTTACTGTAGAAACTGGGTACCTAACTACTCACAGCTAACTGCACCCTTGTATGAGCTGACCAAGGCTTCTGTACCAGAGCCCCTCATACATACAGAACAAACAACTATGTCATTTCAACAACTTAAAGATGACCTGACAGCGGCCCCTGCTCTGGGGCTGCCTAACTATAAACAAGTATTTTCTCTCTTTTGCCATGAACACCTAGGCCATGCCACAGGTGTCCTTACACAGTTTCATGGGGAAAAGCAAAGACCTGTCGCTTATTACAGTGCACAATTAGACCCAGTAGCACGTGGCCTACCTGTTTGCCTGCGAGCCATAGCAGCAGCTGCATTGCTGGTAGACAAGTCAGCAGACATTGTATTGGGCTGTGATCTAAAAGTTTATGTTCCCCATGCAGTAGCAGCCCTGCTTACCTGCCAAAAGACAAGACATGTCACTGCAGCACGCCTGACAAAGTGGGAATTAGCCCTCATTATGCCCACAAACATCACCCTCATTAAGTGCAATATTTTAAACCCTGCAACACTTTTACCGGTAAATGAAACTGATGAGTTTCAGAGAGAGGAGTGGGGGGTAGTAGAACAACATGTCCCACATGATTGCTTAAAATATGTTGATGAGCAATCCACCCCTAGGGTGGACCTGGAGGAAACACCACTCCAGAATCCTGATCTGGTTTACTATGTTGATGGTAGCTGCCAGAGACAAACAGAAACGGGTGCTACTCAATCAGGATATGCTGTGGTGGATGATACACAAACTGTTTTTTCCTCCCCACTTCCACCACCACACTCAGCCCAATTGGCAGAGCTCAAAGCTTTAACTAAAGCATGTCAGCTAGCTGAAGGAAAGACTGTAAATATATATACAGACAGCAGGTACGCGTTTGGTGTTACACACGATTTTGGTGAACTGTGGAAACACAGAGACTTCCTAACAGCAACAGGCAATCCAATTGCACATGCAGAGGCAGTAAAAGAATTACTAGATGCTATACAACTGCCCTCACAGATAGCAGTTATTAAATGTCAAGCTCACATGACTGGCCATGATGAAGTTACAAAAGGAAAACAGAAGGGCAGATGCTGCAGCAAAAGTGGCAGCCCAACAAAAGGTTATAATGGAAAATATTTGTATGGTAACTGATGTATGTATACCAAGTGAACAAACATTAATTGATATGCAAAAAGTTTGTGATTTACAGGAAAAGACCAAGTGGGAAAGTGCAAAGTGTACCCAAGACAACAAAGGCCTGTAGCACAGCTCTGAAGGTAAGCCTGTTGCCCCTAAATCACTCTTGCCAGCATTGGCACAGATGTCCCATGGACTGACCCATGCAGGTAAGACAGCCATGATAAGTCTAATCAAGACTTATTGGTATGCACCTGGCTTTGCGCCAGTGGCAACCAAGTACTGTGCTTCTTGCATCACCTGCTTGCAGAAGAATGCTGGAAGAGCAGTTAAAACGATGCCTTCACACATTCCCCAAACAACTGGTCCTTTCCAAATCCTACAAATTGATTACATTCAGCTTCCAAAAGTTAGGATGCTTCAGTATGTCTTGGTTTGTGTCAACACATTTAGCGGTTGGGTAGAGGGATATGCTGTGGCCAGTGCAACAGCAGCAATCACAGCAAATAAATTGGTACAGGAATTTGTATGTAGGTATGGCATACCATATGTGATATCATCAGACCAAGGTACACACTTTACTGGGTTAGTGTTCAAAAAGATGTGTCAGCTTCTTGGCATTAAACAACAGCTACACACCGCATACCATCCGCAATCGAGCGGTAAGGTGGAACGCTATAACGGGACCATTAAAAATAAGCTGGCCAAAATATGTAAAGAAACCAGCTTGCAGTGGCCAGAAGTTTTGCCATTAGTGTTGCACTCGATCAGAACAACACCAAGGGGGGAGTTGAACATTTCTCCGTATGAAATACTGTTTGGAAAATTGCCCAATGTTACTATTGCACCCGCATATGAACTCAGTAAAACAAATGACTTAACTGTGAACTATCTTATTTCATTAAGCAACCAGCTAAAGAAGATCCAAGCTACTGTGACCAGCACACAACCAATCCCTGTGGAAGGTGCTTGTCATAATCTACAACCTGGTGATGAGGTGATGGTCAGAAATTTCCTGAGATCGGGCTCGCTGACAGACCGGTGGGAAGGACCTTACCAAGTCTTGTTGACAACCCCAACTGCTGTTAAGATAAAGGAGAAGACTTTGTGGATCCACTCCACCCACTGCAGAAAAGTCACGCCTCCTGAGACAGCACATGTGGAAGATATTCTCCAAGACTCCTCTGCACTTCACCAGTAAAACCAGCAAGTGAGTGGTTCGGGCATAATAATCCCTTGAGCCACTCGCCAACGCAGTATCTCTGTGGAGGGTACATAACTCCTAGAAGAGTACTGTGAAGATCAAGGACAACAAAGACAATGCTAAACAGGATGATGCTGATAGGCCAAAGGCCAGACCGTGGACTATGGGGGTGCATTCTCTCATGGGCATGTCTGATTACAATCATACTCATTGTGCTTGAGTGTTGTATATACATTACAGGGTCTGTTAACAATGTGACCAGTCAAACAGGTAATGTAACACTTTACAATGAAATGTTATCCAAGACACGTGTGTGTAGGGCCTTACAAAAGAATGATTATGGAGGAGAATTTACAGGTAATTCCATGATAGCAATGCACAGTAAAATTGCAAAGGCTCTCAACACAACCAAATGTTGGATTTGTACCCACCTACCCATCAGTGTAGATGTATGTATACCCCTCCTGGCTCATTACATAAGCACAACAGACATGATAGACAGAGATTGGTCCTGCAATAAGCGAAAGAATGGTAGTCGCATTTGTGCCAATAAGACACCTAAAGTACAGAATATAGTAGACTTCCCATATTTGGATGTTTCAAACAGAGGTCTGCTGCATTCACCTGCTCTACAAGTAACCGCAGCCACAGGGAGGCCTGAATTTTGTTTGAGTGTCAATTCAAAGCCAGGCAAGTACATGTTAAGTAGGAAGAAAATCACAGTCAGGGTGAAAAGACAAAACCTGGGATATACTAACTGTACTGGAGCCACATTTGTAGTTCAAAAGTCAAATAAGTGTAAACTGACAAACCTCAAACACTGTTGGCATTCAATAGATAACAATGGAGTACTAACACCTAATGACACCCTAGACCAGTTACTGCATGATGGGTGTACTCTTGATAACAGCACGTGTAGAGATGTCAATGGCAATAACACCGGGTATTTTATGATATACATAGGACTCATTTACACTAAAATATTTGGAATGCCTCTTCCTAAGGGTATGTATTGGGTTTGTGGAAAATGGGCATATTCATGGATCCCTTTAGGTGCCAAAGGACAATGTGTGCTCTCCTATGTAGTCCCCTTAGTGAGAGCCACTACTAAGCTGGATCAATACCCAAGAAATATCCCTGTAGAACATGATTTAGTGTCAAGTGACTTTACATATTTGAGACATCAAAGCAAAAGAGAAGTGAAGAAAGGGGATGTATCTTTCAGATTTTCTAATGGTGAACGTACGGCTGGAACTCTGTTTCCTCTGTCCACTATCTATCTTGTGGAAAAGGCTGTGTCCCAAACCTTAACGGTACTAGATCAGATGGTAGGGGAATTGGTAGTTTCAATCAATCAGACAGTGGAAGAGCTGGCTCAAGTAAGAAAAGTGGCTTTACAAAATAGGATGGCACTGGATCAGCTGTTGGCAGCAGAAGGGGGTACGTGTGCAGTAGTAGGACAAGAATGTTGTACTTATATTGAAGATCACAGAGCTGAAATAGGTGCTCATCTGAGCAAGGTGGGAGAGTTGCAGCAGGAAATGAGAAGGTTAGGTGCTAGTGAAGGTTGGGAGCCACTTGGTTGGCTAGGAGGAAGTATCGCAAAGCTTTTCTCTGGAATATTGCAGTACATTGTGTTTGCTGCCCTGATTGTAGGAATCATATACTTTACCATCAAGTGTGGACCAGTAGTCTGTGTACAATGTGGTAAAGCATTTAAAAAGGTTGAAAGTGCACCATGAAATGACCATTGTGGTGGTAGATGATGAGGTTCCACTAGAACAAGTGACTCAGGGAACTAGTCAGGGGCAGCAGGAAAGACAGGTGGTATATGCTGATATGAGCAAGTCTTATGAAAGTTTACGACTCTAGGAACCTGAGCCCATATACCAGGCTTTAGAGGAGGATCAGGCAGGTAGGGAAAATACACAGCTTGCTAATTTTACTTATGAACTGAATAACAGGGTAGGAGTTAATCAGGATGAGTATGTTAGACATGAAATACAAGCGAGTTTAACCTAACTGTGTCAAAACCCTCTTAGCAAACACCGGAAGGTTCCTAAAAAAAAAAAATCAGGGATTCCCATCCGGTGCGGTGATCATTGGTGCAAGGCCCATCCCCGTGAACCTACATTTTGCCTATGTTGTGCGTCTACCTAACCCTCATTAGGAATTGTGAAACTGTACCTTCTGATTTGTGTATTAGAATGCCAAGTATATTGGCAGAGAGAGGAATGATATGGATAAGTGAATACAAAATGGAAGCTGGATGTCAGTTTGTCTATTGCTTTAAAAGAAACTGTTGTTTTATATGTGATTTTTATACGTTTGCAGAAACTTTGATTTTCAGACAAAACAAGAAGTTAAAGCCAGCTGCGCAGTGTATCACAAGACTGCGGTTAGCTAGTGTTTTGCAAAATAAGGAATTGTGTTTTGCAGAATAAAGATAATTTAAAGTAGGTGAAAGGTAAAATGTATTTTGATATTAAACAGTCATAATCACAAGATGTTGAGCTAATTAATTGGAAATCCCCCATAAGGGGAGTATATGAATTAATAATATATTCTGATAAATGAATTGTGATTGGTTTATGTATATGATTGGTCTGCAAATTTGATTGGATCATGTAACGCTGTAATGACAAGTATATAAGATGAAATCAATGTGTCAATGTTCAGTTCATGATATTCTTTTATCGTGAGCCCTGTGAATTTCACAATGCAATAAATCTACCAAAGAGACTTCATTGTTCTTCAATTATTTGAACGGCTATAACAGTGCATATAATATTTTTAGTGGTCATAGGTAATGTACTTTTAACAAGTTGATTCTTAAGGTTCTTTTATCTTCGATAAATAAATATGGGTTTTTTCAGTTATTATGAAGAATTGGATCTCTTTTTAGCAAGTGCCAATGTTTGTTAAAGATTTTTTTAATTTGTTTGAATTAGACATCTTACTGTAACTAGTTATTAAGGCCCATTTTATTTTGTCATCCTCTTTCTTTTTAATTATGGTTTTGTTGTTTTCTATTACGGTACGTCTTTCTCGTTATTCTGCATTCTCCATGATCTCATTTAAATGGGGGGCTTTATAGCCTGTAGCAAGAAAATTTTCTTTAATTTCTGTCATTTGCTGTTTATGAACCTCTTTATTGCTGCAGTTCATCTTGACACATAGAAATTGTCCTTTAGGTACAAACTTTAGCAAAAAAAATGGTGTTGGTTATCTGTGGCGATGTAGGTATTTGAATCAGTGGGTTTGTAGAAAGTATTGGTGTTGATACTGTTATTTTATATGTAAATCGTGAGGTCCATGAAATCTCATTTGTTATGTGCTGTAGGTGATGCTGAATATTGAAAGAATTTTCATTGATTATCTGAAAGAAATCTTTGAGGTTGTATTCAGTGCCATTCCATAGTAAGAGGATATTGTTGATATATGTATGCCATTTTGACAGGCTGTTGCCCCACATTACACTATTAAAAACACAGGTCTCTTTCCAATAGCTCATGAAGAGATTAACATAGCAAATTTAGGCCCTCATTCCGAGTTGATCGGTCGCAAGGCGAATTTAGCAGAGTTACACACGCTAAGCCGCCGCCTACTGGGAGTGAATCTTAGCTTCTTAAAATTGCGACCAATGTATTCGCAATATTGCGATTACTAACTACTTAGCAGTTTCAGAGTAGCTTCAGACTTACTCTGCCTGTGCGATCAGTTCAGTGCTTGTCGTTCCTGGTTGACGTCACAAACACACCCAGCGTTCGCCCAGGCACTCCCACCGTTTCTCCGGCCACTCCTGCGTTTTTTCCGGAAACGGTAGCGTTTTTAGCCACACGCCCCTGAAACGCTGTGTTTCCGCCCAGTAACACCCATTTCCTGTCAATCACATTACGATCGCCGGAGCGATGAAAAAGCCGTGAGTAAAATTACTTTCTACATAGTAAAGTTACTTGGCGCAGTCGCAGTGCGAACATTGCGCATGCGTACTAAGCGGATTTTCATTGCGATGCGATGAAAAATACCGAGCGAACAACTCGGAATGAGGGCCTTAGTTCCCATCGCTGTTCCTTATCACTGGAAAAAGAAGTCACCGTTGAAAAAATAAAAAGTTATTATTTAAAATTAATCTGATAGCATCTATAAACAAAATAGTTTTTTTCAGTGGTATAGTTCGATTATTCTAAAAACCAGGAAATTGCTGTAATGCCTTGGTCATGATTGATACATGTGTACAGTGATGTTACATTGGCAGAGGCTAAGATGCTGTCTTCTTTCCATTCAAACTCATTGAATTTGTTGAGAATGTCTTTTAAATATGACTGATTTGTGACTGCCAGATGCTGTGAAAAGGAATTGAATAATGCAGACATATTTGACATTAGACTGCTGGTACATGCATTCAGTGCCGTAACTAGGTGTGTGCCGATGGTGCCTTGCCCACAGCGCACATGCACAGAAGGCGCACCATCGGCAGCACCCCCCCCCCCCCCCGCCGCACCTTGTACTTCAGCTGCCAGTAGCCCGTGCAGCATCCTAGAGGAAGGGCCCCATGCACCCAGTATGTCCACCTCAGTGGTCGCTGCCCTTCACTCATCGGGGCTGTCATCCCACTGTCACAGCCGGCTGGCTTCCGCGATACCATCGGGGAGAGACAGCTGAGCTCCGCCCTCCCTGTGCTGCTGCTGCCAGGATCACGCTCCACCCTCCCTGCACCCGGTGCTGCGGCTGCAGCTGCCAGGATCACAGCGCTCCGTCCTCCCTGTACCCGGTGCTGCGGCTGCCGCTGCCAGGCTCACGGCGCTCCGTCCTCCCTGTACCCGGTTCTGCGGTCCCTGTACCCGGTGCAGCGGCTGCCGCTGCCAGGCTTACGGTGCTCCGTCCTCCCTGTACCTGATGCTGCAGCTGCTGCTGCCAGGCTCATGGCGCTCCGTCCTCCCTGCACCCGGTGCTGCGGCTGCCGCTACCAGGATCACGGCACTCCGTCCTCCCTGCACCTGGTGCTGCTGCTGCCAGAATCATGCTGATGCTCTCCGAGTTGGCAGCTCCTGCGGCTGGGCTGGCGGACCTCCCATGAAGAAGTTCTGGTCTCTGCTGCTGCTGTGCCTGGCGTGTGGAGGTGAGTACTGTGCACAGGGGCCTGCACATGTACAGATGTGTACATAGTGTTATGCAGCAGCATATCAAACTATACCCCCCAGTGTGCAGCATAGTGTACAGTAGTGCCATTCTTCCCTGTGCTGTGCTGCCAGTCTGCCCTGCTGCCACTCTGCCCAGTACCCTGCTCCCCCTACTGTCACTCTGCCCTGTACCCTGATGCCACCACTCTGCCCAGTACCCTGCTCCCCTACTGCCACTCTGCCTTGTACCCGGATGCTACCACTCTGCACTACACCCTGCCCCCCCCTACTGCTATGCTGCCATATACCCTGCTCCCCCTACTGCCACTCTGCCCTGTACCCTGCTCCCCCTGCTGCCACTCTGCCCAGTACCCTGCTCCCCCTGCCACTCTGCCCTGTACCCTGCTCCATCTACTTCCACTCTGACTCCCCCCCCCCATTTTAGTGCACGATGCAAAGACCAAATTTTGCCTTTTTCTTTTTACACTTGTCTACACACCAGTTGATGCCATACCTACTTTATCCACAGCTCCACCCCCAGGGGGGGCCTGCCTATAGTCTCAGTTCAATTTCTGATGGCAGCCTTGCCCGCCAGCCCCAGCCCATCTGTTAGCAGTGAGGGCAGAGAGGAGCAGGAACGGGTGCAGCGGGAAGAGAGGGAGCGGAAGAACCGGCTGCAGCTCTGCGTCTTCAAGCAGCCCACCAACATGACACGGAGGCAGCAAAAGGTGAGTGGGCACCAGCGGCAGGATGCTCTCTGAATAGGCGGCAACTTCTCCCCACTTGCACATCCAGCGACTCGAACGTGTCCCTGCCTGGTGTGCTGTGGCAGTGAGGGCAGCATACAGGTAGCTGTTGGCAGCATGTAATATATAAGGTGTCCCTGCCTGGTGTGCTGCTGTGCATGGTGCTGTGGCAGTGAGGGCGGCACCGGCTGGTCTGTGTCATTATACAAGTATGTAATATGTAATGCAGGTGAATAGGTCCCAGAAGGAAGCAGCTCATGTGCTGTAGGACGCATTATTTAAAAAGAGGGACTGGCTGCCGTAATGTGTAAAAAGGGGGGACGCTGTCTGCCGTAATGTGTAAAAGGGGCTCTACCTGGTGTAGTGGCGCTATTGTGCAGCGTAGTATGAATTGGTATTATTCCCCATGAAGCCATGCCCCTATATATTTTTTGCGCACTTCCCCTGTCTTGCCATTTCTTGCACACAGCGCTAAAATGCCTAGTTACGGCACTGCATGCATTGATGGGTCTTTCAGGGGAGTGGGGGGTACTTTTGTGTAGGTTTGGGAGGATATAGAGGGTTGGTGTTATGGGATCTTGTATGTCAATAAATTCATATTCTTCTTTCGTTATTCCGCCTGTGTTTAGGTATTCATTAATGAATTTTTGGAAATTCTCCTTGATGCAACTGGAAGGATCATTTCTTAATTTGATGTAAGTGTTGGTATCAGATAGTTGTTTTTGACTCTCCTTCTTGGTTTAATATGGCTATGCCACCCTTCTTTGTCACAAGGATTGATGATTATGCTCTTGTCTTTACTAAGGTTATCGATGATATCTCTCTCTTTTTTGTAAGATTGAATATGATTTTAGGTTTCTTTAGATGTTCAACTTCTTCAAGCACTATTTTTTGTTAAGGTGCCTATGAAGTTGCCTTTCACATAGGTGGGATATACTGTAATGTAAATTTTCCTTTTTTTTCTTTATGACATGATTCTCTATTGATGATTGAGGGATTTCTTCAGGAGTGGATGATTTTGATTCTTTTTTTTCATTGTAAAGAATTTTCTAAGGGTAATTTTCCTGATGAATTTCTCTATATTAATGAATTTGTCAAAATTATCCATGTATGAGGTGGGAGCGAATTTTAGTCCTTTTTTAAGGACCTTGAGCTTCTACTGAGGTTGAATATTTGACTTTTGTCTGTGTTAGTGTTTTTTTTTAACTTGTGTAGTTTTTTATTAGAGTTTTTCACAGGGAAAAGATAAAAAAACAAACAAAAAAAAACAACAACATTGAATACAGAACAAAACCAGAACAACAAACAAAACAAAGAAAAAATTACAGGAAAAATACAGTAATTTATACCATCTGTGTCACAGTGTCACATAGAAAAAGATAGTAAGTGTCACGGCAACATCGCAAATTCAAATATGAAGCCTCAATTAGTCAGAGAATAGTGCTCCAGCCGTAGCCAGACGGGAGGTATTCCACCTGTCCCACTTGCTAAAGTAATGGGGTAGGGTCCCTCGAGACCTATGTGTAAACCTCTCATGTCCTGACACCTCATTTACTAGGGCTCGCCAGTTGTACACATTGGGGGAAGAAGTAGCAAACCAGTTACGCGCTATAATCACCTTAGCAAAGGTAGTCAGGCAAAGAACATATTTGTATAGTGCCGGGCAGTAGGATTCCTCTAAGTCTAGCGCAAACATACATATAGTAGAAGAGAGGGGGGGCAGCGTAGGTTCAGTGAGCAGAATGTCCGCCCAAACTGCTTCCCAAAAGGCATGTACAGTGGGGCACAGCCATAATAGGTGCCAAAAAGTAGATTCAGGGGCACCACATCTGGGGCAGGTACTATCAGGCCGTAGGCCTGCTTTATACAAAGAAACTGGAGTTCTGTATGTCCTATGCAGAACAAAGAAATAAACCTGCTGATATTTGATACACTGAGTAGAGTATTTAAGTGAGCTCAACACCTGTAGCCACTGGTCATCTGTAATTGAGCCAATGTCTTGTTCCCATTTAAGTTTAAGTAGGTCAAATATATTCGGACAGATGTGGGCATTAAGACTACCATATAAAATGGAAACTTGGTGTCTTGCACCCAAATTCCTAACCATATCTTTAATCGGGGAGTCAGAAATGGGCGGGGGCGAGGTCCCAAACTGTGCCTGCACCGCATGGCGGAGCTGTAGATAGCGATAAAAGGATCTATTGGATAATTCAAGCTCCTCCTTCAGTTGTGTGAAATACTTGAAAACACCATTATCATACAGTTGCGAGACTGTGGTAAGGCCCGCCCCAATCCATATGTTGTCCTGTGAGAGCTGCAACAACTCCCTATATCCTGGATTGAACCAAAGTGGCGTGTCAGAGTCTGTGCCTTGCCATGAATAATAGGAGTGAGCCTGATGCCACACAAGTAGCGATTGACAGAGTAAATGAGGAAGACCAGCAGTAGAAGAGGCAGAAAGAAGAAACTGGAGAGGGGAGAAATGAGACCCCACACACTCGGCAAAGAATCTCTCAAACGTGAGACTATCCCTACTGAGAATCCAATTAGACAGATGTGCAAGTTGAGCAGCTATATAATAGGCCCGGAGATTGGGAAAGCCCAAACCTCCATCCAATTTAGCCCTAACCAGAGCTCTCAGGGCAACCCTAGGCGTTTTGTCGCCCCAAACAAAGGAGGAAAGCACACTATCAATGTTAGTGAAAATTTTCTTGGGGATATAGGTAGGAGAGTGCTGCAATAGATAAAGATACTTTGGTTGCATCACCATCTTGATCAGGTTAATGCGACCCGTGACAGTAAGGGGAAGCTTCTTCCATACATGAACCCGTCGCTTCAGATCCACCGTGACCTGGTCAATGTTTTGATGTACAAAAGACTTAACATTAGGAGTGATACAGACACCAAGATACTGAAAGCGAAGGGTCCAGGCCAAGGAGGACACATCTGGCAACGGGTCAGGAAGAATACCAGATATGGGAAAGACATTAGATTTATTCCAGTTGATAGTCAGGCCGGAGTAAAGGCCAAATGTATCAACAATACCCAGGAGGGAGGTCAGGGAAGCATCAGGGTCTCTGAGGAACAAGAGCATGTCATCGGCATATAATGCAATAACATCCTCATGTCCGTCAATAGTGATGCCCCTAACATCCGGGGACGCTCTGATGAAACATGCCAATGGCTCTACAGCCAGGGCAAAAAGGGCAGGGGAGAGTGGGCAACCCTGTCTAGTACCACGGGACAAAGCAAATGGGGACGTCACATAGCCATTGACAGATATTCGAGCCATGGAGAGGAATAGAGTAATTGTACCCAGCGTATGAATTTGGGGCCAAAAGCAAACCGTCTAAGGACTTCCCACAAATACTCCCATTCTACAGAGTCGAAGGCCTTGGCAGCATCCAAGGAAACCACCACAGCCCACATCTGCAGGTGACAAAACAGTCGCCTCAAATTTTGGAGGGTAGACTTGCCTGGCATAAATCCTGTCTGATCATCATGAATGATCGAGGTGATAACACTATTGAGTCTAAGTGCCAGAATTTTGGCCAAAATCTTGACATCAGTAGGTAGCAATGAGATCGGGCGGTAGGACTCCGGGGCCGTAGGGTCTTTACCCGGTTTAAGGATCACCACAATAATAGCTTCGGACGTAGAGGGAGGTAGACGAGCACCCTCCATTAATGCATTAAAGAGAGTCAAAAGATAGGGGTCAAAGTATGCACGATATTGACTATAAACTTCAACCGGTATACCGTCGCTACCCGGGGCCTTTTTATTAGGGAAGGAGGCAATAGCAGCCTCAACCTCCTCTGGGGTGATATTAGCATCCAAAATATCTACAGATTGTTGGGACAGCTGCGGCAGGGCAATGTCTGAAAGATATTGCTGTAGTTGAGTGGGGGTATAGGTGACCCTAGAGGCATACAACGAAGAATAAAAGGACTGGAAAACCTGGGCTATTTCAGGAGTGGCATATACCATTTCACCCTGAGTATCACAGACCTGCTGAATGGAACCCCCAGTTCTCTCTCCCCAAGCCAGAAAGGCCAAGTAGCTACCCCTCGTGTCCGATTGTGAATAGAGGGTGTGCTGGGAGAAAAGTAATTTGCGCCTTGATTTATCAAGCAAGTGGTCAGACCAGGCTTTCCTGGCCAAATCCCAACTTGCCCGATCACCAAGGGTCCTAGTAGTGAGGTAAGCAGACTCGGATTGGGAACAGGCAAGCTCCAGGCGCATCTCTTCCTCCCTACTAGATTTCTTGACATTAGCTATTTGTCGTATGAAGGAGCCCCGTAGTGAAGCTTTAAATGCACCATGCTTAACCAGTGGATCAGAACAGGACGCATTATGAACTCCAAAATCACTCCATTCACTAAGCAAGGCCTCGTGGTCAGTCAGCAAGGTCAACCAGAAGGGATTAAATTTCCAGAGTTTAGCCCCACAGGCAGGTACAGAATCTAGGACCACCAGCACAGGTGAGTGATCCGAGATTCCCCTCTGAAGGTACTGGACATCCAGTATTCTAGCAGTGAGATCAGGGGAGACGAGGGCCAAGTCTATTCTCGAGAACGAGTGAAAGCTGGCCGAGTGGCAGGAGTATTGGAGTTGTTTAGGGTGTCTCAACCTCCAAATATCCAGGAGTCCAAGCTCGGAAACCAACCTCGCGAACGGAGTGGGGGACGGGGAGGCAGAGGGTAGAGAAGGGGGAAGTTCAGCCCACCTATCTAAAACTTTATCCAAAACATTATTGAAATCACCGATGCAAAGGACCGGAGCTGAGGGAGAAGTAGCAAGAAACGACATTGCCTGCCTGAGTACTTCATTATTGTAGGGGGGAGGGACATAGACAGCAAGTATGTGTAAAAGTGTACGGTTAACAAAGGCCCTAAGAAATACATACCTGCCACATTGGTCAATTTGGCTATGAACTAAATGGAAATTAACCGACTTCCGCACCAAAACTGAAACCCCCCTGGAGTTAGCAGAGAAGGTGGAATGATAGGAGAGACCCACCCAGGGCTTCCTGAGAGCCAAGGTTCTAGTACCAACTAAGTGCGTTTCGGAGAGGCATATGATATCTGCCCTATACTTTCTCACCTGAGATAAAACCAGAGCCCGCTTAATGCGGTCATTCAGGCCCCTCACATTCCAGCCGAGTATGCGGAGTCCATCAACCCCTGCAGCCATGGATACAAAAGAGAAAGGACAGAAGGAGAAAAGAAGCAAGGGGCAAATACGGAGAGGCAGGAGAAGAGGGAAATCCAAGGCAAGCAAGGCGTGCAAAACAGAGGAACCCATAACGTAGAGGGGGAAGGAGCAAAGGGATCACTACGGCCCCCCGCCAGCACACAGGCAGAGCATACGGAGAGCAGAAGGCATACATAGAAGAAATCATGGACACATTTCAGTTCGAGAAAAAAAAATAGCACAGTGACACATGAAGCAATACATGTACAAAAAAAAGAACAAACCCAGAACATCCCAAAACCCCCCCCCCCCCTCCCTGCATATCCATCCCAAACTAGACACGCCTGGATCCCGAAAAAACCCTAACTAAACTAAGGCTGAGAACCTATAACAACCCTAGGGAGTAGAGACAACTAATGCCTCTACAAAAAGGCTATATCCTAGCATTCAGCTCCTAGAAATAAAGATCATTCCCGCTACATGGTTAGGAGGAGTACAAAACCCAGCAGTCAATGCGACCTCTGAGGGAGAAACAGTCCTTAAATAGGGGGCCTGGGTCTGCGCTCCAGCCAGGCCTCCGCCTCTTGAGGGGTATTGAAGAAGTGTGTGGAGCCATCATACACCACCCTTAAACGTGCCGGAAACAACATGGCATATTGAATTTGATGGTCACGAAGCTTTCTTTTGACCTGAAGGAACTGCGTACGCGACTTCTGGACATCTATGGCAAAGTCTGGGTAAACAGAAATATCATGGTTGTCAAATTTCAAAGGACCCTGTGTGCGGGCCAGCCATAGGACCGCATCCCGTTCCCTGTAATGTAGAAAACGGGCTATGAAAGTGCGTGCAGGTGCGCCCGAGGGAGGAGCCCTGGCAGGCAATCGATGGGCCCTCTCCAGAGAGAACTGAGGACCAAAGTCATCGCGTTGAAATAGGCGGAGAAGCCATGTTTCGAGGAACGATTCTGGGGAGGAGCCCTCCGCTCTCTCCGGGAGGCCCACAAAGCAAACGTTATTACGACGCAGTCTTCCTTCAATATCGGAGAGCTTCGCCTTAACTGCCGACATCTGGGTTGTGAGGTTGGAAACTGTGTCTTTAAGAGGATTGGTGACGTCTTCTAGGTCGGAGATACGGTGCTCCGCCTCCCCCACCCGTTCACGAATCTTTTGCATGTCATGCCTGATTAAAGTGATATCCACCTGTACTTGGCCAATTTTATCCATGACTCTGTGCTCGAACGTGGATATGGCTAAGAGAATTTGCTGTGTCGACTGAGACGTGTCATCTTCATGAGGTGGTGATCCCGAGGGGGAAGAAGAGGGGGATGGGGGAGCAGCACCCCGGGTGGGTTGGGAGGAGGATTGAGAGCCTCTAGCATATTTCTCAAGTTTAGCAGCAGCGGTAGCAGCAGCAGCACTGCCCCCACGCACCATGATGGGACACGGGTGGAACACGGGTGCAGAAAGAGGGCTCCCTCAGCAATGATATAGAATAAACAATACGTGCTCACCACAGGCTGTAAAATCCCCAGGACTCCAGAGTCTCACGCAGGTGAATAAACCCAGGCAAGGAAAAGGAAATCTTTAGTGCCAGTAGTCAGGCAGTATAATCAACAGCAGGCTTTTGAGTGGACCCTCCTGGAGAGTAGTGTAGATATGGAAGCGTCACCCAGCAGTGTGGGTAGAGCAGGATAGCCGCAGGTATCCAGGCAGCCCCGCAGGCAGAGTAGTGCAGACTGGGAGGCTCCGACCAGCAGTGCAGAGAGGCAGGGGATGTGAGGAGGGACGGTCCGTGCAGGCAGATGCACCCCCGCGCCGTCAGCAATTATCTCCGCCACAGAGGGACATGCAGTCCGCCAGACGCAAGGTGGAAGGAGACAGGGACACACACCGACCTCCGGTCCAGCAGAAAACAGCAGAGGGTGCGAGTGAAGGGAGCTCCGTCCCAGCGCGGCTCCGGTCTCCGCTGTTGGTTCCCAAGATGAGGCCGAGCGGTGTAGGCCGCGACTCGTCCAGCGGCTTCCCAGGGCAGAAACACAGTCCCGCAGACCCCTCAACATGAGCAGGGTCAAAAGCCACAACGCGTGAGCCGGGTCAGTAGCAGCCACGAGCGAGGGAATCAGGATATATAAAGCAGGATAGACGGAGCTCTAACTCCTAGCTTCTTACTCCATGCTCGGCCAAGCCACGCCCCCCCTGTGTTAGTGTTTGGTGTTATTTTCACGGTTTACTTTTTTTGCAGTGGATTTTTTATTTTTGTTTTTGCTGCCTCTGCATCCTCTTTTTTTAATAGTGGTCTTCTTAATGGTGAGCGTCTTTGTATCATTTTCATTAGGACAGATTATTTCCTGGTTCTTCTCAGACCCCTTGTGTGTTGGCAGTCTTCTTTTCTTTGCCTTTCTTCTACAAAAGGTGACCAAAGTGGTGGTGTTGTGGTTTGGATGTCACCTTTGTCCCTTTTTTTCTATGTGGGGTGCTTGATTTTTCTCAGGAATTTATCAATTTTCTCTGGTTGACCTTTATCTGTTCCTATATTTAAGCTCTCTTTGTGGTGTCCATTGGCAATTTCGGCATTTATCTTCATATGGTATATTTCTGGTGGTATGTTTTTGTTCATAATGAGGTCTGTTCCTCCTATAAATATGGGAACTATTTTAAATTTGACTCTCTTACTTTTGGGGGTGGGGTGGGGTTGTTCTATAATGGTTTGAATAATTCCAGTTGTTGTGCTGATATTGTACTGTATATGGTTTGTGTGTTCTATTGTATTGATGTGACTTTCTCCATTTCCTTTTTTGATATTGATGATATTCATATTGGTTGCGACAATGATTCTCATTATTGCTTCTTGAATCTTCCCAGTTCCTCTTATAATATTTATATGTTCCTTTTGATGATACAGATGTGTCCTGATACATCATACCTCAATACGTCTTGCAGCAGGAGATGCTTGGCATGAGTCAGCCGGCAGCTCCCGGGCAGCTCTGCTAACGTTGGGCATCCTTTTTTGCCAAAAATGCATCTTATTCGCATCACTATGTGACTAGGCTGCACAAGCAACATAAATCTTATGCTAATTAAAATAATAAGCATGCCTATTTTCTGTGTGTGACTGTGGTTGTATCTGCATACAAAATACTATGTTACAGGGAGTTCCAGGAAAACACTGTTACGTAGCATTTGTATGCAGATACAGCTGCAGTCACACACAGAATACAGGCATGCCACATATTTTAATCAGCATAAACTGCTTGTGCATCTGATTCACATAGCAATGCGACTTAGGGCCTAATTCAGAGTTGTTCACAGTAAATCATCGCATCGCAAGCTGTGGGTTTTAGCCTAATGCGCATAGTGCGCATGTGCCGGGTCAGCCATACGACGAATGTGCAGAAATACACATGGATTTTGTGTTCGCATTGACGCAATGACAAAGAGGCGTGATGTAAGCGGTGTGAGGGCATGGCTTCGCTGGCTAGTGAAAAGGGGCGTGAAGGTGGGTGTATTGAGGGGGAGTATGCTAATGGCTGCAGGCGTGGATTTAGCACTGCTGCAAAGCTAAATGCTGTCAGTACACACTAGATGTTCGCAGCTGCTGAGTAGTTCTAGGGCTGCGCACAGTGCCGGCTCTACCATTAGGCAGCTTTAGGCGGCTGCCTAGGGGCGCTGGCCACTGAAGGGCACCACTGAATTTATCTTGCAAAAAAATGAAAGATGTCTCTGTATGCGGTTCAGTACTGAACTTTCAGATGAAGGCATGGAACACAATAAGGAGCATACAAATATATGACGCCAGAATCCCGACAGCCGAGATCCAGAATGCATGCCGGGGATGGTTAGGGTTAGACTGCAGGGAGGGTTAGGATAAGGATAAGGGGAAAGGTTAACTAATGTCAATCAGAATGTCTGTATTTTAATGGTCGGAATGCCACTGTTGGTATTCTGACCGGCGGCATCCCATACCCAACCCCAATTAAATATCCCTACCAGACCCCATATACAGTATTATACAGTATATAAAGAATAGACAGCACTCAACGGCTTTTACAGTGAAAGTATATTGTGAACCAAGTCACAAAATTTTGTGACCGTATGTGACCTTATATTGTGACAATATATTTATCACTTTAAAAGTCCTTGAGTGCTGTCCCTTTTCTCTGTATATGTATAATGATGCAATTCAACCCCAGTCCACTTAGTGGCCACCTGCATCTCTCATCCGAGAGGTGGTGATGGTGGGGTTTGTAGGCTAATGGGTGCTATGCTGAAGCATTGCCTAGGGTGCAGAGAGACCTTGCACCGGCCCTGGCTGCGCACAGCTAGCGAAAGGTTACCACAGGTACCTGACAGGGTGCACCCTGCTAATTAATGTGAATTTAATGCAGCTGAATGCAATGCAAACGCATCTACAGCCCATTACAGCTCTTGCACGCTGAGATGGTACAGTATGTACTTGTATACTCTCTGGGAATGTTGTATGTTTTACACTCCTCCTGTATATTTATGTACCACTCACAAACAACACAAATTGGTACGATTATCAATTCCATGTGTATTGCATATATACATGGTTTTTTTTTGTTTGTTTTGTTGTTTCCATTTTCCTCTCTGTGTACACAATGCTTACAGGTGCAAAATAACTTTGTGCAGCATAACAAGCTGGTTAGGATGCATTATATTGTGTGTTTAAAAATGTAAACACACAGTACGAAGGAAGTAATCCAGAAAACATGGCATGATTGTCAGAAAATGACATACAGTATGTGTTTATGGTCACAACAATGCAGCTTGTTAGGCTGCACAAAGGTATTTTGCACCTGTAAGCAATGTGTACACAGAGAGGAAAATGGAAACTAAAAAAAAAAAAAGTTGTATATATGCATTACACATGGAATTGATAATCATAACATAAACTCATACTGTATGTCATTTTCTGACAATCATGCCATGTTTTCCGGATTACTTCCTTTGTACTGTGTTTAATTTTTTAAATACACAACATAATGCATGCTAACCTACCATGTTATTAACTCATGCTTTACCTGAACCATTCTTATGAGTTCCAGGGCCGGATTAAGCCTTGGGAGTGCCCGTGGCACTTAAGAGACGAGAGCCTCGTGGAAGTTGGGGGGATGTATATTAGATTGTGCATACCTCCCAACATGTCCCATTTCAGGAGGGACAAAATGGTCTCTGTCTGAACTTCCCACTTAATATATGATTGGCGTCACCTGTGAGGAACTATATAATTGATAAGAAAGGTATTTCAACACAGGTGATTGCAATCATAAATTAAGAAGGAAGTCCAGGTAGAGAGCATGTTGTCCCTCCTGGAATTGGTCATGGTGGGAGGTATGGATTGTGTATATTAAAGTTAAACCAATGGTGTCTATTAATTTTAAACTAATAGATTAATAATGCCTGGGTACTGTTTATAGATCCAACTAACTGAAAGACAACTATTTTATAAAATTTTCTTGCAGTGTAACAAAGACAACTTAACCTAAAAATAAACATAGAAAAATAAAATAAGTAATCTTGTTATCTTGTGACTCTCTGTGTGTGTCTCTATATCTATACCCAAATGGTTTAGTTGCATAACAGTTTACACTGTACTCGGATACCCAGGCAGGGAGGAGGAGAATCTGGGATCTCTGTTTCACGTATAGCTCTCTCCACCATCCTATCTCTCCTCTGGTTGGAAAGCTCTGTCGGTAGCTCATGAAACAGGATACTCCTGTGTCTCTGCCTTTACTGAATACTGTCCTGCTCACATTCTAGCTGCTGGTTCTGCTGCTGCTAAAGAGGGAAAATTAGTGATGTCAGTGTTCTCTGGCCAGGGGCCCCCTGACAAAGGGGGGCCGGGGGTACAGTATTCCCTGCATCCCCCCCCCCCCTTACTCTGGCTATGATGAGTTAATTAAGTGAGATGTGCTTTCTATGTAAGATGGCATGTTGCCCATAGTAACCAAACATATTCCTATTCTTATATTGTAGAGTGAGTAATTTTTTTATTTTTTATTTGTTCTATATGCAACATCCCATCTTGAAGCAAACTCCCATGTGCAAAAATGTTTCTTCCTATTATGTTTATTCATATCCACACAACCATACCAAGTAGCATTTGTTTACTTTACAACAATCAAATACATTACCATGGCCCAACGTATACAGAAAGAAACAGTACATAACATGGCACAGCAACAAACACCTGCCTGTGCAGAAAAGAGGATGCCAGTACCCAGTAGTGCATACCCCCTATCTACTCAGCATAAACACACAAAAAGGGACTGGCCTCATTACCCTGGCTGAGGAAGATGTGGTGCAAATTGTGGTTAAATCTGCCCACAATACCCTAACCCAAAAATCCAAACCATAGTGTGAATAGGAAGGTAGGTCAACTTTACAGGTTAATACATCACATTTGTAGCATACTTTTTGGTCACATTCCAGCAATGATCTAGGTACGGCTAACTCACACAATACAAGATACATCATTTTTACCAAGTGGCCCACATTAAAAAATCTTATATTCAATGTTACAGCTGTAATTCCTCATGGATGTATTAACTAAATTTAGCAGGTTTTTTTGTGGTGACTTATGTCTCACCTTCTCTAAGGTTACATATGTCATAGTATTGGTTGTTTTAGCCAACATTAGTTTTCCAATTGTTAATACAACTTAAGGGCCCCATACAATACAACAATATGTTTGAGGCTGAAGTCGGAGGCGATTTCCCGGGAGTAGTTCCCTACGATTCCATACAATTTGGTACATTTTGCATGTGATATATCTTATGCGATCCCAGCCATGCCTGCGGGAACCGACATATTACAAGTGCAGCACTAACGATCTAGGGGAGCCGATCCGACCCTCACGGGAATGCGCATCGGATCGGAAACACATCCAAAATGCCTGATTTTATCCGATATATCGGCCCGAATGCTCGAAATTGGATGAAATTGGGCATTATCATTCTAGTGTATGGGGCCCTTTAGTTAATGCATACTATAGTGTTTGTCATTGTGGCTCACTATGTACTTACTGTCTTCTCAGTTTTTGGGGTGTGCGGACTATTGGGCCAACTGCATTCACAGAGTCGGATATCTCCTTCCAGATATGGTCCTTCATCCCAGCACCCATGTTTTTATTTCCAAAATGGATTCTGTCTATGGCTTGGGGGGACCAGAATGCCCAACTCCCTCTTTGTAAATGGAGGTTGGCATCTCCTCTTTTTTTGTTGCTGCCTGCGATGCATTAGTCTGCGAAGTATCTCCATCTTCCTCTTCACTGTGTGGCTCAGATTGCTGGGTTTGGGTATTTTGTGCAGATTCCCTCTCAGTTTGGCTTACATCTTCCTCAGCCTGGTAACTCACACCAGCCTCTTCTTCTGTTTGTTGCCTAGTAGATGGTGGATCTTTGCTACTGGCTTCTGCACCTCCCTCCTCTGCAGTGGCAGGTGTTTGTTGCTGTGCTCTCAGTAATGCCATCTCTCTTTTGCATTTTAAGATAGCATGGAGCTGTGCATTTAGTTGCCTAAGTTCCTCCTCATCTTCTGGATGTGGCTGCATACTGTAGAAAGCATGTGCGCATGGTTCTTGGGGTGTATATATATATATATATATATATATATATACCTGCATATGCACACTTAGCGTAATTCTGCACAGGTGAATATATTAATATTAAGGCAACAATACTTTAAGAAATAAATCACTATTTCCTAACTCACTCGCACTTCTAAATAATGGTCAACATAGCACTGAGTTTCACAGGTAAAAATCATGAATCACCTGCTCGCGTATATGTATATCCCCCCCCCCTCCATCCACCACCTACATATGATTATATATACTTTTATATATACACAGACGTGTACGTACAACTTATACTATTTACCCCTCCATTCAATTTTCTGATTGTAATACAGGTTGAGTATCCCATATCCAAATATTCCGAAATACGGAATATTCCGAAATACGGACTTTTTTGAGTGAGAGTGAAACAGTGAAACCTTTGTTTTTTGATGGCTCAATGTACACAAACTTTGTTTAATACACAAAGTTATTAAAAATATTGTATTAAATGACCTTCAGGCTGTGTGTATAAGGTGTATATGAAACATAAATGATTTGTGTGAATGTACACACACTTTGTTTAATGCCCAAAGTTATAAAAAATATTGGCTAAAATGACCTTCAGGCTGTGTGTAGAAGGTGTATATGTAACATAAATGCATTCTATGCTTAGATTTAGGTCCCATCACCATGATATCTCATTATGGTATGCAATTATTTACAAAATACGGAAAATCCGATATCCAAAATACTTCCGGTCCCAAGCATTTTGGATAAGGGAGACTCAACCTGTAATATATATGACATAGATATATGTGTGTAGTAATGATCGCAAATCCAGATACATGATTTTAATAACTAACATCCGTCCTAAAAACGTTATAATATACACATTCTCTAAACATATTCCTAAACATGTTTTTGTTTATTCATGCAATTCTGGCGATTACGTCCGGGCAAAATAACATCATCATGAGAGAACGTCACCATGGCAACAGGGTGAAACCAAGACTCCGGGACATGTGATGCGTTTCACCGGTGCGTTCCACAGTACACCAGTTCCGGTGGGGAGAAACCATGTGCCGCGATTAACCAATCAGATGAAGACGGCCATGGCTCGCGAGGACGTCACCACGGCGATACAGAAACGAAACCGGAAGCGGGGAACCTTGAAAAGACGGCGCACATGCGCACTTGAACTGTTTAGACACCGGAAGTGTGGCGGAAGTACCGCACTTCTACGTGCACTCCCGTTATGATGTTTAAACTCTGCTGACAATCAAATTGTACTGTTTACCGGGTGCCACATATTACAATGGTGGCTAGTAAGAACAACTTTACTCCTGCTCCAGCAAGGTTAGGTTTTTCAATTAGCATAGACAGGAAGTGATGTCATCACTTAACTCCCAATTAAGGGGGTATATATAGGAGCCCTGTGATACCCTGCCACTTACCCCATGAAGAAGTCCTAGAGACGAAACGCGTTGGGCCTTTACCCAGAGACCTCCTGCTACATCAGTTAAGACTCTTAAAACTTTTCTCACATTTTGAATAGCGTATTTTGCACAGACTATCTGCACTTTACTTGAGATTTTTATTCATATCCATTTCCCTTTTTAAAAAACAGTCATCTTTTAGAGAAACTGTATTTTTATTATGTTATACTTATTGGTACTGTATTTTTTATATATTTTTTAGTGTGAAAAAAAAAAATTAAAAAAAAAAAACATTTTTACAAAGGACTGCATATGCACACTTAGCGTAATTCTGCACAGGTGATGCATACACAGTTGTTACATATGCTTTGATTGGTACGCATGCTGCTGTGAAGTGAGACGCAAACAAGCGTCTCCTAGGCAACACATAGCGCCGGGACCGGAAGTTCGGGAGCGGAAGCTGGCCGGGAGCACACGCCGCGATGGACAGTTGCGGGATGGCGCCAGTGGTTTGCTCAGGTATTTAGGTGGTGAGTTCTGTATTGTCCTGTTATATGTGTGTCCTGTACATGTCCTGACGATGGGGCTGTGTGCCTCGAAACGATCGTTGACCTTTATGGATCTATAATACAATTTTTTTGCATTTATCTTTGTCTCTGAGTGCCGCTTCTTGCCTGGACTTTTGTATTACCTTAATAGCGAGCACCAGAGCACGTTGTTCCTCTACTGGGAGTGCCGGCTGCTGCTGGAAGTTTTTATATATATATATATATATATATATATATATATATACCTGCATATGCACACTTAGCGTAATTCTGCACAGGTAATGCATACACGGTTGTTACATGTGCTTTGATTGCTAGCACGATCTATGCAACCTGTGTTTGTGGGTGTATGCTGGAATTGTTGAGGAGTTTTCAAGGAGTTGGTGTGGAGTTGGTTTGTTGGAGTTGTTGTATATGTACTGTAATGCAGACACCTGTAGTTTTGGGATAGAAGTGTTTCCTGTATGGTTTGTTTATGTGTATGCAAGTCGGAATAATGTGGACAGGTGCGGGTTATTTTTGCAAACACATTGTTTTCTTTCAAAGTAATATGTTACAATGTTTTATTTTTTTTAACAAAAACGAAATTTATTTTGGCATGTGTTTTGTGTAGTTTAGTCATGAGGGGCTTTATAACAATTCTAATCTGATTTTCTTTCTGTGTTTTTATTCAGCTGTATACTTTATCTTCTGGTAAGTATATGTTTGCTCAGAGGTGTGTGTGTGTGTGTGTGTGTGTGTGTGTGTGTGTGTGTGTGTGTGTGTTTGTGGTGGTGTGTTGGTGTTTCTTTGTGAGCTT
Organism: Pseudophryne corroboree; assembly: GCF_028390025.1. Taxonomy (NCBI): domain Eukaryota; kingdom Metazoa; phylum Chordata; class Amphibia; order Anura; family Myobatrachidae; genus Pseudophryne; species Pseudophryne corroboree. The sequence continues at coordinate 474,650,768 of NC_086445.1, read as the reverse complement.
ATGTAGTTTTTTCCCCCTTTCCCAAGGAAGATCATTTTGTGTTTCATTTTTCTGGGGAGTTCCCATATATTTCAGTTTGGCCTTCCTTTTTCCATTTGCCTATACTTTATCTGTTGGTAAGTATATGCTTGCTCAGAGGTGTGTGGTTGTGGTGGGGTGTTGGTGTTTCTTTGTGTGCTTATGTAGTGTTTTTTTCCCCTTTCCCAAGGAAGATCATTTTGTGTTTAATTTTTCTGGGGAGTTCCCAATTCCCATATATTTCAGTTTGGCCTTCTGTCTTTTTCCATTTGGGTTAATTTTATCTGCTGGTAAGTATATGCTTGCTCAGAGGTGTGTTTTCTTGTGTTTTTTTTTCCTCATCAAAAACACACTAATTATTGTGTAAACTAACAATGTTCCTTTCCTCCTGGTGTGCTACTTTTAGATATGGATTATCCTACAGCTGTAAGTTTTTTGTTTTTTTGGGATACATATAAACATTGGTTGTTCTTACACTCTTTTTTTTTTCTTAAAGATGCTTTCTGATACATATATGTATGTGCTAGCTGGCCAACCCGAACCTGCCCCTCATCCTCGAAGGCAACGGAGGCATGCAAGGCATAGTATCTTCCGTACCTGTGTCACCCTTTTTGGAATGCCAGATGATGAGGTGTTGCAGCGCTATAGGCTGCCCCCTCATGTCATCCTAGAAACTCTCTCAATAATAGAGAGTGATCTAGAGAGTCAAATTTGGCATCCTACAGAAATACCAGCACTGACACAATTCCTTGCTGTGTTACATTTCTGCGCCTCTGCCTTTCATAGGATCCTGAGGCGCGTAATTTCTTCTTTTTTCCAAAGAATTAAGCAGTTTATTTCTATGCCACTAGATGTGGGGTCCCTAGCTGTGTTGAAGCGGCAATTTCAGGAAGGGGGTATTCGCTTCCCACGCGTTATTGGGGTAGTGGATGGGACACATGTTCCACTTGTGGCACCAACACATAATGAATAAATCTATAGGAACAGAAAAATGTTCCACTCTTTGAATGTGATGGTTGTTTGTGGCCCATCCCTCCAGATCCTTTCCCTGAATGCCCATTACCCAGGAAGTGCCCATGATTCCCACGTGATTTGGCAATCAGGGATGTGGCAAAATGTAAGACTTTTGGAAGGACAAGATGCATGATTACTGGGTGAGTTGTATTGGCAGCACGTAGTAAAGGTTTTTTATTTTTTATTCTTTTTTTGTGGGACAGATTTGACACTTATGATTGCTCTGTTCTTTTTCAGGAGATCGAGGATATCCTTGCACCCCTTGGCTCATGACTCCTTACAGCAGTCCCACACCAGGACCACAAACGGCATTTAATTCCACACTTACAGCCACCAGGCAGGTGGCGGAGTGCACAATTGGCGTCCTCATGTATTCGCTGGAGATGGTATGTAAAATTGTGGTCCTGTGTGCAATCCTGCACAATATTGCTGTAAGGAGACGTGCGGAGCTTCCTCAAAGTGAGGAATTGTTCCCAGAAGATGAGGAGCCAGGGGTTGGCTGCACATAAAGGTGAGGATCTGACACCCATCGGGGACTTGCCGTTAGAGAATGACTAGTACATCAGTACTTCAGGTATGTAGTTTTGTAACATACGTCTGATAATTGTTTTGAAAAGTTTAGTATGCTAAAAGGTTACTAACATAGAATATGTGTGTACTCATTTTCAAAAATGGTTGCTTTTTGATTAATGTAGAAATGTAACTGTCTTCTTTTTTAAATTGTATTTTTATAGATCTTTGTGTTTGTGTGTGAAATAATTTTACACAATGGAATTTAAAATACAAGCACAATACACCAATTAGTAAATTCTGCCCAGTACTTACGTATTATTCAAGTGCACAGCCTGGAACATGATCCCTAGAGCTGGAGGTGGGGGGACCAGCCAGAGTGGGCCACCGGGGAAATCCCATGTACCACTGTGGGCCAGTACAACCCTGTATGTATGAGCCATTTTTCATATAACATTGAACCTTGGTTTTGGTAAGGGGAAAAAAAGAGTAGATCACATAAGAACAGGTTACGATTGTATATCAACCACCAAATTTTATAATTTTATTGTATTGATTGAATGTTTACGATTAACATAGGCAAAAATATACTGAATACATTTTTTCTTTACACTTTAAAAATAAAAATTAACATATCTGTGTTTCACTCTCCTTAGGCAGAGCAAGAAGGCAGCAGGCAATCCAGGTCGAACACCAAGACCCAGCTTCCTCCCCCTCTCAACCACCCTCCCCCATCAATCATACTCCTCTTCTCAACCACCCTCCCCCAACAATCATCATCCCCTTATCAACCACCCTCCCCCCAACAATCTGAATCCTCAGCCTCATCATCCTCCTCCCCCTTTCAACCACATGCACACCCTCAATCTGGTTCCTCCTCCTTATTATCCCCCTCTCAACCACCTGCACACCCTCAATCTGCCTCCTCCTCATCATCATCCCCTTCTCAACCACCCGCACCCCCTCAATCTTTTTCAACCCCCTTCCCCCATCCAACCTCCCACCCCCTTTCAAGCACCTTCCCCATCAAACCTAACACCCCCTCATTGCGGTCAGAAAATGAGGAGGAGGGCGAGTGAGCCACTATGGCACCAGAAGTGGAAGATGGGGATGAACGACCACATCTGGAGCCTAGTAAGACTCATTTTATTAAAACCAATCATTTCAGGTTTAGAAAGATAAAACAACATGTGTATTTAACCTGTGTACCTGCAGCTGCTGTGTGAAATCACATCCAACCATTCCCTGCCACAGTTGGACTATTAAGGCAGGCTGTCACTGTTGCGGGCCATGCTTGGATGTATAGTTCCACAGCAGCTAGAGGCACACAGGGCCAACACATAGGTAGTGCTACATATTTCATTAAAAGTAAAATTGGTTGGCAAAGTTGGTCTGCACAGACATACAGGTAGGAAGACCTGATTATTCCTAATCCACTAAAATATATTTGTGTTTTACATGCAAGACTAGTAAAAAAAATTGTTGCACTATCAAAGTAAGGCAATCACATTGCTAAAACGTTAATTAAGCTTTGGAAAATGAGCTTAAAAAGGAATAAGAAAGGTCTTGGCTAACAACCTAATTTTAGTGTAAATCTTAAAATGTGTGTGACACCATTACTTAAGATGGGTAATGGGCTTACACACTCCATAAATTGAGTTTATGAAGAAGTGACACGGAAACATGGAAGATGCAGTTTAGATGGGATTTATGTGTTTTGTGTACATAAGGACAGACATATATATTTTAATGTGAAATAAAGTATCTTGGCTAATAATTGTCTTATAATGTGGATTAAAGTTTTTATGACATTAATAAGTAGCATATGTGAAGTCCATAATCATCTTTACAGTGGATTTCAAAATGAACTGTAGTTATATTGTTTTTCAATATATGTATTTGTGTGCTTATATAATAATTTACACATTCATCTCCACTTATTACAGATCCTTTAATCCAGTTCTACTTTCTTCTGATGAGGTGGTGCTTTATGGGTCTCTGTATTATGAATGCAGAAAAGAAGAAAACCAATCAACAGTTTCAGCTTTTGTGGTCATAAAATGAATCAAGACTGGTTAAACTCCCCAAGGGATTCTAATCCCCTCCAAATATGGGTGGTGTTACTCCATAGTGTAAATCTTTATAGGTTCACCCTTTGTGTTAGGTTTTCAGTAGGCTGCTCACAATTTCCTTACATAGAGCCTCAAAGTAGCATGCATATAAAGGTTTCTTTCTCTATTGTCTCCTCTATTCCATCACCAGTAAGAGATATTATCCAAAAAATGCTCACATGTATGCTTACATGAAGGAAGATGCTTTAAAGTGTGTAAAGGCTTCTTTCCAATCCTCTTACAATCACCAGACTCCACTCTCGTTGGTGTAGCGGTGGGTTCGACCAAACAAGGGCAAAGGGAAAGTGATTAATTTTTGTTTACAAATTATATCCTGTCATTCCCAGGGTATCTACCAAGGATATATGGGGTAGGTGGTATTTTTAGTTTTATATGATCACCTTCTACGTGCAACCGGAAATCAGGACAATCACATGTATGCTTACATGTGTAAATACTGTATCACGCACAATTGCATCAATTTTTACACTTAGCAATTTACCGCTGAAAATTTCCTTCAGATGCTCACATGTATGCTTACATGAACAACCTGGTGTCTTGCATATAAAGGTATCTTTTCTCAATTTTCTCTCAGTCGGTCATGATGGTCGATATATTAATAAACAAGCGATTGCTTCAAGGTAATAAAAACCAAAAATCTCTCTCTTTATTACATATAAAATCCACAATATGAAAAATTAATCTGAACCCAAAAATTTTTTTTGGCAGCAGTCCTGTACAATGAAAAAAACTTCCGCACAAATGCTAAGATGGAACATCCAACAACCTCTCTGGGAGAAAAATAAACCCGGGTATTCTCACCATACAGGTCACTAAAGCATAAGTCCGTCAGTCAAACTATTCTTTCAGCTCCTCACCAACGCGTTTCGACCTTAAGTGTGGTCTTTTTCAAGGTGTGTGGAGTGGAGCTGAAAGTGTCTCTATTTATACCTGTCTCAATCAATAGAACTTCCTGGATGGGCTGTACCTTTAATAAATTGATTAAGAGATAAGTTTATATTAATTGTGTTTTATACTGTGTATCAGTTTGCAATAAAGATATATTCTTAATTTTAAAAATATGAATAATATTTAATATCTCCAAAAGTATATGTGTAAGATATTATTTTGTGTTCCAACTACCGTGGAACACAGGGACTTCTTCTGGATATCTGGATTAGTCTGATAGCAATACTAAAAACAATAAAAAAATAAAAAATAGCTCCTGCAGAACCTTATAGTACACATCAAGACATATGCTCAAGGTTTTAAAGACATATAAGTATTTAAGTTGTATTGAAAAGTATATGCCCAAGCGTGATCTTAGGTTCCAAATCCTGTGGAACACAAACGACTTCCGCCGGTTACATAGATTTACATGATCTGAGTGTGCCGTACGAGGTTCCCTCCTTTAAAGCCACGCATGCACTGTTTTTACTCAGTGGCCCTGCGTTCCATCATGCGTTCCACCTAGAGAACACTTCCGGGAGTTGCCAGCCAATCATCTACACTATCTTCTATAACGATGTCCATGCTTGCATCTTCCTTCAGAGAAGTGCAACAGGGGATCTAAATGTTAAAAAATGGGTTAAAGCACCCTAATCACTATAATTGATTATATTTCAGTGGTATGTACATTCTAAACTAAACTATCGCAGGGAATAATAAAATTCTAGTAAGCAGGCATATTTGTTAAAAAGTGCTTAATTCAGATTTATTATGAAACAGTAATTGGTTTAACCCTTCCCAATGATTAAGTAGAGGAAAATTATATGTAAATTAGGAAAATGGATGGTATGTTTAAATGGTGGACCTCCTAAGATATTTCCCTATAATAAGGGGGGATTTACTAGGAGCCCCCCATATACTTTGGACCTGAATTACTTTTCTTAGGGATGTGTTAATAAGAGCCCTTCATGTACTTAGAACCTAGATTACTCTTCTTAGAAATATGTTAGCTCAAACTCACTGGAAGAATTTTTACTTATGGAGGGTGGATATTCTGGACTAACTTCCTAAACCAAACAGATCCATGTGCTCATATGGATTTAACTTCATGATATTAGGAACTCTATTGGATCTGTAAAAATGGGTACTGAACCTTTAACAGGACAATTAACAAAATATACCCTACTGTATCACAGGATTATAGGAACCATTTGGTCTCAAAATCCAGGTTCAGACCCGCTGTTTGTAGGGTACCTGCATCTCATTTCCATTCTGGCAAGTGTTCTCTCCATATAATTTTTTCTCCAATTATTATTAACTATCTGGATTCCACAAAACAGAGTTAATTCAGATGGATCACAATTGTGGACATCCTTAAAATGTGCCGATACTCCATGTGTTGTTAGTCCCTTTTTTATGTTCCTAATATGTTCTGTCATTCTTTCTCTGAGTTTCCTTGTTGTTATCCCTATATATTGTTTACCACATGAATATTGTAGTAGATATACCACATTTTTACTATTACATGTTAATAACTGGTTTATTTTAGTGGTTTTGCCTTTGTTAGCGGATGTGTATTCTGTGATTTTAGTGGTGGTGCTTTTACAATTCTTACACAAAGCACTTCCACATCTATGAAATCCTTTAGTAAGTATTGCTCCTTTTTTGACGGGATTGTCCATGTGACTTTTCACCAAATGGTTCTTAAGGTTCTCTGCTTTTCTATATATGAATCTTGGTCTTTCTGTCAGGACTTCTTTAAGCGTAGGATCTCTAAGTAACAGATTCCAGTGGCTATTGATTATTCGTTCTACTTGCTTGTGTTGATTGTTGTATTTCGTAATGAACGGTATAGTTGACCTTTCTATTTCTTCCTTCCTTGATTCTGTTGTTCTGTTTAGTAAAGTTTGTCTCTCCATCTCTTTATAAAGGGTTTTTCAGCTGCCTTTAGATCGTATCCTTTGGCCACAAATTGTTTCTTCAAATCCGTTCCTTGCTTTTTATAATCCTAGATTTTGGAACAATTCTTTCTTATCTGATGGAATTGGCTGTTCGGGACCGATACTAACCAATTCCTATGGTGATTACTATTAAAAGGGATAAAAGAATTAAAATCTGTAGACTTTATGTTTTTGTGTGTATTAATCCTTCTTCAATAAATATTTCCAAATCCAAAAGATTTACTGACTGATATCAAAGGTAAATTCTATATTTTTATTGTTCGTGTTTAATCTAGGCTCTAAGTACATGAAGGGCTCTTATTAACACATCCCTAAGAAAAGTAATTCAGGTCCAAAGAAGAAGGGGGCTCTTAGTAAATCCCCCCTTATTATAGGAAATTTCTTAGGAAGTCCACCAGTTTAAACATACCACCCATTTTCCTAATTTACATATAATTTTCCTCTACTTACTCATAGGGAAGGGTTAAACTGATTATTATTTCATAATAAATCTGAATTAAGCACTTTTTAACAAATATGCCTGCTTACTAGAATTTTATTATTCCCTGCGATAGTTTAGTTTAGAATGTACATACCCCCGAAATATAAACAATTATAATGATTAGGGTGCTTTAACCCATTTTTTAATGTTTAGGTCCCCTGTTGCACTTCTCTGAAGGAAGATGCAAGCATGGACATCGTTATAGATGATAGTGTAGATGATTGGCCGGCAACTCCCAGAAGTGTTCTCTTGGTGGAATGCATGATGGAACTCAGGGCCGCTGAGTAAAAATGATGCATGCGCGGCTTGAAAGGAGGGAACCTTGTACGGCACAATCAGATCAGGTAAATTTATGTATCCGGCAGAAGTGGTTTGTGTTCCACAGGATTTGGAATGCAAGATCATGCTTGGGCATATACTTTTCAATACAACTTAAATACTTATATATCTTTAAAACCTTGAGCATATGTCTTGATGTGTACTATAAGGTTCTGCAGGACATATTTTTTATTTTTTATTATTTTTAGTATTATATCAGACTAATCCAGATATCCGGCGGAAGTCCCTGCGTTCCACGGTAGTTGGAACACAAAATAATATCTTACACATATACTTTTGGAGATATTAAATATAATTCATGGTTTTAAAATTAAGAATATATCTTTATTGCAGACTGAAACACAGTACGAAAAACAATTGATATAATCTTAACTCTTAATCAATTTATTAAAGGTACCGTCAATCCAGGAAGTTCTATTGACTGAGACAGGTATAAATAGAGACATTTTCAGCTCCACTCAACACACTTTGAAAAAGACCACACTTAAGGTCAAAATGCGTTGGTGAGGAGCTGAAAGAATAGTTTGACTGGCGGACTTATGCTTCAGTGACCTGTATGGTGAGAATACCCGGGTTTATTTTTCTCCCAGAGAGGTTGTTGGATGTTCCATCTTAGCATTTGTACGGAAGTTTTTTCATTGTACAGGACTGCTGCCAAAAAAAATTTTTTGGGTTCACATACATTTTTAATATTGTGGATTTTATATGTAATAAAGAGAGAGATTTTTGGTTTTTATTACCTTGAAGCAATCGCTTGTTTATTAATATATCGACCATCATGACCGACTGAGAGAAAATTGAGAAAAGATACCTTTATATGCAAGACACCAGGTTGTTCATGTAAGCATACATGTGAGCATCTGAAGGAAATTTTCAGCGGTAAATTGCTAAGTGTAAAAATTGATGCAATTTTAAAGATACCTTTACATGCGTGATACAGTATTTACACATGTAATCATACATGTGAGTGTCCTGATTTCCAGTTGCACGTAGTCGGTGATCCTATAAAACTAAAAATACCACCTACCCCATATATCCTTGGTAGATACCCTGAGAATGACAGGATATAATTTGTAAACAAAAATTAATCACTTTCCCTTTGCCTTGTATGGTTGAACCCACCGCTACACCAACGAGAGTGGAGTCTGGTGATTGTAAGGGGACTGGAAAGAAACCTTTACATGCTTTAAGGCATCTTCCTTCATGTAAGCATACATGTGAGCATTTTTTGGATAATATCTCTTGCTGGTGACGGTATAGAGGAGACAAAGAGAAAAAACCTTTATATGCATGCTACTTTGAGGCTCTATGTAAGGAAATTGTGAGCAGCCTACTGAAAACCTAACACAAAGGGTGAACCTATAAAGATTTACACTACAGAGTAACACCACCCTTATTTGGAGGGGATTAGAGGGGAGTTTCACCAGTCTTGATTAATTTTATGACCACAAAAGCTGAAACTGTTGTTTGGTTTTCTTCTTTGCTGCATTCATAATACGGAGACCCATAAAGCACCACCTCATCAGAAGAAAGTAGAACTGGATTAAAAGACTGTATAAAGACTTTAAACTGGTATAACAGAATTTCATAATTGTTCGAATTGTAACACTATGGAGCGCTACTGATGGTTTGAGCAAAAATTTGGTTGTATGTTGATTTCTTGGTAGTTGATTGGTGACACATCCTTGTTCACACTATATATAGCTGCTCTGGTTATTACAGATCCTGACCTAGGAGATCGAGACGTGGCCATACGGGCAGAACTAGTGGTCATGCAGGCCAACATCCAGGCCCTTCCGGGCAATGTTGAACGATTAATTTTGTTTTTTTAATTATTTTATACTTTATGTAAAACACACACACACAAAAAAAAATAAGAGTTGGTTTGGATAAACACAAATAAAAAAACAAAAGTTAAAACTACGTTATTTTGTTGTGTCTTTTTTTTAAAGATAATTAAACCATTAAAAATGTCTTTATAAAATGTAATCTATCCTCTGATTCTTCATTATGTCTCTATTTATCTTTTGCCTACTTTTCATTTTTTTTTATTTTGGTGGACACTATTTGAATAAATACAAAACAAAAAATATTATTACTGTATTATTATTATTATTATTATTATATTAAGTGTATGATGCAACTAGGACAGCAAACATATTTTGTGGTTTCATTATGTTTGTTGCCTTAATTGCTTAATATTATTGAGCAATTATGTTATCAAACACTTCCCTTTGCAGATTTGATGACTTATCAATCACATTACAGTTTTTTATGGTAATTGTTTATACATTTGATTGCTTTAAAAAACAAAAACCATTGTGCGATTATTTGCTAGCTAGCGAATGCAATGCACAGGTACGAAATAACACATCTAGCTAGCGATTGCAACGCACATGTGCAAAAAAACACATGCTGTTAGCGATGCACTTTGCAATCTTGCATACACATCACTCCCATGCAAAGCAGTATGGTATACTCCTCATTTTTGCACTATTACACGTTTGTGTGCACTTGTACACGGTGGGCGTGAATTTGCACTCTTGCGTCACGGTCGCTCCTTTGCGAACGCTGCTTGCATGCGCATCGAACAGTGATCAGGTCTGAATGAGGCCCACAGACACATCTAAATGGAAAAAGTAGCAAATAACGTGACTAGAGGGTGTGCAGCTGATTGTTAGTAAAGCAGCATTTACATTAATGACATTATCTCCATATTAAGTCTATTTTCAGTATTTGTTAGTGGATGTTAATAGATAATAACTCTTCCCTAACCGCTGCTCTCGACTCTGTGGCCTCCCTCTCCTCTGTCCCCCTCCGCCGCTCCAAACCCGCAACCCTGGCACACCAAACTAACACGTTTTTTACAAAAATGCTCACGCTCCGCTGAACACTCCTGGAGGAAATCTCACTCTCTGCCGGACTTCCTCCATTTCAAGTTTATTCTCTACTCCTACAGCTCTGCTCTTTCCCTTGCCAAGCAATACTTTTTCCAAGTACTCATTTCTTCTCAGCCCTCCTGTCCACGCCGTCTCTTTGAAACTTTCTACACTCTCCTTCACCCCCCTCCTACTCCCCTCCCCTCCCATCCTCCCTCACTGCAACTGACTTTGCCTCCTTTACATCCAAGCTCTGACACAATGACCTGCTTTCAGCTAAATCCAGGGGCCACTTCTCTCTGCTCATACTTCTGCACCTCTCTGCTGCCTTTGACACCGTGGATCATCTTCTCCTCCTCCGCACACTCCAAAACGCTGGCCTCTCTAGCAATGGCCTTGACTGGTTTTCTTCTTACCTCACTAACCACTCCTTCTCTGTGTCTGCCTCCAACACCACCTCACATCCTTCCATCCTTCCTGTTGGTGTCCCTCAGGGTTCTGTCCTTGGCTCCCTTCTGTCCTCTCTGTACACCTCTTCCCTGGGTGCGCTCATTAACTCATTTGGCCTTCAATACCACCTCTATGCTGATGACACACAACTCTACCTCTCCTTTCCTGATCTGTCCCCCTCTGTCCTCTCTCATGTTTCCAGCTGCCTCTCTGCAATCTCCTACTGGATGTCTGAGCACTCTCTGAAACTCAACATGGACAAAACTGAACTCAAAATCTTTCCCCCATCCAGAGCAACACCCCCTACCAATATCTCTATCACTGTTGACAACACCACCATCTACCCCGTTCCCCAACTCCGCTGCTTGGGCATCACTCTTGACTCCTCCCTCTCCTTTGCACCCCACATCCAAGCTCTGGCACAATCCTGTCAGTTCTAGCTATGCAACATTGCTCGGATCAGGTTATTTCTCTCCCAGAGTACAACTAAACTTATCATCCACTCGCTGGTCATCTAACAACTTGACTACTGCAATGTTCTCCTCACTGGCCTCGCTTGATCCCATCTTGCTCCCCTCCAATCTGTCTTGAACTCTACAGCTAGGCTTATCTTTCTCTCCCACCACTCCACATCTGCCACTCCCCTTCAACAAAATCTACACTGGCTTCCATTCCCCTACAGAATCCTCTTCAAACTCCTCACCCTCACATACAAGGCCATCTCTAATTCCACTGCTCCCTACATCTCTAACCTCCTCTCCCTTCATACTCCCTCCTGCCCCCTACGGTTGACCAATGGCCATCGCCTCTCCACCGCACTGGTCATTGCTTCCCATGCTCGAGTTCAAGACCATGCTCGTGCTGCACCCCTTCAGTGGAATGCACTCCCCTGCTCCATTAGATTCTCCCCGACCTTGCAAAGCTTCAAACGGGCACTAAAAACCCACCTTTTCATCAAAGCATACCCTCCCGATGCATAACCTAGTCCTGAGGCCGCTCCTCCATCCCCTTGCCTCATGTCTTGAACATCTCAGCTTTGCTTACATGCTGCCATCAGGCTACCTGCCGCTTGCTTGCACATCATGTCATCTGTCTGTCGACCCTTCCCACTAGATTGTTAGGTCTTCAGAGCAGGGCCCTCTTTCTTCTTGTTATCTAAGCCCTCTTCTCAACATATTTCACTCGCAGCTCTCACCTACTCAGCGACCATCTTTACCCGCTCTTTCTCAAGCTGGTAAAGGCTCATCTCTACGTATGGCCGCCAGCTCCTAGTAGTACGATGATCACTCCCTCACTACTTACATCTTAGCTGTATTATGTCTTGAGAATTGTGGTGCTCTCTGTTACCTGTACTCTATTTCTGTTATTTATTTACTATAATGCTAAGTTTGTCTCCCTGTACTGTCCTTTGTACAGCGCTGCAAAACACTTGTGGCGCCTTATAAATAAGATGTAATAATAATAATAATAATAATAATAATAATAATAATATAATTACCTCCTTTTTGTGCTATTCCTGGCCAGGCAATAGTTTTCTTTAGAATATATAGTTGGGAGAATATAGATTGCTCTAATGCTTCTTTCCCCTTGCTGGACAGTACAACAGAGGTGTGAATGTTCATTCACCTCCTGGCTGCCGGTGCTTTTCCAAATGTGCAGCCTTCTCTGGAGGTGAATAAACCAAGTAGTGTAGCCTGTTGATGGAAACAAATGTACCCGCTGGAGCTCAATAGCACAGTCCTTTTCTCCCCCTTACGACACAATCGGTGGCTTCCTCAGAAACTTTATACCTAAATTGAATGCAAAACATTATTTTAACACTTCAGCACTGTTCACAACATTTTTAAAAAATCCATATCTATACTGTAGAATATTATTACAGGTTGAGTCTCCCATATCCTAAATTCTTGGGAAAGGAAATATTTTGTATATCGTATTTTTCTGTATTTTGGAAAATGTGCATAAAGTACCATAATGAGATACAGTATCTTGGGGTTGGGGCCCAAGTCTAAACAAAGAATGCTTCATATACACTTTATACACATAGCCTGAAGATCATTTTCTACAATTTTTTTTACAATTTTGTGCATGAAATAAAGTATGGGTGCATATATGAAATGTTGTTATGTTTCATATACACATCATACACATAGTTTGAAGGTAATTTTATACAATATTGTTAATCATTTTGTGCTTTAAACAAAATTTGTGTATATTGAACCATCAGCAACTCAAAGCTGTCACGCTAAAAAAAATCCATATTTTGGAATATTCTGCATTTCAGAGTTTTGGATATGGAAAAAACTTGACAATTTAAAAATGCATTTTTCAGCAGCAGCAGAGCAGGGAGAGGCAGGTCCTGACGGTTGCCTGGTACCTGGGACACCACGTCTCTCTCCCGGTCACCAGAGCTGCTGGTCCCCGCCCGACACCTAGCAACAGGCTGATGCCGGGAGCAACGCTTCCTGGTCCCCGTCCGGCACCTAGCAACAGGCTGACGCTGGGCGATGGGGGCCGCCGGGTGTTAAGCAACGGGGACGGTTCCCCATTGCCTAGTGATTAAAGGAGATGTACCAAGTGGCAGCTGCATCCATTTGACTCATTATTGCAGCTAGTTCCTGATTGGTATTTGCACCATTTATATTCTGTCCATTGGCACTTTCTGATGCTGGTTATAGGTTCCTGCTACATGTGAGTACCTGTCAGCTCTGTGGATTCCTGAGTTTTGTTACCCACTCTTGATCTTTCTCCTGATCAAATCCTGCTCGCCTTGAATTCAGGTTTAGTATGGACCTTCTACACAGATTCAAATATTTTGCTCTTACTCGTTCTATTGTTGTCTGCCATCACTATTACAAACCTTACAACCATTGCTTATTATCATTAATTGCACTGACTCCCACTATACTCAATTCCTCATTGCATGTCTTACTCCGCTCCCTTTTCCTACATACACAGTTGCAGTACATCACCCAGTACCCTAACCCATTCCCAACCATTCTTTCTACTTCTGTCCTTCCACCGACAGATAACTCTGGTCATCTTAGTAGTAATCCCATTCTGTCGCCAGAGGAACAAGTTCTAGTGGGCATCCCAGTACCAGTAGGTACATATAGTTTTAGGTGAAAAGTGGCTCTTATAGGCATGAAGACCTGCTGGTGTACTCTATGGGTCTTACTGTAAGAAGACTAGGGTTATTGTCCAGAAGATAGACCACGTGTCAAACCACTACACCAACCCTGAATCATTACAGTTATTCCATGTGTCAAGCCATTCCGCTATATCTGTCTCATACCCAGACTTCTGCGTCACGCAGTCCAGGTATTTACTCCGGATCATAACAGTATTAAGTTTGGATCTACAGTTGTGCTCATAAGTTTACATACCCTAGCAGAATTAGTGATTTTTTGGCTATTTGTCAGAGAATATGAATGATAACTCACAAACTTTTCTTTCACTCATGGTTAGTGGTTGGGTGAAGCCATTTATTGTCAAACAACTGTGTTTACTCTTTTTAAATCATAATGACAACAAAAACTACCCAAATGACCCTGATCAAAAGTTTACATACCCTGGAGATTTGGGCCTGATAACATGCACACAAGTTGACACAAACGGTTTTGAATGGCTACTAAAGGTAACCATCCTCACCTGTGATCTGTTTGCTTCTAATCAGTGTGTGTGTATAAAAGGTCAGTGAGTTTCTGGACTCCTGAAAGACCCTTGCATCTTTCATCCAGTGCTGCACTGACGTGTCTGGATTCTGAGTCATAGGGAAAGCAAAAGAATTGTCAAAGGATCTGCGGGAAAAGGTAATTAAACTGTATAAAACAGGAAAGGGATATAAAAAAGATATCCAAGCAATTGAGAATGCCAATCAGCAGTGTTCAAACTCTAATTAAGAAGTGGAAAATGAGGGATTCTGTGGAAAGCAAATCACGGTCAGGTAGACCAACAAAAATTTCAGCCACAACTGCCAGGAAAATTGTTCGTGATGCAAAGAAAAATCCACAAATAACTTCAGCTGAAATACAGGACTCTCTGAAAAAAAGTGGTGTGGTTGTTTCAAGATGCACAATAAGGAAGCATTTGAAGAAAAATGGGCTATATGGTCGAGTTGCCAAAAGAAACCCATTACTACGCAAATGCCACAAAGCATCCCGCTTATAATACTCCAAACAGCACAGAGACAAGCCTCAAAACTTCTGGAACAAAGTCATTTGGAGTGATGAGACCAAAATTTAACTTTTTGGCCACAACCATAAACGTTACATTTGGAGAGGAGTCAACAAGGCCTATGATGAAAGGTACACCATTCCTACTGTGAAACACGGAGGTGTATCGCTGATGTTTTGGGGATGTGTGAGCTACAAAGGCACTGGAAACTTGGTCAAAATTGATGGCAAGATGAATGCAGCATGTTATCAGAAAATACTGAAGGAAAATTTGCACTCATCAGCCCGGAAGCTGTGCATGGGACGTACTTGGATGTTCCAACATGACAATGATCCAAAACACAAGGCCAAGTCGACCTGTCATTGGCTACAGCAGAATAAAGTGAAGGTTCTGGAGTGGCCATCTCAGTCTCCTGACCTCAATATCATTGAGCCACTCTGGGGAGATCTCAAACATGCAGTTCATGCAAGACAGCACAAGAATTTACAGGAACTTAAGGCTTTTTGCCAAGAAGAATGGGCAGCTTTACCATCAAAGAAAATAAAGAGCCTCATCCACAACTACCACAAAAGACTTCAAGCTGTCATTGATGTTAAAGGGGGCAATACATGGTATTAAGAACTGGGGTATGTAAACTTTTGATCAGGGTCATTTGGGTAGTTTCTGTTGTCATTATGATTTAAAAAGAGTAAACACAGTTGTTTGACAATAAATGGCTTCACCCAACCACTAACCATGAGTGAAAGAAAAGTTTGTGAGTTATCATTCATATCTCTGACAAATGGCCAGAAAATCACAAATTCTGCTAGGGTATGTAAACTTATAAGCACAACTGTATATTGTTTTTACCGCTTGCAGGTAAATAATAATAATAATAAATAATAATAATAATAATACTTTTATATTTATGATATTTGCATATGTAACCGTTTGCTTTGGTTTATCAAAACCAATAATCTTGTTTATTTTTTAATCTTTAATCTACTTTAATTTCATCCATTAGTCAATATATGAAAGTTTTACTTTACTTTTCTCTTAAATTCTATATTTTTTTTTTTTACCAATTATCCAGAGTATTATCGTCTCTGTTAACTAGTTCTGAAACATTTATGTGTCAGCCAATATCCATTTTCTTTGAAATTGCAAACTGGGGATTGGTTTAGCAGATATGTAAAAGTTGCTGTATTCTGGACTCCAGTGTCCACAAGCAATATATATTATTTTACACCCCTCCACTTTGATGCTGCTGACATAACACAGTTTGGGCTATTGAACCATTCAGCAATCTCTTTCTGGGACTTTATGTTTGGATGGACTATAATACCCCTTTCAGACTGCCTGAGGCGGGTCGGACGCTTTCAGCGTGCTGACCCGCCTCAGGCTCCCCACCGCCGCTGACTGCAGCCTGAACCCGGCATATTGCCGGGTTGGTGACGTCAGCAGTAACGCGGCAGGGGCGGCGCTTGCAGATCACATGATCTGTACTTCTACGTGACTTCCCTCCTGATGGGCTACCTTGTTCATTGATGTACAGTACCTTCTAAAGATTCTAAAGAAACAAAGAGAAGCACATCTTTTAATTACTTTTAATTGTTCTTTCATTTGTAGAAAAAAAGTAACATAATCTATATTTCTATATAAAATATACTATATCTTACGCACAAACTCTTGTCTCCACATGCATTTGTGATGAATCTACATCTCTATACATGATGGAGGAAATGAAATAAGGTCAGATAAGATTTATTGATTGTCTTTTAGGCCGGCATAATGTAATTACAGTTTGTTTATGTTTTAGTTTTACTAACAGGAAACACTACATTATTGAAGACTGTCGAAGTCAGAAAATATTACAAAACACACATTACATACAAACACCACATAGGTGGCCTCCGTGTGCGTGCGTGTTTGGCTGTGCATGCACATATTCGCAAATTGTTTATGGTCGCTCACGCGGACCTGCGCGGTTCGAGCGTGGTATGAGTAATTACAGTGGAGTTTGTACTCTCATGGAAAAGCCACAAAGACATATCATAAATCTAATATATATATTGTATAAATCCCACACTGTCTGCTTTTTCTTCTAAATAGCATGAAGATCAGTCACACATAAATTAAAACTCCCAGAGACTAAAATACAATGGCCTTATTTACACTAAGCTTTGAAAATCTATGAAGAAGGCAAACACCTTTGTTTACTAGGATAGCCGAGTTTCTATTTAAAACAATGAGTACTGGATTGTCATTGTCTCACCTGAAGACAAAAACAAACGAAGAGACAATACCCAGGAACCGAAGCTGTTAGAAAATCAATTAACAATAGTTAACCAAAACACAAAACCAGACATTTAGAAATCTAAGATATTAACATTCATAGTCTAAACTCATGGAGATGTGTGTGTTTGTATATATATATATATATATATATATATATATATCATTCCTAACAAATTGTGATAGCAGGAGTATGTGTGTGTGTGTGTGTGTATGTATATGTATATATATATATGTATATATATATTTATATATATATATGAGTATATGGATATATGGATATCTTGAGGATTGAAATAGATAATCGTGTCATGTGTGGGATCATATTGTTCAGAGTCACGTAAACATTAATCTGGTGGGAATAAGAACATTATTATATATTACCACATTAAGTTATTAATAATACCAGATTTATGTATGATTAATGTGATGGGTTTAACTGGTCATGGAGCGGGAACTCAGATGCAAACAACAGAAACCACATCTCAAGTCCTAGCCATCGCTCACTTCTTGAGCTGACCAATGGTCCCCGGTGCACAGGATATGTCCCACCCCCGAAACAATGGAAGAAGAGCACACAGTGTCTATTGTATTATGTTTTGATCTACTGTATAAAAAGCCTGCTGCAGCCTGGCTTGACAACAATACTCTCAACGCAATCATCCTGATAGCGGAGGACCGGGCCGGGTTGCGCAAGCGAATATTCTCACGTATGTACTTTGACTGTAGCCATTTACTCTGTGGTATTGTAGTGTATAAATTGTATTGTTATCCCCTTCCAGATATATACGCTGAGGTGTCGGAGCCCAGTGTTTAACTACAAATCGGTGTTGTGTCCTCTTTTCCCTGCTAGGGTTTAAAGTGTATTACATTACCTAACTGCATAAGGTTTAAAAGTGTATTGATAAGTTGTGTACGCGCTGCGGGTACTTTGTACCGTCAGCGCTGCATAAGGTTTAAGGTGTAACATCATTGCAGTGCTTTGCTGCATAAGGTTTAGAGTGTAATAATATCATTACATTGCATTATTAATAAGGTTTAAAGTATATCAAGAGTGTGTGCGCGCTGTGTGTACTTTGTACCCCCAGCGCAGAGTTTGTACGCTAAGTCCGTACACGGTACGGGACTCTGTACGCAAATAGCGTACAAAGTACATAGAGTGCATATTAAGTCTAGCGGCCGCAGCGGCTCCATGGTAAAAGTGTGTTTAACGGAATAGCTTTATGGTTTAAGATAATATCGACATTATCAATTGGGGACATCGTCCGGTTTTTCCTCATACCCGCAGCCTAGCAGGTTAAAGCAGACTTTATCTATCAGCAAAGGGCGGACAGGTATCCCACGTAAGCCTTCTCCTGGTTGGTGGATACACTGGAAACCCTATCTTATTGCTGATTAGATGGTGTCTGCTCTGCATGGTTTGTAGGGATGCTGGTGGGACCCGTAAAGTAATTACGCAAAGCTATTTTAAAAATCTGTGAATTCCTATTTTGGCGCCAAATGCGCACACAACACAAGCATACACCTGTACTTTGTATTTGCATACCTGCTTGCATTGTTGCCATAAGTACTGATTACTAGATTCATTTAGACCTGTACGGAGAAATTTGTTGCTATTTAGTTAAAATATAGAATAAATATTAAGGAAGTAAACGTAAAACACAAATACAGTCTGGCCTAGTTAATTAGGTTTATACAGAAAGAAACTGTGTTGTGTTAAGTAAACGATTATAGGTAATATCGCTTACATTTATAGAAGTGTGGGATTTGTACTATTGCGGACGTACGGTTTTTGTACACGTGTCTCGGACAAAGTACGGGACTGCGTACGCAACGTAAAGACATACGCATGGTCGAGTGTTTACGCAACGTGCGTAAGGGTACGACCGCTAAGTACAAATTACACAATAGCATTGTTTAGTTTAGGAGCGGTACAGTAGCCACACTACAATAGCACAAATTGCTTGGTTTCCAAAATTTAGTTTAAATAAAACCTTTTCTACTGTATTACCTCTAGGGAAAGCTATCAGTTAACAGGAAAGGATATTTTTCTGATCAGAAAACTATAGAGTGTTAGTGTGGGCTGAAAAAGGTGTGAATGTATTGAACCCCGCTTGGTGAGCTTGGTGAACTCGGTGAAACTCAGTGAACTTGGTGAGCTCGGTCTAGGTGAACACGTGCAATGGAGTATGATAAAGCTTTGTGAAGTTGTTTGTTTTCTTGGTATTACACTCCGGCTGTTTTGGAGCACAGTGTGAAGACCCCAGTGATCCAACAACTTATAGATAGCAAGTGTCTATAAGCGGTACGATTGGACCGCACGGTTGTGTGAGCAATATGTGGCACAACGTGATACGAAGTTTTGCATATTTGTGCGTAAATATCATCATCATACGCGTTGTGTAGAGCACATGCAAGCGTGATTTGTGTAAAAATTGTCTTTTAGGCAGATATTCACTGGGTACGGTAAGTTACTCCTAAAGGCCCAGGGGATATAGGCCGAAGTAGGGCCTGCAATGGCTACACGTGTCTGCTAAATAGGGCGGATCCGTGGTACTCGGAGCAGAAGAAGTTAGTGGAAGAACTTTGAGGACTTCCACCGTTAGACTACTGTGTTTGGAGCATTTTAGGAAATTTTCCCATGTTAAAAGGGTCCACAATGGGAGCCAAGTGCACAACACAGGGACGTTCCAGTCAGGGTTCAGACAGCAGAATTGAGACCCAGGGGGTCACCTCGGTTGGTAATGTGGGGGAAGTATGGTCCCCACACTGAGACCTTTTGTGATGAATGGACACGAATGACTGTGGGGGATAAAGCATAATTTCCTGGAATAGGTAGTTTTGATCCAGAGGTACTACACAATGTAAGGAGTAGGATATGTCTAATAAAATCTAGAAAACAAAGGATTAGACATACAGATTGTTTAAATTTATGGCAGCAAGAGGGCGATATGCAAAGGGAACTAGCTTACGCAGCAGGTTCCAAACCTAGCAGGAAAATGATGGCAACCGCACCACCACCACCGTATATTGTAGGGGAGAAAGTGGCTACAGACAATGGCATATTGGTATCTGATAAGAGTATAGTTGATAAATGTACTAATGCTAACCCGTGCAAGTTATATCCCATTTTAAACTTTCCTCAGGACTGTGAGCAAGAAGATGAGCCCAGTGCGATATCGGCACTCTCTCTAGCAGCCACCATACAGAACACTCAGGTGGGCACGGCCCAACCAGTAAGAGCAGTAGTAAGGCTCCCTAGCGGAGGGATAAGTGAGGTCGTGTCCACAGGTAAGTACGGTACCGTACATTATGCAGAGACAATAGCACCTCAGATTGTGGAGTCAACTCAGAATGATGTAATTGAATTAAATCCTGTCAGGGTGATCGCAGTCCCCAATGGGAAGACTGATGCTCAGGGAGTCACTCCCATCAGGAACATTGCTATGCATTGTCCTTGGTCCCGGACAGAATTGAGGACAATTATGTCTGAATTTCCCGATCCCAGAAAGGATCTAGTCGCATGCCAGAGGTTTATTAAAGAATTAGGTAACGCCACCGAACCCACAAACAAAGATTGGCGAACAGTGCTACGGGTATGTTTACCCTCCAATATTGACCCCGCGAAATTCATTACTGATTGTAAATTAGACGCAGAAGTACCTCTCACTGATGAGTACACTCAGGAGAATGTACGACAAATCAATCTGCAATTAGGAGTATATTTCCCTACTGTTGTCAAATGGAAAAAAATCTTTTCCATAAGACAAAAAGAAGGTGAAACGGCATCTGAATATTTCCATCGAGCACTGCAGGAAATGGCTAGATACACTGGGGTCGAGGACATTAAGGAAAATGTACATCACAGGGAGGTTGCTGTGTCAGTATTAATGGACGGGTTAAAAGAGACATTAAGAACAAGGGTACAAACCTCTCTACCTAACTGGAGAGGTATCTCGGTGGCTGCATTAAGAAAGTCCACTATCGAGCATGACATTAATATCCAGATAACCAGGGAGGCACAGGGGGAGTGATTGATGGTGATGAGCATCCAAGCACTGGAAGTAGCACCAACTCGACCAAAACCCCAGGCCCCTGACACATGGAGAAAGCCAAGAGTTTGTTATCTGTGTAAAAGGTAAGGGCATTATGCCAGCAATTGTAAACAGCACACAAAAATTCAGACCTCCTAGACAAGAACACGAGCAAAGTTATTAAACACATAATAGGGATCAGGGATCGCATAGGAGAAGTTACGAGCCACACGCAGGGGAAACAAAGAAGCACCCACCAAGGAAGGACTGGCAGACCTTTGAAAATTCTCAGCTATCCCCCTCACATATTGTAGCTGCCAGTGCGCTGCGGGAGGGTCACAATATACAATAGGGGTTGGGCCACACCTGTAGTCTGCAGCCAGTTAAGTTGATTGCTAGCCTTGGTAGTGAACCTGAGGTCACAGTTGATGTAGCTGGTAGATCATTACCTTTCCTTGTAGATACAGGGGCGGCCAGGTCAGTGTTAAATTCAACGGTATGAAAACCACGGGCAAAACAATTTCAGCAATGGGAGTAACAGAAGTAGTACAACATTACCCTTTGAGTAGACCTGCAGAGATTACGATAGGGCCTTTGCAGACCAAGCATTCCTTTTTGTTTGCTGCATCGGCTCCGACTAATACACTTGGGAGAGATCTGTTGTGTAAAATGGGGTGTGTCGTATATTGTACTCCTGAGGGTGTCTTCTTGGATATACCCAAGAATCACGTTCAGGAAGTGCAGGATATGTTAGACACCCCACAAGTGCTAATGTCGCACTCTGCTGGTATAGACAGGTGTCCATCCAAGGTAGAGGAAATGATCTCACAAATACCGGGATCCCTCTGGACCAAAGATGGACAAGACACTGGATTGATGGCTGGGATAGTCCCAGTAGAGATATAACGCACATAGAATTTTTTGGGGGAACAGACCGATTAGGGAATCATTCTCCGTAGTGCCTAATCCAGATTTCAAACTTTGTAAAAAAATGTTTTGCCTCTACTAACTTATCTATTACTAAACTCTGTGATTTGTCTTCAAAGTTTCCTCTTCATCCTCTTACGTTCACTGACAGGATCACAGTTCAAACGTCACATGCCTACTCGGTCTGTCAGAGCTCTGCCTAAATCCAGTATATCTCACTAGCATAGGGACACCAGTATTCGTGTGCCTGGTCATGCACAAATGGTGGAGAATGGGAATACTGGTGAAGATAGACTGTGCATAGATACCGATACACATGATGGTGTGACAGCCTGATGGTGAACGCAAATCTGACAAATTTTCTTTTTATTATTCCCCCCCCCCCCTCTCTTTTCACTTTCCAAAGATGGTTTACTTCATACAACAGTTAAACACATTGAAATACAAGATTTATGTTCCTTACAGAAAGGTCGCTGACCCGGAGAGAACATCGTATCACTGGAGTGTCTGTTCCGGGAAGGTTGAGAGGCAGGACTGTTGTCACGGCACCTGAGCGCGGAGAACAACAAGACCAAGAGGCGGTTGTCGTACCAGTTTTTCTTTTTTATTATTTTCTCCATCTCCCACTACCCTCCTTCTCTCCTTCCCTTTTCCAACCCCTTCTTGTTTCCTTTCTCTTCCCTTAACAGGATGGACTTACCCCAAGAGACTGCGTTCCGGGTTTTCCTGTTAACCCTGTTGTTGACCAGAACAGTCTGTTTCGGTGAGAGTCCCAGAGAGGTCGAGAAAGGATCTGGAATGGGTTCTGATGGCGAGGATGGATTTGTAGAATCTCAAGAGCAACACATCACTCGAGCAAAAGCGAGTATCAGAAAACGATCTGGTAGTCAGGGAGCTCGGAGGCACTGTGAAGGGTTATTGGCTGAGGAAAATTGCATTTGTAGGAATTGTGAGAACATAGTTGAGGATGGGTGCATCCAGAGATGTCAGTCCAGCCTTAATATCAACATGGACCGTCATCCATTGAGTGACTACCACTCACTAGTGGGTAAGGTTTTAAACCAAACAGAATGCTGGGTGTGCTCTCAAGTACCTCAAGGTCAGAGCAAGTCAGGATTAGTACCGTACCCTTTAGCAATAGATGAGGTACTCGAATTACGGGGTGGGAGACCGGTGGACAAGAAATTTAATATTTCTAGGCCCCCTAGTTTGAAGCTCCACCAGTATCATGTAGATAGATCCTTACTATGTTTCAACATTTCCAATTACCGAAAACCAGGAAATTGGGAGGTGACATGGAATAACCAGACCATGGCCTTTTCACACAGAGCTGATAGGATACCCATAGAGTCTGAACTTGTACGCCAAATAGCTAACAGTGGAAGGTATTTTCGGTATAGGTATACTCGAGGAAGCAAGAACATGTGGGTTGGAGAAGTCTCACCAGGGTACTGTGCTCATATCATCCAGCCGGATACTTGTACTGAACAGATGGGAGAACTAGGGATTGGGTTTTTCACTTGGAAAGTTTGTAATATGGTAATGTCATATTCTGTCCCATATGTTCTCCCCGATGATGCCTATTTCATATGTGGGAGGAAGGCGTATAAGTGGCTTGCCCCGAACTCAGAGGGATTGTGTTATGTTGGAAGAGTGTTGCCAGAGGTCATGACCATAACCCATGATAAGATGAAAGATGTTAACCGCAGTGCTCAGGCTCCTTATACTCATACTCACTATGAACACATCGTTAAGAGACACCTCATAGATAGGACAGAGCATGTAGCCTCTGATTTGATCCACGAATCCACCGGGATTCAATTCCTTCTCACATTAGACATCACCCGTACTGCCAGAGGAATTATAAATTATAGGTCTATCCATGCGCTAGCGAACTTGATAGATAATATTACTGAGATGTATGACGACACCTTCAGGTATACGGGTAGGGAGTTGCAAGCTTAAAATACAGAACTGATCCAGCATAGGATGGTCCTTAATTATATCACAGCCGTGACGGGTGGGTACTGTGTCACTTTGGCAACTCAATATGGTGTGAAGTGCTGCACGTATATTACAAACAGCACTGACGACACCACAGAGATTATCAATCAAAAGATGGATGATATATTGCAGTTGAAGTGAGAGTTCCGAAGAAGACACAACCTTACCCTTACCGCTGTGGGTAATGAGCTGACCGGCTGGGTCTCATGGTTGAACCCACGAAATTGGTTCTCAGGATTAGGAGAGTGGGCTCAAAATGTTATTATGAGTGTAGGAAAGTTTCTCCTTTGTATCCTGGGAGTCGTCATAATTATTGGCTTGATATTTAGGTGTGTTCGAATTCTAACGCGGCGCAAGCACGGCACAAATTTGATGAGTCTAAGGAGCGGGGGCGCTGTTACAGCAGCAGATTTAATTTACGACCCATCCATAGAAACAATGTTATGATAAGGATTGCAAATGAATTCCATGGCCTGTTTCTTTCACCCGTTATTCCTTTGTCTGCCCCTCTGCCCAGATACACCGATCCGGAAAAGACATCAACCATACCCAAGAATGTTTATGAAAATGTTATGTGAATGTATTTTAAATATGTGTCTTCATCTCTACAACCTTCAGTTAATGACACACATAGTCGACAGGTGATATCCACATATACTAGCACTCACATATGTTCCCCCTCCATGTATCATCAACTAAATGTGCACCTCATTTGTTGGAACAAGAAGCCGAAAAGAGCTCGGTAGTGTTTGTCGGCCCACTTACAGACCCTTAATACGGGATAAGAAGGATTTAATGTATACTTCGCAATACCTTAAAGCTTATCTAGAACATATATGGCACGATGATACATGCCCCTCAGACATGGATTCATACATACATGCTTTTTACTATCCCACTAGGTCATACATTTCCCACCTACAACTTTTCCCCGATCATCCAAGCTTTAGTATATATTGTATAGGTAATATTTTTTTTTTCCTGTTTATTGATTAGTTAGTGGCAGTTATTGATGACTGCCAAAGGGTGGACTGTCGAAGTCAGAAAATATTACAAAACACACATTACATACAAACACCACATAGGTGGCCTCCGTGTGCGTGCGTGTTCGGCTGTGCATGCACATATTCGCAAATTGCGTATGGTCGCTCCCACGGTCCTGCGCGGATTGAGCGTGGTATGAGTAATTACAGTGGAGTTTGTACTCTCATGGAAAAGCCACAAAGACATATCATAAATCTAATATATATATTGTATAAATCCCACACTGTCTGCTTTTTCTTCTAAATAGCATGAAGATCAGTCACACATAAATTAAAACTCCCAGAGACTAAAATACAATGGCCTTATTTACACTAACCTTTGAAAATCTATGAAGAAGGCAAACACCTTTGTTTACTAGGATAGCCGAGTTTCTATTTAAAACAATGAGTACTGGATTGTCATTGTCTCACCTGAAGACAAAAACAAACGAAGAGACAATACCCAGGAACCGAAGCTGTTAGAAAATCAATTAACAATAGTTAACCAAAACACAAAACCAGACATTTAGAAATCTAAGATATTAACATTCATAGTCTAAACTCATGGAGATGTGTGTGTTTGTATATATATATATATATATATATATATATATCTATATCATTCCTAACAAATTGTGATAGCAGGAGTATGTGTGTGTGTATGTATATGTATATATATGTATATATATATTTATATATATATATATGAGTATATGGATATATGTATATCTTGAGGATTGAAATAGATAATCATGTCATGTGTGGGATCATATTGTTCAGAGTCACGTAAACATTAATCTGGTGGGAATAAGAACATTATTATATATTACCACATTAAGTTATTAATAATACCAGATTTATGTATGATTAATGTGATGGGTTTAACTGGTCATGGAGCGGGAACTCAGATGCAAACAACAGAAACCACATCTCAAGTCCTAGCCATCGCTCACTTCTTGAGCTGACCAATGGTCCCCGGTGCACAGGATATGTCCCACCCCCGAAACAATGGAAGAAGAGCACACAGTGTCTATTGTATTATGTTTTGATCTACTGTATAAAAAGCCTGCTGCAGCCTGGCTTGACAACAAGACTCTCAACGCAATCATCCTGATAGCGGAGGACCGGGCCGGGTTGCGCAAGCGAATATTCTCACGTATGTACATTGACTGTAGCCATTTACTCTGTTGTATTGTAGTGTATAAATTGTATTGTTATCCCCTTCCAGATATATACGCTGAGGTGTTGGAGCCCAGTGTTTAACTACAAATCGGTGTTGTGTCCTCTTTTCCCTGTTAGGGTTTAAAGCGTATTACATTACCTAACTGCATAAGGTTTAAAAGTGTATTGATAAGTTGTGTACGCGCTGCGGGTACTTTGTACCGTCAGCGCTGCATAAGGTTTAAGGTGTAACATCATTGCAGTGCTTTGCTGCATAAGGTTTAGAGTGTAATAATATCATTACATTGCATTACTAATAAGGTTTAAAGTATATCAAGAGTGTGTGCGCGCTGTGTGTACATTGTACCCCCAGCGCGGCGTTTGTACGCTAAGTCCGTACACGGTACGGGACTCTGTACGCAAATAGCGTACAAAGTACATAGAGTGCATATTAAGTCTAGCGGCCGCAGCGGCTCCATGGTAAAAGTGTGTTTAACGGAATAGCTTTATGGTTTAAGATAATATTGACATTATCAAGACTATACTGGAAATGTTAAGGAGAATGCACTATGCCCTATTCACTAAATTAAAAAAAGAGAAAGTAATATCCAAAGACAAGATTGGCCTAAAGTGACAAGATTTTTTTACAATGCAGGTAAAGCTTTTGCTCAAAAAATTGCTCAGCTTCAGTGTTCTTTTACTGTATAAATGATTCATCCTAATATTAATATTCATTTATACAGTAAGCTTATGCAGAAGGTGTTGAATAAAAAGTAAATTTAACTGAGACTTGTGGCAAAATGTAATAAGGTCAGACAGGGGCGTATCTAGAGAGGACAAAGCCCGTGTGCAAGCTTCATCTGTCTACCCCCCTTCCCCCCCTGCCCCCCACCCTGCCTCTCTAGCCAGTAGTGCTGTAGCTCTGGTCACTAGGGTCCTAGGGGACCCTAGCACTGTACCAGAGCCTAAAGCGCATGCGCATATCTCCATGAAAATGGCGCGGCAGTTATTTTCCAGTGATTTTACTAACATGCAAAAAACACCAGGAAAATGGCACCACATCATTTTCCCAGTGATTTCTACAACACTACTGCTGCTCCATGGGACTCCGAAGGGTAAGTATTAAAAATTATGGGTGTCTGTGTGCACCGCATACACTGCACCCATTATAAATATGCCAGTGAGATCAGAGTTTAAGAAAGTGGTATTTTGTCTGCAGATTTGCTGCAAGGTTTAGACCCTCAATCAGCAAGGGAAGCAGAAGTCAGAAAATCGGACTTCTAAGCATGCTCAGCGGCCTCAGTGTGCATGCGCAAACTTTCACAGTATAATCGCATCTAGGAATGGTGCGATCGCACTGTGACTGACAGCAATGTGTGTTGGGGGTGTGTGGTCTGGACAACGCACTCGTGTCTGGACCATTTTCAGGGAGGCTGCATGATATTACATGCAGCTGCAGCAAAGGGAAAAGATGGCGGTGGTGCTGTGTATGCTGGGGGCCTACCCTTAATTTCAGTTCAGTGATGTAATCGCAGTTGAATTGCAATTGCATTACTGGTTGGCACTTTGCATGCTGGGCGGCCTTGCCCTGTGCTGGCCAGCCCCTACCATGTGATTGTATGCAGTAGTAGATTCAGTTACTGTATTTAGCAGAATCTGCTACTGAATCTGAATCAGATCCTTACTACAGACATTTTGGAAACAGTAAAACCAACCTTCAACAGCAAAGAAAAAAGATATAAAAGGTACTTTTTTAAATTCAAATCCTATTATATTTGCCCTTTGGTCTTGCACCCATAATTATACTGTACCTACTAAACAGTGAACTGTATTTATGACACTTACACTATTCACCTGTTCCAATCTTGTATGTACAAGGGCTCTTTTGTGTATTTCCACGAACAGGAATTTAGAAAGTCTGAACAATCCAAAAGGTATTGGGTATAATTTTGAAGGGGATGTAAACCTCAAGTAACCGTGCACCTTGGTAAAATAATATTGCAATGCAGGTTGGGCAGATTAAAATGAGCAGAATGATTTATATTTAAAAGGGATATGTCTAAACTCAAATCTAGGCCCAGATTTATCTAACCTTGGAGAGTGGTAAATTGCATGGTGATAAAATGACAGTTAGGAGCCGATTGGTTGGTACTTTATGAGTGTGCAATTCATTATACTGTACATTATTGTTCTGCTGAGAGACTCTGTTTCACCCAGTACATAAATGAATTGAATTCAGTGAGTCTGGCATGTACCACTTGGCCTTTTTCTCAAGTATTCTTCTCCCAGCCTCTCCTGCTAGCTCTATTTCGCTGTTGTTCGAGAACAAAGGATAAGCTTCATACATTGCAACAACCTCAACAGTCAGACACCTCTAATTAGAAAGAAAGGGAGATCTGTGCAAATGTGTTTTAGCAATAAACAATTGCAATGATAAGATGCAAGAAGCAGAGACAAGTAGCAAAGAGCTATGCAAGGGTACTTCAGACCCTTCTACACCTAAAAGCAGAGAATAGAAATGCACAGCTCTCCTTTTCCTTTCATCTCTGAACATGAATGGTATAAAGAATATGCACTTATTGATATACTGTTTGTTACACAATGTGAATACAGTTTGAACCAGCTTAATTATTACACCTGGCTGGAATGACACACACTGTAGCTTATTTTGGTTCCAAAATGATTTCCACTGCATGTGGAAGTAGTGTAGTTTTAAACAAGTCTTGTATATAGTAAAATAAAACAATCCTGAAAAACCTATCTCTTCTAAAACAGACACTGGTAGCCCTGTGAGCTCTGGCAGAGAGTATAACAAGGGCCAGAACTACAGTAGCTGTGCTTTTCTCTAAAGGGGGGTACTCACGGAGTGATCGCTGCTGAAAATCTAAGCAATATGACTAGATTGCTTAGATTTTAAGCAGTGATCTCTCCGTGTGTACCCCTCACAGCGATAGCGATGCGCAGTCCCGCGCATCGCTATCGTTGCTGCTAGATTGGCCTAGAAATCTAGCGGGTCACTCACTTCACCCGCTGGGTGAAATGAGAGCCCCCGCTCCCCCCGCATGCTCAGCAAACATCGCGCTGTGCTGAGCGGTTCACTCAGCACACATCTCTCCTCACATCTGCCAGTGAGTACTGGCCTTTACCCTATGATCTGCAGCTACTGTGGTGTCATAGTCTCCAATATTACTAGGTATTCTGGGAAGGTGTTTCCAAGCCACATCTGTAGTACAAGTACTGTATATAGGAATTTTTCTATGCCTATGGTTCTGTTGTAAAAACTGCTGGTGCAAAAAAGTGCCTACTCTTTTTTATCCTCCCTGGGGAGGAAAATCAGGGATGGATTAAGGAAGGGTGGGTGCCAGAGGTCAGTCTGGCCTGCATACAGGATCAGTCGGACACTGCAAATGCCAAGAACAGGTGCCATCAAGACAGTGTAACAACGTTGTATGTGGAACAGTGGGCCTGATTCATGTTTGTAAGTAAAGCAAAAAAGCAAGCAACCTGTCAAAACTATGTTGCACTGCAGGTGGGGTAGATGTAACATCTAAAAATAATATAGTCATGCAGAATAAATGCAATTATTAGGTAACAAAATTCTAGAATTGGGCCTTGAGAAAATGCCATATCTTGTAATGTAGAACAGGGCTAATAAGGAGGTTTTCTCCTGGGAATCATCCATGCTGGTTGTAGGTAGAGTATTATCTGGGACCATAGATGTAAAGTTGGGTATTGAGCATAGTGAAGTGTGGACTCTCTCATGGTTGACTGGTAATATAAACCTACAGTAGGAAGAGTCTCTGGGGCATTGAGTAACTGGCACCTATTGCACTTGTAAAGGGCACCATTGGCATAGACAATGTAGCTGTTGTGCCTATGGTCCAGTCCTTTAACGTTGCCAAGTTTGTCAAATCCAACTTGGAGCACCTGTGGATGGAGTTTGCATTTAGCCATGGGAGTCAATGTGCAGGTTAACCTGGGTAACAAATGCTATGCAGATTAGTAAAAGCCCATCTCTAGGAGAATTCCTCAGATTAAGAAGTGCCAAATAAAGATCTGACCCATGACTGGTACACTTTTCCAACAGATGCTTTGATGACCAACTGACCTCTCAAACAAACAATTAGATTGCAGGCATCTTGGGCTCTTGGTCTTGTGAGTTTTGTCCCATTGAAATACAAACACCTTGACCTCTGCACACATGAATTGCATGGTATTGTCAGTGAATAATTGTTGAGGAATGCCATGTTTTAAAAAATGCTTTTTAATTTTGTTGATTATATACTGTAGCTGAATTGATGATATTAGGCTGTTAGTGTAACATGAACCAATTAGAATATGAATTTACTAGACCAGGTGCTCCTTCCACCCCAATCACAAATATCTGTGGTCACAACTGACCAAATTTAGGGACCTTATGTAGCGTAAGAGGCTCTCTGGCTTGATGGAGGTCAAGCACATTGCAAGGACACAGACAGCAACCACATGCTCGGTGATAGTAAACATGGTGTGCCACAAAAGACCATGGTTTGCCCTTCTCTTAGTATCCTCTACATCAGGATTACTAACATGGACCCAGGTTGCATAGAATTTCTGCAAAGAGAGAGGAATAACAAAATGTTGACTAAGAAGGTGAACCATGTTATACAGATGTATCCACCGTTATCTTGAGTAGTTTTCTGCGCCTAGTCACAACATGACTTATTAGCATAAACCCTTCATCTATTGTTCTCAACTGCAATACAATACAGAGAACAATACAGCAGGGGATTAAGTCATTACAGCAGGGGATTAAGTCTGACTGGCCAGTCACAGTTAATCCTATTACCTGTCAAGATAAATGTGGATACATCTGTAGACTGTTTACATGGCATAGAAGTTACAGAAGTCCTGAAACAATTCCCTGGAGGATGAGGACCAACCATCCAGTATGACCTTAGACAGATGCCAAAACAGGTCATCATGACACATCACCTCGCAGAGCTCATCAAGCCACCAGGATGAGCGAACATCGATTCCCATGACATCCAGATCCTCATCAGCAGGCAGATTAAATTGAATTTGGAAATCAATAAATCAGTATCATCTTTGACCTCCCACTCACAAAACACAAAAATGTTAACCTTATGCACCACTTCAGTGAAGTTTAGAAGGGTAGATGCCTGTACCTTCTTCACCTGTCTATCAATTCCGCGTAGCAGTAAACACACCACTAGTTCTTGCGGAACCTTAACCAAGAATTCAAGGTGTGTTTATCGGAAACCCAAAGTTTGGTTGGACCGGGGACCCTGCACTATCATTGCCACATTCCTGAATTTATGTAGATGATGCTGGTTCACCAAGAGATGACAGGACATGGAACACATGTTTTTTTAGTAGCTGAACCTACTCTGTATTGACTTGGCCTCTGGTTAACATCCGTGGCAGGAAGCATGGACCATGAGCATCTGTCCACAATAACTACTATATTAACATGTACATTCTTCCATTGTTAGAGGAACCCTGGGCGTTACTCTAACTGTTGTTCCAAAAAATTAAAATGTGAGAAAGTCAACTGTTAAAAAATTGAAAGTTGTGCAGTCATTTTCAGTGTAGCAGGGTGTTGATCTAAACTTCTTAACATCTACATATTTGTGTTCTTTTAGGCATTGTCAGGTCCTTGCCCAAATTTTGATATTAGGCCTGGTGACGCCTCAGTGGTTGATTAAAGTTGCCTGAGGGTCTGTGACTGTGTTATGCTCAAGCAATACTCCCCAACCTTTATCTACATACTTATTTCATGCCTGATCTCCCACCAAAACACATATAATTCTTTAATATAAATTCTGCACCACTTTTTATTTACATTTTCATTAAAAAGCAAGGCAGGCCTCTCTCTAAATATTTTATATATGCAGCCAGTGCATTCTGTAGAGTGGAAGTTATGCTGCAATTTTCAGTGTAGCGGGGTGCTCTTCTAATAACTGCTTATTTGTATTCTTTAAGCAAAAACATTTCCATCAGGAAATAGTTGTAAATACCACTTAATTGATACTGCACAAAGCAAGAAGACTCTGAGGAGTCTTGTTGAAATATTACACATGTTATTTTGTCATTGTCTGCAGTCAGAACACTAAATACAGCTGAAATCACCAGTTAATCACCAGTTAAATATATCTTCTCTTCACCATACTTTAATGAAGATGAACATACTGTAAATACACCTTCTCTTTAGCAGCATAAGTATGGATAAGTAACACCAATTAGTATCTCTGTGATGTACGCATTGCATGTCATCTCAGTGTAGAGGTGGATGTAAACCTCATGGGGCCCTAAGCGAGACACCGATTTGAGGCCCACCTTCCTCAAAAAATCCATAATACTATATTTTTGTTCCCAATTTATTCTCCTTATATTATATTGTTGAACATACAAACTCCAGACAGTTAGGACCGGGGTGGGAATAAAACATCTGTCACTGCTGTGAGGCAGTAATGCTGCCCATTCAGCATCCATGCTGCATTCTCTCTGATCCATTTCTTTATGGAGCACTCATCATGGTAGTGACTATAAAAACTTTTATTACAACATTAAAGTGAATTCTAAAAACATAAAGTGATGTATAAACTTCAAAAGTATAAATATGAGTGTCAGTTAAAAAAACAGGCAGCCTGATAAAGGATATAATATAATTGTCCTCTTAATACTGGCACTGAATTCTGTATTTATTAGTTATTACAGGAGTGTCTGCATAGGACAGTGATCTCCAACCCATAGCTCGCAAGCTACCGGTAGCTCGCCGTAGTATTTTCGGTAGCTCACAGGGTGCACGGGCTTGGGCAGTCACTGGCACTCCTCCTCCCTTAATTTTTAATATGGTGCCAGCCGTCAGCCAATCAGAGCTCGTGGACCGGCAGTGGCGGCACCTGATTGGCTGCCGGACCGCGAGTTTTGATTGGCTCACTTACCGCCACCATATTTTAAATGCCCGCGCAGCCGGAGATTCTGTCACCCTCACCACAGCTGCTCTCCGGACTTCACAGAAGAGGTGCGTGC
Source organism: Pseudophryne corroboree (assembly GCF_028390025.1). Taxonomy (NCBI): domain Eukaryota; kingdom Metazoa; phylum Chordata; class Amphibia; order Anura; family Myobatrachidae; genus Pseudophryne; species Pseudophryne corroboree. Next base: position 474,617,424 of record NC_086445.1, on the reverse strand, counting down.
AGCGCTCTCCTCCCTTTCCGTCCCTCATACAGGCGGAGCAGCACCGGCAGCAGTAGAAGAAACCTGCAAGGGTTAGCACTGTGTGGGGCACTGTATCGGACACTGCGGGGCGGAACATTTTATCTGGTGCTGCGGGGGCATTTTAAATGGCACCGCGGGGGGAATTCTATCTGGTACTGCTGGGGGGCATCATTTGTGTGTCTGGCACTGCTGGGGGCATTATTTGTATATCTGGCACTGCTGGGGGCATTATTTGTATATATGGCACTGCTGAGGGGCATTATTTGTGTATCTGGCACTACGCGGGGGGGGGGCATTACTTGTAGTTGTGAGGACACACCCACTTTCAGAGGTTTTCTTTTCCGAAAGTAGCTCACACCCCAATTAAGGTTGGAGACCACTGGCATAGGTAAATGGATTAATCCTATACTTCCCTGTAACCTGAATAGCAGTTTCAACTACAGCAGCCTGTGAAGGTTTTAAGTTACAATTATATCCATGTAACAGTTTAGTATTTATTTACATATAGGGGTATATGCAATTCACGGCGAATCGCGGCAATTTTTCGCCGTTTTTTAATTCGACTAAATTCGCCAGGTGAATTCCGGAAGGTGGCTTCCGGAATTCACCATATTCAATGAAAAACGGATTCGCCAGAGTCGCGGGCGAAAATCGGCCGATTTGGCGGATTTTGCCGCGATTTTAAAAAACGGTAAAAAACGGGAAAAACCCGGAAAAAAAATGGCGTGGGGTCCCCCCTCCAAAGCATAACCATCCTCGGGCTCATCGAGCTGGTCCTGGTTCTAAAAATCCTGGGAAAAATTGGCCAGGGATCCCCCGTATTTTTAAAACCAGCACCGGGCTCTGCGCCTGGTGCTGGTGCCAAAAATACGGGGGACAAAAAGAGTAGGGGTCCCCCGTATTTTTAACACCAGCATCGGGCTCCACTAGCTGGACAGATAATGCCACAGCCGGGGGTCACTTTTATGCCGTGCCCTGCGGCCGTGGCATTAAATATCCAACTAGTCACCCCTGGCCGGGGTACCCTGGGGGAGTGGGGACCCCTTCAATCAAGGGGTTCCCCCCCCCAGCCACCCAAGGGCCAGGGGTGAAGCCCGAGGCTGTCCCCCCCCATCCAATGGGCTGCGGATGGGGGGGCTGATAGCCTTTTGTGATAATAAAAAGATATTGTTTTTTCCAGTAGTACTACAAGTCCCAGCAAGCCTCCCCCGCAAGCTGGTACTTGGAGAACCACAAGTACCAGCATGCGGGAGAAAAACGGGCCCGCTGGTACCTGTAGTACTACTGGGAAAAAAATACCCCCAAAAAAACAGGACACACACACCGTGACAGTAAAACTTTATTACACACTACTGACACACACATACTTACCTATGTTGACACGCCGACTGCCACGGTCTCCGACGATCCGAGGGTACCTGTGAAAAAATGATACTCACCTTCCAGCGTCCAGAGATAAATCCACGTCCAGAGAGATAAATCCACGTACTTGTAAAAAAAAAAGAAAACGCAAATACCCGCTCCATACCGGACTAGAAAGGGGTCCCATGCTTTCACATCAGACCCCTTTCTCCCGAATGCCGGGACATCACGTGACTCCTGTCACTGAAGTCCCTTCAGCCAATCAGGAAGCGCTACTTCCGTGGCGCTCACCTGATTGGCTGTGCGCTTTCTGTACTGTGACAGCGCATCGCAAAGCCGCTCCATTACTTTCAATGGTGGGAACTTTGCGGGTAGCGGTGGGGTCACCCGCCGGTCAGCCGCTGACCGGCGGGTGACCTTACCGCTAGCCGCTAAGTTCCCACCATTGAAAGTAATGGAGCGGCTTTGCGATGTGCTGTCACAGTACAGACAGCGCACAGCCAATCAGGTGAGCGCAACGAAGTTGCGCTTCCTGATTGGCTTAGAGACCTTTCTGTGACAGCTGTCACTGACAGGTCTCATTCGTGGAAAGGTGTCCCATGTGTCAGCATGGGACCCCTTTCAGTCCGGCATGGAGCGGGTGTTCGGTTTGTTTTTTTGCCAAGTACGTGGATTTATCTCTGGACCATGGCTGAGGTGAGTATATTGATCTTTTCTTTTCAGGTATCCGTGGATTCTACATGGAGAAGAGGACCGATGTCGGCGTGTGAACATAGGTAAGTATGTGTGTGTCGACGTATGAAATAAAGTTTTACTGTCGACGGTGTGTGTGTCCTGTTTTTATTTGGGTATTTTTTCCCCAGTAGTACTACAGGTACCAGCGGGCCCGTTTTTCTCCCGCATGCTGGTACTTGTGGTTCTCCAAGTACCAGCTTGCGGGGGAGGCTTGCTGGGACTTGTAGTACTACTGGAAAAAACAATATCTTTTTATTATCACAAAAGGCTATCAGCCCCCCCATCTGCAGCCCATTGGATGGGGGGGGACAGCCTCGGGCTTCACCCCTGGCCCTTGGGTGGCTGGGGGGGGGACCCCTTGATTGAAGGGGTCCCCACTCCCCCAGGGTACCCCGGCCAGGGGTGACTAGTTGGATATTTAATGCCACGGCCGCAGGGCACGGCATAAAAGTGACCCCCGGCTGTGGCATTATCTGTCCAGCTAGTGGAGCCCGATGCTGGTGTTAAAAATACGGGGGACCCCTACTCTTTTTGTCCCCCGTATTTTTGGCACCAGCACCAGGCGCAGAGCCCGGTGCTGGTTTTAAAAATACGGGGGATCCCCTGTCAATTTTTTCCCCGCATTTTTAGAACCAGGACCAGCTCGAAGAGCCCGAGGCTGGTTATGCTTTGGAGGGGGGACCCCACGCCATTTTTTTTTTTATGATTTCACCGTTCCAGCATAAAAAAAAAAAAAAAATAATAATAATATTTTAAAAAATATATAAATAATATTTGTGCCTCCAAAAAAAAAAAAAAAAGTACCTAATCCCTTCTAATATAAATAGATCTGCTATTCCCCCAAAAAAACACACAAAAAAAAACATGTTTAAAATTTTTTTATTTGTTTTCACCCTCCAAAGTGTGGCGGATTGAAAATGACGAATTTGCTGTCTAAAAGCACTGCTGTCGAATTTCCAAACTTGAATTGAATATGCTTTGGTCGAATTGCAGCACTTGTATCATTGCAGAAAAGTCGAATTTGCAAAAATTCGAATTTCAAAAAGTCGAATTTTGAAAGTCCATTTTTTGGTCGGAAAGCACTGAATTGCATAGGCGATTTTTTTTTTTTTGGTCGAAAATGACCCGAAATTCGACAATTTCGGGAATTCGACTGCAATTGCATATACCCCATAGACTGTTGCTGCTTATAACTCCAGTCAGCCTCATGTGCTGCTCATTCCAGTCTTATCTACCTTTTGCCACAAAGGTTTAATTTAACAATCTCTCAAAGCATACTTTGGGGGGAATTCAAATGTTTGAAAAGTCAGTTGGGTGTCTGTTTTTTCCTGTCTATTAGATAGGAAAAAACAGACAACCAACTGACTTTTCAAACAATTGAATATCCCCCTATGTGTTCATACAGTACTATATGTAAGAAAAAAACATTCCCTATTTGTGTTGTTACTTAAAGTTATTATCATACGTTTTCTCGAAATACATGTGATGGATCGGTAGACTGGATGCTGGCTGTCAATATTCCGACAGCGGCATCCCACCCGCAAGAATGCTGCCAGCGGGGCGAGCACTAAGAGTCCCCTTGCAGACACCCATGAGTGGGAATAGCCCTAGTGCGCCAGGATTCTGGCTGACGGTATTGTCAACTGTTGGGATTTCAGCATCGGTATCCTGAACGCCGATATCAAAACAACCAGCATTTTAACTGCAACCCATTCTCTCATGTGGTTCTTCTGTTGGTAGCCAAACACCTTACTAAGGGTCTTTTATAAGAAATGATTTGTACAGTATGTTAATAATATGTCAGTGGGACAGTATATACAGCAGAGGCTTGTTGGAGACTGTCAGACAACCCCTCTGCACATACTGTATGGCTTGGTATAAACAGATAACTTTCAAGTAGTTATCAATGTCTATGCGGAAAATCAGCTGCTTTTATAAACGCATATCTGGTTATTCACACTGTCGTATATTTGTTTATTCCATCAACATATATTTCACCAGCATGTATCACAGGTCTTCTTGTCTTACATATAGGAGAGTGTCTGCAGGCAGGTGGATTGCTTGTCTCCATCCAATGGCTCTAAATGGATATTCAGCAGATCTGCATCCACACTGATGTCAATCTATTGTAATTGAATAAACTATATTTACCCTCACGTCTCTATCTAATGTCTGTAAATGAGTATTGAGCAGATCTGCTGATAATTCTGCATCCACACTGACATCAAGCTGTTTACATTTTATGATCCACAATTATTATTCCAACTATGTGGTTGTATGCAGTGGAGGTACATGTTTAAATAATGTTAGTCTTTAAGGCAAGGCTATAGTTGATAGCACCAGTATTACCCTAGTGTAATGGGACTGGTTATCTAGGTAGAGCTATACACTTCCCACTATGTTTGCCTATTTTCAATGTCAGCATGGCAGTGTGTCCTTTATGATTTAGATGGTTATTTATATTACAAAGATCACATTCTCAACTGTATCTATGTGTATTTTATTGTTTGTAGGGCTATCACAAACATTAGACTTGAATTCAGGTCCCCGTCCGGGCTTTCTTCTGCCACAGATTGACCATCAACTCAAATTCCTGATAGGGAACAGTTATACCTCTTTTACACTGCTGCAATAACCTGGGTTATTGCCGGGTCTACCTAGGTCAAAGACTTTGTGTAAAAGGGTCTTTCATAAATAACCCAGGTCGAGTGACCTGGGAATCTGAGCCTGGTAGCAAATTCTAGAAACATAGAATTTGACGGCAGATAAGAACCATGTGGCCCATCTTGTCTGCCCCTTTCTTTTACTATATTTTTATCTCAAACCTTATTTGATCCTAATTTCATTGTAAGGATATCCTTATGTCTATTTCATGCATGTTTAAATTGCTCTACTGTCTTTGCCTCTACCACCACTGATGAGAGGCTATTCCACTTGTCCACTACCCTTTCTGTGAAGTAATTTTTCCTCAAATTTCCCCTGAACCCCCCCCCCCCCCCCTCCAGTCTCATTGCATGTCCTCGTGTCCTATTACTTCTCTACATTTGGAGAATGTGTCCCTCCTGGACTTTGTTAAAATCCCTTATATATTTGAAAGTTTCTATCATGTCCCCCCTTTCCCTTCTCTGCTCCAAACTATACATATTGAGATTTTTTTTAGTCTTTCTGGGTATGTTTTGTGATGTAGGCCATGCACCATTTTAGTTGCCCTTCTTTGTACAGTCTCTAATGTATTAATATTATTTTGAAGATATGGCCTCCAGAATTGAACACAATATTCTAGATGAGGTCGTACCAATGACCTATACAGTGGCATTATTACTTTTTTCTTTCTGCTGCTGATTCCTCTCCCTATGCAGCCAAGCATCTGACTAACCTTCCTAGCATTCGACCCAAGTAATCCAACCCAGGTTATGCTTAAAAGCTGGTGATTGGCTGTGTATGCAGAGGTCCACCACAAGTGAGTGTCTGTGAGTGACATGGAGGGCAGACCCAGGCTCAGTGTAAATGCGGCTGACCTGGGAATAACCCGGATCTAAGGTCCAATCTAAAAAGGGTATACCTTGGGTCTAACCTGGGTTGGAACCGTGTCCTGAAACCTGGGTCAGACCTTGGTTTTTGGTGTAAAAGTGGTATTAGTTTCTATTTGAATCTTCACTTTTGTCCAAGTCCTCCTACAGACTGCAACAAGTAAGGGGGATATTATTTTGGTGCAATACTCCCATAAGTCTACTTCTCCCCTTTACATAATCATTACCAGCAGCACACCCCCTTGCAATGAACTATAAGGTGGCGTGATGTTTAGTTCAGTTTGAGTCAGACATTAAATAGGATCATGGGCACAACATAACTATTATGAGCTGTGTCTTCTGCTTATTAAAAAGCCGCATATAGCGGTAATTAAACGGAGTCCCCATTGGGCCTCAAAGCAGCACACCTCATACTTCTTCTATCCTCTTGACTTCTCTCAAGGTGTGTGAGAGAGAAGACAAGAATGGTGTGTGCGATGCAGCTGGCACCCTGCAGCTGTCCAATCAATGTGCTGACAGTCTGCAATGGTCCAGATGTATTCATGTTGTCGGGCCCTCTGGTACCTGGCGCGCCATGTGCTGGCGCTTCTGTTTCTTAGCGGTAAATCCGCTACTGTCTCAGTGGCATGGTTTGTCCAGGTGCAAAGTAACTTGCTTTCTTGCTTTGCTGCCAACTCAGAATCAACCTCTAAATCTCCAAGAGGGATGTGGTCAAAATCCATTCAGTCTGGATCCCAACAGTCAGAATAAAAAGAGTGGGATCCTGATGGTCAGAATACTACATCCAGTAAGTACTGGGGTTGTGGTTAGGCACTAGGGGGAGGGTTGGGCTGTTGAGGTGGGTGAGGTTCAGGGACGTGCGGTGAGGTAAGTGGCTGGGGAGGCACTGGCTAGTACCAGAAACAGATTTACACACAATATATGAGCCAAAGGGTTTATGTGGGCATTATACACAGGTGCAGCAGTATATACTGCAGGAAATTTGGTGAATGTTGATCAGAGATGTGCAGACAAGGCAGGCGCTGCCATAGACGTTTTACTCCAAAGTTTTGACTAAAAAAGGATTCCAATAATACAAATACAATATTTCTAATATATTCTTTGTATTTATAATATATTTTATATAGTCAAAACGTTGGGGTACACATTAGTACAGGAAAGGCTCTGCCTCACCTGTCTCACTGCACCGCACGTCACTGGTGAGGTTAGGGTTAGGATGCAGGGTGGGCGTTAGGGTCAGGCTGTAAGATGGGTAAGTTAGGGATAGGCTGCAGGAGGGAGAAGTTAGGTCTAGTCTATAGGAGAAGGGTTAGGGTATGGGGTATTGTGAAAACACTCACCATAATGTGTCAGCATTCTGGCCATCGAGATCACACAATATTTGTCTTCTGACTGTTTGGATCCTGACTGACGGGATTTCATTCCCAACTCCTACAAGATCAGTAACAGGTTAAGCTCCGGTGAGAACATCACTCTCTGGCCTATTCCTCCAAACTTCCTTACATATGGACTGTAATTAGAAAACTGGTAAAGTCTTCACTAGGCTCACTAAAACAGTTACAAAATAAGGGAGGGAGAGACAGACTTATATTTATCCACTAATACCTGGCAGAGAGCAACATGCCAATGGAGCAGTAGTCACTCTGTTTCATAAAGCCCAAGAAACAGCATGGTCCAAGCAGCAGAAGGTTCTCTGCTGAAAGATCCTTTTGTCACTAGGGGTGACCTCCCACCACCATCACCACTGCAAGGGATGCATCTGATATAGCAGCAAGATTGCTGTTTTACTCTCAACAGACCTCCACACTGCTCTTCTAAGCACCTTGAAGACAGTGGTGCAAGTAGAAAAAATGTCTTACAGGTACTGATATCCACAAGATTATCTTCTCCTGAGATATGTGTTGCAAGAAACGAGGGGTCTTGGGTTGAAAAAAACATTGAGAAAGATTTGAGTGACGATGATGAGGACAAAGATGACAAGCAAGACAAGGATGATTTGCTGAATCAGTTATTGATCCAGTGTCCTCCCACCATACGCAATGTTCGGTTGCAAGTTGGAGGTATACGTGCCGACATTCCCAAGTCATCGATTAATTTGCTTCCAAGGAAGAGGTCTCATAACAAGTGAACCTGTAAATAAAAATAAAATAATAAAGGAACAAGTGAATCATCTCATAATGTATTTTGGAATCTATTCATTGTAAACCTTTTTACATAATTTCTACTGCAGAGGTGCTTGTGACTCATGAAATGTCGACCCATGATAGGAAAGAAAAATTGCTAAATAAAATACACGGAATTAACACCGTTCCACTTATAACACATTTTCCCAACACCCTCCGCCCCACCCTATATATTAGCAAAATCTGAAAACCCTAGGTAACTAACTTCCATTATAACTGAATTCCACCTAAGCAATGCCGGGTACTATAGCCAGTACTAGATAAACAACTTTAACGAACTCGCTGCAAAGGACATAACAGGGCGGAGGTGCCTAGATAGTTAATGTCCCTTCCTCTTCCTACCTTAGCACTACAAATGCCACAGATGCCTTGACAAATGTTGTCAGGATTTGGGAAAATATATTTGCACACAAAAGAGGTGTCTTTTTTGGTCTATTGCCCAGGCATGAGAATGCTCTTCTTATCACTATCATGAAGTGCCACCATTGGTGGATGACTTACAGTACTTCAACCCAAACATAATCCTCCTGAGGGGTAATAGAACCTGTGGCAAGCTCAGCAAACAACCGAGCCTGCAGCATGGCAAGTGCAGCGAGCCCGCAATGGGACTCTTTGCGCTCATCCGGCTGCTGGCATAGTAATGGCTGGGATGCCGTTGCCGGTATACTGACAGCTGGCATCCCGGCCGTCAGTATATCATACTGATCCCCTCCACACAACTACTACACCCAGCCTGCCCCTTTGCTCTGCACTACTCCTCTTCCTATCCTGTCCCCCTGTTTCGCACAACTATTACTCCCATCCTGCCCCCTACTCTGCACTACTCGTCCTCCTGTCCTGTACTCCTGCTCAGCACGATTCACCCTCCTATCCTGTCCCCCTGCTCCACACTACTACTTCCATCCAGCTCCCCTGCTCTGCACTACTCCTTCTCCTATCCTGTCCCAATGCTCCACACTACTACTTCCATCCAGCTCCACTGCTCTGCAAAATTACTTCTCCTATCCTGTCCCCCTGCTCCACATTACCACCACCCCGGCCCCGGGGATGTACTCTACATACTATACCCCTCTGGCCCCAGGTACATACACTACTCACCTGTCCCCCACCCCCTGGCCGTCTAGACACAGTACTCCATCTACCCTTCTAAGGCTGGGAACATTTAGTGCAACAGCGAGGATCCTGGAGCCCAGGGGAATTTCCCGGAGTGACTATTTTAGATCTAAAGCTCCCTGAGGTACCTTACAGAGGTGATTCCATGTGTATGACAGCAAGGGATAACAATTTGCCAATGTCATCTGGCTTAATGTGAGTGTGTCGATGATATGAACTGGTATTATACATTTACATTTTTGTGCAGCAAGTCATATAATAAAATAGTGTTGGTACTGAAAAAATACTTTACAAAGCATTTGATATAATATCTGCTATTTTGTTGGCATATTTGGACTTTTCTTTATTTATTCCATGTCATATCAGAATAGTGAAAGAGCTCATTCAGCATATTATACTTTTAAGAGTATACAAAGTGACATAGGTGGTCATTCCGAGTTGTTCGCTCGTTGACGATTTTCGCAACGGAGCGATTAAGGCAAAAATGCGCATGCGCATGGTACGCAGCGCGCATGCGCTAAGTATTTTAGCACAAAACTTAGTAGATTTATTCATGTCCGAACGAAGAATTTCCATAGTTGAAGTGATCGGAGTGTGATTGACAGGAAGTGGGTGTTTCTGGGCGGAAACTGACCGTTTTCTGGGAGGGTGCGGAAAAACGCAGGCGTGCCAGGATAAAACGTGGGAGTGTCTGGAGAAACGGGGGAGTGGCTGGCCGAACGCAGGGCGTGTTTGTGACGTCAAACCAGGAACGAAATGGGCTGAGCTGATCGCAGTGTAGGAGTAAGTCTCGAGCTACTCAGAAACTGCTAAGAATTATTTAATCGCTATTCTGCTAATCTTTCATTCGCAATTCTGCTAAGCTAAGATACACTCCCAGAGGGTGGCGGCCCAGCGTGTGCAATGCTGCTAAAAGCAGCTAGCGAGCGAACAACTCGGAATGACCCCCATAATTACTTTTGTTCTGTGGTAAAATTGACACATTCAGCTCTACAATTGCAAATGTATGTATATATCTATTTCCAAAGTTCTATAAACGTGGATAGAGTGGTTACTTTCCTAACATATTGCAGTGTGTAGCTGCATTGTGCTTTGAAGTGCTACTGTGTAAAAAAATATTTTTTGGTACATGGGGCATACACTATCCACCTCCAAAAGAACATATACTCCCAACCCTACCAACCTTCCCCTTCTAAACTAGAGACATACACTATACACCTATATTTTTTCTTGTGGAGGCCAATGTGTTTTTCTTCCTGTTGGGGCTAATGCCTTTTTTCCATTTCAGGGGATGATGTGTTTTTTTTTTCTATGGGGGACAATGTTTTTTTTTCTTTTTGGGGGCTAATGTATTTTTTTCTGTGGGGGACAATCTGTTTGTTTTTCTTGTGGAGGCCAATGGGTGTTTTTTTTAATTAATTTTTTATTTGGGGCCAGTATGCTTTTTTTTCCTAATGTGTTTTTTTTTCCTGATGGGTGTTAATGTTTTTGTTTTTTTATGTAGTGAGCAATATTTTGTTTTTTCCTATTAAGACCAATATAGATTTCCTGTTGATGCAAGCTTTTGAGCAGGACCTTCAATGGGGATTTTTTTATCCACATTAGGAGAGCGCTATGATGTGGCACTCCTTCATTGACTGGTGGGTCTCCAAGTGACACAGGTCATGTGGAAACCCGGCATTCGGGAAAAGGGGGACCATGTGCACACATAAATCCCCTTACGTCCGCTGATTCAGGTTAATTCTTTTTTTTTTAACCCCTGGATGCCTACATGGACCCAAGAAGTCCATGTCACACTAGATTAGTTGAGCATTTTTTTTTTATTACAGGTAACCTATGGGTTACTACTACACAAGGGGACTGAGGAGCTATGTGGGACAGTAGGTAAGTATATGTAAGTGTAAGTATGTATGTAAGGTTGAGTGTGCAAGTATATTTTATTAAAGTTATACTTTGTAAGGTGTGTGTCATGTCTTTATTTTAATATTTTTTAACAGGTGAAACTACAGGTACCAGCAGGCCTTTTAATGCTTCGCATGCTGGTACTTATGGTTTTCCATGTACAAGCATGCGGGGGAGGCATGCTGGGATATAATTCCACAGGTAAAAGACAATATTTATTCTTAATTTTGTACATTGGCTATCAGCCCGGCAGTGGGTAGAATGTATTTTCTGTTGCGCAGCTAAGGAAAGGAAAATAAATTGCTAACATTGGGGGTCATTCCGAGTTGATGGTAGCTGTACTAAATTTAGCACAGCTACGATCATCTTCCCTGACATGCGGGGGGATGCCCAGCACAGGGCTAGTCCGCCCCGTATGTCAGTGCCACCCCCCCGCAGAAGTGCAAAGGCATCGCACAGCGGTGATGCCTTTGCACTTCCAGAGTAGCTCCCGACCAGCGCAGCTTTAGCGTGCTGGCCGGGAGCTACTCATCGCTCCCTGGCCCGCAGCGGCTGCGTGTGACGTCACGCAGCCGCTGCAGCCCGCCCCCCGGTCGGTCCGGCCACACCTGCATTGGCCAGACCGCGCTCATGAAGCGGCGGCCAAATGCCACTGTTCTGCCCCCTCCCGCCCAGCGACCACCTCTGCCTGTCAATCAGGCAGAGGCGCTCGTAGCCCTGCTATGGCCTTTGGCCTTCTGGCATGCGCCGGCGCACTACGGCACCGGCGCATGCGCAGTAGGGTCCCGTTCGCTCGGCTGTGATAAAAAGCAGTGAGCAAACAGGTCAGAATGACCCCCTTTGTACACATTTGCAAATGACATTCCCACTGCTAGGGCTCCTCACACTAATCAGGCTTCTACCATTACATATACAATATTTATCTTACTAAAAAAAGGGTGTAATATTAAGTTGACCCTAATCAGGTTGGTACAGTTAAAGTGAAAAAATTGGTTACTCACCATGTTGGCCTTGGGATGAAGGACGGTCAGCATCCTCGATGTCTGTTCGTGGTAGGATTTTGGGCAGGATAGCCGGCTTTAACTCCTCCCTGTCACAACTGAGGGCCTGAGCTGACGGGAGGCAGCCTCAGTTGTAGGGGCTGAGATGTAACGGAACCTGGGAGGTTGTATCAGACCCCTAGACATGTAAGTAACATGTAGAATAACTGCCCGAAGGCGTGACCACGACAACCAGGATAAAAGTCAATGATGTTTATTATGACAAACTCCGTAACACAGCAGCAGTAAAAGGAAACATAAAAGTCAACAGAGGATAAATACAATTCCTGGGTACTACAGGGTGGCAAGGGCCACAGGCACTGGTAGTGTGAGACAGTTCTTATAATCTTCTAGTTGGAAAGTCCTTACCAGGCCTGACTGTAGCAATGGAGAGAACCCAGGATCGTACCAGCCGGTGTTCCAGGAAAGGCTGGGCTGTTGAAGATAAAACGGCTGCTGAGGATACTGGCTGGAACCAGACTGTTGTTGGTACGGAGTGGATACTGGCTGGGACCAGTTAAATAATAAACGAACTTGAGAGCGATGAAATAATAATGAAGTTTGGAGTTTGAGAGCGGTGAAATAATAATACCGGTGGAGAGTGGTAAACTGCAGAAAGGACACCGGCCCTTTAAGAGAAGCTGTACACTGCTGGAAGCTGGGCTGGAAGCAGGTGATTGTTTGAGAGCGGTGAAATAATAATACCGGTGGAGAGTGGTAAACTGCAGAAAGGACACCGGCCCTTTAAGAGAAGCTGTACACTGCTGGAAGCTGGGCTGGAAGCAGGTGATTGTTTGAGAGCGGTGAAATAATAATACCGGTGGAGAGTGGTAAACTGCAGAAAGGACACCGGCCCTTTAAGAGAAGCTGTACACTGCTGGAAGCTGGGCTGGAAGCAGGTGATTGTTGTAGCTGGAAACAGGTGAGTCCAGAATGGATCGGAGAGTCAGGCTACACCGCAGATGGAATGCTGGTGCGGGTCTCTATAGCAGAAGTCTGGAGACAGGAGCTGGAACCTGGAAGACAACCACAGGAGAGAGACAAACTGGAACTAGGTTAGACAACCAAAGCACTGACGCCTTCCTTGCTCAGGCACAGCTTACTTATACCTGCAGCAAGGAAGGGGTTGGCTAGGCAATTATGCAAATCAACAATACAGACAGCAGATTGGTGGAAATGATCAGATGACAAAATCCAAGATGGCTGCGCCCATGCAGACACTTGGAGGGAAGTTTGGTTTGTAATCCATGTGAGAATTGAAACAGTAATGGCGACGCCGGCCACAGGAGACGCCAGACTGACAAGCGCACATTTAACCACGCGGGCACAGCGGAGGCCGCGGCTGATGAAATCACCACTCTGACATTCTGCATGTGGAAACTCAGGAACAGCGGGATCCGGTCCTGGAACGCTGAGCCAGCCTTAGGAGGCATCTGAAGGGTAAGTAATGGCGTCCAGATACCCGGATCGTGACAGCACCCCCCCCTTTAGGAGTGGCCCCAGGACACTTCTTAGGCTTTAAAGGAAACTTTGCGTGGAAATTTCGGACCAAGGCAGGAGCATGGACGTCTGAGACATTGGTCCAAGAGCGTTCTTCAGGACCATAGCCCTTCCAGTCAATGAGGTATTGTAACTGACCGTAACGGAAACGTGAGTCCAAAATCTTGGCCACCTCGTACTCGACTCCCCGTTGAGTCTGAACTTTGGGAGCTGGAGGAAGTGCGGAATGAAACCGATTCAGGATCAGCGGTTTCAACAAAGAAACATGAAATGTCCTGGGTATTTTCAAGAAGGATGGTAACTGTAACCTGTAGGCAACAGGATTGATGACTTGTTCAATCTTGAAGGGTCCGATGTAGCGAGGTGCAAATTTCATGCTGGGAACTCTCAACCTCAAATTCTTCGTGGACAACCACACACGATCACCCACCTTGAGAGCAGGAACCGCTCTACGCTTCCTATCGGCAAACTTCTTATACCTGAATGAGGCTTTAAGCAGGGCTGCGCGGACGTTCCTCCAGTTATTTGAAAACTGACGCAAGGTGACATCCACTGCTGGAACAGAAGTTGCGGGAAGCGGTTGGAATTCTGGGACTTTAGGGTGGAATCCATAATTAATGAAGAATGGTGTAGAAGAAGATGAGGAATGGTATTGATTGTTGTGGCTGAACTCGGCCCAAGGAAGGAGTTGAACCCAGTCATCTTGAGAGGAAGACACATATATACGGTGGAAGGCCTCCAAGTCCTGATTCACCCTCTCGGTTTGACCATTGGTCTGAGGATGGTAAGCCGTGGAAAACTTTAACTTGACTTGGAGGGCTTGACACAAACTTCGCCAAAATTTGGCTACAAATTGTACTCCACGATCCGAGATGATCTCTTCAGGAAGACCGTGAAGTCGGAAGATCTCTTGTATAAACACTTGAGCCAACTTGGAAGCTGACGGAAGACCGGTGAGAGGGATGAAATGTGCCATCTTGGTGAACCGGTCAACTACCACCCAGATGGTATTAAACTTGTTGCAGATAGGTAGATCGGAAACAAAGTCCATCGACAAATGGGTCCATGGTCGACGGGGAACAGATAATGGAACCAGTTGCCCCGCAGGCGACTGGCGGGAGACTTTGTGTTGGGCACACTTTGGGCAGGAGGCAATAAATTCCATAACGTCCTTCTTCAGAGTTGGCCACCAGTAGGACCTAGAAATAAATTCAAGGGTTTTCTGAATGCCTGTATGTCCAGCAAAACGGGAAGCATGGGCCCAATGCATGAGCTTCTTCCTTAGAACTGACTTAACAAAACTTTTCCCTGGTGGAGGCGTAGAGTCCATCCCTACCGTGGAGAATGCCAACGGATTAATAATAGGATGCTTGTCTGCAGACTCAGACTCATTTTCTTGCTCCCATGAGCGGGAAAGGGCATCGGCCTTACGATTCTGAGAACCCGGACAGAACTGGAGTTTAAAGTCAAACCTAGAGAAGAAAAGTGCCCATCTGGCCTGACGAGGATTCAGACATTGTGCGCCTTTGAGATATAAAAGATTTTTGTGGTCGGTAAGTATGGTGATTGAGTGGGAAGCTCCCTCCAACAGGTATCTCCACTCCTCCAGAGCGAGCTTGATGGCTAGCAACTCCTGATCGCCAATGGCATAGTTGCTCTCAGCTGGGGAGAACTTCCGGGAGAAGAAACTGCAAGGATGTAGATGTCCATCTTTGGCCCTCTGGGATAACACTGCTCCTACTCCAACGGAGGAGGCATCTACCTCTAAGATAAAAGGAGAGTCGGTGTCGGGCTGTTTCAGAACTGGTGCAGAGATGAACCGTTGCTTCAGAAGGTGAAAGGCCTGTGTAGCTTCCTCGGACCACTTGGACGGATTAGCACCTTTCTTGGTTAATGCAGTGATAGGCGCCACAATGGTGGAAAAGTCTCGTATAAATTTTCTATAATAATTGGCGAACCCTAAGAACCTCTGGACCCCTTTGAGGCTTAAGGGTATAGGCCAATTCTGGATTGCTTGGAGTTTCTCAGGATCCATCTCTAGTCCGGAACCGGACACAATGTAACCTAGAAACGGAATGGTTTTAACTTCAAACACACACTTCTCCAATTTACAATAGAGGTGATTGACACGGAGACGGGAAAGAACCTCTTTTACCCAGAAACGATGATCTTCGAGATTATTAGCAAAGATGAGGATGTCGTCTAGATAAACCACGACATGGCGGTACAAGATGTCCCTGAAAATCTCATTCACGAAGTGCTGGAAGACTGCTGGAGCGTTGCTCAATCCGAAGGGCATGACGAGGTACTCATAATGTCCGTCACGGGTGTTAAAGGCGGTCTTCCACTCGTCACCCTCACGGATTCGGATGAGATTGTAGGCACCCCTCAAGTCCAGCTTTGTGAAAATGGTTGCACCACTAACTCTATCAAAGAGCTCGGTAATCAGGGGTAAAGGGTATCGGTTCTTGACGGTAATGTCGTTCAGACCTCTGTAGTCGATGCACGGACGCAGACCACCGTCTTTCTTCTTAACGAAGAAGAAGCCTGCGCCGGCTGGAGAAGAAGATGGTCGGATGAAACCCTTCGCCAGGTTCTCTTTGATGTACTCTTCCATGGAGTGTGTCTCAGGCAGAGACAACGGATAAGTTCGGCCTCGCGGTGGAACCTTCCCTGGAATGAGGTCGATTGGGCAGTCCCATTCTCTATGAGGAGGAAGGATATCAGCAGAGGCTTTACTGAACACGTCCGTGAAGTCTTGATATGGAGGAGGCGGAACATCAGATGACCTGGGGAAGGAAGAACAAACAGGAAGAACTTTGGCTAAACAAGTCTCAGCACAGGAGGGACCCCATGCCAGTATTTGCGTAGTCGTCCAGTCAATTGATGGGTTGTGGAGACGGAGCTATGGAAGGCCTAAAACCACTGGATGTGTGGCTCTTGGAATCACTAAAAAAGAAATATACTCAGAATGAAGAACTCCCACTCTCAGACGAACTGGAAGAGTCCTTAAGGAAATGACTGCGTCAAAAATCTTGCTGCCATCCACGGCAGTCAAAGAGATGGACGAGGACAGTCTCTCGGTGGGTAGGGACCACCGTTTAACATAAGCTTCGGTTATGAAATTCCCAGCTGCTCCGGAATCAAGGAGGGCAATGACGTTCCTGTAACGTTGAGCAATTTGGAGCGACACTGGGAGGTTACAGTCATGAGGAGATGGAGAGGAGATCATTACTCCTAGCCGGCCCTCTCCTTGGCGAGCTAGGATCTGGAGTTTCCCGGACGTTTGGGACAGGCATTGATAGTGTGCGACGGAGCTGCACAGTAGAGACAGAGAGACTCAGAGAGACGTCTTCGGCGCTCAGCGGGAGATAGACGGGAACGACTAATTTGCATAGGCTCATCCTTGGATGGAGATGGTTGACGAGGAGGAGGAGCAGAAGATTTAGGAGTAGATGATCTTCCTCGCTCGGTTGCTCTCTCTCTGAAACGTAGATCAACCTTCGTGCAAAGAGAAATTAGCTCATCCAACTTAGAGGGCAAGTCTCTGGTAGCTAACTCATCCTTGATGCGTTCTGATAAGCCATGCCAGAATGCAGCATACAGGGCCTCGTCGTTCCATGCCAGTTCGGATGCCAGGATTTTAAACTGTATAAGATACTGTCCCACAGTACGTGTTCCCTGGCGTAAACGGAGAATCTCAGATGAAGCAGATGTTATCCGGCCTGGCTCGTCGAAGATGCGCCTGAATGTAGCTACAAAGTCAGTATAGGAGGATAGCAGGGGATCAGACTTCTCCCATAAAGGTGATGCCCAGTCAAGGGCTGAGCCACTGAGAAGGGAGATGATATAGGCAATTTTGGTACGGTCACTGAAGAAATTGCCAGGTAGAAGCTCAAAGTGGATTTCACATTGATTGAGAAATCTCCTGCAGAACCTTGGAGATCCATCAAATTTTGCTGGCGTTGGAAGATGAAGATGTGGACTGGAAATGGGTAAGGTGGGTGGGGTTACAGCTGGTGTCACTGTAGTGGACGCACCGGACGTGCCAGGTCCACGGAGGGTCGTTTGAATCCCATCCAGCCGTGTAGAGAGATCCTGGAGACAGCGGATGATGTGGCCCTGTGCAGCCTCCTGATGTTCAAGTCGGGCTGCCAGTTCTTGCATCGGCCTGGTCGCTTGATCCTGGTCTCCGGCTGGATTCATTAGGTCAGTGCTTACTGTCACAACTGAAGGCCTGAGCTGACGGGAGGCAGCCTCAGTTGTAGGGGCTGAGATGTAACGGAACCTGGGAGGTTGTATCAGACCCCTAGACATGTAAGTAACATGTAGAATAACTGCCCGAAGGCGTGACCACGACAACCAGGATAAAAGTCAATGATGTTTATTATGACAAACTCCGTAACACAGCAGCAGTAAAAGGAAACATAAAAGTCAACAGAGGATAAATACAATTCCTGGGTACTACAGGGTGGCAAGGGCCACAGGCACTGGTAGTGTGAGACAGTTCTTATAATCTTCTAGTTGGAAAGTCCTTACCAGGCCTGACTGTAGCAATGGAGAGAACCCAGGATCGTACCAGCCGGTGTTCCAGGAAAGGCTGGGCTGTTGAAGATAAAATGGCTGCTGAGGATACTGGCTGGAACCAGACTGTTGTTGGTACGGAGTGGATACTGGCTGGGACCAGTTAAATAATAAACGAACTTGAGAGCGATGAAATAATAATGAAGTTTGGAGTTTGAGAGCGGTGAAATAATAATACCGGTGGAGAGTGGTAAACTGCAGAAAGGACACCGGCCCTTTAAGAGAAGCTGTACACTGCTGGAAGCTGGGCTGGAAGCAGGTGATTGTTTGAGAGCGGTGAAATAATAATACCGGTGGAGAGTGGTAAACTGCAGAAAGGACACCGGCCCTTTAAGAGAAGCTGTACACTGCTGGAAGCTGGGCTGGAAGCAGGTGATTGTTTGAGAGCGGTGAAATAATAATACCGGTGGAGAGTGGTAAACTGCAGAAAGGACACCGGCCCTTTAAGAGAAGCTGTACACTGCTGGAAGCTGGGCTGGAAGCAGGTGATTGTTGTAGCTGGAAACAGGTGAGTCCAGAATGGATCGGAGAGTCAGGCTACACCGCAGATGGAATGCTGGTGCGGGTCTCTATAGCAGAAGTCTGGAGACAGGAGCTGGAACCTGGAAGACAACCACAGGAGAGAGACAAACTGGAACTAGGTTAGACAACCAAAGCACTGACGCCTTCCTTGCTCAGGCACAGCTTACTTATACCTGCAGCAAGGAAGGGGTTGGCTAGGCAATTATGCAAATCAACAATACAGACAGCAGATTGGTGGAAATGATCAGATGACAAAATCCAAGATGGCTGCGCCCATGCAGACACTTGGAGGGAAGTTTGGTTTGTAATCCATGTGAGAATTGAAACAGTAATGGCGACGCCGGCCACAGGAGACAGGAGACGCCAGACTGACAAGCGCACATTTAACCACGCGGGCACAGCGGAGGCCGCGGCTGATGAAATCACCACTCTGACATTCTGCATGTGGAAACTCAGGAACAGCGGGATCCGGTCCTGGAACGCTGAGCCAGCCTTAGGAGGCATCTGAAGGGTAAGTAATGGCGTCCAGATACCCGGATCGTGACACTCCCTGTAGTGCTTGTAATGGACAGGTACTGCATGCCCTCCTCCGGTCCTCAGCGACTTACAGTTTCGAGCTTCTCTGCCATGTTGGCATTCAAGACACGCTTGACATCATTAAAACGTTTTTAACATCATCCACACAATGACAGCAGGAACTCACAGCATTTACTGCAGCAGTGAACATTGCCTTTTTGCATGCTCGGGTGGCCTGGTGCAACTGACCTCCATGAAAGTGTTCAAACACTGGCACCATTGCATGCAGCAGTGCACAATATTTGTCATATGAAAAGCGCACGTTCTGGCTGGTATGCATCTTCCCAGGTAGTGCCACGGAAGACTTTTCATTCTCCTCGCACCATCCTCCTCCTCAGTCTTAGGCTGGGGCACAAATACCTCTTCCTCCTCCTGACTCAGCTCTCCACCAACTCTCAGACTGAATGACATGATGCAGCACAGCACTAAACTCTCTCTCACTCGCAAAACACCTCCACTCATACAGTACATTGACTGCTTACAAAATCAAAGGACAAAATTGCTGAGGTGGGACCTACATACTCACTGTAGGGCTTGTGAGGTACAACTCAGGTGACTTTTGGAGACCATTTACTTCCTTTCAAACTAAGCAAAACGCATAATGTAAAACTCGCATTTCAGTTTGCAAGATTTTCATGGGCACCCCTATCAGATATCTTGTGTGGTGTCAATTGCGAATTACATAGACCCCATATTATATAATGTGAGTTGCATAACAAACTTGCACCGAACTTGCAGCTCGTAGGTGCGAGTTTGCACTTGCACATAAACGCGCACCATATTACATTACGGCCTAGGTGTGTTCCATTTTTTCCTTCTATTTAAACTCTTTATCAAATAAAAAGAAAAAATAATAATAAAAATAAAACATTTTCGAACATTGGATATAAAATATTATATACAATTATAGGTTTTTTTGTTTTTCTTAAATACTTTTAGATTCATTTGTGAAGTGCGTTTGGGACCTATATTTCACTTTAAAAGGATAAGTAGATTCACCTCTTGCATATCCTTTATAACTCTTTCATTTGCTCTCCCCCAACGCTTGCTTCCTGTGGAGAGGCTAATGGAGCTTAGACTTGAAAGAAATAGTAATTTTATTAAAGTGAAGAAAGCATTCTCCAAAGAGACTCTAAAAGACCTCTTCATTTTTTCTTATTGAAGCAATTGTGCATTTTTCTTCTTCTCTATTTTTATCTATCCTGTCTGATCCATTTGCAGGAAGGACTCTATAAATGTAAATGACTGGTAGTCACTCCAGATGACGTAAGAGGAAAATGTTTGTACTAGAAACTAATGGAGGAACAAAATCTGTAATTTACCCATTCATGCCAGTGTTAATTTTACAGTATAAAAATTGCACACATACTGAACTGTAACAAAACTAACATAATTTTAGTTTAGAATAAAATTTCTTCTATGCTAGCCTCCATTTTATCATATCATAACATAGTACCTAAACAGAATTAATACAAACTAATATTTCTTAACAGTTGAAACTGTGATAACTTTAGTTTATGTTATTTTTATTACCAGTTATTAATATAGCGCACACATATTCTGCAGCGCTTCACAGAGAATATTTTGCCGTTCACATCAGTCCCTGCCCCAGTGGAGCTTACAATCTATATTCCCTACCACATGTACACACACACACACACACGCACGCACACACACACACACACACACACACACACACACACACACACACACACACACACACACGCACACATCGCAGCTTTCATTTTGAAAGCCAGGACAGCCTCCAGGTATATAGGTGGGACTTGGGGGAGTTAATTTACACATCCTCAGCGATTGCTATTGTCTGCATGTTGACCGATCAGCAGTGGTCGGTAGCACGGCAATCAGTAGAGGAGAGGGCAGGGAGGCAGAGGGACCTTCTGGTCTGTCTGACAGCAGCAGTGGAGGGAAGTTTCCTTTCACTGCCGCTGCTAACACTGTTTATCTGACTCGTCGCATCCTGTGCAACCAGGTCAGATAAAGCACTTGCAGGCATCTGATGCGAACATGCCAGGCAAGTGGTTAATTTCAGTTCACCTTCTTTTTCAGAGCTTAGTACAGTAAATAGACCCATAAGTTACACATATGTGGACAGCAGCACATTGCCTCTGTGAGAGGCATTGTTGCCCACTGCTATCAGAGTGACTATTATTTGAGGGCCCAATAGTTGTCACAATTGAGAGAAAGTTAGATTTGGGTGTGGTGTATTCAAACTGAAATCTAAATTGCAGTGTAAAAATAAAGCAGCCAGTATTTACCCTGCACAGACACAAAATAACCCTCCCAAATCTAAATATCTCTGCACATGTTACATCTACCCCCCCACCCCACCCCCGCAGTGCACATGGTTTTGCCCATTAGTCTGCTTTTTTGGTTTGCTGACAAACCTGAATAACCTCCATAGAGAGGTAATAACGGAGACGAAGAGTAAAGCCGCCTGCACTTGGTGAAATGCAGACTAGCGGCTGATATTGACTATATCGTGGCTGGAGGCATGAACCTCTGATATAGTCAATATTGGCCCTGCCTACACACTCTACTTTTCTTTGCGATGCTATACTGTGGGACCAGGGGCGGATCCAGAACAAAATGACAGGGGGGGCACCATGTTAGGGGAAGGCAGGTGGGGGGACTTTTGCGCACGCTCCTGGGAAGGTGGGTGTGGTCTCATAACAAGGGTTGTGGCTTCACGGTGCCATACCAACGAGCCACAACCTCATTTTTATCACGCTGTGGGCATGGAGTACAGGTCTGGTGTATGGTGAGTGACAGGGTGAGTATACAAGGACAGGTCTGGTAGGGGACAGGGTGAGTGTGCGGGGATAGGGTGAGTGTGCGGGGACAGGTCTGGTAGGGGATGGAGTGAGTGTGCGGGGACAGGTCTGGTAGGGGACGCAGTGAGTGTGCGGGGACAGGTCTGGTGGGTGACAGGGTGAGTATACAAGGACAGGTCTGCTAGGGGACAGGGTGAGTGTGCGGGGATAGGGTGAGTATGCTGGGACAGGTCTGGTAGGGGACAGGGTGAGTGTGCAGGGGCAGGTCTGGTAGGGGACGGAGTGAGTGCGTATATAGGGGGTATCACCTCATACAGGGCACACAGTATATAGGAATAGTATGGACAGGTATACAGGGGGAGTCACCTCAGTACACATGGCACAGTTTATAGGATATAGGGGGTATGGCACATATGGGCAATGACACTATAGTAGGTATATAAGGGAGGGTCTTACCCTGGCATAGGAGTCGGTCATATCACCTCATGGTCGTCATGACCAAGACCCATTGCGGTGGACACGGGCGCCTTGGAGGCCAGAACAGAGCTGGTGTGGAGATTCTGCACGTGGGGAGAGCCGCAGTGCCCGCACACACAAGGGCATAGCCATGATCAGGCTGCCCTGACTGACAGCGACCGCAGCAGGTACAGGCAGCGGTGGGACCCAGCCACAGTAGTCCGGGCTGAGGAGAAGAAGTAGAAGCAGTGCCCCCAAATCACGGCCGCCTCCACGCTCAAGGGCGGATTGGGATGGAAAACCAGCCCGGGAAATTGATGAAAGCAGCCCTAATGGGGCGGGGCCTGTTAAGGGGTGGGGTCTGTCAAAGGGGTGGAGTCTGTCAAAGGTGGGGCCTGATTCACACACACACCATTGGCCCTACAGAAAAAAAACCCAAACTGAACAACGCAGAAAAAATAAAATAAAAAAACACACTGGCTTTCACAAGAAAACAAAAACAAAATTGACCACCGACTTCAAAAATAATTAATGCACTGACCCCCATAGGATATTAAAAAAAACACACTGACCCCCAAATAAAAAAAAACATAATTGCACCCACATAAAACAAAACATATTGGCACCCACAGAAAAATAAAAAACATATTGTCATCCACAGGGGAAAAAAAAAAACATTGGCACACACAGAAAAAACCCACACACTGGCCACTACAGAAAACAATAAAACACATTGGCCACTACAGAAAAAAAAATACATTGGGCACGGACAGTAAATATAAAGAAAATGTATGCCGCACAAAAAAAATATACATTGGCCCCCACGTGGAAAATATTAAAAGACATTGGCCTACAAAATAAAAAAAATGGGGGGGATTGTGTATGTGCCTGCGTTCGGAGGTGGGGGGGGGTTACTCTGTCTAGGGGGCTGACACACACAGACAGAAGCTGACACACAGATGCTGACACTCAGACAGATACTGACACACTATTGCTGACACAGACACACAGAAAAATGCTGATACTGACACACAGATACACACAGCAACATGCTGACATAGACGCTGAAAGACAGCTGTTGACACACAGACGCTAACACAGACAGACACTGACACAGACACACAGAAACATGCTGACACACTGACGCAGACAGATGTTGACACAGACACTGACACACAGACAGATGCTGATACATTGACAAACAGATGTTGACACAGATGCTGACTAACTGATATACACAAACTGACACTGAGGATTCAGGAATAACTTTCCTGCAGCTCTCCTAGGCATCCAAACCCTGACCTCCTATCATAACACAGTCCCATCTTATACAGTGTGCAGGGAGAGGACGCATTGCAAAGTCAGACATACTCACGGGTGATCAGAGTCACCGCCGCCATTTGTCAGGCCCTGGATACCTGGCTCCTCGGTGCGCTCGCTGCCCCTGGTTATTTGCCTTGAGGGCAGCAGCCAGCAGACACTCTCTTCACTGCCGCGGCTCTGGCTTGAATGAGTTTCTGAGCATGCGCAGGCAGAAGCTCTTATCGCCGCAGCCGCGGATATAGGAGCCAGCCAAAACAAAGGGGGTGCACGGCCACTGAAGTGTACAGGGGGGCCGGCCGACCGGTAGTATGTCCCGGCGTCCCAATCCGCTACTCCGCTCCGGCGATCCCTGCTTCCTGGTGACACGCTATATTCATAATACAGTAGCTGATTGAGCTGTGGCCCACAGCCCATGCAGCTACTGTAATATGAATATATCCTAAATGACAGGGGGGGCACGTGCCTGGGTGCCCCCCCCTGAATCCGCCACTGTGTGGGACTGCACATCAACATCGCAAGGTGTTTCCGCATGGTGCGATATGCACTGTATTTTCTACAGATATGGACTATATAGTCCATATCGTTAGATATATCGCATCGCTTTTAGGCACCTTAAGAGATCGGTTCAGGAATGTCAAGATAATAAAATCTCCACCTAGCACACATCATATAACCAGCCTATGATACTTACAAACATTTCTGACAGAGAATTTAGTCAGTGTTATTGAAAGTACACAAAGTACCTTCATTAGTCATCTGCTAGTTAGTCAAATAGTGACATCATCCACAACTTGATATTTGTTTCCACAAATTTGAAAATAAACTGTATTCCATGCACTTTTAGATTATTACTAAAATGTTGAGTAGCATTTACCATGCTTTTTTTTGTGAAACTTTAAAATCTGGGAGTGTTGTGTTTTTTTTTTTTTTTTTTGCTTCACCCTGTATAAATTAGTGATGAGCGGGTTCGGTTCCTCGGAAACCGAACCGCCCCGAACTTCACCCATTTTACACGGGTCCAAGGCATACTCGGATTCTCCCGTATGGCTCGGTTAATCCGAGCGCGCCCGAACGTCATCATCCTGCTGTCGGATTCTCGCGAGATTCGGATTCTATATAAGCAGCTGCTCGTCGCCGCCATTTTCACTCGTGCATTGGAAATGTTAGGGAGAGGACGTGGCTGGCGTCCTCTCCGTTTATTAATAATATTTGTGCTACTGCTTATTGCTTAATTGTGGGGACTGGGGAGCAGCTGTATTATATAGGAGGAGTACAGTGCAGTTTTGCTGACCAGTGACTACCAGTATACGTTGTCTGCCTGAAAAACACTCCATATCTGTGCTCAGTGTGCTGCATATATCTGTGCTCACACTGCTTAATTGTGGGTACTGGGGAGCAGCTGTATTATATAGGAGGAGTACAGTGCAGAGTTTTGCTGACCAGTGACCACCAGTATATGTTGTCTGCCTGAAAAACACTCCATATCTGTGCTCAGTGTGCTGCATATATCTGTGCTTACACTGCTTAATTGTGGGGACTGGGGAGCAGCTGTATTATATAGGAGGAGTACAGTGCAGAGTTTTGCTGACCAGTGACCACCAGTATATGTTGTCTGCCTGAAAAACACTCCATATCTGTGCTCAGTGTGCTGCATATATCTGTGCTCACACTGCTTAATTGTGGGGACTGGGGAGCAGCAGTATTATATAGGAGGAGTACAGTGCAGAGGTTTGCTGACCAGTGACCACCAGTATACGTTGTCTGCCTGAAAAACACTCCATATCTGTGCTCAGTGTGCTGCATATATCTGTGCTCACAATGCTTAATTGTGGGGACTAGGGAGCAGCTGTATTATATAGGAGGAGTACAGTGCAGAGTTTTGCTGACCAGTGACCACCAGTATACGTTGTCTGCCTGAAAAACACTCCATATCTGTGCTCAGTGTGCTGCATATATCTGTGCTCACACTGATTAATTGTGGGGACTGGGGAGCAGCTGTATTATATAGGAGGAGTACAGTGCAGAGTTTTGCTGACCAGTGACCACCAGTATACGTTGTCTGCTTGAAAAACACTCCATATCTGTGCTCAGTGTGCTGCATATATCTGTGCTCACACTGCTTTATTGTGGGGACTGGGGAGCAGCTGTATTATATAGGAGGAGTACAGTGCAGAGTTTTGCTGACCAGTGACCACCAGTATATGTTGTCTGCCTGAAAAACACTCCATATCTGTGCTCAGTGTGCTGCATATATCTGTGCTCACACTGCTTAATTGTGGGGACTGGGGAGCAGCAGTATTATATAGGAGGAGTACAGTGCAGAGGTTTGCTGACCAGTGACCACCAGTATACGTTGTCTGCCTGAAAAACACTCCATATCTGTGCTCAGTGTGCTGCATATATCTGTGCTCACAATGCTTAATTGTGGGGACTAGGGAGCAGCTGTATTATATAGGAGGAGTACAGTGCAGAGTTTTGCTGACCAGTGACCACCAGTATACGTTGTCTGCCTGAAAAACACTCCATATCTGTGCTCAGTGTGCTGCATATATCTGTGCTCACACTGATTAATTGTGGGGACTGGGGAGCAGCTGTATTATATAGGAGGAGTACAGTGCAGAGTTTTGCTGACCAGTGACCACCAGTATACGTTGTCTGCTTGAAAAACACTCCATATCTGTGCTCAGTGTGCTGCATATATCTGTGCTCACACTGCTTTATTGTGGGCACGGGGGACCACCAGTATATTATATAGGAGGAGTATAGTGCAGAGTTTTGCTGACAGTGACCACCATTAAATATAGCAGTACGGTACGGAAGGCCACTGCTCTACCTACCTCTGTGTCGTCAAGTATACTATACATCCATACCTGTGGTGCATTTCAGTTGTGCGCAGTATATATAGTAGTAGGCCATTGCTATTGATACTGGCATATAATTCCACACATTATAAAATGGAGAACAAAAATGTGGAGGTTAAAATAGGGAAAGATCAAGATCCACTTCCACCTTGTGCTGAAGCTGCTGCCACTAGTCATGGCCGAGACGATGAAATGCCATCAACATCGTCTGCCAAGGCCGATCCCCAATGTCATAGTAGAGAGCATGTAAAATCCAAAAAACAAAAGTTCAATAAAATGACCCAAAAATCAAAATTGAAAGCTTCTGATGAGAAGCGTAAACTTGCCAATATGCCATTTACGACACGGAGTGGGAAGGAACGGCTGAGGCCCTGGCCTATGTTCATGGCTAGTGGTTCATATTCACATGAGGATGGAAGCACTCATCCTCTCGCTAGAAAAATGAAAAGACTTAAGCTGGCAAAAGCACAGCAAAGAACTGTGCGTTCTTCTAAATCACAAATCCCCAAGGAGAGTCCAATTGTGTCGGTTGCGATGCCTGATCTTCCCAACACTGGACGGGAAGAGCTTGCGCCTTCCACCATTTGCACGCCCCCTGCAAGTGCTGGAAGGAGCACCCGCAGTCCTGTTCCTGATAGTCAAATTGAAAATGTCACTGTTGAAGTACACCAGGATGAGGATATGGGTGTTGCTGGCACTGGGGAGGAAATTGACAAGGAGGATTCTGATGGTGAGGTGGTTTGTTTAATTCAGGCACCCGGGGAGACACCTATTGTTGGCCATTGACATGCCTGGTCAAAATACAAAAAAAAAATCACCTCTTCGGTGTGGAATTATTTCAACACAAATGCGGACAACAGGTGTCAAGCCGTGTGTTGCCTTTGTCAAGCTGTAATAAGTAGGGGTAAGGACGTTAACCACCTCGGAACATCCTCCCTTATACGTCACCTGCAGCGCATTCATCATAAGTCAGTGACAAGTTCAAAAACTTTGGATGACAGCGGAAGCAGTCCACTGACCACTAAATCCCCTCCTCTTGTAACCAAGCTCCTGCAAACCACACCACCAACTCCCTCAGTGTCAATTTCCACCTTAGACAGGAAAGCCAATAGTCCTGCAGGCGATGTCACTGGCAAGTCTGACGAGTCCTCTCCTGCCTGGGATTCCTCCGATGCATCCTTGAGTGTAACGCCTACTGCTGCTGGCACTGCTGTTGTTGCTGCTGGGAGTCGATCGTCAACCCAGAGGGGAAGTCGGAAGACCACTTGTACTACTTCCAGTAAGCAATTGACTGTCCAACAGTCCTTTGCGAGGAAGATGAAATATCACAGCAGTCATCCTGCTGCAAAGCGGATAACTCAGGTCTTGTTAGCCTGGGTGGTGAGAAACGTGGTTCCGGTATCCACCGTTAATTCAGAGGCAACTAGAGAATTGATTGAGGTACTGTGTCCCCGGTACCAAATACCATCTAGGTTCCATTTCTCTAGGCAGGCGATACCGAAATGTACACAGACCTCAGAAAAAGAGTCACCAGTGTCCTAAAAAATGCAGTTGTACCCAATGTCCAGTTAACCACGGACTTGTGGACAAGTGGAGCAGGGCAGACTCAGGACTACATGACTGTGACAGCCCACTGGGTAGATGTATTGCCTCCCGCAACAAGAACAGCAGCGGCGGCACCAGTAGCAGCATCTCGCAAATGCCAACTTGTTCCTAGGCAGGCTACGCTTTGTATCACCGCTTTCCATAAGAGGCACACAGCTGACAACCTCTTACGGAAACTGAGGAACATCATCGCAGATTGGCTTACCCCAATTGGACTCTCCTGGGGATTTGTGACATCGGACAACGCCAGCAATATTGTGCGTGCATTACATCTGGGCAAATTCCAGCACGTCCCATGTTTTGCACATACATTGAATTTGGTGGTGCAGAATTATTTAAAAAACGACAGGGGCGTGCAAGAGATGCTGTCGGTGGCCCAAAGAATTGCGGGCCACTTTCGGCATTCAGCCAGGGTGTGCCGAAGACTGGAGCACCACCAAACAATCCTGAACCTGCCCTGCCATCATCTGAAGCAAGAGGTGGTAACGAGGTGGAATTCAACCCTCTATATGCTTCAGAGGATGGAGGAGCAGCAAAAGGCCATTCAAGCCTATACATCTGCCCACGATATAGGCAAAGGAGGGGGAATGCACCTGACTCAAGCGCAGTGGATAATGATTTCAACGTTGTGCAAGGTTCTGCAACCCTTTGAACTTGCCACACGTGAAGTCAGTTCAGACACTGCCAGCCTGAGTCAGGTCATTCCCCTCATCAGGCTTTTGCAGAAGAAGCTGGAGACATTGAAGGAGGAGCTAAAACAGAGCGATTCCACTAGGCATGTCGGATTTGTGGATGGAGCCCTTAATTTGCTTAACCAGGATTCACGGGTGGTCAATCTGTTGAAATCAGAGCACTACATTTTGGCCACCGTGCTCGATCTTAGATTTAAAACCTACGTTGTATCTCTCTTTCCGGCAGACACAAGTCTGCAGAGGTTCAAAGAACTGCTGGTGAGAAAATTGTCAAGTCAAGCGGAACGTGACCCGTCAACAGCTCCTCCTTCACATTCTCCCGCAACTGGGGGTGCGAGGAAAAGGCTAAGAATTCCGAGCCCACCCGCTGGCGGTGATGCAGGGCAGTCTGGAGCGAGTGCTGACATCTGGTCCGGACTGAAGGACCCGCCAACGATTACTGACATGTCATCTACTGTCACTGCATATGATTCTGTCACCATTGAAAGAATGGTGGAGGATTATATGAGTGACCGCATCCAAGTAGGCACGTCAGACAGTCCGTACGTATACTGGCAGGAAAAAGAGGCAATTTGGAGGCCCTTGCAGAAACTGGCTTTATTTTACCTAAGTTGCCCCCCCCTCCAGTGTGTACTCCGAAAGAGTGTTTAGTGCAGCCGCTCACCTTGTCAGCAATCGGCGTACGCGGTTACTTCCAGAAAATGTGGAGAAGATGATGTTCATCAAAATGAATTATAATCAATTCCTCCGTGGAGACATTCACCAGCAATTGCCTCCAGAAAGTACACAGGGACCTGAGATGGTGGATTCCAGTGGGGACGAATTAATAATCTGTGAGGAGGGGGATGTACACAGTGAAAGGGGTGAGGAATCAGAGGATGATGATGAGGTGGACATCTTGCCTCTGTAGAGCCAGTTTGTGCAAGGAGAGATTTATTGCTTTTTTTTGGTGGGGGCCCAAACCAACCAGTCAATTCAGTCACAGTCGTGTGGCAGACCCTGTCGCTGAAATGATGGGTTCGTTAAAGTGTGCATGTCCTGTTTATACAACATAAGGGTGGGTGGGAGGGCCCAAGGACAATTCCATCTTGCACCTCTTTTTTCTTTCATTTTTCTTTGCATCATGTGCTGTTTGGGGACAATTTTTTTGAAGTGCCATCCTGCCTGACACTGCAGTGCCACTCCTAGATGGGCCAGGTGTTTGTGTCGGCCACTTGTGTCGCTTAGCTTAGTCACACAGCCACCTTGGTGCGCCTCTATTTTTCTTTGCATCATGTGCTGTTTGGGGACAATTTTTTTGAAGTGCCATCCTGCCTGACACTGCAGTGCCACTCCTAGATGAGCCAGGTGTTTGTGTCGGCCACTTGTGTCGCTTAGCTTAGTCACACAGCGACCTTGGTGCGACTCTTTTTTTCTTTGCATCATGTGCTGTTTGGGGACTATTTTTTTGAAGTGCCATCCTGTCTGACACTGCAGTGTCACTCCTAGATGGGCCAGGTGTTTGTGTCGGCCACTTGTGTCGCTTAGCTCAGTCACACAGCGACCTTGGTGCGTCTCTTTTTTTCTTTGCATCATGTGCTATTTGGGGACTATTTTTTTGAAGTGCCATCCTGCCTGACACTGCAGTGCCACTCCTAGATGGGCCAGGTGTTTGTGTCGGCCACTTGTGTCGCTTAGCTTAGTCATCCAGCGACCTCGGTGCAAATTTTAGGACTAAAAATAATATTGTGAGGTGTGAGGTGTTCAGAATAGACTGAAAATGAGTGGAAATTATGGTTATTGAGGTTAATAATAATATGGGATCAAAATGACCCCCAAATTCTATAATTTAGGCTGTTTTTGAGTTTTTTTTGTAAAAAAACACCCGAATCCAAAACACACCCGAGTCCAACAGAAAATTTTCAGGGAGGTTTTGCCAAAACGCATCCGAATCCAAAACGCGGTCGCGGAACCGAATCCAAAACCAAAACCCGAAAAATTTCAAGTGCACATCACTAGTATAAATACAGGTTGAGTATCCCATATCCAAATATTGCGAAATACGGAATATTCCGAAATACGGACTTTTTTGAGTGAGAGTGAAATAATGAAACCTTTGTTTTTTGATGGCTCAATGTACACAAACTTTGTTTATTACACAAAGTTATTAAAAATATTGTATTAAATGACCTTCAGGCTGTGTATATAAGGTGTATAGGAAACATAAATGAGTTGTGTGAATGTACACACACTTTGTTTAATGCACAAAGTTATAAAAAATATTGGCTAATATTACCTTCAGGCTGTGTGTATAAGGTGTATATAAAACATAAATGTATTCTGTGCTTAGATTTAGGTCCCATCACCATGATATCTCATTATGGTATGCAATTATTCCAAAATACGGAAAAATCCGATATCCAAAATACCGCTGGTCCCAAGCATTTTGGATAAGGGATACTCAACCTGTATTAAATAAACACCATTAGTGTTTTTATTTTATACTGTCAATTTATAGTAAGAAAAAATGGGCTGTTTATATTAGGATATTTACCTTCTATATACTGTACATCACTTCAAGTGAGTCTACAATAATGTTATAGTGTTAGACTTGCTTGTACTGTCAGAGCTGCCTGGATTATGTAAACAAAAACAACAATCATGGCAAACAACAATTCACGCCTATCCCTGCAGATGGTTTGAATTCCGCTGCATCCAGACTTACTGATTATAAAATCTTTCATGTCTACTGTACTGCTGTCAACACAGTTCAGTATCAACAGTATGACGTGCTTTCCTGCATGATCCAGCACAATGCCTTTTCACACATCTTGGGATAAATTAAATAAACAATACTTAAAACTCACCAATAAATGAAACAAAAAATATATTAATGTAATATATTGAATTGATCAAATATTTATTTATTTGTGTATTTATTTTGTCAGCAGAATGGAAATGGGAAATTGTTGGCAATACAGTGCTGAGAGCTACAGTATGTACAAAATAGAATACGGTGAAGTTGAAATTCATAAATACTGTAGTGTTTTCACACTGACGTAGTAAAGTGCATATTTTGCAATTCTGTGCTAATTAGAGGTCTGAATGTAATACAGATGAGATTTAGATGATGTGGTCACTAGAAGTGAATCAGCATTTTATTATGGCAGAACTAGGTCACGTTAAATCTAGTGGCTACATCACTAAAATCTGGTGACTGCCCTCATCTTACAGGCCATTACATTTGAGCCAGGGTTGGAAAAAACATAAGTAAAAGCCTTGTAGAAGAATGATATGAAATTGAGTTTATTTTGCACTAGCAATCCATGGAACCTAAAGCCTAATTCAGACTGGATCGCTGCAGCGACATCGATTGCAGCCTGAATTTTTTAGTGGAGTGCGCCCGCTGTCGTACGCATCCCAGGAGCCCAGTGAGATGCTATCAGCATCTCAGGGCTGCGATCGCCTCTGCCTGATTGACAGATAGAGGTGGTTGCCGGAGAGGGCATGCAAATGGCATTAGAATCTCATTGGCGAGTCGCGGGCCGGCTATGGAGGCTGGGTGGGGGCGGGCCGTGGTGACACACGCAGCCACTGCGACTCGGGACGCGGCGAGTAGGGGCCTTCCAGCACGCAGGATCTGCAATGGGCAAGGAGCTACTCGCCAGGTACAAAAGCAATGCCACCGTGCTATGCTTTTGTACCTGTGCGGGGGGGGGGGGGGGGGGGGGGGGGCCTGACATGTGGGGCGGACTAGCCCTGTGCTGGTCATCCCCCGCATGTCAGAGTAAATGATTGTAGATGTGCTAAATAATGCTCATCTATGATCAGATCTGAATGACCACCCTAAAGTACACCACCTACAGCATGTTTGGTCGCTGACGTTAATTAAAACATTGATAAAACTGAGCTTTGTGAATTGATTGGGATTATTATGCATTAGTGAACCCCTGATATTCTGTTCAGCCATCCCAATAATTCAATCTATGGCACCAAACCTACAAGTTTCTGAAAAATCACATTATGCTTATCTAAATCAATGTAATGCAATATATAAAATATACAGGGAATCTAAGAAACAAGAATCCCTTGGTCAGAATCACACAGTGGTAACCATGGTGCCAGCATACAGCCTGCTTTATTAGTTAAGTCATTGTAGCAGGAGAAGGGTCACAGTAATACTTTGAAGAAAAAGAGTGTTAAAAGACTGCGTTAACATAGAAGAAAGTGTTATACTGTAGGTCCACAACCAACTGCACCTTAGTTGCTTTGCATTTCAGCAGAGACTAGACTGCTAAAAGGATTTTGTTAGTTTCAGTATAAGAAGAAAAACACAGATGAGGTAGAATAGGAGGAAGTGGAAAAAGAAGAGGCTGAAACAGAGGTGTACAGTCTTGTTCTGTTCCACATGCATTTCTACAATGATATGCTCAGAATCTTTACTAATTGGGTGCTTTTGAAGCACTCCCCTGTAATTAATGCTCATAGTAGAGATGTGTACCGGATCATTTTTGCTGGATTTGGATTTGGCTCTGATACATCCTCTGGCTTTAGATTTGGATTTGCCAAACCACCGTGACTGGTTTTGGACTTTTGTTTCTAAAATTGACAAAAAAAGCTAAAATCACATAATGTGGGCATTTTTTTTTGTTACTAGAGTACTATTAACCTCAATAATATACATTTTCTAGTAATTTTACCATCTCACAGCTCGCAATATTGTTTTCACCAATATTGGTCAAAGACCGCAGCGAGCTGGCCAGATACTAAGTGACAGAGCAGCGGCACATGCACACGTCAGTTTATAGCACATCTATGAAACATTGCCACAGCATACTGGGGTACAGAGCACAGAAAGAAAAAAGCTTGGTTCAAACTGCATGGCATCACAGGGCTTTGAACAAATGACACTTGGGTAAAGCACACCAAACAGTACAAACAATAGATTTATATATATTTTTTTCTCTTCTTGAAACAACTGTTTATTGGATTTCTGTTTTTTATTTTTTAACTTGCAGCTTGGTTCAAACTGCGTGGATCACAGGGCTTACAGATGCATGTGAACAAAGTGCAATAAGGTAAATGTAAAGCAGAGTACAGCGCAGCATAAATAAGCTTGCCCCTATGCTCAGCCACTAAATAGAGCACAGCCACTTGTACGTCTGGACACAGCACAGCAAATACAGCAGAGTACAGTGCATCATACATCAGTGTGTAGCATGCCCTGTATACACAGTCACTTATACAGCGCAGGCACTTGTAAGTATTGAGTCTCAGTACATCCAGTAAGGCAGAGTACAGCACAGCATATGGCAGTGAGTGTCAGAGAGGGAAACGGAGCCAAGTTCCTGCTGTGGTGCCTTATATACACTGCTCAAAAAAATAAAGGGAACACTTAAACAACACAATGTAACTCCAAGTCAATCACACTTCTGTGAAATCAAACTGTCCACTTAGGAAGCAACACTGATTGACAATCAATTTCACATGCTGTTGTGCAAATGGAATAGACAACAGGTTGAAATTATAGGCAATTAGCAAGACACCCCCAATAAAGGAGTTGGTGACCACAGACCACTTCTCAGCTCCTATGCTTTCTGGCTGATGTTTTGGTCACTTTTGAAAGCTGGCGGTGCTTTCACTCTAGTGGTAGCATGAGACGGAGTCTACAACCCACACAAGTGGCTCAGGTAGTGCAGCTCATCCAGGATGGCACATCAATGCGAGCTGTGGCAAGAAGGTTTGCTGTGTCTGTTACCGTAGTGTCCAGAGCATGGAGGCGCTACCAGGAGACAGGCCAGTACATCAGGAGATGTGGAGGAGGCCGTAGGAGGGCAACAACCCAGCAGAAGGACCGATACCTCCGCCTTTGTGCAACGAGGAAAAGGAGGAGCACTGCCAGTGCCCTGCAAAATGACCTCCAGCAAGCCACAAATGTGCATGTGTCTACTCAAACGATCAGAAACAGACTCCATGAGGGTGGTATGAGGGCCCGACGTCCACAGGTGGGGGTTGTGCTTACAGCTCAACACCGTGCAGGACGTTTGGCATTTGCCAGAGAACACCAAGATTGGCAAATTCGCCACTGGCGCCCTGTGCTCTTCACAGATGAAAGCAGGTTCTTACTGAGCACATGTGACTGATGTGACAGAGTCTGGAGACGCCAAGGAGAACGTTCTGCTGCCTGCAACATCCTCCAGCATGACCGGTTTGGCAGTGGGTCAGTAATAGTGTGGGGTGGCATTTCTTTGGGGGCCGCAGAGCCCTCCATGTGCTCGCCAGAGGTAGCCTGACTGCTATTAGGTACCGAGATGAGATCCTCAGACCCCTTGTGAGACCATATACTGGTGCGGTTGGCCCTGGGTTCCTCCTAATGCAAGACAATGCTAAACTTCATGTGGCTGGAGTGTGTCAGCAGTTCCTGCAAGACGAAGGCATTGATGCTATGGACTGGCCCGCCCGTTCCCCAGACCTGAATCCAATTGAGCACATCTGGGACATCATGTCTCGCTCCATCCACCAACGCCACGTTGCACCACAGACTGTCCAGGAGTTGGCAGATGCTTTAGTCCAGGTCTGGGAGGAGATCCCTCAGGAGACCATCCGCCACCTCATCAGGAGCATGCCCAGGCATTGTAGGGAGGTCATACAGACACGTGGAGGCCACACACACTACTGAGCCTCATTTTGACTTGTTTTAAGGACATTACATCAAAGTTGGATCAGCCTGTAGTGTTTTTCCACTTTAATTTTGAGTGTGACTCCAAATCCAGACCTCCATGAGTTAATAAATTTGATTTCCATTGATAATTTTTGTGTGATTTTGTTGTCAGCACATTCAACTATGTAAAGAACAAAGTATTTAATAAGAATATTTCATTCATTCAGATCTAGGATGTGTTATTTTAGTGTTCCTTTTATTTTTTTGAGCAGTGTAGAATCCAAGTTCCATGAGAATCCAACACCAGGAGGATGACGTTCGGATCGGGTGGACTTGGTTCTCTGCAGTTCAGAGCAGTCCGGATTCCAAGCAATCCAGACCCCTCATCTCTAACTTTCAAATATAAAAAGAGTCTTAACAAAGAATAGGAGGTAAATATTCTTCTAAAGAATAGACTTATTAGAACTAGAAGACATGCACTGAAACTAGAAGGCGGGGAAATTTAAGGAAAAAATACTTCACAGAAAGTGTAGTGGATAAGTGGAATAGCCTCCCGTCAGGCGGATGCAGTTAAGATATCAGTTGTCGAGATCCCGGCAGTCGAAATCTCAGCACCTATCAGAATGCTGATGCTGAAATCCTGACAGGGTCAGGAGACCGATGCCAGAATCCCGACATCCAGCATTCCGACTGCAACAATAATGGACTGGTTAGTGTTAGGGACAGGTGGGGGTGGTTAGGTTTAGGCACCACCCTGGGGGGTTTTAGGTTTAGGCTGCGAAGGGGAAGGCTAGGGTTAGGCTGTGGGGGGGTTACGGTTAGGCACCACTGGGGGTAGGTTAGGTTTAGGAACTGCTGGGAGGGGGGGGTTAGGTTTAGGCACCACCAGGGAGAAGTTAGGATTAATCACTAAGGGGCAGGTTGGGGTTTAGGCTGTGAGAAGAGAGGGGTAGAGGACAGGTGATAGAATGGCTAACTCTCCCCTGCCGGGATTTTGAAGACTGGGATGTTGACAATCGAGCAATTTAAACTAGAGATGAGCGCCTGAAATTTTTCGGGTTTTGTGTTTTGGTTTTGGGTTCGGTTCCGCGGCCGTGTTTTGGGTTCGACCGCGTTTTGGCAAAACCTCACCGAATTTTTTTTGTCGGATTCGGGTGTGTTTTGGATTCGGGTGTTTTTTTCAAAAAACCCTAAAAAACAGCTTAAATCATAGAATTTGGGGGTAATTTTGATCCCAAAGTATTATTAACCTCAAAAAACATAATTTACACTCATTTTCAGCCTATTCTGAACACATCACACCTCACAATATTATTTTTAGTCCTAAAATTTGCACCGAGGTCGCTGTGTGAGTAAGATAAGCGACCCTAGTGGCCGACACAAACACCGGGCCCATCTAGGAGTGGCACTGCAGTGTCACGCAGGATGTCCCTTCCAAAAAACCCTCCCCAAACAGCACATGACGCAAAGAAAAAAAGAGGCGCAATGAGGTAGCTGACTGTGTGAGAAAGATAAGCGACCCTAGTGGCCGACACAAACACCGGGCCCATCTAGGAGTGGCACTGCAGTGTCACGCAGGATGTCCCTTCCAAAAAACCCTCCCCAATCAGCACATGATGCAAAGAAAAAGAAAAGAAAAAAGAGGTGCAAGATGGAATTATCCTTGGGCCCTCCCACCCACCCTTATGTTGTATAAACAAAACAGGACATGCACACTTTAACCAACCCATCATTTCAGTGACAGGGTCTGCCACACGACTGTGACTGATATGACGGGTTGGTTTGGACCCCCCCCAAAAAAGAAGCAATTAATCTCTCCTTGCACAAACTGGCTCTACAGAGGCAAGATGTCCACCTCATCTTCACCCTCCGATATATCACCGTGTACATCCCCCTCCTCACAGATTATCAATTCGTCCCCACTGGAATCCACCATCTCAGCTCCCTGTGTACTTTGTGGAGGCAATTGCTGCTGGTCAATGTCTCCGCGGAGGAATTGATTATAATTCATTTTAATGAACATCATCTTCTCCACATTTTCTGGATGTAACCTCGTACGCCGATTGCTGACAAGGTGAGCGGCGGCACTAAACACTCTTTCGGAGTACACACTTGTGGGAGGGCAACTTAGGTAGAATAAAGCCAGTTTGTGCAAGGGCCTCCAAATTGCCTCTTTTTCCTGCCAGTATAAGTACGGACTGTGTGACGTGCCTACTTGGATGCGGTCACTCATATAATCCTCCACCATTCTATCAATGTTGAGAGAATCATATGCAGTGACAGTAGACGACATGTCCGTAATCGTTGTCAGGTCCTTCAGTCCGGACCAGATGTCAGCATCAGCAGTCGCTCCAGACTGCCCTGCATCACCGCCAGCGGGTGGGCTCGGAATTCTGAGCCTTTTCCTCGCACCCCCAGTTGCGGGAGAATGTGAAGGAGGAGATGTTGACAGGTCGCGTTCCGCTTGACTTGACAATTTTGTCACCAGCAGGTCTTTCAACCCCAGCAGACCTGTGTCTGCCGGAAAGAGAGATCCAAGGTAGGCTTTAAATCTAGGATCGAGCACGGTGGCCAAAATGTAGTGCTCTGATTTCAACAGATTGACCACCCGTGAATCCTTGTTAAGCGAATTAAGGGCTGCATCCACAAGTCCCACATGCCTAGCGGAATCGCTCCGTGTTAGCTCCTTCTTCAATGCCTCCAGCTTCTTCTGCAAAAGCCTGATGAGGGGAATGACCTGACTCAGGCTGGCAGTGTCTGAACTGACTTCACGTGTGGCAAGTTCAAAGGGCATCAGAACCTTGCACAACGTTGAAATCATTCTCCACTGCACTTGAGACAGGTGCATTCCATCTCCTATATCGTGCTCAATTGTATAGGCTTGAATGGCCTTTTGCTGCTCCTCCAACCTCTGAAGCATATAGAGGGTTGAATTCCACCTCGTTACCACTTCTTGCTTCAGATGATGGCAGGGCAGGTTCAGTAGTTTTTGGTGGTGCTCCAGTCTTCTGTACGTGGTGCCTGTACGCCGAAAGTGTCCCGCAATTTTTCTGGCCACCGACAGCATCTCTTGCACGCCCCTGTCGTTTTTTAAAAAAATCTGCACCACCAAATTCAAGGTATGTGCAAAACATGGGACGTGCTGGAATTTGCCCATATTTAATGCACACACAATATTGCTGGCGTTGTCCGATGCCACAAATCCACAGGAGAGTCCAATTGGGGTAAGCCATTCCGCGATGATCTTCCTCAGTTGCCGTAAGAGGTTTTCAGCTGTGTGCGTATTCTGGAAAGCGGTGATACAAAGCGTAGCCTGCCTAGGAAAGAGTTGGCGTTTGCGAGATGCTGCTACTGGTGCCGCCGCTGCTGTTCTTGCGGCGGGAGTCCATACATCTACCCAGTGGGCTGTCACAGTCATATAGTCCTGACCCTGCCCTGCTCCACTTGTCCACATGTCCGTGGTTAAGTGGACATTGGGTACAACTGCATTTTTTAGGACACTGGTGAGTCTTTTTCTGACGTCCGTGTACATTCTCGGTATCGCCTGCCTAGAGAAGTGGAACCTAGATGGTATTTGGTAACGGGGGCACACTGCCTCAATAAATTGTCTAGTTCCCTGTGAACTAACGGCGGATACCGGACGCACGTCTAACACCAACATAGTTGTCAAGGACTCAGTTATCCGCTTTGCAGTAGGATGACTGCTGTGATATTTCATCTTCCTCGCAAAGGACTGTTGAACAGTCAATTGCTTACTGGAAGTAGTACAAGTGGGCTTACGACTTCCCCTCTGGGATGACCATCGACTCCCAGCGGCAACAACAGCA
Organism: Pseudophryne corroboree; assembly: GCF_028390025.1. Classification (NCBI taxonomy): domain Eukaryota; kingdom Metazoa; phylum Chordata; class Amphibia; order Anura; family Myobatrachidae; genus Pseudophryne; species Pseudophryne corroboree. Next base: position 474,578,157 of record NC_086445.1, on the reverse strand, counting down.
GCGCCAGCAGCAGTAGGCGTTACACGCAAGGATGCATCGGAGGAATCACAGGCAGGAGAGGACTCGTCAGACTTGCCAGTGACATGGCCTGCAGGACTATTGGCATTCCTGGGGAAGGAGGAAATTGACACTGAGGGAGTTGGTGGGGTGGTTTGCGTGAGCTTGGTTACAAGAGGAAGGGATTTACTGGTCAGTGGACTGCTTCCGCTGTCACCCAAAGTTTTTGAACTTGTCACTGACTTATTATGAATGCGCTGCAGGTGACGTATAAGGGAGGATGTTCCGAGGTGGTTAACGTCCTTACCCCTACTTATTACAGCTTGACAAAGGGAACACACGGCTTGACACCTGTTGTCCGCATTTCTGGTGAAATACCTCCACACCGAAGAGCTGATTTTTTTGGTATTTTCACCTGGCATGTCAACGGCCATATTCCTCCCACGGACAACAGGTGTCTCCCCGGGTGCCTGACTTAAACAAACCACCTCACCATCAGAATCCTCCTGGTCAATTTCCTCCCCAGCGCCAGCAACACCCATATCCTCCTCATCCTGGTGTACTTCAACACTGACATCTTCAATCTGACTATCAGGAACTGGACTGCGGGTGCTCCTTCCAGCACTTGCAGGGGGCATGCAAATAGTGGAAGGCGCATGCTCTTCACGTCCAGTGTTGGGAAGGTCAGGCATCGCAAACGACACAATTGGACTCTCCTTGTGGATTTGGGATTTCAAAGAACGCACAGTTCTTTGCGGTGCTTTTGCCAGCTTGAGTCTTTTCAGTTTTCTAGCGAGAGGCTGAGTGCTTCCATCCTCATGTGAAGCTGAACCACTAGCCATGAACATAGGCCAGGGCCTCAGCCGTTCCTTGCCACTCCGTGTGGTAAATGGCATATTGGCAAGTTTACGCTTCTCCTCCGACAATTTTATTTTAGGTTTTGGAGTCCTTTTTTTTCTGATATTTGGTGTTTTGGATTTGACATGCTCTGTACTATGACATTGGGCATCGGCCTTGGCAGACGACGTTGCTGGCATTTCATCGTCTCGGCCATGACTAGTGGCAGCAGCTTCAGCACGAGGTGGAAGTGGATCTTGATCTTTCCCTAATTTTGGAACCTCAACTTTTTTGTTCTCCATATTTTATAGGCAGAACTAAAAGGCACCTCAGGTAAACAATGGAGATGGATGGATTGGATACTAGTATACAATTATGGACGGACTGCCACGGTTAGGTGGTATAAAAAAACCACGGTTAGGTGGTATATATTATAATAATAATACAATTATGGATGGACGGACTGCCTGCCGACTGCCGACACAGAGGTAGCCACAGCCGTGAACTACCGCACTGTACACTGGTTGATAAAGAGATAGTAGTATACTCGTAACAACTAGTATGACACTATGACGACGGTATAAAGAAAGAAAAAAAAATACCACAGTTAGGTGGTATATATTATAATAATAATACAATTATGGATGGACGGACTGCCTGCCGACTGCCGACACAGAGGTAGCCACAGCCGTGAACTACCGCACTGTACACTGGTTGATAAAGAGATAGTAGTATACTCGTAACAACTAGTATGACACTATGACGACGGTATAAAGAATGAAAAAAAAACCACGGTTAGGTGGTATATATTATAATAATAATACAATTATGGATGGACGGACTGCCTGCCGAGTGCCGACACATAGGTAGCCAAAGCCGTGAACTACCGCACTGTACACTGGTTGATAAAGAGATAGTAGTATACTCGTAACAACTAGTATGACACTATGACGACGGTATAAAGAAAGAAAAAAAAAAACCACGGTTAGGTGGTATATATTATAATAATAATACAATTATGGATGGACGGACTGCCTGCCGACTGCCGACACAGAGGTAGCCACAGCCGTGAACTACCGCACTGTACACTGGTTGATAAAGAGATAGTAGTATACTCGTAACAACTAGTATGACACTATGACGACGGTATAAAGAAAGAAAAAAAAATACCACAGTTAGGTGGTATATATTATAATAATAATACAATTATGGATGGACGGACTGCCTGCCGACTGCCGACACAGAGGTAGCCACAGCCGTGAACTACCGCACTGTACACTGGTTGATAAAGAGATAGTAGTATACTCGTAACAACTAGTATGACACTATGACGACGGTATAAAGAATGAAAAAAAAAACCACGGTTAGGTGGTATATATTATAATAATAATACAATTATGGATGGACGGACTGCCTGCCGACTGCCGACACAGAGGTAGCCACAGCCGTGAACTACCGCACTGTACACTGGTTGATAAAGAGATAGTAGTATACTCGTAACAACTAGTATGACACTATGACGACGGTATAAAGAAAGAAAAAAAAATACCACAGTTAGGTGGTATATATTATAATAATAATACAATTATGGATGGACGGACTGCCTGCCGACTGCCGACACAGAGGTAGCCACAGCCGTGAACTACCGCACTGTACACTGGTTGATAAAGAGATAGTAGTATACTCGTAACAACTAGTATGACACTATGACGACGGTATAAAGAAAGAAAAAAAAATACCACAGTTAGGTGGTATATATTATAATAATAATACAATTATGGATGGACGGACTGCCTGCCGAGTGCCGACACAGAGGTAGCCACAGCCGTGAACTACCGCACTGTACACTGGTTGATAAAGAGATAGTAGTATACTCGTAACAACTAGTATGACACTATGACGACGGTATAAAGAATGAAAAAAAAACCACGGTTAGGTGGTATATATTATAATAATAATACAATTATGGATGGACGGACTGCCTGCCGACTGCCGACACAGAGGTAGCCACAGCCGTGAACTACCGCACTGTACACTGGTTGATAAAGAGATAGTAGTATACTCGTAACAACTAGTATGACACTATGACGACGGTATAAAGAATGAAAAAAAAACCACGGTTAGGTGGTATATATTATAATAATAATACAATTATGGATGGACGGACTGCCTGCCGACTGCCGACACAGAGGTAGCCACAGCCGTGAACTACCGCACTGTACACTGGTTGATAAAGAGATAGTAGTATACTCGTAACAACTAGTATGACACTATGACGGTATAAAGAATGAAAAAAAAACCACGGTTAGGTGGTATATATTATAATAATAATACAATTATGGATGGACGGACTGCCTGCCGACTGCCGACACAGAGGTAGCCACAGCCGTGAACTACCGCACTGTACACTGGTTGATAAAGAGATAGTAGTATACTCGTAACAACTAGTATGACACTATGACGACGGTATAAAGAATGAAAAAAAAACCACGGTTAGGTGGTATATATTATAATAATAATACAATTATGGATGGACGGACTGCCTGCCGACTGCCGACACAGAGGTAGCCACAGCCGTGAACTACCGCACTGTACACTGGTTGATAAAGAGATAGTAGTATACTCGTAACAACTAGTATGACACTATGACGGTATAAAGAATGAAAAAAAAACCACGGTTAGGTGGTATATATTATAATAATAATACAATTATGGATGGACGGACTGCCTGCCGACTGCCGACACAGAGGTAGCCACAGCCGTGAACTACCGCACTGTACACTGGTTGATAAAGAGATAGTAGTATACTCGTAACAACTAGTATGACACTATGACGACGGTATAAAGAAAGAAAAAAAAATACCACGGTTAGGTGGTATATATTGTAATACAATTATGGATGGACGGACTGCCTGCCGAGTTCCGACTGCCGACACAGAGGTAGCCACAGCCGTGAACTACCGCACTGTACTGTGTCTGCTGCTAATATAGACTGGTTGATAAAGAGATAGTATACAATACATACAACAATATACTACTATACTGGTGGTCAGGCACTGGTCACCACTAGTCACACTGGCAGTGGCACTCCTGCAGCAAAAGTGTGCACTGTTTAATTTTAAATTAATATAATATTATGTACTCCTGGGGGCTCCTGCTATAACAACCTGCAGTGCTCCCCAGTCTCCCCCACAATTATTATAAGCTTTGCCTTTTATACATTGATGTGCAGCACACTGGGCTGAGCTGAGTGCACACAGACTGAGTCACACTGTGTGACTGGCTGCTGCTGTGTATCGTTTTTTTTCAGGCAGAGAACGGATATAGCAGAGAACGGATATATTATATTAAAATAAATAAAAGTTAACTAACAACAACTGCACTGGTCACTGTGGTAAACTCTGTCTGACTCTGCACAATCTCTCTCTCTCTTCTAATCTAATTTCTAATGGAGAGGACGCCAGCCACGTCCTCTCCCTATCAATCTCAATGCACGTGTGAAAATGGCGGCGACGCGCGGCTCCTTATATAGAATCCGAGTCTCGCGAGAATCCGACAGCGTCATGATGACGTTCGGGCGCGCTGGGGTTAACCGAGCAAGGCGGGAGGATCCGAGTCTGCTCGGACCCGTAAAAAAAACATGAAGTTCGTGCGGGTTCGGTTTCAGAGAAACCGAACCCGCTCATCTCTAATTTAAACATGCTTGGGATAGGCATATGAATATCCTTTCTAAGGATCAAAAAGGTTTGAGATTACCTAAAGGATATAAAATGACAGATTAGATGGACCAAGTGGTTCTTATCTGCTGCCAAATTTTTACGTATTTATGTTCTACAGTATGTGTGATCTATCACACTACTAGTGCAAACATGCATATTATTATATTTGTGGTGTGCTGGAATATGTGTATCCAATAGAGGTGTCAGAAACCCAATCTATATATATATACTCAGGGCAGCCATCGGGGGGGGACTGTGGGGACTGATGCCCTTACAGAGAGGAGGGCCCTTACAGAGAGGAGGGCCCATCCATGGCTCCTACAGCCAATACCTCTAGATCTGCACCAGTCTGTGAATCAAAAAGCCTAAGCTGTGCATCAGCTCTCTGTAAACCGTTCCTGTACGTCCGCAACACTCCACCTATATGTAACATCACAATGCATAACATCACATAGGGGTGGAGCAGTGCAGCAGTATCTTTTTTTTTTGAGAGGGAGGGGTGCTATTTTGTCCTGGGCTACACAATTTCTGATGGCAGTCCTGTATATACTGTAGGTATAGCCTTAGATACATTCTAAACACAGAGTACACAAAAGACCTTTTTAAGCAATGTATGCTCATCATACCTGTCAGCCAGCCCTTTAACATTTCTTGAACCTCTCAGACAGGGCTGATTGAGGCAGGATATGCCTGCACTCATTATTTTGAGGTTTGTGTCACTGACTACCTTCACATTGAGGGAGTGGTTATACTGATGATTCACATGTACTTCTGACTGTGGTGCTCTCAGTACAATATGAGTGCGGGTCTTCCACGCGTGGCCGGCAGTCGGGAACCCAGTTCCCAGCTTACCGGCGCCGGATTCCCGACTGCCAGAATGCCGGCAGCAGGTCAAGTGCAAAAGAGCTCCTTGCGGGCTCGCTGTACTCGCCACGCTGCGGGTACGATGTGTACACCCCAAGAGGGAAAATAGTTGACGGTATCCCGTCGGTCGGGATCCCGGCGCCGGTATGCTGAGCACCGGGATCCCGTCAGTTGGTATATCGAGTGACACCCTATGAGTGCAGTGTATGGTACACAAGACTATTAGCATGCTATATATCCTAAAGAAGGCTACCTTAAGGTGTCATTCTGATATACACTACGAAAAAGAAATATGTTTTTTTACAAAAACAATGAGAATGCGCTACCTCAATCTGATATGATTTTTAATATTTATATAAAACAATATACATCATATTGATACCGGCCAGTATCTTAAATCTAAAAACAATTGCTATATACATATACAATTCAAGGTATATATATATATTCATTGAACACTGATGAAACCGCTGACGTAAGCAAGGAGGCAGAGAAACGCGTCTGTCAGGATCTCTGTACACGGAGCGCAGCTGTCGGGATCTCCCTACACGGGGCACAGCTTGTTACACAGCACGAGTATACCGGCCGGCCGGTGAGAGCATCGGAAAACCCCAGTGCTAAGGGTTTACTGGTGAGCATTTATCTCCAAGTACCCACGAGACTCCAGATAAGGCTAAAATTAAAAGCACTAGCCGGGAGGGGAACAGAGGTTTGCCCAGAGGAAATACGGGCAAAGAGACATTGCTACAAGGTAGCTATAATAATACATTGGATACACGGTGCAGTGAAACAAAGACCGATATTTGCACAAGAGTATTATAATGCTGCAAAAACATCATTACATGTGAATGGGAAACTCACAGGTGTGAGAGGGCACGGACTACCATATATGCATAGGAATGCCTGAATTGCTTAACGGAATATAGAAATATATGGATTGCCTTAACATTGGTCGTTTAAACAGGTTTTATTCCTTAAAGAACACATTTTATTAAGTGAATATATATATATACCTTGAATTGTATATGAGTATAGCAATTGTTTTTTAGATTTAAGATACTGGCCGGTATCAATGTGATGTATATTGTTTTATATAAATATTAAAAATCATATCAGATTGGGGTAGTGCATTCTCATTGTTTTTGTAAAAAACATATTTCTTTTTCTTGGATTTCATTATAAGAGGTTTCACCAATTACCCCTGAGAATTGCGGCACTTCACCTGATTAATCACAGCGCCAGGAAGGTTGGGTTATTTTGATATACACTACAGCTCATTTATTTCAATACACAACCCAAATAGTCAATAGTCAATAAGCTAGTTTGTAATGAATACATATTTACTGTTGCAAATAGACATGTTTCGTACTCATACGCATTGTTTACAAAGTTTTGATTACCTTAAATTGTTCTCCCATCAAAGTAGAAACATAAAATTTGATAGCACGTAATAGCGTTAATTTTTTTGTCAGGAGCCAGCTAACCTACCAGTTTATTTTTGTACTGTGGGAGGAAACTAGAGTACCTGGAGGAAATCCACGCAATCATGGGGAGAACATACAAACGCTACACAGGACCATGGTGGAATTCAAACCCATTACCTTAGTGCTTAGAGGCAGTAATGCTAACCATTACGTCATTGTGGTGATCAGAGCCAGGGGCGGATTGGGACGCCGGGACACCGGCCTATTTCCTGCTTGACCGCAGGCCTGGCGCTTACCGCTCAGCAAGGTCCTGCAAAGCAGGGAGGCGCTGGGTAAAAGAGCTCTGCGACCTTACTGATGTGCGCTATTGCTGCCTGCTGCCAGCGCCTGTCACTCTGACAGGCAGTAGCGGCGCTGGCAGCAGGAAGAGCGTCTCCCCCTCCCTGCCTCCTCACTGACGGAGCGTCACTGTCCTGCCTGTTGCTGCCGGCTGCTGCTGCTGCCAGCACCTATCACACTTACCACAGGCAGCAGCGGCACCAGCAGCATGAAGAGAAGAGATGTGCCGCGGAAACTTAATTAGCAACTTAATTAGCAACTTAATTAGCATGCGCCTGCCCACCCAGAAAGACCACACTAGCCCAGTGCCACAGATATCCTCTCTGAGTCCCGAGCTCTGCCTCCCCTGTGTGAGCTGCTCTGAATCCCACGTGTGACAGGCTGCTGCTGCTGCTACTGCCTCTTCCTGAACTAGAAAAGAGGCACTACTTACACTGCACATATCTGGTAAGTGACGAGAAGGGGGTGCTCACTCCATAGCTTATAGTCTGTACATGAATGTTTACAGTATTTTATTTATTCTAATAAAGCTATTTTTTAGGCCCCTGCCCTCACCCTTCCTGTAGCTCCCCGTCAGTGCCCCTGCCCTCACCCTCCCTGTAGCTCCCCCCTCAGTGTGCCCTCAACCTCCCTCTAACTCCCCCCTCAGTGTCCTTACCCTCACTCCCCCCTCAGTGTCCTTACCCTCACCCTCCCGGCATCCCTACCCTCATCCTTCCTGTAACTACCCCCTCAGCGTCCCAGCCCTTACCCACCAACTCCCCTGTCAGTGTCCCTGTCCTCACCCTCCCTGTTACTCCCCCCTCAGTGCCCCCGTCCTCACCCTCCCTGATACTCCCCCCACAGTGCCCCTGCCCTCTCCCACCATGTAGCTCCCCCTCTGTGTACCCTCACCCTCCCTCTAACTCCCCACTCAGCATCCCTACCCTCACTCTCCCTGTAACAACCCCCTCCGCGTCCCAGCCCTAGCCCTCCCTGTAACTCCCCCGTCAGTGTCCCTGCCCTCACACTAACTGTAACTCCCCCCTCAGTGCCCCTGTTCTCAGCCTCCTTGTTAGTCCACCCTCAGTGCCCCTGTCCTCACCCTCCCTGTTAGTTCCCCCTCAGCGCCCCTGCCCTCACCCTCATTTTAGCTCCCCCCTCAGTACCTCTGCCCTCACCCTCCCTGTAGCTCCCCCCTCAGTGTGCCCTCACCCTCCCCATGGCTCCCCCCTCAGTGTCCTTACGCTCACCCTCTCTGTAACTCCCCCTTCACTGCCCCTGCCCTCACCCTCCATGTAGCTCCCCCCCTCAGTGTGCCCTCACCCTTCCTCTAACTCCCCCTCACCATCCCTACCCTCCCCCTCCCTGTAACTACCCCGTCAGCGTCCCAGCCCTTACCCTCTCTCTAACTCTCCCACCAGTGTCCCTACCCTCACCCTTCTTGTAGCTCCCTGTCAGCGTCCCTGCCCTTACCCTGCCTGTAACTCCCCCCTCAGTACCCTTGCCCTCACTCTCCCTGTAACTTCCCCCTCAGTGCTCCTCACAGTTCACACTCCTTCCAACTCCCTGTCAGCGTCCCTGCCCTCACCCTCCCTGTATCTCCCCCTCAGCGTCCCTGCCGTCGCCCTCCCTGTAACTCCCAATGTAGTGGGATTAAGAAGGGGAAAGAGGGGATGGAAAATAGATGGGGAAAGGGGTTGCCGAGAGAGTGGAGGAAAACGAGAGAAGAAAAAAATAATAGCTTAAAAAAAACCCCAGGCAATGCTGGACATAAGTATATGGGACACTACTATGTTGTGTAATATGAATCATGGGGACTATGTGCAGTATAAATCAAATAAGATTGTGCTACAGTGTGGTGTAATTTGAATTGGAGGTACTATTGTGAGGTGCTATTGTGTGTCCGCACCCCTTCCATGTGAGACCACACCCCTCTTTTGTTACGCACACTGACCCTTTATGAGTTAACAGAGGAAGGGAGCAATTTTATAGTTTGCAGGAGGGCGCCGAACACCCTAGCCCCGGCCCTGCTTTGCCGGTCCCATTGTTCCTCTTAGCAGGCTGACTCACCCCTCCACCTGGCCTCCTGCCATGATCAAAGCTCAGCTCCGATCAGGCAGAGCTTGGAAACGGCCCCTGCACATAGGTGGTCATTCCGAGTTTATCGCTAGCTGCATTTGTTCGCAGCGCAGCGATCAGGCTAAAAAGCTGCAGAACGATATCGTTTTGCACAGGGTCTAGCGAAGCATTTCAGTCGCACTGCTGGCCGCAGAGTGATTGACATGAAGTGGACGCTTCTGGGTGGCAACTGACCGTTTTCAGGCAGTGTTCAGAAAAACGCAGGCATGCCAGGGAAAACGCAGGCGTGGCTGGGCGAACGCTGGGCGGGTTTGTGACGTCAAAACAGGAACTGAACACTCTGAACTGATCGCAAGCGCTGAGTAGGTTTTGAGCTACTCTGACACTGCACAAAAAAACTTTGTAGCCGCTCTGCAATGCAACCGTTCGCACTTCTGCTAAGCTAAAATACACTCCCAGTGGGTGGCGGCATAGCGTTTGCACGGATGCTAAAAACTGCTAGCGAGCTATCAACTCGGAATGACCACCTTAGTGCACAACAACTACCTGTGATGCTGCAGTCCGTGCAGCACGGTTGATGCTAGATTCAAGTGGCCTAAGGGACCTTTTGCATCAGGGGGAGGAGCCACGACACAAGGGGGAGGAGCTAGGCCAGCGGGATAGTTCCTCTACTATCCACGCCACCAACTATTACCTTTAGTAATCAGGTGGCTAGCGAAGCCAGCCACAGTGCCCGAAGCATGGCGAGCGAAGCGAGCCCGTGAGTGTACTTTTTGGGTACCCTGTTCAGTCATAGCTCCTCCCCCTGGTGACGTGTCTCCTCCCCTAGTGATGTCACTCCCCACTCCGATTTAGAAACAACCGTGCAGCACTTCCTCAAACTGCAAACTCCGTACTCTACATGACGTCATGTAGGGGGGCACTCGGCACTGCTCTGCTGCTAGCCTGTCCTGCCGAGAAGTGACTAAACAGACTACAGGGGCAGAAAGAGGTTCAGTAGCTCAATGCATGGTAAAGTAGAGTGATGCAGTAGAAGAAGGGATGAGGGAAAGGACAGAGAGGAATATGGATTAGTAATAAAGATAAAAGGGAAAGAAAAGAAAATGAGGCAGCAAAGAAAAGTATGTAAATGAGAGAGTGAGAGAGAGAGAGAGAGAGAGAGAGAGAGAGAGAGAGAGAGAGAGAGAGAGAAGACAGACAAGTAAGAGGCTCTATCTCAGGGATTAGAAAAGAAAATATGTCAGTAAGATATTATGGAGAAAAAGGAAGACAAAATATATGAGACTAAAGAATAAAGACTAAAGAGGCTTCAAATAGTGTAGAGAGTCAAGAAAAGGGAACAGGTACTTGCATGTTGTAATATAGAGGGACAGGTACTTGTGTGTTGTAATATAGAGGGACAGAGACTTGCGTGTTGTAAATTATATAGAGGGACAGGGACTTGCATGTTGTAATATAGAGTGATAGGGACTTGCGTGTTGTAATATAGAGTGACACGGACTTGCGTATTGTAATATAGAGTGACACAGACTTACGTGTTGTAATATAGAGGGACAGGGACTTGCGTGTTGTAATATAGAGGGACAAGTATTTGCGTGTTATAATAGAGAGAGACGGGTACTTGTGTGTGTTGTAATATAGAGGGACAGGGACTTGCGTGTTGTAATATAGAGCGACAAGTACTTGTGTATGTTGTAATATAGAGGGACAGGGACATGTGTGTTGTAATACGGAGGGATAGGGACTTGTGTGTTGTAATATAGAGGGACAGGGACTTGCGTGTTGTAATATAGCGGGACAGGGACTTGCGTCTGTTGTAATATAGAGGGACTTGCGTGTTTTAACATAGAGGGACAAGTACTTGCATGTGTTGTAATACAGAGGGACAGGGACTTGCATGTTGTAATATGGCAGGACCGGGACTTGCGTGAGTTGTAATGTAGAGGGACCGTTGTAATATAGAGGGACAGGTACTTGTGTGTGTTGTAATATAGAGAGACAGGTGCTTGCGTGTTGTAATATAAAGGGATAGGGATTTGCGTGTTTTCTAAGATAGAGGGACATGGACTTGCGTGTGTTGTAGTATAGAGGGACAGGGACTTGCGTGTTGTAATATAGCGGGACAGGGACTTGCGTGTGTTGTAATATAGAGGGACTTGCATGTTTTAACATAGAGGGACAAGTACTTGCATGTGTTTTAATACAGAGGGACAGGGACTTGCATGTTGTAATATGGCGGGACCGGGACTTGCGTGAGTTGTAATGTAGAGGGACCGTTGTAATATAGAGGGACAGGTACTTGCGTGTGTTGTAGTATAGAGGGACAGGTACTTGCGTGTTTTGTAATATAGAGGGACAGGGACCTGTGTGCGGTATAATATAGTATGAGTATATAGTATGAGACCATGAAAAGATAAAAATTTATGGAAACTAAAAAGCAAGAGAGATTTGGAGAAAGTAAAGGACGAAGAGTAAAGATTATGAGAATAAAATTAATATGATAAAATAAAGGAGAGACTATATAATAAGTGAGTGGAACAAGAGTAAAGTGTAGGGCATGACAGAATGTTCAAAGAAGAAAGAGGATAAAAGATAAAGATGATATACTGGGGTTCGGGATGATTCACCGTTGCCAGGGATGCCGAATGTCAGTATCCTGACATTGGCATCCCGAGCAGTAGAATGCCGGCAGGGGGTCAAACAAAATGAAGCCCCTTGCAGGCTTCAATCACCACAGGTTCTATTCTCCCTCTATGGGTGTTGTGGACACTCATAGTGGGGGAATGACCTACCTCACTGGTATACCGGCGGCAGTATGGTGCCCCCCCCATCGGGATCCCAGCATCGGTATTGTGACAGCCGGGACCCCAATGAGCTAACCGCATACCAGAGAATTTAACAAAAATATAGTGTAGGAGCATAAGGGATCTAGTAAAACTAAAGGTTCAAGTTGAGAATATGGGATCCCTTGGATTAGTATAACTACTAGAGATGAGTTCTCCGAGATCCGAACCGCCCTGAACTTCACCTATTTTACACGGTTCCGAGGCAGCCTCGGATCTTCCCGCCTTTCTCGGTTAACCCGAACGCGCCCGAACGTCATCATCCCGCTGTTGGATTCTCGCGAGATTCGTATTCTATATAAAGAGCCGCGCATCACCGCCATTTTCATTTGTGCATTGGAGATTGAACGGAGAGGACGTGGCTGCGTTCTCTGCCTGAAAAGCTCTGTAATCTGTGCTCAGTGTGCTGCAAATATCTATGCTCAGTGTGCTGCAAATATCTGTGCTCAGTGTGCTGAAAATATCTACGTTCTCTGCCTGAAAACGTTCCATATCTGTGCTCAGTGTGCTGCAAATATCTGTGCTCAGTGTGCTGCTTTGTGGGGACTGGGAACCACCAGTATAATAGTAGTACAGTACAGTAGGCCATTGCTGTATCTTGCAGCTCTGTGTCACTGCAAGTATCCATTCCATATCTGTGCGGCATGTTTGTGAGCAGTATACAGTGTATATAGTATTACAGTGCAGCATTTTGGTGACCCAACAGTATATAGTTGTGTACAGTAGGCCATTGCTGTATCTTGCAGCTCTGTGTCACTGCAAGTATCCATTCCATATCTGTGCTGCACTTTTTTGAGCAGTATATATAGTATTACAGTGCAGCATTTTGGTGACCAACAGTATATAGTTGTACAGTAGGCCATTGCTGTATCTTGCAGCTCTGTGTCACTGCAAGTATCCATTCCATATCTGTGCTGCATTTTTGTGAGCAGTATATATAGTATTACAGTGCAGCATTTTGGTGACCAACAGTATATAGATGTACAGTAGGCCATTGCTGTATCTTGGAAATATATAGAAATATGGATCAGACAATAGCGCTTGGTGGACTAAGAGCTGCAAGATATATACTGGTGATTCCCAATCACCAATAACAAACAGTGTGAGAGCAAGATTTGAATATAGCTTGGGCGCTACCACCTCAGATATACTTTACAATGTTTGAAAATAATTACAATTACAATATTAGGGAGTAATGAGAGAGTCTATTTAAATGTCCCAGAAAGGATTTCTTTATACTTCCACAGATTCACTTTCCTCCAGCAAGTCTTCAAGGCAGAGAACTTCTTACAAATAAGTGTCCATGCAAAATGGGGGGGGGGGGAGAAAAAAAAAAGGCGCATATGGTGTAGTATTTTAGTTTAAAAATTGACGATTTATTTTACAATTCAAAGAGTGTATAAAAAGTGAGTACGTGTAAAACACTTTTTCATCCAAATAAAAGTGAAAGCATTCACTTTACATTAATAAAATTGGAACCGTACCGTGCCAAGCTCCCAGCATGGAGCAATGGAGAGAGCAATACATTTTGGAGTTTCCGGAATTCCTCCTTACTCCTTCCAGGCTAAACACCGGCAGCAGGACCAGGTCAGTTCCTTTCCAATTGTGGATGCAGGGAAATGGATCAGTAAGCCACCAACGCGTTTCGAGTTATTCCTAACTCATCCTCAGGACAGAATGATCCATACCTGCATGCATCCCCTTTTATACTAAAAGTAACCCGGAAGTAGATCCTCAATTTCCTGTTTCCTGATAACTCTAAAAATTCCAAATCAAAACAACCCATCATATTTATATGCATATATCCCATTAGTTAACAAATTATATTTCATAAAATTCATTACATTCAAGAATATTTTAATTACTTCCTGCAGGTCAATCATAACTCACAATAGTGTTATCTTGAGTTATGGTGCAAAGGTTCTGTTTCTAATACATAATTTACTAGTATAGTTCTTATATGGCAAATCTCTACCTTAATGGATTATATAAATAAATCTAAATTGCTTTTATTTTCTATCGGAACGCTATGCGTTCCACACCCGCCTGGCAGGAAGTTTTGTGCGTTCCACCGGTCTCTCCGATGACGCACTTCCATTTCTTTAATGCAGAGCGCTATGCGTTCCACGGCAATTCGGCCGGAAAGCGCATGCGTTCCACCGGCCTAACTCTTGGTGCGTTACCGCTTCCTGACATAGCGGTGCATCTACTTACAGTTCTCATCTTTAAATAATTTTAAAAGGAACAAAATGTGTAATAAAAGCCGGATGCTATAATTAACCCCCAAAAAATACAACATAATCATTCCTTAAAACACTGAATACATAAAGCGGAAGTGACATGCGTTCCACCAGCGCATTTTCACTTCCTGGTTGGACACATCATCCCCATAAGTCTGATCAATTTTTCTAATGATGTATTTTAACTTCCTAATATCTTCAGTATATTGATATGTAAAAATAAAAATACTTGATACTTTGATAAAATCAAATACTGAATACTTGGCACCAAGAATGGTAAACGTGCAAATAATGAACTGATTACTCTCATTTAAGAAGTCATTCCTAATTATGAGATTTAAAGAGGCTCAAAGCAGAATCTAAAAACAACAGTGACGACTAAAAACCATACATATCAATGCAAAAGTTAGAAACCTTCTTTTTCCTGTCTTAAAGGTAGATAATAATATCACAGAAACCACTTTATTTCGAATTCCTTATTAAGTCCATCAGGAACGATGGTTCTTAAATTGTGTATCCACTTCATCTCAGCCCTAGCTAACATACTTTCGGAGTCCCTATCTTTCCAATTTATCTTCACATGTTGAATCCCCAAAAAACGTTTTATTGCGTTCACTTTACATTTATGTTTGATTTTAAAATGATTAGAGAGATTGTGAGTTTCCATTCCTTTACCAATATTCCTGACATGTTCTCCCATACGTGTCGTAAGTGCTCTAGATGTCCGTCCTATATAAATCAGTCCACATTCACATTCAACTAATTTAATTAAATTACTTGTGTGACATGTTATAAAGTTTCGGATCTTATATTCCTTGTTTTTTATATGGAAACTTGAGATTTTCGAATTGTTCCCCGGGACAGATTTACACATAGTGCAACTTCCGCATCTATAGAAACCTGCAGATCTTATTGGATTCATTGATTGGATGGGTAATGAGCTCCATACTAAATTGGATCTCAGATTATTGGCTCTTCTATAGATGAATTTCGGTGTGTCTGGAATTAATTCACTTAATATTGGATCCTTTTTGAGGATACACCAATGTTTTTTAATAATTGTTTCAACTTTTTTATAGTCAGCTCCAAAAGTGGTAATAAAGTCAAGATTAAATGTATCTTTTTCGTTAGGATTTGGTTTCTTTTTCTGTAATAAATCTTTTCTATTCATTACTTTCACTTCTTCCTTTGCTTTGGTTAATTGTTTTTCTGTGTATCCTTGTGATCGGAAATTATCCAACATAACTTCACTTTGTTTGATATATTCCTCTGAATTGTTACAATTTCTTTTTACACGTATGAGTTGACTTTTCGGTATAACTTTGATCCAGTTTGGGTGATGTTGACTCTCTTTACTTAAATATTGCTGGGAATCTGTTGGTTTCACATATCCCGAGGTGTTTAATTTATTATTTTCTTTATAGATAGTTATATCAAGAAAGTTAACGCTTGTTTTATTAATATCAAAGGTTAAATTGATACCAGCATCTGTTCTGTTGAAATCATTGCACAGATTTAGTAGATCGTCTTCTGAGCCTTCACATAAAAGTATAATATCGTCGATGAATCTTTGCCAGAGGACCAAGTTCGACGCCATAGCCGCATTTCCCCAAACATGGGTATTTTCCCAATATGCCATGAAGAGGTTAGCGTAGCTAGGCGCGAACTTGGTCCCCATGGCAGTGCTCACCAATTGTATATAATAATCTCATTCAAAAAAGAAATAATTGTTCTTCAGTATGAATCTAATCCCTTTAATAATAAAATCTCTTTTTTTTCAGGAATAGTGGATTGATTCAAGAACCAATTGACCGCCTCTATACCCTTCTCATGTTCTATGACAGTGTATAGGGATGTTACATCTGCAGTTCCTAAAAATGTACAATCCGAGACTGATATGTTTTCTAATTTGTTTATAATGTCCATTGTATCTTCAATGTATGACTTGTTCTTCATTACTAAAGGTTGCAGGAAGAAGTCAATCATTTCTGATAAATTGCTGGTGAGGCTACCAACACCTTGTTAGGGTCTCCTGCTCTGTGCTGCCACGTCATCATGGCAACCGGGAGACAAGTGCTAGCGGAGTAACCTGAGCGTAGCTGATACTCCGGTTCGGGTCTTTTGCTGTGCAGTGGTTACAGGCTCTGTGCATGGCAGAGGATCCGGTGCTGGTTTTTGTGCTCACAGTCTGTGAGGTCTGAGTGGGGCGTGGACAGCACCTGCTATATAAACCCTCTTCTCAAGTTAGGCAGATGCTGCTGAATCTTTGTTGGTTAGTCAGTTCCTGAAAGCTAGCTAGTACTGTGTAAACTTTGTATTTGTTTGTTGCTTACTGCAAATAGGCCTTGGGATTTGGTATTACACTCTGCCAATCCAGACCTAGCAGTAAGACTGGAGTCAGTCGTTTAACCTGCTGGGGTTCTTTTGCTACTCTGTGAACCTAGCAAGTTTGCGGCTGTATTCTCAGACTTGCCTGCCAAAATCCTTTCTCACTGTGCAAGGTGTTCAGGTGTCAGTTTAGTGGCAGCAAACTGAACCAGTGCACTGCAAGTGAGGACTAGGATTGTGGAGACTCTCCTTGTGTCTATTATTCCATCTCTGACCAAGGAGTTTACTGCCACACCCGTTGGTAACCCTTTAGGGTTTTGCTGTTGCCCTTAGCAACAGCATTTCGGGTTCTCTACGTATTAAATCACAACATCTCGCTTCTTTCCATCTGAGCATTCCTAATACTAGGGAGACACCCAGTTTCTTAGCCTTTGGGCTTCTCTGTTCACTTTGTGTTTATTTTGTTACCCTATCACCTTCTATGTATGTAATGTCATATTCCCCAGTCTGTCTGTGAGTTCATTTGTTTTGCATCCCTCTCCGTTCAGACACCAGTACATTCCTGCTGGCACTGGTGTGCATAACATATTCAGCAGCCTAATACTCCTGTTGAAATTTTGTGGGAATATGGAGCATACCCCTCAAAATACTTTGCAACAGGTGGTCGATCAGGTGCAGGTCCTGACTCGACAATTTAATGATTTGTCCATTAAAATGCACACCTCGCAGGCCGCTGGCGGAGCTCCCGCAGCAGCAGTACCTTCAGGGGTTAAGGAGCCGAAAGTAAATCTCCCGGATCGTTTTTCTGGAGATCGCTCGCAGTTCTTTTGTTTCAAGGAGAGCTGCAAGCTATATTTCCAGCTTAGGCCTCAGTCTTCTGGGTCGGAGATTCAGCGGGTGGGCATAGAGATTTCCTTGCTACAAGGAGACCCACAGGTCTGGGCATATGGGTTGCAGCCTGACTGTCCGTCGCTTAAAAGTGTTGATGCTTTTTTTACGGCACTGGGCATGTTGTATGATGACCCTGACAAGACGGCCTCAGCCGAGGCTCAGATTTCGATCCTTAAGCAAGGGCGAAGGCCAGTTGAGGTTTATTGTACGGAGTTTCGGAGGTTGGCCCATGATACCCAATGGAATGACCCAGCCCTGAGACACCAGTACAGAAGAGGTCTTTCTAACCAGTTAAAATACCAACTGGTACAATATCCCTTGCCTGATAGCTTGGATCAGCTCATGCAGTTATCCATTCGGGTGGATAGACGGCTGAGAGAGCGCAGGCTTGAAAGGGAGACCGAGGTTTCCTTCTTTCCCAAGGGAACCTCAGACTCTGAGGAATTTTCCGAGGAGCCTATGCAGATTGGGGCTACCCACCTCTCCTCGCGTGAGAAGACGCGGAGGAGACAGCAGGGGTTATGTTTGTACTGTGGGAATAAAGGTCATGTGGTAGTATCATGCCCAGAAAAGCCGGAAAACTTCAGGGCCTAAGGGTGATGGGAAATATCCTGTCAGGCCAGAAGTCAGAATTTCCCAAGAAGACTTTTATCATTCCGGTGACCTTGAAGATCCTCGGTCAAACTGTCAAGACTGAGGCCTTTGTGGACAGTGGGGCCGACGGGGTTTTTATGGACCGCCAATTCGCCCTGAAACACTCTGTTCCCTTAGTACCCTTGGCATCGGAAATTGAGATTTGTGGGTTAAACGGGGAACCATTATCCCAGGGTAAAATTACCTCTTGCACTAGCCAGATTTCTTTGTTTATTGGAGCCACACACTCTGAAAAATTGTCCTTTTATGTGACTGTCTGTACTTTTGCCCCATTGGTGTTGGGGTTACCCTGGTTAAGGGCCCACAATCCTCAATTTGACTGGGTCTCTGGGGAGATTCTTAGTTGGGGTACTGATTGTTTCAGGAGTTGCTTGAGCCTTCCAGTCAGGCTTTCGCAGCTAAGTTTGCCAGGATTGCCAGGATGTTATGCAGATTTTGCGGACGTGTTCTCCAAAAGAGTTGCAGAGGTACTACCTCCCCATTGCCCCTATGACTGTGCCATTGATTTGTTGCCAAATGCTAAGCTTCCCAAGAGCAGGTTGTACTCCCTGTCACGTCCTGAGACTCAGGCTATGGCAGAGTACATTCAGGAGAACTTGGCTAAGGGATTTATCAGACCTTCACAGTCTCCAGTTGGGTCGGGTTCTTCTTCGTGGGTAAAAAGGACGGTTCGTTGCGACCCTGCATCGACTTCAGGGAATTGAACCGTATCACGATTAAAAACTCATACCCACTGCCTCTCATTTCGGTCTTGTTTGACCAGCTTCGTACTGCCACCATTTTTTCTAAGATTGACCTACGCGGTGCGTACAATCTAATCCGAATAAGAGAGGGGGATGAATGGAAGACTGCCTTTAATACCCACTCAGGGCATTATGAATATTTGGTGATGCCTTTTGGGCTCTGTAATGCCCCGGCAGTCTTCCAGGACTTCATGAACGATGTGCTCAGGGAATATTTGGATAGATTCTTAGTTGTATACTTAGATGACATCCTAATCTTCTCCCATTCCCTGGAGGAACATCGGAAGCATGTACGCTTAGTCCTCCAGAAACTCAGAGACCACCGGCTTGGGGCGAAGCTGGAGAAGTGCGAATTTGAAGTTCAGCAAATCGCATTTCTAGGATATATTATCTCCCCAGAAGGTTTCCAAATGGAGGGTTCCAAGGTACAGGCAGTCCTGGATTGGGTGCAGCCCACTAGTTTGAAGGCGCTTCAGCGTTTTCTGGGCTTTGCAAATTTTTATAGACGATTTATCGCTGGATTTTCGTCTATAGTGGCGCCCTTGGTGGCACTCACTAAGAAAGGGGCGGATGTTGCTCACTGGTCTTGTGAGGCCAAAGCGGCTTTTGCCCGTCTCAAAAGGGCATTTGTCTCGGCCAAGGTGCTGCGACACCCAGATCCAGAGCGTCCTTTTGTGGTGGAGGTGGATGCCTCTGAGATGGGTATTGGGGCAGTGCTCTCTCAGATGGGGGTGTCTGATAATCGCCTTCATCCCTGTGCTTACTTTTCCCGTAAATTTTCGCCTGCCGAGATGAATTATGACGTGGGTAACCGGGAATTGTTGGCTATTAAGGATGCACTCGAGGAGTGGAGACACTGGCTTGAGGGGGCTAAGTTTGTGGTCTCAATTCTCACCGACCATAAGAATTTGGCATATTTAGAGTCAGCGAAGCGCCTCAATGCCAGGCAGGCACGATGGGCTTTGTTTTTCGCTCGCTTTAATTTTTTGATATCATATCGCCCTGGGTCAAAAAACATCAAGGCTGATGCGCTCTAGCGGAGTTTTGCTCCAATCCAGGAGACCACCGAGGAGCCATTGCCCATTGTGTCCCCATCATGTATTAAAGTGGGCATTACCCAGGACCTCTTGTCATTAGTCCTTAAAGCACAGGAGCAGGCTCCTCCAGACCTTCCGGTAGGTCTTTTGTTTGTGCCTCCTAGGTTAAGACAGCGAGTTTTCCTGGAATTCCATGCCAAGAAGTCGGCAGGTCACCCGGATATTGTCAGAACTCGGGAGTTGCTATCTAGGGCGGTGTGGTGGCCCTCGGTGGCTAGGGATGTGGATCAGTGGGTTCGGGCATGTGACATCTGTGCCCGAAATAAGACTCCTAGAGGGGTTCCTGTTGGCCCATTACATCCACTCTCTATTCCATCTAAGCCATGGACCCACATTTCAATGGATTTTGTGGTGGACTTGCCCAAATCCTCGGGGATGACAGCCATCTGGGTTGTCGTTGACAGGTTTTCGAAGATGGTGCACTTCATTCCATTGGTTGGGCTGCCATCGGCCAGACGCCTGTCTGAATTATTTATGCTGCATGTTGTGCGCATCCACGGGTTGCCACTTGATGTGGTCTCTGACCGCGGATCCCAGTTTGTGGCCAAATTCTGGAGGGCATTTTGTTCCGATCTCCAGATTTCTGTCAGCTTGTCGTCAGGCTACCATCCGCAGTCTAATGGGCAGACTGAAAGGGTGAACCAGTCCTTGGAGCAGTTCCTCAGGTGTTATGTCTCCAAGTGTCAGACTGACTGGGTTGCTCATCTGTCCATGGCGGAGTTTGCCTATAACAACGCAGCTCACTCTGCTACAGGGATCTCTCCCTTCCTTTGTGTGTATGGGCATCATCCTAAGGCCAATTCTTTTGTCCCCCAGGACTCCACGCCTGGTGGTTCCTCTGTGGTTTCGGTCCTTAGAGGTATTTGGAGGAAAGTGAAGAAAGCCCTTGTATCTGTGTCATTAGTGACCAAAAGGGTTTTTGATAAGCGGAAAAGACCCTGCAGCTTCAAATTAGGAGACTTCGTCTTGTTGTCTACCAAGAATTTGAAGTTGAGACAGCCATCTCATAAGTTAGGCCCCCGGTTCATCGGTCCTTATAAGATCACTAGGGTTATCAATCCGGTGGCATTTCAGTTAGATCTACCCCGTTCTTTGGGTATCAATAAAACATTTCATTGTTCCCTTTTAAAACGGGCGATTAGTAATCCTTCTTCCAGTGGAAGACCTTCCCCTCTTCTGATACGTGGCCAGAGGGAGTTTGTTGTTGAAAGGATTCTTGACTCCAAGATGGTTCGGGGTCGGCTGTCATTTTTGGTGCACTGGAAGGGGTATGGCCCGGAGGAGCGGTCGTGGGTGCGCAGTTGTGATCTTCATGCCCCCAGACTGTTACGCTCTTTCTTCTCGCAGTTCCCCGATAAACCCGGTGGTAGGGGTTCTTTGACCCCTCGTCAGAGGGGGGGTACTGTTAGGGTCTCCTGCTCTGTGCTGCCACGTCGTCATGGCAACCGGGAGACAAGTGCTAGCGGAGTAACCTGAGGGTAGCTGATACTCCGGTTCGGGTCTTTTGCTGTGCAGTGGTTACAGGCTCTGTGCACGGCAGGGGATCCGGTGCTGGTTTTTGTGCTCACAGTCTGTGAGGTCTGAGTGGGGCGTGGACAGCACCTGCTATATAAACCCTCTTCTCAGGTTAGGCAGATGCTGCTGAATCTTTGTTGGTTAGTCAGTTCCTGAAAGCTAGCTAGTACTGTGTAAACTTTGTATTTGTTTGTTGCTTACTGCAAATAGGCCTTGGGATTTGGTATTACACTCTGCCAATCCAGACCTAGCAGTAAGACTGGAGTTAGTCGTTTAACCTGCTGGGGTTCTTTTGCTACTCTGTGAACCTAGCAAGTTTGCGGCTGTATTCTCAGACTTGCCTGCCAAAATCCTTTCTCACTGTGCAAGGTGTTCAGGTGTCAGTTTAGTGGCAGTAAGCTGAACCAGTGCAC
This sequence comes from Pseudophryne corroboree, assembly GCF_028390025.1. Lineage (NCBI taxonomy): Eukaryota > Metazoa > Chordata > Amphibia > Anura > Myobatrachidae > Pseudophryne > Pseudophryne corroboree. The sequence goes on along the minus strand of NC_086445.1, from coordinate 474,556,192 downwards.
TACAAGTGAGGACTAGGATTGTGGAGACTCTCCTTGTGTCTATTATTCCATCTCTGACCAAGGAGTTTACTGCCACACCCGTTGGTAACCCTTTAGGGTTTTGCTGTTGCCCTTAGCAACAGCATTTCGGGTTCTCTACGTATTAAATCACAACATCTCGCTTCTTTCCATCTGAGCATTCCTAATACTAGGGAGACACCCAGTTTCTTAGCCTTTGGGCTTCTCTGTTCACTTTGTGTTTATTTTGTTACCCTATCACCTTCTATGTATGTAATGTCATATTCCCCAGTCTGTCTGTGAGTTCATTTGTTTTGCATCCCTCTCCGTTCAGACACCAGTACATTCCTGCTGGCACTGGTGTGCATAACACACCTGCTATGATTGGTCTCCCTGGGGGTGCTGATGTATCTTTATGCGCCTTTGGTAAAATGTAGATGCTTGGAGTCTTTGGGTGCTCAATCAAAAGAAAATCAAATTCTTGTTTTGTAATTGCCCCATTCTCTAGATTTTTGATTAAATATTTGTGAAAATCTTTTTTAATACGATTTGTGGGGTCAGTTTTAAGTTTCTTATATGTTTTTTCATCTTTTAATTGGCGTTGGATTTCTCCTATATAGTATTCTTTACTCATAATGGTGACATCTCCCCCCTTATCACAGGGCTTGATAACCACCTCATTGTTTTTTGATAGATTTTTTAATGCTTGCTTCTCTTTCCTTGTTAAGTTACTTTTGATTTGTTTTGATTTTACATTTTTAAATCTTCCTCAACCAATTTATTGAACACATTTATATAATTTCCCTTCACTTGGGCCAGATAGAACGAAGATTTTTTTCTGAACGAGGTTGTCTCATTTTCTTGAATATTATCCTGTCCAGACATTTCGTTTTCTTTCATCTTAAAAAACTTTTTTAAAGTAACTTTTCTAATACATTTTCAGTATCTATAAACAATTTAAATGGATCTGTATTTGAAGTTGGGGCGAACTTTAGTCCCTTCTCCAATAATTGTTGTTCTGGTTCCGTCAGGGTTTTTTTTACTGATATTGAAGATCATACATTTCTTTGGTGAAATAGGATTTTGTTGTTTTTTCCTTTAGGGTTTTTTCAATTGTTTCTTCCCCTTTCTTGTACCCCTGTATGTCCGTTTCACTTTATGATGATGGTGGTGGATTACCGTTTTCTAGGGAATGGTCTCCATTCTTTCCCCAAAAAAGGTTTAGGATTATATTGATCATAATCCTCCAATTGTTCATATCTCCTGTATATCCAATTCCCTCGTGGGGTAAATTCATCACCTCTATAGGATCGATGTTCATTTCCTCTAAAACTAAATAAACCATATAGACAAGATTTTAGAGAAGAAAGAATCCCTATGAAAAGAAAAACTATCTATTCACCTATCACGAAGTACAGGGAGAATTATGAGCGAAGTGAAAGGGGGGGAATGGGATGACAACAATCTAGAAGAAATCCTCCCCATAACAACAATGAGGAATGGGTTTTCCCACGTAAATTCAATAGATGTAGAGATTCCTTTAGAAATGATTATCATAGAGGAAATGAACATCAATCCGATAGAGGTGATGAATTTACCCCACGAGGGAATTGGATATCCAGGAGATATGAACAATTGGAGGATTATGATCAATATAATCCTAAACCTTTTTTGGGGAAAAGATGGAGACCATTCCCAAGAAAACAGTAATCCACCACCATCATCATAAAGTGAAACGGACATACAGAGGTACAAGAGGGGGGAAGAAACAATTGAAAAAACCCAAAAGGAAAAAAACAACAAAATCCTATTTCACCAAAGAAATGTAAGATCTTCAATATCAGTAAAAAAAAAACCCTGACGGAACTAGAACAACAATTATTGGAGAAGGGACTAAAGTTCGCCCCAACTTCAAATACAGATCCATTTAAATTGTTTATAGATACTGAAAAATTTATTAGAAAAGTTACTTTAAAAAAGTTTTTTAAGATAAAAAAAAAATGAAATGTCTGGACAGGAAAATATTCAAGAAAATGAGACAACCTCGTTCAGAAAAAAATCCTCGTTCTATCCGGCCCAAGTGAAGGAAAATTATATAAATGTGTTCAATAAATTGATTGAGGAAGATTTTAAGAATTTAAAATCAAAACAAATCAAAAGTAACTTAACAAAGTAAGAGAAGCAAGCATTAAAAAATCTATAAAAAAAACAATGAGGTGGTTATCAAGCCCTGTGATAAGGGGGAGGGGTCGCCATTATGAGTAAAGAATACTATATAGGAGAAATCCAACGCCAATTAAAAGATGAAAAAACATATAAGAAACTTAAAACTGACCCCACAAATCGGATTAAATTTTTTTTTCACAAATATTTAATCAAAAATCTAGAGAATGGGGCAATTACAAAACAAGAATTTGATTTTCTTTTGATTGAGCACCCAAAGACTCCAAGCATCTACATTTTACCAAAGGTGCATAAAGATACATCAGCACCCCCGGGGGGGCCAATCATAGCATGTGTTGGTAGCCTCACCAGCAATTTATCAGAAATGATTGACTTCTTCCTGCAACCATTAGTAACGAAGAACAAGTCACACATTGAAGATACAATGGACATTATAAACAAATTAGAAAACATATCAGTCTCGGATTGTACATTTTTAGGAACTGCAGATGTAACATCCCTATACACCGTCATAGAACATGAGAAGGGTATAGAGGCGGTCAATTGGTTCCTGAATCAATCCACTATTCCTGAAAAAATTAGAGATTTTATTATTGAAGGGATTAGATTCATACTGAAGAACAATTATCTCTTTTTGAAGGAGAATATTATATACAATTGGTGAGCACTGCCATGGGGACCAAGTTCGCGCATAGCTACGCTAACCTCTTCATGGCATATTGGGAAAATACCCATGTTTGGGGAAATGCGGCTATGGATTCATCGATGATATTATACTTTTATGGGAAGGCTCAGAAGACGATCTACTAAATCTGTGCAATGATTTCAACAGAACAGATGCTGGTATCTATTTAACCTTTGATATTAATAAAACATGCGTTAACTTTCTTGATATAACTATCTATAAAGAAAATAATACATTTAACACTAAGGGATATGTGAAACCAACAGATTCCCAACAATATTTAAACAAAGAGAGTCACCCAAATTGGATCAAAGGTATACCGAAAAGTCAACTCATACGTGTAAAAAGAAATTGCAACAATTCAGAGGAATACATCAAACAAAGTGAAGTTATGTTGGATAATTTCCGATCAAAAGGATACACAGAAAAACAATTAACCAAAGCAAAGGAAGAAGTGAAAGTAATGAATAGAAAAGATTTATTACAGAAAAAGAAACCAAATCCTAAAGAAAAAGATAAATTTAATCTGGCCTTAATTACCACTTTTGGAGCTGACTATACAAAAGTTGAAACAATTATTAAAAAAACATTGGTGTATCCTCAAAAAGGATCCAATATTAAGTGAATTAATTCCAGACACACCGAAATTCATCTATAGAAGAGCCAATAATCTGAGATCCAATTTAGTAAGGAGCTCATTACCCATCCAATCAATGAATCCAATAAGATCTTAAGGTTTCTATAGATGCGGAAGTTGCACTATGTGTAAATCTGTCCCGGGGAACAATTAGAAAATCTCAAGTTTCCATATAAAAAACAAGGAATATAAGATCCGAAACTTTATAACATGTCACACAAGTAATGTAGTTTACGTAGTTGAATGTGAAAGTGGACTGATTTATATAGGACGGACATCTAGATCACAAGTTAAGACACGTATGGGAGAACATGTCAGGAATATTGGTAAAGGATTGGAAACTCACAATCTCTCTAATCATTTTAAAATCAAACATAAATGTAAAGTGAACGCAATAAAACTTTTTTTGGGGATTCAACATGTGAAGATAAATTGGAAAGATAGGGACTCCGAAAGTATGTTAGCTAGGGCTGAGATGAAGTGGATACACAATTTAAGAACCATCGTTCCTGATGGACTTAATAAGGAATTCGAAATAAAGTGGTTTCTGTGATATTATTATCTACCTTTAAGACAGGAAAAAGAAGGTTTCTAACTTTTGCATTGATATGTATGGTTTTTAGTCATCAGTGTTGTTTTTAGATTCTGCTTTGAGCCTCTTTAAATCTCATAATTAGGAATGACTTCTTAAATAAGAGTAATCAGTTCATTATTTGCACGTTTACCATTCTTGGTGCCAAGTATTCAGTATTTGATTTTATCAAAGTATCAAGTATTTTTATTTTTACATATCAATATACTGAAGATATTAGGAAGTTAAAATACATCATTAGAAAAATTGATCAGACTTATGGGGATGATGTGTCCAACCAGGAAGTGAAAATGCGCTGGTGGAATGCATGTCACTTCTTCTTTATGTATTCAGTGTTTTAAGGAATGATTATGTTGTATTTTTTGGGGGTTAATTATAACATCCGGCTTTTATTACACATTTTGTTCCTTTTAAAATTGTTTAAAGATGAGAACTGTAAGTAGATGCACCACTATGTCAGGAAGCGGTAACGCACCAAGAGTTAGGCCGGTGGAACGCATGCGCTTTCCGGCTGAGTTGCCGTGGAACGCATAGCGCTCTGCATTAAAGAAACGGAAGTGCGTCATCGGAGAGACCGGTGGAACGCACAAAACTTCCTGCCAGGCGGGTGTGGAACGCATAGCGTTCCGATATAAAATAAAAGCAATTTAGATTTATTTATATAATCCATTAAGGTAGAGATTTGCCATATAAGAACTATACTAGTAAATTATGTATTAGAAACAGAACCTTTGCACCATAACTCAAGATAACACTATTGTGAGTTATGATTGACCTGCAGGAAGTAATTAAAATATTCTTGAATGTAATGAATTTTATGAAATATAATTTGTTAACTAATGGGATATATGCATATAAATATGATGGGTTGTTTTGATTTGGAATTTTTAGAGTTATCAGGAAACAGGAAATTGAGGATCTACTTCCGGGTTACTTTTAGTATAAAAGGGGATGCATGCAGGTATGGATCCTTCTGCCCTGAGGAAGAGTTAAGAATAACTCGAAACGCGTTGGAGGCTTACTGATCCATTTACCTGCATCCACAATTGGAAAGGAACTGACCTGGTCCTGCTGCCGGTGTTTAGCCTGGAAGGAGTAAGGAGGAATTCCGGAAACTCCAAAATGTATTGCTCTCTCCATTGCTCCATGCTGGGAGCTTGGCACGGTACGGTTCCAATTTTATTAATGTAAAGTGAATGCTTTCACTTTTATTTGGATGAAAAAGTGTTTTTACACGTACTCACTTTTTATACACTCTTTGATTTGTAAAATAAATCGTAAATTTTTAAACTAAAATACTACAACATATGCGCCTTTTATTTTTTTTTATTTTTTTCCATTTTGCATGGACACTTATTTGTAAGAAGTTCTCTGCCTTGAAGACTTGCTGGAGGAAATTGAATCTGTGGAAGTACAAAGAAATCCTTTCTGGGACATTTAAATAGACTCTCTCATTGCTGTATTTTGCAGCTCTGTGTCACTGCAAGTATCCATTCCATATCTGTGCTGCATTTTTGTGAGCAGTATATATAGTATTACAGTGCAGCGTTTTGGTGACCAACAGTATATAGTTGTACAGTAGGCATTGCTGTATCTTGCAGCTCTGTGTCACTGCAAGTATCCATTCCATATCTGTGCTGCATTTTTGTGAGCAGTATATAGTAGTACAGTGCAGCATTGTGGTGACCAGTATACTACAGTACTATAGTCCAGTGCTGTTCTCGTTGCTCAGTGTCAGTTCTCCGTAGTATCATCAGTGCTCAGTAAAATCATTGCTCAGTATAATCAGTGATTGATCAGTATAATCAGTTCTCAGTATAATCAGTGCGCTTTTAGAGTCTAGAGATGAGCGCCTGAAATTTTTCGGGTTTTGTGTTTTGGTTTTGGGTTCGGTTCCGCGGCCGTGTTTTGGGTTCGAACGCGTTTTGGCAAAACCTCACCGAATTTTTTTTGTCGGATTCGGGTGTGTTTTGGATTCGGGTGTTTTTTTCAAAAAACACTAAAAAACAGCTTAAATCATAGAATTTGGGGGTCATTTTGATCCCAAAGTATTATTAACCTCAAAAACCATAATTTACACTCATTTTCAGTCTATTCTGAATACCTCACACCTCACAATATTATTTTTAGTCCTAAAATTTGCACCGAGGTCGCTGTGTGAGTAAGATAAGCGACCCTAGTGGCCGACACAAACACCGGGCCCATCTAGGAGTGGCACTGCAGTGTCACGCAGGATGTCCCTTCCAAAAAACCCTCCCCAAACAGCACATGACGCAAAGAAAAAAAGAGGCGCAATGAGGTAGCTGTGTGAGTAAGATTAGTGACCCTAGTGGCCGACACAAACACCGGGCCCATCTAGGAGTGGCACTGCAGTGTCACGCAGGATGGCCCTTCCAAAAAACCCTCCCCAAACAGCACATGACGCAAAGAAAAAAAGAGGCGCAATGAGGTAGCTGACTGTGTGAGTAAGATTAGCGACCCTAGTGGCCGACACAAACACCGGGCCCATCTAGGAGTGGCACTGCAGTGTCACGCAGGATGTCCCTTCCAAAAAACCCTCCCCAAACAGCACATGACGCAAAGAAAAAAAGAGGCGCAATGAGGTAGCTGACTGTGTGAGTAAGATTAGCGACCCTAGTGGCCGACACAAACACCGGGCCCATCTAGGAGTGGCACTGCAGTGTCACGCAGGATGTCCCTTCCAAAAAACCCTCCCCAATCAGCACATGATGCAAAGAAAAAGAAAAGAAAAAAGAGGTGCAAGATGGAATTGTCCTTGGGCCCTCCCACCCACCCTTATGTTGTATAAACAAAACAGGACATGCACACTTTAACCAACCCATCATTTCAGTGACAGGGTCTGCCACACGACTGTGACTGATATGACGGGTTGGTTTGGACCCCCCCCAAAAAAGAAGCAATTAATCTCTCCTTGCACAAACTGGCTCTACAGAGGCAAGATGTCCACCTCATCTTCACCCTCCGATATATCACCGTGTACATCCCCCTCCTCACAGATTATCAATTCGTCCCCACTGGAATCCACCATCTCAGCTCCCTGTGTACTTTGTGGAGGCAATTGCTGCTGGTCAATGTCTCCGCGGAGGAATTGATTATAATTCATTTTAATGAACATCATCTTCTCCACATTTTCTGGATGTAACCTCGTACGCCGATTGCTGACAAGGTGAGCAGCGGCACTAAACACTCTTTCGGAGTACACACTTGTGGGAGGGCAACTTAGGTAGAATAAAGCCAGTTTGTGCAAGGGCCTCCAAATTGCCTCTTTTTCCTGCCAGTATAAGTACGGACTGTGTGACGTGCCTACTTGGATGCGGTCACTCATATAATCCTCCACCATTCTATCAATGTTGAGAGAATCATATGCAGTGACAGTAGACGACATGTCCGTAATCGTTGTCAGGTCCTTCAGTCCGGACCAGATGTCAGCATCAGCAGTCGCTCCAGACTGCCCTGCATCACCGCCAGCGGGTGGGCTCGGAATTCTGAGCCTTTTCCTCGCACCCCCAGTTGCGGGAGAATGTGAAGGAGGAGATGTTGACAGGTCGCGTTCCGCTTGACTTGACAATTTTGTCACCAGCAGGTCTTTCAACCCCAGCAGACTTGTGTCTGCCGGAAAGAGAGATCCAAGGTAGGCTTTAAATCTAGGATCGAGCACGGTGGCCAAAATGTAGTGCTCTGATTTCAACAGATTGACCACCCGTGAATCCTTGTTAAGCGAATTAAGGGCTGCATCCACAAGTCCCACATGCCTAGCGGAATCGCTCCGTGTTAGCTCCTCCTTCAATGTCTCCAGCTTCTTCTGCAAAAGCCTGATGAGGGGAATGACCTGACTCAGGCTGGCAGTGTCTGAACTGACTTCACGTGTGGCAAGTTCAAAGGGCATCAGAACCTTGCACAACGTTGAAATCATTCTCCACTGCACTTGAGACAGGTGCATTCCACCTCCTATATCGTGCTCAATTGTATAGGCTTGAATGGCCTTTTGCTGCTCCTCCAACCTCTGAAGCATATAGAGGGTTGAATTCCACCTCGTTACCACTTCTTGCTTCAGATGATGGCAGGGCAGGTTCAGTAGTTTTTGGTGGTGCTCCAGTCTTCTGTACGTGGTGCCTGTACGCCGAAAGTGTCCCGCAATTTTTCTGGCCACCGACAGCATCTCTTGCACGCCCCTGTCGTTTTTTAAAAAATTCTGCACCACCAAATTCAAGGTATGTGCAAAACATGGGACGTGCTGGAATTTGCCCATATTTAATGCACACACAATATTGCTGGCGTTGTCCGATGCCACAAATCCACAGGAGAGTCCAATTGGGGTAAGCCATTCCGCGATGATCTTCCTCAGTTGCCGTAAGAGGTTTTCAGCTGTGTGCGTATTCTGGAAACCGGTGATACAAAGCGTAGCCTGCCTAGGAAAGAGTTGGCGTTTGCGAGATGCTGCTACTGGTGCCGCCGCTGCTGTTCTTGCGGCGGGAGTCCATACATCTACCCAGTGGGCTGTCACAGTCATATAGTCCTGACCCTGCCCTGCTCCACTTGTCCACATGTCCGTGGTTAAGTGGACATTGGGTACAGCTGCATTTTTTAGGACACTGGTGACTCTTTTTCTGAGGTCTGTGTACATTTTCGGTATCGCCTGCCTAGAGAAATGGAACCTAGATGGTATTTGGTACCGGGGACACAGTACCTCCAACAAGTCTCTAGTTGGCTCTGCAGTAATGATGGATACCGGAACCACGTTTCTCACCACCCAGGATGCCAAGGCCTCAGTTATCCGCTTTGCAGTAGGATGACTGGTGTGATATTTCATCTTCCTCGCAAAGGACTGTTGAACAGTCAATTGCTTACTGGAAGTAGTACAAGTGGGCTTACGACTTCCCCTCTGGGATGACCATCGACTCCCAGCGGCAACAACAGCAGCGCCAGCAGCAGTAGGCGTTACACGCAAGGATGCATCGGAGGAATCCCAGGCAGGAGAGGACTCGTCAGAATTGCCAGTGACATGGCCTGCAGGACTATTGGCATTCCTGGGGAAGGAGGAAATTGACACTGAGGGAGTTGGTGGGGTGGTTTGCGTGAGCTTGGTTACAAGAGGAAGGGATTTACTGGTCAGTGGACTGCTTCCGCTGTCACCCAAAGTTTTTGAACTTGTCACTGACTTATTATGAATGCGCTGCAGGTGACGTATAAGGGAGGATGTTCCGAGGTGGTTAACGTCCTTACCCCTACTTATTACAGCTTGACAAAGGGAACACACGGCTTGACACCTGTTGTCCGCATTTCTGGTGAAATACCTCCACACCGAAGAGCTGATTTTTTTGGTATTTTCACCTGGCATGTCAACGGCCATATTCCTCCCACGGACAACAGGTGTCTCCCCGGGTGCCTGACTTAAACAAACCACCTCACCATCAGAATCCTCCTGGTCAATTTCCTCCCCAGCGCCAGCAACACCCATATCCTCCTCATCCTGGTGTACTTCAACACTGACATCTTCAATCTGACTATCAGGAACTGGACTGCGGGTGCTCCTTCCAGCACTTGCAGGGGGCGTGCAAATGGTGGAAGGCGCATGCTCTTCACGTCCAGTGTTGGGAAGGTCAGGCATCGCAACCGACACAATTGGACTCTCCTTGTGGATTTGGGATTTCGAAGAATGCACAGTTCTTTGCTGTGCTGCTTTTGCCAGCTTGAGTCTTTTCATTTTTCTAGCGAGAGGCTGAGTGCTTCCATCCTCATGTGAAGCTGAACCACTAGCCATGAACATAGGCCAGGGCCTCAGCCGTTCCTTGCCACTCCGTGTCGTAAATGGCATATTGGCAAGTTTACGCTTCTCCTCCGACAATTTTATTTTAGGTTTTGGAGTCCTTTTTTTTCTGATATTTGGTGTTTTGGATTTGACATGCTCTGTACTATGACATTGGGCATCGGCCTTGGCAGACGACGTTGCTGGCATTTCATCGTCTCGGCCATGACTAGTGGCAGCAGCTTCAGCACGAGGTGGAAGTGGATCTTGATCTTTCCCTAATTTTGGAACCTCAACATTTTTGTTCTCCATATTTTAATAGGCACAACTAAAAGGCACCTCAGGTAAACAATGGAGATGGATACTAGTATACAATTATGGACTGCCTGCCGACTGCAGACACAGAGGTAGCCACAGCCGTGAACTACCATACTGTACTGTGTCTGCAGCTAATATAGACTGGTTGATAAAGAGAAGATGTCTATGTAACTATGTATGTATAAAGAAGACTGAAAAAAATCCACGGTTAGGTGGTATACAATTATGGACGGACTGCCTGCCGAGTGCAGACACAGAGGTAGCCACAGCCGTGAACTACCGTACTGTACTGTGTCTGCAGCTAATATAGACTGGTTGATAAAGAGAAGATGTCTATGTAACTATGTATGTATAAAGAAGAATGAAAAAAAACCACGGTTAGGTGGTATACAATTATGGACGGACTGCCTGCCGAGTGCAGACACAGAGGTAGCCACAGCCGTGAACTACCGTACTGTACTGTGTCTGCAGCTAATATAGACTGGTTGATAAAGAGAAGATGTCTATGTAACTATGTATGTATAAAGAAGAATGAAAAAAATCCACGGTTAGGTGTGATAAAGCTAAATATATATCGTATATAAAACACTTTAAGAGGTCTAAGAACACTGTACGCTGTTTACTTAAGAAGTACCGTAAGGGTACGCTAGTTGCGTAACGATCGCTTAGCCGTAGGCGAGACGCTCAAGCGTCACGTTCGCTCACGGCCCAGAGATCACAGGCAGGCACGCTATTGGCTGTTGACTAACGTAATGATTCGCTATGGCGTAGCTGACGCTCGAGACCACGAGGAGATCACCAGCGGCGCAGACGCTCACAACGCTATACCTTTATATCTATATTTTTAACAATGAAATACACAGTATACCTTAGTGTGGTGATAACGTGTAAATGCAACCTGGTGTAACCTGATTAACTCACAAGCTGTTTGAGAGTCACCGACGCTCAAGTGAACACTTAACACTATAAGAAATACACAGATACTTGTTTAGGGTCCAAAGCCTATTATATGTATTATAACTAAGATACTTGCAAAAAGGAATCACAGTACAAATGATACACTACAATATAACAGAAACTTCCTAACCAAAATAGCTACACTAGAAATACAATACAATACCAATCTAATACAATACAATACTAATCAAGGGAAAATACGAGAGAAAGTGAGGAGAGAGAGAGAGAGAGAGAGAGAGAGAGAGAGAGAGAGATATGAGAGAAATGGCTCACAGAAAGACAATGATTACGGAGAGAAACTTACGCACAAGGGTAACGATCGCAAGCGCTTCTGGACTGCCAGCTTCCCGATTATCAGCAATGAGAACCGTTTGATGAGAAGTGCCAGCTGGATGCCACAGGCCCGTCTTTTATGCTACTCACACAATGCAATCCAATGGTCCCTACAATCTCATTGTCCATTGGACGCAGGAATTCGGCTTCGCATTATAACAAAGGTCATAGGTTGATTCATACAGGTGGGCTGTCTTGTATCAGTGGCCTTGGTTATGCAACACAATGGGTGATGACCAACACATTCCTGTCTTCTGGAGAGCTATTGTTTGGCGAATACAAAACAGAATCCTGTCTGGGTTTTGTTCTATATTCATGATGTCCACTTTCAGTTGAGACAATGACATCTCAGCCCTCATTCTCATGGATACAAACCCTAATCCATTCGTAAACACAGGTGTTGGCCCTCCTCATTGAGTCTCAAAGCTCAGTGTAATTAAAGGCTATTGTACTCCGTCTGCGGGAAAGATACTGATTTGGAGTACAATTGATCTTCAATTACTATTCCGGTGCTTACCTTATGCATGTAAAGATATGAGGCCCTCCCAACATGCAAACTATTGTTTGGGGGATCTCTGAGGTCAAAGAGCCATTTGAGACCCACTGATACCTGTCTCCAACTGTTCAGGTGCATGACTAAGTAAGAACAAATAATAATAAATGGACATAACTTCTTATGTCCATAACTATTCGCACGAGCGATTAATCCGCTCCAAACCAACACCGGAATATTGCTATTTAAATACTCTTCCGATGGGTACCAAACACTGCTGTATGACTCCTGTTAGACCCTTCGCACAATACAAAGAGGGATTTCTCCGTTCAGGGACATTCTATATTAACCAAACTTTCAGAATCTATCAAAGGGACCATGATCTATAAAATACATTATTAATGAAAATATGTAACGATTGAGTCGCACGCTATGATTACATAAACTCTACCGTAAATACGCATACCGTGCGCCTGCGGGTGCCCGCGGCTGTGAGTATGTGCACGTACGGGAGAGCGTACGCATGCGCAGCGTGGACATGAATGAGGTGCAAATATGGCAGTGTGCATAGAGATATTTTTCTGACTTTGACAGTCTACCCTTTGGCAGTCAATAATAACTGCCACCTTCTAAAACATTTCAAAAGGAGAAAAATATAGGTCAGGGGTTAATTCATTTCCATGGTTGGGTAAGGAAGAAGAGAGGAGTAGGTGTGAAGAGGGTATGACCTAGTGAGATAGCAGAAGCATGTGTGCATGAGTCCATGTTTGGGGGGTCATGTATCATCGTGCCGTACGTGTTGTAAATCAAGCTTCGAGGTATTGCGAAGTATACATTTGAATTCCTTCTTATCCCGTGGTACGGGTCTGTGGATGGGCTGTCAAACTTTACCAAGCTCTTTTTCGGATTTTTGAACAAAATGGGGAGCACATTTTAGTTGATGATACATGAATGGGGGAATATGTGATTGCTGATATCTGTGCCTGTATTCCCTATACTATGTGTGTCATTACCTGAGGGTTGTAGAAATGAAGAAAAGACATAATTACGGTAAATGCGGTGGTATTCTATGTCAGATTAATGTACATCTGTCGGTTGAAGTTTTGTTCGGTATCAGTTGATAGTCGTCTTCTTTGCGCTGTTTTGCTCATTAAGCGTGAGCAATAAGCTTTGTCAATGCCATTAGATTTACAAAAAATGTTGGGCTAGCGTAATTTTAAGAATTCTAGGGAAACTGGGGATCCATGGCAAAGTTCATCAAGTGTCCATATCTCAAGTGGTCAAAACTTCTTCTTTGGTCTATCCGTTGTCTGTATAGCGTCTCATCAACTTCCTCGTCCAAGGGGGTCTTGTTATCTTGGAGAAAAACCAGAAAAACAGGTGAAAGAAGCGGACCGTATAATCGCATTTTCATCACATCCTGGTTTCTATCATTGGGTCATAAATCAAATCCAGGTTAATTACAGTTTCCTCGCTCCTCAAGCTCATCACTCTTGTACTTTGTTGGCACCTCATTAAAGCCTGCCCGCATCTAAATATCAATCCAATAAATATAACAACACCTAAGATACATAGTAGAAACTTTCCAACATCCATTATGACTCCTTGAGCCCAGTCTCCCAAACCGGAGAACCAATTTCGCGGGTTCAACCATGACACCCAACCAGTCAGCTCATTACCTACAGCAGCAAGAGTGAGATTGTGTTTTCGGCGAAATTCCCACTTTAATTGGAGAATATCGTCCATCTTTTGGTCTATGACCTCGACCGGGTCCTCTGTGCTATTTGTGATATACGTGCAACACTTCACGCCGTACTGTGTTGCCAATGTAACACAATATCCGCCTGTCACTGCTGTGAGGTAATTAAGAACCATTCTATGCTGTACCAGTTCTGTTTTATAAGCTTGGAGTTCTCTTCCAGTGTATCTAAACGTGTCATCATACATTTCAGTGATATTATCTAACAAATTGGCGAGTGCGGAAATGTATCTATAATTCATCACTCCTCGAGCGGTACGAGTGAAATCTAACGCCACCAGAACCTGAATCCCGGTGGATTCATGGATTAGGTCAGAGGCCGGATGCTCTAACCTTTCTGACAGTTGTCTTTTAACTCGGTGCTCGTAATGAGTGTGAGTATAAGGAGCTTGGGCACCACGGTGTATGTCTTTCATTTTGTCATGTGTTACAGTCATCACTTCAGGCAATACTTTTCCAATATAACACAATCCTTCAGAGTTTGGGGCAAGCCACTTGTACGCCTTTCTCCCGCATATGAAATATGCATCATCGGGGAGAACATATGGGACGGAGAAGGACATGACCATATTACAAACCTTCCAGGTGAAATCTCCTGACCCTAATTCTTCCATCTGCTTAATGCACGTATCAGACTGTACGATATGTGCACAGTATCCTGGTGATACTTCTCCAACTCTAGTAATTCTATTTCCTAGGGTGTATCTATACCGGAAAGATTTTCCTCTACTGGCTATGTGGCGTACAAGCTCTGTATCTGTAGGCATTCTATCTGCTCTATGCGAGAAGGTCATGGTTAAGTTGCTCCATGACACTTCCCAATTTCCCGGCTTTCGGGGATTGGAGATGTTGAAACATAAGAGGGACCTATCCACATGGTATTGGTGGAGCTTCAAACTAGGAGGGCTGGAGATATTAAACCTCCTGTCCACCGGTCTCCCACCATTTAGCTCAAGTACCTCCCCTACCATTAAAGGAAATGGTACTAGCCCTGATTTACTATGACCCTGAGGTACTTGAGAGCATACCCAACAATCTGTTTTATTTAACACACTACCCACTAAGGAGTGATAGTCACTCAATGGGTGCCGGTCCATATGGATATTAAAACTGGATTGGCATTTCTTTATGCATCCATCCTCTACCAGATTGTCACAGAGCCTACAGATACAATTTTCTTTTTGAACTAACAATCCTTCACAATTGTTTACAAATAACATGGTTGTTAGATCGTGCCCGGTACTCGCCTTTGCTTGGTGATTGGGTTGCTATTGGAAATTTACACCTCCGTCTCAGTCATCAGGACCTTTCTGGATCCTTTCTCGACCTCGCTGGTACTCTCACCGAAACAGACTGCTCTGGTCAACATCATGGTTAACGGGAAAATCCATATCACAGTCTCTTGGGGCAAGTCCATCTTACAGGAGGAGAAAAGAAGAAATTTGTAAAGGGGGTATAAGAAAACAGTTTGAGGGGGAGAGAACTTGTTACGATAATAAGTTCTCTCGTCTTGTTGTTCTTCTTGTTCTGCTGTCCTCTCAAAGGTGCTGTCTCTCAGTCTTCCAAACGAACATTCTGGTGATGCAATATTCCCTCCCTAACCGACGATCTTTCTGTAAGGAGCAAAAATCTGGCATTACCATTGGTCCAACTGAGGGGTGACATACCATCTTTAAACCATGAAAACATGAGTGAGAAGAGAGAGAAAACACAAAAAAAACAAAAGAGATAGAGAACAATTCATGTGCATATATACATTACATAACTCGACAATAACCATCAATAAGAAAAGAGAAACAAAACATTTTTAAACATTGTCAACATTAAGAAAACATTGTTAGCATTAGAAAAACATTGTCAGACTTATTAGGCTGTCATATCTATGTGTCTAATGGTCTCCTTGAGCAGTCCCTCCCCACCAGCACCTGCATTACTCCACTGTCTGTATCTGGCCAGAAATACATTGTGGCGGAGGTCATGCTGGTGTTTGGTAGACTTCTGCAAGGACCAAGTGGATATGCAATGTGTGAATTCTTACCACTACTCGTCAGAGATGGGGATAGAGAGAGAGAGAAAAAACATTTTTCACAAATACATTTACAACTTTTCACCTGGTCATTCCTGTGTCTTCAGTGAATGACCTCCCACTTTGTTAACCGTTACCTCAGGCTTACCATCCGTCGTATGCTCATCTTTCTTGACTACCTATCATGGGTGTGGCTCAAAATTCCTCCTATCTGATCTCTGATTATAATGGTGTGTGTTGTAATTTTGCTCATTTCTTGGTCTAGGGGGTCTAACTTTATGTGGGTTATTACAGTTGTTGGCATAATGCCCTTCTCTTCTACAATGGTAACAGATCCTTGGCTTTCTCCAAGTGTCAGTGAACTGGGGTCTTGGCTGATTTGATGCCTCCTCAAACGCTTGGATGCTCATCACCATCAACCGCTTTCCCTGTACCTACCTGATTCCTTGGATACCATGATTATGTCGTTGTCTAGGGAGTTGATATACCTTCTGTGAATCTTTGATCATACAGTTAGATCTTTCCTAGGATCTGGGTAATCAGATATGATTGATCTCAATTCTGTCCGGGACCAGGGATGGCGCATTGCACTGTCCTTGACGGGAATGGTTCCCTGATCGCCAGTCTTCCCATTGGGGACTGTGATCACCCTGACAGGACTAAACTCAATTACATCACCTTGTTTTGGTCTTATAATATGGGGTACATTTGTTTGTGCGTGATATAAAACATTGTACGTACCTGTGGACACGACCTCACCTGACCCTCCGTTAGGGGGTTTGATTATTGCCTTTACCAATTTGGTCGCGTCCACCTGGATGTCTTGTAGGATGGCTTCTGGAAGAGGTGTCGACATTGTTCTGGGCTCACTTTCTTGTTTGTATTCCTGGGGAAAGTTTGACATGGGGTGCAACTTGCATAGGTTAATAGTTGTACATTCAACAGTATTACAATAATCATTGTTACATTTATTACACTTATTCTTATAATCTATACTACAGTTGCTAAGAGCGTTTTTATTGTTCAACCTTGTGCTTTTCTCCGCAACCACAATCCTCCCCGATGCCATGTCTCTCTTCTCAAGATAAGAGTCAGAAAAGTCAATTGACTCTCTTTGTAATTCACCTTCCTGTTGCCATAACTGCAAATAATCATAATGTTTACTTCGTCTCTTTGTTGGTTCAAAGAGACATATCCTCCTCCTTAAATTTTGTAACACTTTTGGGCTCAAGCTGCCTATATTTGGGAACTTCTCCCCATCATGTACAGTCATTCTTTCCCATTCATCACATAAAACTTCTGTGTGACTTCCATGTTTCTCACACATTATGTACCTGGCCGATCCTACTGGACGGTCTTCTGAATCAACCCGAACCGAGGTTGATCGCCCCCTACCTGAACAACTGGCCCCCATAATCTGCAGGTGTTGCTTACTACTCCTTTGATCTTTATATCACGGTCTTCAGCGAACCCTTACAGCAAACCAAATTATTCAAAATAGGCCGGCGGTGGCGGTTTACCGAGTACCCCACTCACTCGCCCACCTCGACCAATACGACCTGATCACACCGATATGGTGCTCGCGTACTCGATACAGGGCACCTACCAAAAACCTTCTGTTTACTGGAACATGTGAGGGTTACCCGCAGGACACTTACTCTTTCCAGTAAAGGTGGGGTTGTTAGATAGTTCCTGAGTGACCAGCGAACTTCCCTTCCAAAAATAAAAAATTACACAAATCACGTCAGAATGTACAACTAGCGTTTATGACCTTTGTACGCAAAATGATACTAGTCAGGTTTACTAATGCACACAATGACGTGCGGTACAATCGTTCAGTACATAAGCACTACTTGTTATGTACTGAGAGATCAATGGAATCGAAAATTTCAGCTGCGAATTCCTTCAGCCAGAGCTTATATGGCCTATATGGGTTCTGCACCAACCCCCGGGGTTGTGCCTCTTACCTTTATAGCGGACTTCTTTGTCTCCTTATGACCTCCTGGTCTGTTATGACCTCCTGGTCTTGTTCTGTACGACCTCCTGGTCTGACCTCCTGGTCTTGTTCTATACTGGTCCGCTATACTCTAATGCTCAAATATTATTTAACCAAGGATGCCTCCCTAGCCACCGTATATGTCACTTACACGTATGTTCCTTGACGAGTACCCGACTTTCCTTGTGGTTCCACCTTAAAGTTATATAACTTGTAATAATAAAAACACACTCACTCAACACATGTACACTTTCGTTTCTATATCTATTTCTGCGCAGAAATTTTCTTTAGCCCAGCTGTGTTACCAATTAGGAGCAGGATCTGTTAAACTAAATTTCAGATTTCCAAAAATAGACTTGCGTTATTTGCCGCGTCGCGTTATCTACCGCTTTGCGCTAATTATCGCTTATCGTGACTTGAGCTACGTGGGCGTAACCGGACGCTACGTTGCGTAATGAACGCTGCGTGCGTCGGCCTTTAGATTGCGTATGCTAGTCTTTGTTAGAGACACGTGTACGCAAAACAAAGATCCACCGTAACACAATATACTTTTATCAATGTAAATGATCCCTGATCATCTACCGCGTACCCCACTGGCTTTGCCTTATCTCCCAGGTAAACCTGTGTGTTTGTCTACACTTTTAACTATTACCTCTATTCTTAAACTATGAAATAACAGCAAGTCTCTTTTAGCACTTTTCTTTCAACTATAAAACTGGCAAACAGGATAGTGATATACGAAAAATGAAATACACAGATGGAAAAGAAATGCAGATATATATATGTATGCGTGCGTATATACGCAAGACAGAAGAAAAATAAACAGTTTTAAAAAAACACAAGCGTTTTGTTCTTACCTCCGGTTCCCGGGTTCCTTCAGCACTCTTTATCTAAGCGAAGCAGACGCTTATCCCATCAGCACTGCGAGACAACCTCCCGCCCTTTGCTGAGGGATAATGTCTGCTGATCTACCTAGTGCAGATATGTGAAGGACTGGACGGCCCCCAATTGATAAAGCTAAATATTTATCGTATATAAAACACTTTAAGAGGTCTAAGAACACTGTACGCTGTTTACTTAAGAAGTACCGTAAGGGTACGCTAGTTGCGTAACGATCGCTTAGCCGTAGGCGAGACGCTCAAGCGTCACGTTCGCTCACGGCCCAGAGATCACAGGCAGGCACGCTATTGGCTGTTGACTAACGTAATGATTCGCTATGGCGTAGCTGACGCTCGAGACCACGAGGAGATCACCAGCGGCGCAGACGCTCACAACGCAATACCTTTATATCTATATTTTTAACAATGAAATACACAGTATACCTTTGTGTGGTGATAACGTGTAAATGCAACCTGGTGTAACCTGATTAACTCACAAGCTGTTTGAGAGTCACCGACGCTCAAGTGAACACTTAACACTATAAGAAATACACAGATACTTGTTTAGGGTCCAAAGCCTATTATATGTATTATAACTAAGATATTTGCAAAAAGGAATCACAGTACAAATGATACACTACAATATAACAGAGACTTCCTAACCAAAATAGCTACACTAGAAATACAATACAATACCAATCTAATACAATACAATACTAATCAAGGGAAAATACGAGAGAAAGTGAGGAGAGAGAGAGAGAGAGAGAGAGAGAGAGAGAGAGAGAGAGAGAGATATGAGAGAAATGGCTCACAGAAAGACAATGATTACGGAGAGAAACTTACGCACAAGGGTAACGATCGCAAGCGCTTCTGGACTGCCAGCTTCCCGATTATCAGCAATGAGAACCGTTTGATGAGAAGTGCCAGCTGGATGCCACAGGCCCGTCTTTTATGCTACTCACACAATGCAATCCAATGGTCCCTACAATCTCATTGTCCATTGGACGCAGGAATTCGGCTTCGCATTATAACAAAGGTCATAGGTTGATTCATACAGGTGGGCTGTCTTGTATCAGTGGCCTTGGTTATGCAACACAATGGGTGATGACCAACACATTCCTGTCTTCTGGAGAGCTATTGTTTGGCGAATACAAAACAGAATCCTGTCTGGGTTTTGTTCTATATTCATGATGTCCACTTTCAGTTGAGACAATGACATCTCAGCCCTCATTCTCCTGGATACAAACCCTAATCCATTCGTAAACACAGGTGTTGGCCCTCCTCATTGAGTCTCAAAGCTCAGTGTAATTAAAGGCTATTGTACTCCGTCTGCGGGAAAGATACTGATTTGGAGTACAATTGATCTTCAATTACTATTCCGGTGCTTACCTTATGCATGTAAAGATATGAGGCCCTCCCAACATGCAAACTATTGTTTGGGGGATCTCTGAGGTCAAAGAGCCATTTGAGACCCACTGATACCTGTCTCCAACTGTTCAGGTGCATGACTAAGTAAGAACAAATAATAATAAATGGACATAACTTCTTATGTCCATAACTATTCGCACGAGCGATTAATCCGCTCCAAACCAACACCGGAATATTGCTATTTAAATACTCTTCCGATGGGTACCAAACACTGCTGTATGACTCCTGTTAGACCCTTCGCACAATACAAAGAGGGATTTCTCCGTTCAGGGACATTCTATATTAACCAAACTTTCAGAATCTATCAAAGGGACCATGATCTATAAAATACATTATTAATGAAAATATGTAACGATTGAGTCGCACGCTATGATTACATAAACTCTACCGTAAATACGCATACCGTGCGCCTGCGGGTGCCCGCGGCTGTGAGTATGTGCACGTACGGGAGAGCGTACGCATGCGCAGCGTGGACATGAATGAGGTGCAAATATGGCAGTGTGCATAGAGATATTTTTCTGACTTTGACAGGTGGTATTACAATTATGGACGGACTGCCTGCCGAGTGCAGAGACACAGAGGTAGCCACAGCCGTGAACTACCGTACTGTGTCTGCTGCGACTGGATGATAAATGATATAAAATATATATATATATCACTACTGCAGCCGGACAGGTATATATTATATATTATATAATGACGGACCTGCTGGACACTGTCTGTCAGCAGAATGAGTTTTATTTTTATAGAATAAAAAAAAAAAAACACACAAGTGAAGTCACACGACGAGTGTTTAACTTTTTCAGGCAATCACAATATAAGTATACTACTAACTATACTGGTGGTCAGTGTGGTCAGGTCACTGGTCAGTCACACTGGCAGTGGCACTCCTGCAGCAAAAGTGTGCACTGTTTAATTTTAATATAATATGTACTCCTGGCTCCTGCTATAACCTATAACTGGCACTGCAGTAGTGCTCCCCAGTCTCCCCCACAATTATAAGCTGTGTGAGCTGAGCAGTCAGACAGATATATAATATATATAGATGATGCAGCACACTGGCCTGAGCCTGAGCAGTGCACACAGATATGGTATGTGACTGACTGAGTCACTGTGTGTATCGCTTTTTTCAGGCAGAGAACGGATATATTAAATAAACTGCACTGTGTGTCTGGTGGTCACTCACTATATAATATATTATGTACTCCTGGCTCCTGCTATAACCTATAACTGGCACTGCAGTAGTGCTCCCCAGTCTCCCCCACAATTATAAGCTGTGTGAGCTGAGCAGTCAGACAGATATATATAATATTATATATAGATAATAGATGATGCAGCACACTGGCCTGAGCCTGAGCAGTGCACACAGATATGGTATGTGACTGACTGAGTCACTGTGTGTATCGCTTTTTTCAGGCAGAGAACGGATATATTAAATAAACTGCACTGTGTGTCTGGTGGTCACTCACTATATAATATATTATGTACTCCTGGCTCCTGCTATAACCTATAACTGGCACTGCAGTAGTGCTCCCCAGTCTCCCCCACAATTATAAGCTGTGTGAGCTGAGCAGTCAGACAGATATATATAATATTATATATAGATAATAGATGATGCAGCACACTGGCCTGAGCCTGAGCAGTGCACACAGATATGGTATGTGACTGAGTCACTGTGTGCTGTGTATCGCTTTTTTCAGGCAGAGAACGGATTATAAAGTAAACTGCACTGTCCTCACTAGTAAACTCTCTCCACTCAGTCTCTACACTTCTACAGTAACAGTACTCCTCCTAGTCAGCTCCAGTAAATCTCTCTCAGTCTCTTATAATCTAAATGGAGAGGACGCCAGCCACGTCCTCTCCCTATCAATCTCAATGCACGTGTGAAAATGGCGGCGACGCGCGGCTCCTTATATAGAATCCGAGTCTCGCGATAGAATCCGAGCCTCGCGAGAATCCGACAGCGTCATGATGACGTTCGGGCGCGCTCGGGTTAACCGAGCAAGGCGGGAAGATCCGAGTCGCTCGGACCCGTGAAAAAAAACATGAAGTTCTGGCGGGTTCGGATTCAGAGAAACCGAACCCGCTCATCTCTATTTTAGACGTTCACCCGTTTTCCGCCATTAGTGCATTGGGATTTAGACAATTGATGTAGTTATTGTGTCCCCGGTACAAAATCCCATCTAGATTCCACTTCACTAGGCAGGCGATAGCGAGATTTTACCAATTAATATCAGTGATTTATAATTAATTATTAATTACAGTGATCTTGCCAAATGATTCCAGCAATTTTGTTATTTTCTTCCAGTGATTTGGACCAATAATACCATTGATTAGAACGAATAATTCCTGTGATTTTTTAATTTTCTTCCAGTGATTTGTACCAATAATACCATTGATTAGAACGAATAATTCCTGTGATTTTGTCATTTTCTTCCAGTGATTTGGAGCAATAATACCATTGATTAGAACGAATAATTCCTGTGATTTTGTCATTTTCTTCCAGTGATTTGGACCAATAATACCATTGATTAGAAGAAATAATTCCTATGATATTGAGGTGTTTGTTTCGCTTAGCTTAGCCATCCAGCGACCACAGTGCACCTTTTTCTCTTTTCTTTGCATTATGTACTGTTTGGGGACTATTTTTTTAAGTGCCATCCTGTCTGACACTTCCGTATATGTCCAGTGGTACTGCCATTTGATATAATTCCCGACATTACTGCCATATAATTCCAGTGATTTTGTCATTTTCTTCCAGTGATTTGGACCAATAATACCATTGATTAGAACTAATAATTTCAGTGATTTTGTCATTTTCTTCCAGTGATTTGGACCAATAATACCATTGATTAGAACAAATAATTCCTGTGATATTGAGGTGTTTGTGTCGCTTAGCTTAGCCGTCCAGCGACCACAGTGCACCTCTTTTTCTCTTTTCTTTGCATCATGTGCTGTTTGGGGCCAATTTTTTTAAGTGTCATCCTGTCTGACACTGCAGTGCCACTCCTAGATGGGCCAGGTGTTTGTGCCGCCCACTTGGGTCGCTTAACTTAGTCATCCAGCGACCTCGGTTCAAATTTTAGGACTAAAAGTATTGTGAGGTGTGAGGTGTTCAGAATAGACTGGAAATGAGTGGAAATTGTGGTTATTGAGGTTAATAATACTATATGATCAAAATTACCCCCAAATTCTATGATTTAAGCTGTTTTTGAGGGCTTTTTGAAAAAAAACACCTGAATCCAAAACACACCCGAATCCGCCAAAAAAAATTCAGGGAGGTTTTGCCAAAACGCGTCCGAATCGAAAACACGGCCGCAGAACCGAATCCAAAGCCAAAACACACAACCCGAAAAATTTCCGGTGCACATCTCTAATAACTACACTGCTCAAAACATTAATAAGTGTACCATCGTGGGCTTGCATCCCATTAGATGTCCACGTGAATAGTGAAACTAATAGACCAGGGTTCCCATGTTCTGAACTTGAGCCAGACTAAGCAATGGCCACTGATTAGGACAGTAAAGTACTGTATATAGTGAGAATAGACAAATGCCACCATGGAAGGGTTTTGTAGTAGAATTAGCATGAAGGCCCAACTGCAGCAAAAGATGCAAGGACAGCTGTCTCAGGCTCTATGAAGAGTATCCCAGCCCTCTCAACAGACCCCACCCCCTCAACAGACCCCGCCTCCATTAGGGCTGCTTCCAGAAATTTCCCGGGCTGGTTTACTATCCCAATCTGCCCCTGATCACAGCAGTGCAAATGTGGGGCTTTCAACTTGTATATATACACACCTAATATTCTGCGCAATCAAATGGTATTGGCTGCCTAATATACACTTCAATAAGGATTTCTAATATATCCTAAAACATGATTACAAACTAAAGCTAAAGTGTACAACCTGGCGCTATCACCATAACCATGTATATTTCATCACAAAAAAATTAATGAAGGATAATCACCATTTCAAATTGATTTTTCAAGACAGTATCAGATCTTCAGGTGAGTAACTTTCCACACTTGGGGGGTCATTCAGACCTGATCGCTCGCTTGTGATTTTTTGTACTGCTGTGAGCATTCCAGGAAAATGTGTTTCCCAACACCACAAACATTAGTGGCACCTCTCCTGGCAGTCGCTGGTCAGAGTCCACAATCAGAAAACACCACAATAGCTCAACGCGTTTCAAACATAATATTGTCCTTCAGAAGCATGTGTGTTCACACTGAACTAATGCACGGTTTATAAACCCTCAGAAGATAACACATTCCAGCTGTGCCAATTGCACTTGCCATTTCCGGAAGTTCTATACAGGTCCCAGCTTCCTCCTGAATCCATGCGCATCACCAAAATCCTGTGCATTCCACAACACATTCCGGTTCCTCTGTGCATGATAGGAAGACAGCTCTTGGCAATCCCTGGTGTACCGCGCATAACCGGAAGCGCCGTGGGATGATGCGTGTACCCGGAAGTATGAAAGGTCAACTTGTCTATAGTTTCAGCTCTGATTGCAGCTCATTTGTATTGTAGCAACTCCTCATCTATTGAAGGGCGCAGTGACACACATAGCAGAAAAAAGGAATACAAAAATGATTTCCACATAATAATATATATAATTAAAGACAAACGGAGCAGATATCTTTCTTTTTTTAATCTTTTTTTACATTTTCTATCTTAGAGCACGTATATTTAATTTGTGTTATTGGTTTTAAATCATATATTTTGCCACTGGATGGCATCTTAATGTAAATAATAAAGGTTACATTTTAATAATATTAGTGTGCACCTTACACACACAACCCCATTTTTCCTTTTTGTGCATTTGACTTGTAGCAACTCCCAAAGGTGATTTTGGTTCATTACTTACACTTACACTTCTCAAACACAACTGTCCAGATCAGAGGCGGAACTACCGCCAGTGCAACCAGTGCATTGCACTGGGGCCCGCCACTGTCCAGGGGCCCAAAGCATGTAATGAGTCAAACTGACTCATTACATGCCGCTGTGTGCTGCGGGCAACCGCTGCCCGCAGCACACAGCCGCCCGGAGAGGAGAGGAGCGCAGCGGACATGGGGGAAAGAGGAGGAGGGAGGTGGAGGAGGGAGCCGCAGCAGCGCTGTTTTATTGGTTGAGGCGCTGCTGCTACTGTCCCTCTGCTTCACTATAGGCTGTCTTCCACCGCTGTGAAGCGCATCCCAGCATTCACAGCGGCGGAGGACAGCCTATGGTGAAGGACTGGGACAGCAGCAGCAGCACCGCCTCCACCAATAATACAGCGCTGTTGCGGCTCCATCCTCCACCTCCCTCCTCCTCTTCTCCCCTGCCCGGGAATCGTGATCTCTGCCAGAAGCTGCACCGAGCAGCCTGCTCCAGCGAAGAGAGTAAGTATAATTCTTTCTTTCTTTCTTTCTTTCTTTCTTTCTTTCTTTCTTTCTTTCTTTCTTTCTTTCTTTCTTTCTTTCTTTCTTTCTTGGGGGACTGTCTGCCGTAATGTGTAAAAAGGGGGAAACTGCCTGCCGTAATGTGTAAAAAGGGGACGCTGTCTGCCGTAATGTGTAACAAGGGCACGCTGTCTGCCATTATGTGTAAAAAGGGCACGCTGTCTGCCGTAATGTGTAACAAGGGCATGCTGTCTGCCGTAATGTGTAAAAAGGGCACGCTGTCTGCCGTAATGTGTAACAAGGGCACGCTGTCTGCCGTAATGTGTAAAAATAGGACGCTGTCTGCCGTAATGTGTAACAAGGGCACGCTGTCTGCCGTAATGTGTAAAAAGAGGACGCTGTCTGCCGCCATGTGTAAAAAGGGGACACTGTCTGCCGTAATGTGTAAAAAGGGGAATCTGTCCACCGTAAGGTGTAAAAGGGTTTCTACCTGGTGTAGTGGTGCTACTGTGCGGCGTAATTTGAATAATGGAGACTACTGTGCACCGTTTTATGAATTGGTATTATTTTGTGGCCACACCCCTTCCCCATGAAGCCATGCCCCTATGTATTTTTGCGCGTGCCTACGGCGCGCACTGCCCCTGTTTTGCATGCAGGGGTGGGGCTCTGATGCCGTTTCTTGCACACAGTGCAAAAATATCTAGTTACGGCACTGATGCTAGGTATCCATTTCTCTGGCCCTGAGCAGGTCCCCCTCATCAGATCCTCTCCAGGGTTGAGGGGGTGGACTTGGATGGGATTGGGGGGGGGGGCAAAGCATTTTGTCGCACCTGGGCCCACCGCTCGCTAGTTCCGCCACTGGTTCAGATGATCCCAAAGGAGTTCAATTGGACTGCAATCAGGATTCTGGAGTGGCCAAACCATGTTCTTCAGCACATGTTGTCAGGGCCGGATCAAGGCTTCAGGGGTCCCGGGGTACTTTAGACAAGGGGGGCCCCTGAGGGCTAAATATAGTGTATATACTGAAGGGGAGGTTCCTTACAAATATATATATATATATATATATAATTGATAAAAGTGTGAGCAGAAAGCTGTTGGAGGCAGAAACAAAGGATAGCACATATTATTAAATAGAAAATTAGCATACATACACACAACACACACGTAGCATACATAAACACTCCCAAACAACATACATACATACATACACACACACACACACACACACACACACACACACACACATACATACATACATACATACATACCACACAGCATACACACACACACACACACACACACCATGCATACATACACACACTACACACCAACAACATATATACACACACACTACACACCAACAACATATATACTAGTGATGTGCACCGGACATTTTTCGGGTTTTGTGTTTTGGTTTTGGATTCGGACGCGTTTTGGCAAAGCCTCACCGAAAAAATTTTGTCGGATTCGGGTGTGTTTTGGATTAGGGTGTTTTTTTCAAAAAACCCTAAAAAACAGCTTAAATCATAGAATTTGGGGGTCATTTTGATTCCATAGTATTATTAACCTCAATAACCATAATTTCCACTCATTTCCAGTCTATTCTGAACACCTCACACCTCACAATATTATTTTTAGTCCTAAAATTTGCACCGAGGTCGCTGGATGGCTAAGCTAAGCGACACAAGTGGCCGACACAAACACCTGGCCCATCTAGGAGTGGCACTGCAGTGTCAGGCAGGATGGCACTTCAAAAAAATTGCCCCCAAACAGCACATGATGCAAAGAAAAATGAAAGAAAAAAGAGGTGCAAGATGGAATTGTCCTTGGGCCCTCCCACCCACCCTTATGTTGTATAAACAGGACATGCACACTTTAGCGAACCCATCATTTCAGCGACAGGGTCTGCCACACGACTGTGACTGAAATGACTGGTTGGTTTGGGCCCCCACCAAAAAAAGAAGCAATCAATCTCTCCTTGCACAAACTGGCTCTACAGAGGCAAGATGTCCACCTCATCATCATCCTCCGATTCCTCACCCCTTTCACTGTGTACATCCCCCTCCTCACAGATTATTAATTCGTCCCCACTGGAATCCACCATCTCAGGTCCCTGTGTACTTTGTGGAGGCAATTGCTGCTGGTGAATGTCTCCACAGAGGAATTGATTATAATTCATTTTGATGAACATCATCTTCTCCACATTTTCTGGATGTAACCTCGTACGCCGATTGCTGACAAGGTGAGCGGCTGCACTAAACACTCTTTCGGAGTACACACTGGAGGGAGGGCAACTTAGGTAGAATAAAGCCAGTTTGTGCAAGGGCCTCCAAATTGCCTCTTTTTCCTGCCAGTATACGTACGGACTGTCTGACGTGCCTACTTGGATGCGGTCACTCATATAATCCTCCACCATTCTTTCAATGGTGAGAGAATCATATGAAGTGACAGTAGACGACATGTCAGTAATCGTTGGCAGGTCCTTCAGTCCGGACCAGATGTCAGCACTCGCTCCAGACTGCCCTGCATCACCGCCAGCAGGTGGGCTCGGAATTCTTAGCCTTTTCCTCGCACCCCCAGTTGCGGGAGAATGTGAAGGAGGAGATGTTGACGGGTCACGTTCCGCTTGACTTGACAATTTTCTCACCAGCAGGTCTTTGAACCTCGGCAGACTTGTGTCTGCCGGAAAGAGAGATACAACGTAGGTTTTAAATCTAGGATCGAGCACGGTGGCCAAAATGTAGTGCTCTGATTTCAACAGATTGACCACCCGTGAATCCTGGTTAAGCGAATTAAGGGCTCCATCCACAAGTCCCACATGCCTAGCGGAATCGCTCTGTTTTAGCTCCTCCTTCAATTTCTCTAGCTTCTTCTGCAAAAGCCTGATGAGGGGAATGACCTGACTCAGGCTGGCAGTGTCTGAACTGACTTCACGTGTGGCAAGTTCAAAGGGTTGCAGAACCTTGCACAACGTTGAAATCATTCTCAACTGCGCTTGAGTCAGGTGCATTCCCCCTCCTTTGTCTATATCGTGGCCAGATGTATAGGCTTGAATGGCCTTTTGCTGCTCCTCCATCCTCTGAAGCATATAGAGGGTTGAATTCCACCTCGTTACCACCTCTTGCTTCAGATGATGGCAGGGCAGGTTCAGGATTGTTTGGTGGTGCTCCAGTCTTCTGTACGCGGTGGCTGATTGCCGAAAGTGGCCCGCAATTCTTCGGGCCACCGACAGCATCTCTTGCACGCCCCTGTGGTTTTTAAATAATTCTGCACCACCAAATTCAATGTATGTGCAAAACATGGGACGTGCTGGAATTTGCCCAGATGTAATGCACGCACAATATTGCTGGCGTTGTCCGATGTCACAAATCCCCAAGAGAGTCCAATTGGAGTAAGCCATTCTGCGATGATCTTCCTCAGTTTCCGTAAGAGGTTGTCAGCTGTGTGCCTCTTCTGGAAAGCGGTGATACAAAGCGTAGCCTGCCTAGGAACGAGTTGGCGTTTGCGAGATGCTGCTACTGGTGCCGCCGCTGCTGTTCTTGCTGCGGGAGGCAATACATCTACCCAGTGGGCTGTCACGGTCATATAGTCCTGAGTCTGCCCTGCTCCACTTGTCCACATGTCCGTGGTTAAGTGGACATTGGGTACAACTGCATTTTTTAGGACACTGGTGAGTCTTTTTCTGAGGTCTGTGTACATTTTCGGTATCGCCTGCCTAGAGAAATGGAACCTAGATGGTATTTGGTACCGGGGACATAGTACCTCAATCAAGTCTCTAGTTGCCTGTGAATTAACGGTGGATACCGGAACCACGTTTCTCACAGCCCAGGCTGCCAAGGCCTGAGTTATCTGCTTTGCAGCAGGATGACTGCTGTGATATTTCATCTTCCTCGCAAAGGACTGTTGGACAGTCAATTGCTTACTGGAAGTAGTACAAGTGGTCTTCCGACTTCCCCTCTGGGATGACGATCGACTCCCAGCAGCTACAACAGCAGCGCCAGCAGCAGTAGGCGTTACACTCAAGGATGCATCGGAGGAATCCCAGGCAGGAGAGGACTCGTCAGACTTGACAGTGACATGGCCTGCAGGACTATTGGCTTTCCTGGGTAAGGAGGAAATTGACACTGAGGGAGTTGGTGGTATGGTTTGCAGGAGCTTGGTTACAAGAGGAAGGGATTTAGTGGTCAGTGGACTGCTTCCGCTGTCACCCAAAGTTTTTGAACTTGTCACTGACTTATGATGAATGCGCTGCAGGTGACGTATAAGGGAGGATGTTCCGAGGTGGTTAACGTCCTTACCCCTACTTATTACAGCTTGACAAAGGCAACACATGGCTTGACACCTGTTGTCCGCATTTGAGTTGAAATAATTCCACACCGAAGAGCTGATTTTTTTTGTATTTTGACCAGGCATGTCAATGGCCATATTCATCCCACGGACAACAGGTGTCTCCCCGGGTGCCTGACTTAAACAAACCACCTCACCATCAGAATCCTCCTTGTCAATTTCCTCCCCAGCGCCAGCAACACCCATATCCTCATCCTAGTGTACTTCAACAGTGACATCTTCAATTTGACTATCAGGAACTGGACTGCGGGTGCTCCTTCCAGCACTTGCAGGGGGCTTGCAAATGGTGGAAGGCGCAAGCTCTTCCCGTCCAGTGTTGGGAAGGTCAGGCATCGCAACCGACACAATTGGACTCTCCTTGGGTATTTGTGATTTAGAAGAACGCACAGTTCTTTGCTGTGCTTTTGCCAGCTTATGTCTTTTCATTTTTCTAGCGAGAGGATGAGTGCTTCCATCCTCATGTGAAGCTGAACCACTGGCCATGAACATAGGCCAGGGCCTCAGCCGTTCCTTGCCACTCCGTGTCGTAAATGGCATATTGGCAAGTTTACGCTTCTCCTCAGACGCTTTTAATTTAGATTTTTGGGTCATTTTTCTGAACTTTTGTTTTTTGGAATTTACATGCTCTCTACTATGACATTGGGCATCGGCCTTGGCAGACGACGTTGATGGCATTTCATCGTCTCGGCCATGACTAGTGGCAGCAGCTTCAGCACGAGGTGGAAGTGGATCTTGATCTTTCCCTATTTTACCTTCCACATTTTTGTTCTCCATTTTTTAATGTGTGGAATTATATGCCAGTATCAATAGCAATGGCCTACTACTATATATACTGCGCACAACTGAAATGCACCACAGGTATGGATGGATAGTATACTTGACGACACAGAGGTAGGTAGAGCAGTGGCCTACTGTACCGTACTGCTATATATTATATACTGGTGGTCAGCAAACTGTGCAAAACTGAAATGCACCACAGGTATGGATAGATAGTATACTTGACGACACAAAGGTAGGTAGAGCAGTGGCCTACTGTACCGTACTGCTATATATTATATACTGGTGGTCAGCAAACTGTGCAAAACTGAAATGCACCACAGGTATGGATGGATAGTATACTTAACGACACAGAGGTAGGTAGAGCAGTGGCCTACTGTACCGTACTGCTATATATTATATACTGGTGGTCAGCAAACTGTGCAAAACTGAAATGCACCACAGGTATGGATGGATAGCATACTTGACGACACAGAGGTAGGTAGAGCTGTGGCCTTCTGTACCGTACTCCTATATATTATATACTGGTGGTCAGCAAAATTATGCACTGTACTCCTACTATATACTACAATGCAGCACAGATATGGAGCGTTTTTCAGGCAGAGAACGTATAATACTGGAGGTCACTGGTCAGCAAAACTCTGCACTGTACTCCTCCTATATAATACTGCTGGTCCCCAGTCCACACAATAAAGCAGTGTGAGCACAGATATATGCAGCACACTAAGCACAGATATGGAGCGTTTTTCAGGCAGACAACGTATAATACTGGTGGTCACTGGTCAGCAAAACTCTGCACTGTACTCCTCCTATATAATACTGCTGGTCCCCAGTCCCCACAATAAAGCAGTGTGAGCACAGATATATGCAGCACACTGAGCACAGATATGGAGCATTTTTCAGGCAGACAACGTATACTGGTGGTCACTGGTCAGCAAAACTCTGCACTGTACTCCTCCTATATAATACTGCTGGTCCCCAGTCCCCACAATAAAGCAGTGTGAGCACAGATATATGCAGCACACTGAGCACAGATATGGAGCGTTTTTCAGGCAGACAACGTAGCGCCATTTATAACTATATATATATATATATATATATATATATATATATTTATATATATAGTTATAAATGGCGCTACATCAAAAAGTGATTAACTGTGCAAAACTTTGTGAAAACAGTAATTGCATATAAGTTGCAAATAAATTAAGTCCCTACATCCTCTTGACGAAGTTCTAATGAATTGTGTTGGACGAAACGCGTTTAGGGACTCCTTTGTGCTGTTTATGGACTACTGATTGATTACCCTTCAGATAAGCTCCATGTTGTTAACTTAAATATATGTTTGGATATTTTGTATTATTCAAAAGTTTTTTACTATATTTTAAATATCCATTTGTTTCTCCTCATGTTCTAATTGTGAGCACCAAAATCATACACCTTGGCAAGCATTTGGACATGGGATGTTCTAAAAGTGTTTAAGGCAAAAAATTATTATTATTTTTTCATCATCATATGGTACGTGTGTTACCTATTGCTGCCTATACGGCATTCCCCAGAGATCTTTTGTTTTACTGCACTAGGAGGCGCTTGTTTGTCTTTATTTACAGATATATATATATATATATATATATATATGGGCACTACTGTGTGGCATAATGTGTATAAGGGGCACTACTGTGTAGCATAACCTGAATAACGGACATTACTGTGCTGTGTAATGTGATTAAGGGACACTATAATAATATGAATTGAGGTACTATTGAGTGGCCACACACCTTTTTTGACCCATGAGCCTTCCCTAATTCAAATATGGGGGAAGAGGGGTGCCAGTCCTTTACTTTGCCAGGGGCGCTCGGACCCCTAGATACACCCCTGGAGGTATGTTTTAGGTCATTATCGTGCTGTAGTGTGAAATCACGATCAATAAGGTAGGTAAATGTGGCTTGCATAATCCCTATCACTGGCATGTCTTACAGATTGAAAGTAGACCGTGGTCATAAAGTGAAGTGCATTCTAGATACCACACAATTGTTCTCTGCCGTATGGTCTAAACCATTTCTCCTCACTCATAGAGACTAGGAAGGTTGGTACTATTCAAATTAAGTATTGCATTACTTCCCAATCTGAAAGGTGGTCCAGGGCCACCCGAGATCCAAGACACGCATAGCTTCGGGCACCTTTTTTTCTGCAAATTTATCTACCAACCATTCGGCGAATTTGCAAGTTGCAGGCTATTTTATCTGATGATTTGCATTTTTTTGGGGAGGGAGGGGGGCTGGAGTGCATGGCCAGGTGACCTCGGAAGGTGAGTCGTTTAGATTCCTAAGGTTCAAGTCCAGAGCATGAGGCCTAACATCATATTTTGTGGAACTTTTTCTGAGCATTTTGGATTACTGAGGGTAGGAGAGTAAAGGCCCATACACATTAGACGATGTCGCTCTGTGAGCGCCATCGTCTAATGTTTCCCCCTCCCGGGCCGGCCGGTCGGCGGCCGCCTGTACACACTGAGCGATATGACCGCTCATATCGCTCAGTGACATCATGCCCCCGCCAGCCTTGCATGAAGGTCGTGGACGACAGTCCACATCCTTCACGCATGCCCTACCGACAGCGACGATCGTTGCCGACCCGCGGGGCCGCGCATCGGCCGTCGCTGGCGGCATACACACTTGACGATAAAATGAGCGACGTCACTCAAGGAGGGGGAAAATGAGCGACGTCGCTCATTTTATCGTTAAGTGTGTATGGACCTTAAGATTAATGGTGAGGATGACAGATTAATACAGTACTGTATATTTAAGTATTTCTATTGTTGTTTTGTTAATGTAATATAAATATTTCCTTTCCTGTGCATTTTTAAGTCCAATAATCCATGCAATATGCAGAAGCTGGAAGTCTTTAGCATGCCACATGAAGCGCAACCCCCATGGTGGCACAATGCACAAGGCAAATGACACGCTCCCTCAGCATAACGTACTGCTTGACTGTCTCTGGAATTTCTCTGAAATATATTTATTTTTAATAGTAATAACTATGTTACTTGTAATTTATAGTAGGAACTATATTGGTGCTAACTTATAATAATAAATTCTCCTAAAAAATAAAAAAAGACTATTACATACATTGAGATATGCTATAAAGCTACATTTTTCTCCAAGTTAAATTGCAGAGTTTATTATAATTGTTCTGATTACCACTGTTCTTAGTGTTTAGAGTGTGCCCCTGCATTTTTTCTTTTTTATGTGTGGCACTATAAGTCTCGAGCTGGGCTGGTTTGTGGTTAACCTGCACCCCAGGTGTGAACACCTAGAATGTTAGGGACTTGTCCAATGAGGACCTGGATGGTGGTGAGCAGGCTTATAATTTTGGCTAACAAACCACTTCTATGATATTTACAGTATTTGTAATTTATATTTCAATTATGAGTAGTAATGTTTGCATAGTGCTCTTGCATCCCTTTTTATCCACATGTAGCACTATAAATCTCAACAAGTAGCTCCTCTCATTACAAGCAGCTAGGTTGTGCAGTCTTGATCCCCTCCTCCTCTATAGTCCATATTTTGTGTATATATGTACACTTGAAGGTTGAGATTCTCGTCCTCTAAGGGACACTGGAGTTTGTAGACACTGAGTTTTTAGTTTTTAGAAATGTGCCAAGGGAGCTGGGCACATCAGGCTTAGCTCCAGTATTAATTGTTTATTTTTCTTCTTTTTTCTTCTTCTTTTATTTCAGTCCTCAGGAGGAGCTCTTCCCCACTTATCATAGAAGTGTGGTTCAGGTCTCGACTTTCCTGCACATGAAGGATACAATCTGTCAGAGCTTGAGTGAGAAGCACTGCCATTGCCTCTATTGTGGAACGCACTCCTGAGGGACGGATAGGGTTAACAGCGTTCCTATTCCCTCAAAATACACTCAGGAAAGAACCCTTTGCTACTTAACTGAAAAGTGGGGTCTGGGTCTCAGGCATCCTGCACATGCAGGAACGGACTGTCAGGGCTTATAAGAGATGCGCCTGCCATAGTCCCCATTGCCAGCTGCACACCTGAGGTGTTCCCAGCGGGAGAGTGTTGAGTACTTAACAGTGTGGTGTTCTCTCTGCCCCCACTGCGGAATGGACTGTCAGGACTTTCAGAGAAGTGCCAGGCAGTGTCCCCATTGTCAGCCACGCACCTAAGGTGTTTCCTCTCTCTCTTCCCCCACTGCACTTGGCGTCATAGCAGTAGAGAAAGAGAGATGCTCACAGTGTTGGACTGGCCCACAGGGGTACAGAGGAAACCCCCGGTGGGCCCCACTGCCCAATGGCCCACCTCCTCCTTTAGTGATCAAATTCCAGACTTTGCACTTAAATTATGCATTATAGATGTTACCTTATACTGCACATGACTATGCTGTATTTTCTACAGTGCATTGCTGTCATTAATATGGTACATTATCATTCATGCACTAGCAGTATTTACTATATACAGTAGATATATTTATCAAGGGGCACAGACCATGCATTCTCTCATGTTAGCCAAGACCCCGTGGTGGCTGGCTACATACCCTCTAGAAATTAGCAACACCCATAAACATGAAAATCTACCACTGCACTCTCCCCTGTGGGCCCTTCATGCCCAGTCCAACACTAGACACTCATAGCCGTGGTCAGCAGAATAACCGTGGTCAGCGTGGGATTAAAAGTCTGAGCAGCTGTTAGATATTCACTGCAGCGCTAACAGAGGGCACCCAGCCAGACTGAAGAGAGCAGGGTGTCGGGAGGTGGGGAGCTAAAAAGAGCAAGCCCATGCTTGTCTCTCAGAGGCAGGGCGGCCTCCCTTGCAATAGGCAGCGTATGTTGGTTGGCTGTTAACTGTTCCTGTCTCTTTTCTTCTGCAGCAGAGCAAGGAGCAGGCACCATATTACAGCTGTACCTGCCTGATCCACTCTGCTGATTATCCCTGGTCTTGCCTTTGCTGTAGGTTATACAGCACTGGGGTGCAGGCTAACGGTGGGCTAGGGGGCCTTATACTAGGATTAGTGGTCTCGCTTTATCCTCCCTGCCTGTTCTGCTCACTACTGTATCTCCTACTTTCTGTCTGAGTGAGTGAGTGTTGTGTGCTGTACTCAGTGGCGTAACTAGTGAGCAGTGGGCCCAGGTGCGACAAAATGCTTTGGGCCCCCCACCCCCTCCCCATCCCA
The DNA here is from genome assembly GCF_028390025.1 of Pseudophryne corroboree. Taxonomy (NCBI): domain Eukaryota; kingdom Metazoa; phylum Chordata; class Amphibia; order Anura; family Myobatrachidae; genus Pseudophryne; species Pseudophryne corroboree. The sequence goes on along the minus strand of NC_086445.1, from coordinate 474,520,454 downwards.
TCCAAGTCCACCCCCTCACCCCTGGAGAGGATCTGGTGAGGGGGACCTGCTCAGGGCCAGAGAAATAGATACCTAGCAACAGTGCCGTAACTAGACATTTTAGCACTGTGTGCAAGAAACGGCATCGGAGCCCCACCCCTTCATGCAAAACAGGGGCAGTGCGCGCCGTAGGCGCGCACAAAAATTCATAGTGGCGTGGCTTCGTGGGGAAGGGGTGTGGCCACAAAATAATACCAATTCATAAAACGGTGTACAGTAGTCTCCATTATTCAAATTACGTCGCACAGTAGCACCACTACACCAGGTAGAGACCCTTTTACACCTTACGGCGGACAGATTCCTCTTTTTACACATTACGGCAGACAGCGTCCCCTTTTTACACATTACGGCAGACAGCGTGCACTTTTTACACATAACGGCAGACAGCATCCCCCTTTTTACACATAACGGCAGACAGCGTGCCCTTGTTACACATAGCGGCAGACAGCGTACACTTTTTACACATAACGGCAGACAACGTGCCCTTGTTAAACATAGCGGCAGACAGCGTATACTTTTTACACATAACGGCAGACAGCATGCCCTTTTTACACATAACGGCAGACAGCTTCCCCTTTTTACACATTACGGCAGACAGCGTGCCCTTGTTACACATTACGGCAGACAGCGTCCCCCTTTTTACACATTACGGCAGGCAGATTCCCCCTTTTTACACATCACGTCAGGCAGATTCCCCCTTTTTACACATTGCGGCAAAGATTCCCCCTTTTTACACATTACGGCAAAGATTCCCCCTTTTTACACATTACATCAGGCAGATTCCCCCTTTTTACACATTGCGGCAGGCAGATTCCCCTTTTTACACATTGCGGCAAGCAGATTCCCCCTTTTTACACATTGCGGCAGGCAGATTCCCCATTTTTACACATTGCAGCAGGCAGATTCCCCATTTTTACACATTGCGGCAGGCAGACTCCCCATTTTTACACATTGCGGCAGGCAGATTCCCCATTTTTACACATTACGGCAGACAGTAGAAAGAAAGAAAGAAAGAAAGAAAGAAAGAAAGAAAGAAAGAAAGAAAGAAAGAAGAATTATACTTACCCTCTCCGCTGGCTCAGGCTCCTCGGTGCAGCTTCTGACGATTCCCGGGCAGGAGAGAAGGAGGAGGAGGGAGGTGGAGGAGGGAGCCGCAGCAGCGCTGTGTTATTGGTGGATGCGCTGCTGCCCCTCTGCTTCACTATAGGCTGTTCTTCAGACCTGCCCAGCTGCCATCCCGGTCTGCCTTTGGCACTACCCTTGTTTATGAAGTCGCACCTCAGAACTGCATCCTTCCAGTACAGGGCACCATGTACCACTGGAACTTGCCTCACAGCTCTGCCTGTGTCTTCCTCTGGTTCTGCTGAACAATGCTGCTGTTTAGTTTCATGCGACTCTCAAAACACAGGAGCCACCAGCCATCCCTTCACAGCACAACCAGCCTACCTCAATGGCACCCCAGAACTCCCTTACACAAGCTCCCTCACAGCATGCTCCTTACACAGTCCCTAAACTGCCCAGCAAAACAGCTGTTTAAAGGCCCTGTAACCGATGTAGCTGTCTACCACAGCCACCTGTTGATGGTTCCATCAGCTTCTAAGTCTAATGACCTGCTGCTGGCTCACCACTCCATTACTTACTCTTCCTCTCTTCCCTCTGTTACCCTTGTGGGGTCCGGAGTCACAATACAGTAAATGAACAACAACAATATGAATATTAACACTATGTATACTTAAATCTTTGCAGTAGATCTCACATAGGACCCAGTATGGGTAGGCACACCTAGTGGTATATTTACTAAAGTGTGGGTTTAAAGGAGAAGAGCTGTTTCCCATAGCAACCAAATTCTAACTATTATCTTCTAGAAGGTGCTAGTGTCATGAGCCACCGCTGTGGCTCATTCTTGTTTAAGTTTTGTATATTGACTAGTCTGTTGTATTTCTGTCAGCATTCCAGGTTTTCTTATGTACTTGTTTGGGGTACATATTGATTGTGTTAAGATTATGGGGGTCATTCCGAGTTGATCGTAGCTGTGCTAAATTTAGCACAGCTACGATCAACTCGGAGCTAAATTTGTGCTAAATTTAGTACAGCTAAGATCATTCACACTGACTTGCGGGAGGACGCCCAGCACAGGGCTAGTGCGCCCCGCTTATCAGTGCCGCCACCCCCCCCCCCCCCACAGAAGTGCAAAGGCATTGCACAGCGGCGATGCCTTTGCACTTCAAGAGTAGCTCCCAACCAGCGCAGCTTTAGCGTGCTGGCCAGGAGCTACTCGTCGCTCCCCGGCCTGCAGCGGCTGCGTGTGACGTCACGCAGCCACCGCGGACCACCCCCCAATGGTCCGGCCACGCCTGCATTGGCCGGTCCGCGCCGCCGTCCAGCCCCCTCCCGCCCAGCGACAGCCTCTGCCTCAGAGGCGATCGCTAGGCAACGACGACTGCCATGCGCCGACGCACTGCGGCGCTGGTGCATGCGCAGTTCCGGCCCGATCACTGCGCTGCAATAAACTGCAGCGAGCGATCGGGTCGGAATGACCCCCTATATTTCAACCTGTGCATTGTTGCACTCGTGTGCATTTGGTTATTTCTCTCTGTCCGCGTGTAGTGCAGCAGTATCTAGATAGGCTTCAATGTACGTCTTACCGTACTGCAATCTACTCTTGCCAAGCCTCCAATAGCCGGCTTGTGTTGACATAAAACCTGGGGGCATCTGAGTACAGGGTGGACCTAATCTGCCTGCAAAGGCGGCTGCTATATGCAAAGTCTTTGGCTGCAAAAAAAAGTTTTCAGCTAAAAGACTGCTTGGCAAGGGTAATTGCGTGAGCGTCACCAAGAACCATCAGATAGCCCATAGCACACTGTAGTCCGCATACCAGCTAGATAACATGATTGGCAACTGAGGTTTTAAAATGATTAAACATTTTTCCCAGCTATTAGCTATTTCTTAATTTCTAAGAATGCTTGTTCACAATCTGTTAGCCATTTCCATTGTGTATTGTTCTGTAGCAGTGCATTCAGTGGGTGCAAGAGTGTGGAGATGTTTAGCAAGTATTTATGGTAATAATAAACTAATCCTATGGACTGTATGATCTATGCTGTGTTACTGACTGTGGATGAGGTGCTTAGTGACAACACAGTCTCTGTTTTGTCCTCTGATTAGTGTAGATCCGCCTTGTCAATTACATGTCCACAGTACAATTTTAACTTTTGAAAAATTCCCATTTGTCTTTTTACCTCTACAGTAAGTCTGTATTCCTGTAGACAAAGAAGCTAAAGTTAGATTAGCTGAAGGCTGCATAAGCCTGAGGCCATATAAGAGCCCAACTTTTGGTGATTGGTTGTTGTATGACTAAGCAGTTGCTAGGTAGATCATGCTTCCGGTGGTTTTTTCCTATAGGATCAGAGGGTTGTCCGTCAAGCTTTAAGGGGTTGGTCTCAGGATAGTATATAGGGCAGGGTCATGTGCCTCAGACTTCCTCTTGCCATTTATTGTATGCCCTCCCGCCCTCCCTGATTAAATTTGATTTGTTTGGTTCTCTTCAGTTGGCTATTGACAGCCAGATTGGCGTGAAGTCGCTACCAACCAGCGGTCAAACAGGCATAAGTGGTCAATGTGGGGCACCCTCTTTAGAAGGACGGCAGGTGTGTCCTTCTCTTGCGGTTGGACATTTAGATGTTCCCCTGCGGGAACCGAACGTTTGCCAGAGAAAAGAGTGGTGAGGCCAGCACAATGCGGGTTATGCAGGAAGGTGGCGGGGTTTGAGTACTCCCCTCCTTGGTTTGTTGGTTTTCATCTAAGTGACTGGAGCTGGTGTCTGGTAGCGACTTTTCCGTTGCCATCCTCCAATCTAAATTTAATTTTACAATCTAAATTAATTCCAATTCAATTACAATTATAGTTTAAAGAGTTGGTCAGCGATCAATAAATATCGTCTGACCTTTAACTCCAGCTACCGTGTCCGTGTCTTTATTTCAGTGTGGTGTCGTTTTATTTTAGTGATAAGCTAGCTTAAGAAAGGTTTATGTAATCACAATAAAGTTATGGGCGACTTATGTACAGTAGGTGCTCGCCATCATTTCTGGCACTCACAATAATACATTTATCATCTAGATAACTCTGTGTACCTGGTATGTATTGCTATTTGCCAGAGTGTGGGTGCTGAAGCTATGCTACATACAAGTCTATGTTTTGAGGAATTTCTGTAAAGCTTCCTCCACCTCCTTCTGAAGATACGCTTGTACCAGGTTTATTTTTGTGTAAAGGGTCCCCCCTAATAAGCCCACAAAGATATCCTTGATTTTTCGCAGTAGATATTGCACAGTGTGCCAAACTGGCTTTATTACCTTACATTCTCAGCAGTTTAGGATGCATCCTGGTTTGCCTTTTTTAGGAACTGGTGCTATTGATGTGGCCAATCACTGCATTTAATGCTATTCAGTTGCAGATAACTTATAAGACAGTTAAGGTTCAGGTATTATACTAGGTATTATAAATCTGTCCCAGGTGAGACTCTTTTTCTGATACTGATCCAGTGCTATCGCAGAACATGATACACATTCCATGTGACCTCATTTGTTTTATCTTAAAGATATGTTGTCACAGAACAAACAATGATTAGCATTGTGGGTATATTTGCAACAATGAAAACATGGGTGTCTCTTGTCAAAAATATTTTTTTGTGTGACGGGCCTTGGGCCTACAGTATACTGTATTTCTTGACTAGATAACCCCTGCCTTTCAAGCACCTACTGTATCTCAGCCTATAAATTTATTTGAGCATCTTCCATCCTGTGTATCTTTATGAATGTTTTTGTAATATGCAGAAGTTTCCTGTAGTGACCCCTATTTCAAATTAGTTTGCATGTATTCACTATGTAGCTAAACTGATCCTATGTAGATTAAATTACATGAGCATGACAAACATCTTATCCACTGATACTTACAGTAAGTTTTTTCCTTTGATTAAACAATGTTGTGTATATATATAATATCCCTGCGCATAAGGAGATACTATACCTGTGGTTTAAATAATGTTTTCCCAACCATAAAACAGCAGTAAAAAATTAACTCTAGTCTGCAAATCAACATATTTTAAATGAGAGATGAGTGGTTTGGATTACCTGGAATCCGAACTGCTCTGAACTTCTGGGATTTGAGTCAATCCGAGCCGTGACTTGGGTTTTCCACGAGACTGGTTATGCTTAGGAGTGGGGACCCCACGCTATTTTTTTCTTTGAATTTTAACACTTTTACACCCCTTTCCACAGATAAGCATGCACGGATCTCACTGATCTGTGCATGCCTATCTGAACACGCCACCAAAAAGCAGTTCTATTTTAAAACTGCTTTTTTTACGAATTCTAAGCTTTCCCGACAGTGTTTGTCTATTGTCGACAGTTAGTGTGAATACGAATTCTTAGTAAATTACCGAGTTGTATCAAATAACAGGCGTGTTTGACCGATGGTGTATTCATTCGTATTTGTGAATTTAGCCGGGGAAAACAATATGAATAGCCCCAACACTGCCGAGATTTGTGTTCAGTAAATTCCCGAGATGACACTTGTAAAAAAAAAAAAACTCGGACAAAATTGGGACCTTAGTAAATATACCCCCACATTACATTGATAATATAAAAGAAAGTACCTTGACTGGAGTTTAAATAGGAATACAGTATACAGATGTGTCCAGCCTCATCTTTGCCGCAATTGCGAATATTGGCGGCAAGATAGACGTGATTAGTGTGCCCATGAATGGGCGCATGTTCTGCACTTGGACCTGTGTCCCATAGGAATGCATGGTGCATACGCACCCGTGACTAAATGCATGCAGTCGCAAATAGTCACATACCACAAATATGTGCCGTGATCACGGCAAAGAGAAACTTGACACATCTGTAGATGAATATTCAGCAAAAAGTAGGCAAAGAGTCCAAGCACCTATGTGCCTAAATGCAAAAGTAAAAGATTTTTGGGGTGCACCCACCGGGGGAATCACTATGATGCATTGAGGAGTAGCCAAGTTAGTAGGGTCACCCTCCCAACAATATGGAAACTATAAATGATAAGTAAAACTCCGCGTTCACCTCTTGTTTTTATGTGTGCATTAACAGATAAAGGGAAAAGATGTGGTTTTAAACTTTTGTTGGAGTGGATGTGCATTGGCACCTATTGAGTAGTCCATAATACAATGGTGGCGACCAAACAAGAAACTAGAATATTTGTCTTCTAAATGTTTTTCTAAAATCAATTTGTACTACAATAGGGGGAACAGAATGACAATCTTGGAATGGAGAGAGATAAACCTCCTGGACTGGGGGTGGATCAGGATGGTATGATGGTCTACAGCCAATCAGGGAAAGTGAGAGGTGGTGTCAGTGGTTGTATTGGGCTGGTTCTGTGTGGTACCTTGTCTCTTTCAATTTGCCTTCAGGCTGGTGAGTGCCTCTGTTGTTGTGGAAAAGTTTAGTGGGTGCCCAGTAGGGTAGTTTGTACTAGCATCTTAGAGTGGGTTTTATAGAGTGGAGTTTATCCTGCTTCTTTCCCCCTCTCTCACAGCGTTATTACTAGGTGTACATTTTGCTATTCCTCACCCCCCCCCCCTCCTATGATGGCCACCGCTTCTCGGCCCCACCGTTCCCCCCCGGGCCCCCGCACGGTACCGTTCAGATGACGGTAGTGGCGGGGCTCCAGTAGGGCCTGAGGTTGCTGCTGCCCGCTCGCGGGCTGTTTCGGCCGGCACGCGCGCGCCGCGGGTGCGCGCGGCTAGCAATGTGGAGGATGGTTCGGCCCTGCCGCCGCGGCGGACCCGGAGCCAATTGGCGGGCGTGGGCGATGGGGCGGACGACGGGCAGCAAGCGGGCGGGGAGGTGCCGTGGCCAAGCCTCGAGCTGCGGCTTCCTCTCCTGATGTCCACGGTGCGAGGGTGCGCGCCCTCGTGCCGTGCTGTTGCGCGCCGCCGTGTGGAGTCTGCAGGCGCACGGGGGCGCGCAGCGGCGTCTGTGTGCAGCTCTCCCCTGTCACTTCACGCTGAGCCGGAGCCTGTGCTCAGACGGGAGCGGCAGTGGGGAAGTTGGGCGGCGCTGAGTGCAGGGGCGCGCGGGGACGCGCGTTCCCTGCGCTTTAGGCATGAATTGAGTCCTGAAGGGGGGAGTTTGGTTAGCTCCCGGCATCAATTCTCCCCCTCACCTTACAGGGGCTTTAGTGGGGGCCAGGGCCATTTGAGTGGCGGTGGTCATGGGGAGGGGGGGTTGGTACGTGCAGTGGGCGGAGCTAGGTCCATGGACTGGGGCCACAGGTCCGCTGCGCGGTTTTATGATGCTGTTGATGGGGGGTCCTCTGGGTCACCCCCCAGGCAACAAGGTGGGAGACGGGGTGAGCAGGAGGCTTTGCGTCAGGATAGGTCGGGCAGGGGCCGGAATGTATTAGGGGAGCAGGGTGACGCGGCTGATTTAGTATCTGCACTGTCATCAGTGGCGGCTGCGTTAGCTCCGCTGGTGGCGGCTGTATCCCCCGAGGTTGCGGGGAGTTCCGCCGCGCGGCGGTGGGGCTCCCGCCATTCCGTCGGGATCGGCGGCGGGGTGTATCGTGCGTGCCTGCCAAGATTTGGGGGAGGCCGCGGCGCAGTGGTGCGGTCAACGACCGTTGGCTTTGCGCCGGCGGGTGATGCGGGATGCCGTTGATCCTACCGGGTCGCTTGTTTCGGGGGCTTTGGCCCGTGTAGTGTCTTCTTTTCCAGATGGACCCGGTGACGCGGATGGGGAAGAAGACGAAGACTTTGATGTGTTCGCAGCAGAGGCGGAGGAGTCGACGCAGCCTGAGACGTCAGGTGAGGTGTCGAGTTCGGTTGTTGACGAGGCAGGGGAGTTATCCTCGGCCTCCTCATGCTATACTGTTTCTGGCAGTACGTCAGCTTCTTCTTCCTTGTCTTCAGGCGCGTCAGAGGCTAGTAGCGCGATGAGGGCAAAAAAGCGCGCGGTTAAGTACGCAAAGAGAGCGGCCGTGCAGCACGAACGTCGGAAGAGGCGCAAGCAGCTGAGTGAGAGCGAGCGCAGGGCTAAGAAGCGGCGTAACCTGCAAGGAGTAGTCCACTGTGATTATACGGCAGTGTTACGGGGTCTGCGTGATAGTTGCAGTAAGAAGATCAGTAAGGGTGAGTATGTGGATATTTTTGTCCTGACGGAGGATGCAAAGAAGGAGTTCAAGGCGGCTAGGGCTAAGGGAGGCATTGGGACCGACGCATTTCGGTCATATGATAACTGGCTGGCTGGTTTTTGTGTGTTTGCCGCCTGTTATTTAGAGGATAGACCGGATGAGCATATGAATATCATCCAGTATATGCATCTTATTCACGACAGTGGCGCATATATGATGAAAAGTTTCGGCGCAAACAGGATTGTTTGCGGGTAATCGTTTTCGGGTGTAAGGACGTTGAGGTGTGGCTGGACGTCACTCGGGCTACGCAAGATTCGAAAGAGCCCCGGGGCACGGGGGAGGATGTTCAGCAGGCTGGCCCGTCGGCGCAGGGGGCCGGGTCGGAAGCTGCGGCTGGTAGGAAGGCGGGGGTTGCAGGTCGAGGTTTTGGCCAGTCGCAAGCGAGAGGGAAATGCTTTGCGTACAATAATTCGACATGCTCATTGGGCTGTAGGTGTCGTTTTCGACACTTATGCTTGCGATGCAGTGGATTTCACCCGGCCTCGAACTGTTTTTGAGGGAATCGACAGGCACCAAGGTCAGGAAAGGCAGGAGCAGGAAAACCCGCCGGCGGCGGGGGTGCTCAGTAGGGCTCCGACGCCAGTCAGGCTGGATACTATGGCCAAATGGCTTAGATGGTATCCAGATCAGGAGGTCGCAGAGTTTTTGTTTAAAGGTTTTTAGTTTGGTTTCCGGTTACCGGTTGCGGGCGAAGTGCGAGTGCGGTCCTCACGAAATCTACAGTCAGCTCGCGCTTTTCCGTTAGTTTTACGGGAGAAAGTTGAAAAAGAGGTTCGTCGGGGCAGAATGGCGGGTCCGTTTGCGCGCCCCCCACTGGAGGATCTGGTTATTTCCCCAGTGGGGGTGGTGCCTAAGAAGACTCCGGGTTCCTTTAGGCTCATTCAGCAGCTGTCGTACCCATCAGGTTCATCCGTCAATGGTGGGATACCTCCTGAGCAATGTTCGGTGGTTTACCAGTCGTTTGATGAGGCTCTTGGGATTGTGCGGGCTTACGGTTCGGGTGCCCTGATGGCTAAGATTGATGTGGAGTCGGCCTTTAGGTTGCTTCCCTTACATCCGGAGTCTTTCCGTTTTATGGGTTTTCGTATCGGGTCGGAATATTTCATTGACAAGTGTCTGCCGATGGAATGTTCCGTCTCTTGCTCATATTTCGAGAAGTTCAGCACCTTTTTGCATTGGTGCGTGGAGTTATCCACGGGAGGTCACGGGCTGGCGCACTACCTTGATGACTTCTTGTGTGTAGGGCCGGCGGATTCGGATCGTTGCAGTGAGCTGTTATTTAGCATCAAAGCGCTTTTTTATCATTTCAGAGTGCCAGTGGCTGAAGATAAGACTGAAGGTCCTGTGTCTTGCTAATCATATTTGGGTATCGAAATTGATACGGGGGTAGGTTCGTGTCGCCTTCCTCAGGCCAAGGTGGCCAAGCTGCATGAAGTTATCGGGCAGTTCTTGTCATTGCGAAAGGTCACGCTGCGGCAGGCTCAATCCTTGTTGGGCCTTTTGAACTTTGCTTGTCGGGTCATCCTGATGGGCAGGGTTTTTTGCCGAAAGTTGGAAAGGGCGACGGCGGGGTGTTCAAGGCCGCATTATTTAGTTCGATTGTCTTCCGAGATTAAAAGAGATTTGGCTGTTTGGGCCGCTTTCTTGGAGGATTTTAACGGGGTGCGGATATGGATGACCCCGGTCATTCGCAATGCTGATGTACAGCTTTTTACCGACGCGGCAGGCTCTTCGGGGTTTGGGTGCTATCTCGACGAGTCTTGGTGTGTGGCTTCTTGGCCTGAGGAGTGGTTTAGTAAGGGTCTCACTAAGGATCTGTTGCTGCTCGAGCTTTTCCCAATTATGGTGGCGTTGGAAGTGTGGGGGGAGCGTCTGGCTGATCGCAGCATTTTGTTCAGATGCGATAATCTGGGCGTGGTGCATGCGATTAACAACCAGAGGGCGAAGTCGGTGGTAGTGTTGAGAGTACTGGCGCAGCTTGTGTTGTCTTGTTTGTGTTGGAATGTTTGGTTTCGCGCGCTGCACGTTCCCGGGGAAGATAATGGAATTGCCGACGCCTTGTTACACGGGCAGTGGGAGAAATTTCGAGTTTTGGCACCTGAGGCTGATTCTCTTGGGATCCGCTGTCCCAATTATGTTTGGCAGGTGATCGGTCCGGCCTGGAGGGATTAGCGATGCGGTCATTGGCTCCGACTACGCTTAAGGCTTACAGCCAAGCTTGGAGTGAATGGGAAGAGTTTGCTCGCGGACGTGGGCATCAAGGTAAGAGTGGGCATCGGCTGATGCTTTCTTTTATTTGGCAACTCTTCGTCACTGGTAGGTCTAGAGCAGTTGTGTCACGGTACTTGGCAGGGATTTCCTTTTTCACCAAGCTCAAGGGTCTCCCTGACGTTACCAAGAGCTTCCTCCTTGTGAAGGCTCTGAAAGGTTGGGCGAGGTTGGCCCCGACGCCGCCTGATAGGAGACGCCATATTGATGCGGCCCTTCTGCCGGCGGTTATTGGGGCGGTTGCCGAAGTTGCTTCTTCAAGTTTTGAGGCTTTGTTATTCGAATTAGCTTTTTCCATGGCGTATCATGGGGCTTTTCGCATTTCAGAGTTGGTGGCACCGTCGAAGTGGAAAGATTCGTCCATGCTGCGGGAGGATGTAGTTGTGGGTGAGAGGTCCTTGCTGTGTAGGCTGTGGCGATCTAAGACAGATCAGTTAGGTAGAGGTCGATGGGTTACCTTGGTCTCGTCTTTGGACGATCGCATTTGCCCGGTGTTGCTGGCGGCCCGATATGCGTCAGTTCAGCCCTCCGTGAAGGGGTCCTGGCTGCTGCATTATAACGGGTTGCCTTTGACGAGATACCAGTTTCGGTGGATGTTGAATCGCTGTCTGTCCGGCGTGGGCCTTTCACCCGCAGCTTTCGGCACGCATTCGTTTCGGATCAGAGCGGCTACGTCGGCCGCGTCGGCCGTTTTTTTTGTCAGGAAGATCCAATCGTTGGGCCGGTGGAAGTCTTCCAGCTACAAACGGTATATTCGCCCGGTGTTATAGGTTATGGAGTTTTTGCAGCTGTTTGCAACTTGTTTGTTCAATTGTTAAGTAGGTTAATGTCCAGTATGTTTGTGTGTTATCCCCTGTTCATTCCTACTCAGGGATTAGCTACTCGCCGCTGCTGGCAGTGGGGTCTGGAGTTATTTTTCACTTTTTTGCCTGACCCGACGGACTGAATTCGGTTCATTCAATTCTAATTCGGCTAATTGGACTCCAATTTAAAGTCCCTCGGCAGGTTTTTTAAGTTTCACCTCCAGCTGAGTTTATCTGTGTTCCCCCTTCCCCCCCCCCCACCCCCCTCCACATTTTCTTTTGAAAGTTTTCTGTTTTTATTTGATTTTATGCCTTTCCCATTGTGTCTTTATGTTCGCTTCGATTGGCTTGAAGCTTGTTTGCACGGCCAGGACGTGGTATTCAAAAATACGTTTTTCTTTTTGGCAGATCCTTCAGGTTCATTGTAGGTTTGCATTCCTTTCGGCCTAATTTACTAACTTATTTTCATGTCATTTCTTTCATTTTAGGTTGGGAGGAGGATGTTTTTACAGTGTGGGTAGTTGGTCACTCCTATGTGTACTGGGCGGCCAGGTTTTTGGCATCCAAGGGGGCGCAGTTTTTTCCACGGGCTCGTGGTATTCGGTGGCTTAGCTGGCGCGGTATGTTGTGGCAGGATCTAACAGGTAGACTATTGGACCAGGCTCGGGTGCATGGTGTCCCTGGTGTTTTGTTGGTACATCTAGGGGGTAATGATTTGGGTAAGAGGACATCTCTAGATTTGAGATGTTCTCTGATAAAGGATTTGTCTAGTATTGCCATGGCCTGGCCTCATTGAACATTGGTTTTTTCTTTCATAGTGCCCAGATTGTGTTGGCGGGGAGTGCCGGATGGTCGGCCTATTGATGAGGCCAGAAAAAAGGTGAATGCGGCGGTGGCGAAGTGGGTTTTGGCTCACAGTGGGGCAGTGGTTCGCCATGATAGGATCAGGTATCGGTATGATTACCTTTTTCGGGCCGATGGTGTGCACTTGTCGCAGTGAGGATTGGTGTTTTTTATGGTGGCGGTGCGAAGCCTCTTTAAGAAGAGCCTTTCGCTGTTGGCGGAAAAGAGCGGCAGGTTCTCGTTTTTGAGTTGTTAGTCACAGTTTTTAGTCGGTTTGGTGCTGTTTAGGTGCACTCTCTTTCGTTGACTGTTATATCTGCTGGACCACCCTTCAGGGGGCAGCGTCATCACCCTTCAGGGTGGGTAGTCAAGATGAAGGTTGAGTGGATACCTTTGTTTTGTGATTTGGAGTGGTTTAGATTTAATTAGCTTGGGGTTTTTGTGGTTGGATTTCAGCCGTTCTTTTTTCTGGCCACCATACTCTTTTTATTAATATTCATATTAATATAATTTTATCGCAGGTTTCATCTAGTTATTTAGATTAACAATAAATAGCTAACAACTTTCTGCCAAAATACATGTCTCCGTGTCATTATTATATTGTTAAGTTGTTTAGAATGGTTCATTGTCAGGAGGGAGTGAAACCCCCCAGCCAGTAGGAGGTTTAGGGGAACAGAATGACAATCTTGGAATGGAGAGAGTTAAACCTCCTGGGCTGGGGGTGGATCAGGATGGTATGATGGTCTACAGCCAATCAGGGAAAGTGAGAGGTGGTGTCAGTGGTTGTATTGGGCTGGTTCTGTGTGGTACCTTGTCTCTTTCAATTTGCCTTCCCACCCTCTTGCCCCTTTTTTAGTCTTACTAGGTGTCACGGACCCCGGCTGCCTCACTCTCCGGATACACCAGTCCGAGAGTTGCGCCAGCGCCGTGCGAATCTCCGCTGCCACCAGCAAAGACTTTTCAACGTATTGCGGACGTTTCAGGTGTCTTTAGCTTCACCTGTGATCACCAATCTCAATATCTCATGAAAACCATAGGTAACGTACTTTACTTGGCTTGACTTGGGTTCAAGAACACAGCAGTCAGATCTAATTATATGTTTATTATAATCAAGAAATATCTTCGGGTTTACAATGGTAAAAAGATTACAAAGAATATAAGGAGTTTAGAAAATATATACAGGTTACTAGCAGTCTCAATAAACAAAAAGAGAATAATTTCAGAAGCCTAACTTACTCAACCTCAGTTAGCTTTCTGTGTGGAGGGATCTCACAATGGAAGATATATATGGTGCATTCCCAGCTCCTGGCTGCTTCCCTCAGAGAATGAACAAGACAGTGTGTGTGTGAGGGACAGATATAGCCCCCTCATAGCTGCAGGCCCCCCGCCCTTTCATTAACTCTCTCAATGCTGGGTACCTGAGCAGTAACAACCAGACTTTATTTGGTTTCACTTTCAACAACTGTCTTCCTTTTAAGTTTCAAGAGGTCAGGTTTCTTGGCCTGGCCTGGCTTGTGGTAATGTCATTTATAGCTTCTTAGATAAGGTAAGGGCCATAAACTAACCTCTGACTCTCCCACTATACATCAGTGTCCTCTACTCCCATATCTATGTAACTATGGGTTCATTTAAAGGACAGGTTGGAAACCATTTTGTGTCACAAACTCCATTACAATATACATGTAGACATTACATACAATTCTTATATCGCTGGATACAAATTAATGTCCTATTTGCCACATTCCCGCCAGTAAATTGAAGCATAAGGGGACTAGTGACACACGTCACAGTCTTACTTGTGCGCCACTGACCACCTGCTCATTTTGGCGTGAAAGCCAATCAGCATGACTGTGTTCTGCACCTTCACTGTGCATAATGGCAAAATTGTAACGCTGCAGCATCAGGCACCATTTTATGAGGTTTCCCCTGTCTCCAGAGACTCTACTCAGCTCACTCTGACAGATTCCTCCTGTCCCTAGCCATTCAGTGCTTCGGTCTAATGAACCACTGCTGATTCCTCCAGAGGTTAATGTGCAGCCCTTCTGCATTGCCTTCTGCTGGGTACCTATAGCGAGGCCACCCGTCACATATTTATACAGTGTGCCCACATCATTCCTAGGTGTCTGTAACTCGGCGGGTCTAGTGGTACTATAATGGGGAGAAATTTCCTCATTAACACATACTGGGGAAAATACGCCTAGATACTTCTCCCCAACAAACTCTTCCTGTCCTTGTGCTCTTTCCTGATGTGGTTGAATGCCCCTCACCCACACGGTCCCGGAGGTGGGGGCACCTTGCTCTACGGGATAACCTTGACAGGTTTCACTGCACATCATTTGGGGTATACCTAGGATATTGGGATCATCACCTAAATGTCTCTTTCTCAAAGAAATTCTTCCTGATTTATCTCCCCGGCCTGTCTGACTGATCTGTGTCTTTACAGATGCTAAGTCAGAGTCAGCTGGTTGTCCTGCTTGGAATTCCTCACCTCTGATGAGTTGATCAGTGTGAGGGAACAAAGCAGGGGGCAGCCCTTCCTTGGTATAGTGGGCAAATATGTGTTTTGTGATGGGAACACACTCTTTCGTACACGGTGCTCCCTGTGTTGCTATCTCTGCTGTTAGTGTAGGTGTTATAGCTGCGTCACAGCTATGGCCTTTGTCACTCGGCCCCATCTTCACAAGACTGGGGTTGCCCACCTCCATACACCTCTGTGAATAACCACTGTGTACTTCTACACTCCTGTTACCTACACCTGGAGAAAGAATAACATGTTCCTTTCCTGGCTCAGCCGCAGGAGAAGGTTGATAGGCCCTCACCCTCAGAGGTTCTGCAGCATCTGACTGTGGCCCACCCCTCCCTGGCTGTTCTCTGTCAGGACACAGGGGGGTTTGCATGGCAGAACTTGCATCACACTCCTGTCCAAACCTTTTGTTCATCTTAACACCTGGCACTTGTAAATGGGGATTCTCATTCTGGTTGACCACAATTTCACACTTTTTACATACATCAGTGCCTATGTCAGGCACAGCAATTCCTGACACTGATAAGTTTTCAACTTTCATTGCTAAGTGTAAAGGAGACAGCCTCTTATCAGCAGAAATACTTTCTGATTCCTTTCCAAGGGTTAATGTGCAGCCCTCTGCTTGGTACCTATAGCTAGGTCACACCTCCCCTCAGACACA
Organism: Pseudophryne corroboree; assembly: GCF_028390025.1. Lineage (NCBI taxonomy): Eukaryota > Metazoa > Chordata > Amphibia > Anura > Myobatrachidae > Pseudophryne > Pseudophryne corroboree. Next base: position 474,505,102 of record NC_086445.1, on the reverse strand, counting down.
TTATTTCCTATATTGATACATGCATCATCAGAATTACTGGTAACAAGCATACAAGACAATACATCATCCTCATTGACTCCCTTCCCTAGGCCAGTATCTGAGCTTGCAACTTTCACAGGGAGGGAGGTGGGTGGAGGGAGATCTCTGGCTTTTGAGTCACCCTCCCCACTTGCAGGGGTTAAATCACATATTTTCTGTGCTGCTGCACTGCGTGTCATTACTGCTACCCCAGGCATGGTATTACATAAAGTATTCAACACAGTATTATCATCAATACAAGAAATCATTGCCCCTCCTTTATACATAGACGTTTGCCTGTTTTCGGGGCCCCTCAGTACCTGCAAATCAATTTGAACATTTTCAACAATACAGGGAGTCATTTCTTTGTCCCTACACATAGACATTGGCATGTTATTTTCTAGTTCACACTGGTTGGTAACATTCTCAGCATCACATAAATTGTCAATAATGTTGTGTGGATCAGCGGGGGTCCCCTGAGGAAAAGAAGGGTTAGTTCCTGCAGCAATACAGTTCATTTCACTGGTATTATCACAAGTCTCTAGCACAGTAGAAAATGCAAAATATTCACGGGGCACTAAGTTTTTACCCAGAGTCACTTCTGTGCAAGATAAAGCAGCATCACATACCATTACAGGCACTGTACACAGAGCAATACCATTGCAAGGTTTAGCATCATCACATACTACCTGAGATGATTCACATATTTCAACCGACTTAGAAATGTCAGGCACAGATTGATCTATCAATTGTCCAAAGTCAGTTCTCACGAACACATTCTTGGGAATAATATCTGACACTCCCACCTCTCTTGTCGACATAATCTCCTCCGCAATCAGGTTCTCCTGAAAATCAGCCTCTTCCAGCAACAAATCTTGGGCATCTGTTGGGAGCATGCTGCTCACTTCCTCATCTTCTCCCAGCAGTTTAAACTGGGCCTTGTGATGCGATGTCTCAGGAGCAGGCTCCACAACGATGTTAACAGGAAGGGGTTCCTTTTCCTCGTGGGGCACCCCTGCAGGCTGGACCTTTGTTTGTAAAGCTGGGAACGGAAGCTGTTGTAGGCGATGCCTTTCAGCATCTACCCGGCGGCACTGATCCTTCCAAAATGGGGTAGCGAGCTTTCCACAATCATAGGCTTCTTGCTGCGCTAATTCAAAACAGTCCGCTAGTTCTCTCAGCAATATCCCAGGACTTGCATCGGCACCCCAGCTGCGAAACTCTGCACGATACTGGCTGAAGGCGTTGCTTTCATCGTCCTGTGCATAGGTGAGCTGCATGATCATCTCCCTGCGGGAATTGTTGCAGCAGGAGATACCTTGCAGCTGACATTCATTGATTAGCTCATATGTACTCATCCTGGCAAACAGTTCAGCTGGGTCATCCCACCATGGCTCTTCTGACTCTGTCTCGGATGGTTGCCAGGAATTTTCTGCCATCTCCCTGGCAGCCTCACGTTCCTGAGCTGCTTGGCGTTCGGCAAGGATCTGTTGCCCCAGATGCATAAGGGTTGCCCAGGCTGGAGATGACTTCATAGATGAAATTGCACTCTGTAAATACTTATCCGGGTCAGGATCTTCAGTGTAGCTGTAAGAGGTGCCTGACCTCCACTGGGTATTTGCAGTACTGTCCACGTTCACATAGTCCGTCATACTAGGGACTTGATCCAGGCAAAGTTTAACAGTGACCTCCCTGGTCTCATGGTATCGCGAGCAATCACTTTCTTGTCGCGATGCAATTTGTAGCTCACATTTTCTCTTAGCTACTCGGTTTGCAGAACTCTTTTCTGCCATAGGACTCTCCCTCTGCACCAGCTGTGCAGCACTGTCAGGCCCTATCTCTCTCTCCTCTCGTGCACTGGAACACTTTTTCCCTGTCCAGCACGCAGCTCCGACAGTTTCCAGGAACGGGGGGATAAGATCCATATTTGAGGCAGCCACAGCAGGCCTCACATCGATAACAGAGTCCACATCAGAATCCAGCGTCGCACTATTACTACCCGCAGTACATAATAGTCCAGTACGCAATACATCTCCTACTGTCTCAGCAGCCCAGGCCGATGTATCATTCCCACGCACAGGTTTGCAGCCATCATGATGCTCTGTATCTTTCCCATACTTGATATCTTTTGGCGAATATTCATCCAAGGCCATATGCACAGACCTCGCGTCGATAACAGTGTCAACATCAGAAATCAGCATGGCACCATTACTACCCGCAGTACGTAACAGTCCAGTGCGCAATACATCCCCTACTGTCTCGGCAGCACAGGGCGATGCATCATTCCCACGCACAAATTTGCCATCATCCTTCATCAGATGCTTAGACTTAGTCATCTTTGATCTCATTTTCGCCAAAATAAAATAATAGAAAAGAAAAACAAGAGATGGGGAGGGGAACAGAGACTGCGTTCACGGTATATAATTTCTAACTATTGTCTTTTGTAAACCCGAGTTCTGACTCTGGTGAAGTGGAATTACTCCCACTCACTTAAGTTCTTGTAAAAAGGTATTTATCAATCCCACACGCTGCCAGCCACTTTGTCACGGACCCCGGCCGCCTCACTCTCCGGATACACCAATCCGAGAGTTGCGCCAGCGCCGTGCGAATCTCCGCTGCCACCAGCAAAGACTTTTCAACGTATTGCGGACGTTGCAGGTGTCTTTAGCTTCACCTGTGATCACCAATCTCAATATCTCATGAAAACCATAGGTAACGTACTTCACTTGGCTTGACTTGGGTTCAAGAACACAGCAGTCAGATCTAATTATATGTTTATTATAATCAAGAAATATCTTCGGGTTTACAATGGTAAAAAGATTACAAAGAATATAAGGAGTTTAGAAAATATATACAGGTTACTAGCAGTCTCAATAAACAAAAAGAGAATAATTTCAGAAGCCTAACTTACTCAACCTCAGTTAGCTTTCTGTGTGGAGGGATCTCACAATGGAAGATATATATGGTGCATTCCCAGCTCCTGGCTGCTTCCCTCAGAGAATGAACAAGACAGTGTGTGTGTGAGGGACAGATATAGCCCCCTCATAGCTGCAGGCCCCCCGCCCTTTCTTTAACTCTCTCAATGCTGGGTACCTGAGCAGTAACAACCAGACTTTATTTGGTTTCACTTTCAACAACTGTCTTCCTTTTAAGTTTCAAGAGGTCAGGTTTCTTGGCCTGGCCTGGCTTGTGGTAATGTTGTTTATAGCTTCTTAGATAAGGTAAGGGCCATAAACTAACCTCTGACTCTCCCACTATACATCAGTGTCCTCTACTCCCATATCTATGTAACTATGGGTTCATTTAAAGGACAGGTTGGAAACCATTTTGTGTCACAGACTCCATTACAATAAACATGGAGACATTACATACAATTCTTATATCGCTGGATACAAATTAATGTCCTATTTGCCACACTAGGGTTAGGGTATTTTGGCTTGAGGTTGTTGGTGGTTAATGTCTCGTTAGCTATTTGTTGGCGGAAAAGAGCGGCAGGTTCTCGTTTTTGAGTTGTTAGTCACAGTTTTTAGTCGGTTTGATGCTGTTTAAGTGCACTCTCCTTCGTTGACTGTTATATCTGCTGGACCACCCTTCAGGGGGCAGCGTCATCACCCTTCAGGGTGGGTAGTCCCGATGAAGGTTGAGTGGATACCTTTGTTTTGTGATTTGGAGTGGTTCAGATTTAATTAGCTTGGGGTTTTTGTGGTTGGATTTCAGCCGTTCTTTTTTCTGGCCACCATACTCTTTTTATTAATATTCATGTTAATTTCATTTTATCGCAGGTTTCATCTAGTTATTTAGATTAACAATAAATAGCTAACAACTTTCTGCCAAAATACATGTCTCCGTGTCGTTATTATATTGTTAAGTTGTTTAAAATGGTTCATTGTCAGGAGGGAGTGAAACCCCTCAGCCAGTAGGAGGTTTAATATAGCATAAGTAAGTATACAAACAACAAATTACACCAATGTAATATACAAAATGGACGAGGGAGGGGAGGGCAAATAAGTGCTGATAACATTAAAGTCTTATGCTTCCGTGTCCAGTTAAAAGTTCTATTGGGTTACGAATTTGCTTTGGTAAAATAATATCTAGGGTGGTTCTGAGTCTGACCCATGACTCTGCAGTAGTCGCAGGAGGGAAGGTAATGTGCCAAATGCCTCACTCTGGGATTCACAGTTCTCAGTAACAGGCTGAATGGGTCTCTGGGGCGGGTTCAAGCACACTGCTGCTGAGGCAAGGTCAGGTTACCCCACTAGGGCACTATTAGTAGTGAGGAGTGTGAGGGTTTAGATTGTTGTGGAGGGTGTATTTTTGATTACTAACCTGATTGTTCTAACACGGAGCCCGGCAGTCTGGGTGGTCTCTCCTCAGGTCAGAGGTTTTGCTGGGACATGTCTAGTTTTACTATATCTCCCAGCATGATCCTTTTTGGTTTACTGTTAATTACATTATAATATTGTAAAATAAATGTCATAAATTTGCTGCAAATGACATTACATGGAGGAGGTGCCTAGATGGCTAACGTCCCTACCTCTACTAACTTTGGCCTCACAAATCGAGCATATGCCTTCACAAACATTGTCAGGATTTGTGGAAAAATAATTAGAACACTGCAGTTTAATTTCACCAATAGTGTCACGCAATATGTGTATGAGTCAGAAATTTTAATCTAGCACTGCGGTTTAATATCGCCAACATTGTCATACAATACATGTATGAGTACGAAATAAAATATATTACTGTAGTACCGACTTCACCCACAGTGTCACACAATATGTGTATGGGTCAGAACTAAAATATATTACACTGGGGTTGACCTTCACCAACAGTGTCACGGGATACGTGTATGAGTATGAAATAATAATATACTGTGGTCTGACCGTCAGTGAAAATAAAATAAAAATTGTATGGGTACAGCACAGACAAAAAAAATTATAATTATATTTTAGGCTTTTTAGATTTTATTATTTTAATTTTACACTGGGGTGGAGCCCCTGGATGGACGGAAATAGCACCCCTGTACAGGTACAGCAGACCCTGGATGCATACTAGGGTACAGCTCAATTTTTTTTATTTTAAATTAATAAAATATTAGTTTTATTTTTTTTGAACACTGGGGCAGAGCCCCTGTATGGATGGATGGATGGATGGATGGATGGACAGAGCACCTCTGTACAAACAGAGCAGCCCCTGGATGTACACTGGGGTACAGCACAAAAAAAAAATATTTTTTTCATTTTAAATTACAATATTGTATTAGGTTTTTTTTTAACACAGGGGCAGAGACCCTGGATGAACGAACAGAGCACCCCTGGAGGACACAGTAGCACCCCCTGTATGGACAACACAGCATCTCTGATGGACAACACAGAAGCACTGGATGGACACAGCATTGCTGGACGGACAAAGCACAGACACGTCTGCACTGTACAAGCTCCACAGCAAGGGTGAAATGGTGCCGATCACCGGGGACCTTTATAGAATCCAAAACCCGTGACTATCCAACAGCATGAGGATTAGATTTTGCTTCATTTTGGGATCTGAGTTATGAGGGAAAACCCAAACCAGACTCGGATCCTGTCTCAGATTGCTAAGTTCGGGTGGGTCTGGTTCCCGTAGAACTTTTGATACCCAAGTCCATGATTTTACATTTATTTTTTTGTCATTAAACTGTAGTTGCCACGCTCTTGCCCATTCCTCTAGTCTACCTATATTATCAAGCATTTCTTTTACCCCTCCTGGAATTATTGATTCCATTCCTATCTCAACCACACAAAATAACTGAATGTCGTTATTCCAGTTTCATTCAGCAAAAGTAACACCCTAGTACATTAAGTTCCTGATAATGCTACCGCTGTCCTTGCATCTTATTCTGCTGCTGTGTCTCTGAGTTTATGCTAGTGCAGCTTCCAAGCCCTTCCATGGTGTAAATCTGTGCATCCAAATGTGCAAGGACAGAGATGCCCATTGTCAGTGTCCGTAGATGCTGAAATACCATTGAAACTTGTACCAGCCCTATGATAGATGCAGTTTCTCCATCTGAGTATGTCCTCCTACGTAAGCAGTTGAGTCTCTCTGTACATAAACTGCTTTCATCAACACAGTTGCAATACAGCTGCAACACTCCCATTAGAAGCAACATCTCTCAGTGCGACTTTTGGACCACCCCTCTGTTACCTTACATTCACTGCCCAAGAATGCCCAATGTACAGTATTTCAGAGACCATGAGCGGGATGTACTAAGCGGAAAATGCGGTAAACCCCCTGTTTACCGCATTTTCCTGATGTACTATCCCACGTCCGGCAGGTCAGCGCCGCGGCGGGGTTCACCAGCTTTAGCTGGCGATAGTCCATAGAAGCCTATGGGCTTCTCTCCGCGGTGCTGTGTGAGGGATCCGATCGGATCCCTCCCAGCATGCCTTGCGGCCGCCCCCGTCGCCCCGCGCATGCGCAGACTGACTCCTGGGGCCGAATCCCGGAAGTCAGGCTGCCGCTGTGCATCGCGGAGGATAGCTCTTATCGGAAGAGCTGTCCTCCGCAATGCTGATCACATATGTTAGTACATATGTGATCAGCATCGTGGCGCAGGGCGGCAATGTGCGGCGATGTACATTAGTACATCCCGCCCCATGCATCAAATCTGTATCAACACGGTCAGGATGTATGCGCAGACACAGGGCCATAGCAAGGAGCACTGTGCCCCGGTACTACATGGGGGCGTAGCCTAAATAAGGGGCATGAAAAAAACAACTGTCCCCAGTGCTCAGACGTATGCGCATTCGGACATCGCTGCTGCGTATAACTCAGACTCAGGCTCTAATTTGGAAATTCAGAAGCGCTGTACTGTACAGTGTGGAAGTTGTTGTATTGGAAGGACTGTCAGCACACCAATAGTTGTTAGAGCTAAGTAAAAGTGAGTGGCATATTATGAGAGGGAAGCATAGTGCTATGAACATGAAGCTTGCTGAGTAATGAAATCATTACTGGGCCCAGAATTCTTCACACCTAGTAGAATACCACACACAGCATGTGACAATTGCAGCGGATCACAAACCTGCTGTTTCAAAGCACACAGATGAAATCAACTACACTACAAAACATGACACACAAAGCTGTTTTATTTCCTTGAAACAATTGATTGTTCTTCCTTTTAAATCAGTGTGTGTTGGGTAGAAGGTGACAGTTCTGTAATGACAGAGCCTTCCTGCTGCACATGTATTTATTTTTATTTTTTTAAATCTCTGCACCTACAGATATTTGATGGCCCGTAAGAATTGAGAACCTGTGCAGAATGAACCGCAGTGGGGTGGACTGTTTTATATTCTCTTTTGCTCTCCTCAAGCATCACTTTATAAACATAAAGCATTTCCTACACCTCATTCCTATAGAGCACACACATGTTCTGTTCTTAAATCATTCCCTGTTGTTTACTTGTTCCCTGTGCCTGGATTTCACAAATCTGTATTAAATAGATATAGATTATAACTGCATATTTGTAGATTCTCCCAGTCATGTTTCTTTACAAATATACTGAGACTTGTGTCTAGTCCCAGCAACGGGGAAGGGGGGTAGGGGTGTCAAAGGGTACAGTCGTGCCAGGCCCTGAGGTACAGGGGCAGAATAACAGCAGCTCATTGCCTAAAAGTACATTTTACACCTCTACAGCTATCCATAATTGAAATGAACCCCACCACCCACCCTTGCCTCCCCTCAGTTACTGCCCTCTTGGCCATTGCGCATAATTTGAATGGCATTGTGACATCATTATACTGTGCCGGCTGTTCACTGCCTGTCCTTGCCGCCGCGTGCTGCTGCGCTGCCACTTAAGAAGAAGAACAGCCAGGACTGGAAGTGAATTGCCGTCACAGAATCTATAAGGCAGCCGCAACAGCCCCACCATTATTCGACTCCCTACAGACGCCTGGCTGGCTGACACTGCAGAAGAGTGAAAGCAACATTAACTGGCAGCATGTGGTAAGTCAAGTGACTCAAGTCATCATAACAGCAGCACTCAGCTCGACAGTCACTGCTCCGCTGGTTGCATTTTCTGCATCTCTCTGTGTGCGCCAGTCCCCGTCTCTGTTTGTGTGCCAGTCCCCGTCTCTGTTTGTGTGCCAGTCCCTGTCTCTGTGAGTGCGCCAGTCCGTCTCTGTGTGTGCACCAGTCTGTGTGTGCATCAGTCGCTGTCCCTGTGTGTGCGCCAGTCCCTGTCTCTGTGTGTGCGCCAGTCCCTGTCTCTGTGTGTGTGCACCAGTCTGTGTGTGCATCAGTCGCTGTCCCTGTGTGTGCGCCAGTCCCTGTCTCTGTGTGTGCGCCAGTCCCTGTCTCTGTGTGTGCACCAGTCTGTGTGTGCACCAGTCGCTGTCCCTGTGTGTGCGTCAATCCCTGTCTCTGTGTGTGCTCCAGTCCATGTCTCTCTGTGTGCACCAGTCTCTTTCTCTCTCTGTGTTCCAGTCCCTGTCTTTTTGTGTGCACCAGTCTCCCTGTGTGCCAGTCTCTGTCTCTATATGTGCGCCACTCCCTTTCTTTCTGTGTGCACCAGTCTCTGTCTCTCTGTGTGTGCTTCCCTAAGTAGGGGTCGAGGGGTGGGCCCCCAGAGATATCAGTGTATGGGTCCCAAGGATTTCTGTGCCGGCCCTACTTGTGTCCACTTTCTGTAATACTAAATTGCAAATTAACAAGGTTACGTTATTATGGGTAATATAAACATGTTTCTTTTTTTGGATAATGGAGAATCTGATTAAATCTGTCTAAAGTTATACATAATGCTGCGTACAATTTATTTTTATTGATATGCAACATCTACATTTGTTAAGAAATGTTATAATAACTAGTAAAGATCAAAACAATCATAGTTTATACCTGTAAGTATATGGTTAACTTAACACGATGACTTCAGTGAACTGGGTACAAAATACAGTCAGTGGGATCCAGACAGTCAGAATCCCGATAGCTCGTGGTCTGAATCCTAACCCCAACTGTCCCTTCTGAACAGCCTAACCCTAACCCCCTCCTCGCAGCCGAACCCTCCCCCTAGTTCCTAACCCTAACCCAGTACTTAGCTTCGGCATAATGTTGTTGGTATGTTCTGGACACAGACTTTGTCGTGTAAGCATCTATTGTCACAGTCATGTCTGCGTCTTTATACTAATACCGCCTCTGTGAAGAACTGAGATGCTAACTTGCAGCATCTTAATACAATGCATTTCCATCAATCCAATCATCAAAACTTGAGCCAGCCATATGACAGGTGCAGTTTCTCCATCTGAGTATGGCCTCCTGTGTGATCAGCTGTGCAGCTTTGAATGCATCCAATTTACGCAACACATCTGTGACACAGACCCTTTTGCTTCACTACCCCTCCAGTTACCTCCCAGGAACACCCACTAAAATTCTCACACCTTGCGTCCAATTCTGTGCTGTATCTCTGTGTGAAGACAATCAGGTTGTATGCATTGTGCGACTACAGTTATCAAGCAATGAGCAGCTGTGCACAGGGGTGGATTTGCCACCAGGAAGATTTCTGGTAGACCAATGTGTCTATGGAGCCTGGTTTGTGTGTTGCCATGTGGCCCCACCCCCCACATGACAGGCAGCCAACCACACTCAGTACACTGCATTGTCCCCATTCATTCTGTTATTCATCTCTACAGTAGAGCAACTCTGCCATCCAGTGATGCTGCCATGGCTAAAAGGTATATTATACCTCTTGTGCCGCCCATGTCGGGCCACGTCTACAAAATATTACAGGGCCACTTTTAGTTCCCAATTCGCCCCTGGTCTGCAGAAAAGACACAAGGATGGACGCAATTGCGTATAGTCAGGCCCTATGAGGAGGGTTCCCACCCTACTCATCAGACCGCACCCTCATTAGGGCTGCTTCCATACATTTCCTAGGCTGGTTTTCCATCCCAATCCACCCCTGGTCTCAGACACTAGAGATGAGCGCCTGAAATTTTTCGGGTTTTGTGTTTTGGTTTTGGGTTCGGTTCCGCGGCCGTGTTTTGGGTTCGAACGCGTTTTGGCAAAACCTCACCGAATTTTTTTTGTCGGATTCGGGTGTGTTTTGGATTCGGGTGTTTTTTTCAAAAAACACTAAAAAACAGCTTAAATCATAGAATTTGGGGGTCATTTTGATCCCAAAGTATTATTAACCTCAAAAACCATAATTTACACTCATTTTCAGTCTATTCTGAATACCTCACACCTCACAATATTATTTTTAGTCCTAAAATTTGCACCGAGGTCGCTGTGTGAGTAAGATAAGCGACCCTAGTGGCCGACACAAACACCGGGCCCATCTAGGAGTGGCACTGCAGTGTCACGCAGGATGTCCCTTCCAAAAAACCCTCCCCAAACAGCACATGACGCAAAGAAAAAAAGAGGCGCAATGAGGTAGCTGTGTGAGTAAGATTAGCGACCCTAGTGGCCGACACAAACACCGGGCCCATCTAGGAGTGGCACTGCAGTGTCACGCAGGATGGCCCTTCCAAAAAACCCTCCCCAAACAGCACATGACGCAAAGAAAAAAAGAGGCGCAATGAGGTAGCTGTGTGAGTAAGATTAGCGACCCTAGTGGCCGACACAAACACCGGGCCCATCTAGGAGTGGCACTGCAGTGTCACGCAGGATGTCCCTTCCAAAAAACCCTCCCCAAACAGCACATGACGCAAAGAAAAAAAGAGGCGCAATGAGGTAGCTGTGTGAGTAAGATTAGCGACCCTAGTGGCCGACACAAACACCGGGCCCATCTAGGAGTGGCACTGCAGTGTCACGCAGGATGTCCCTTCCAAAAAACCCTCCCCAAACAGCACATGACGCAAAGAAAAAAAGAGGCGCAATGAGGTAGCTGACTGTGTGAGTAAGATTAGCGACCCTAGTGGCCGACACAAACACCGGGCCCATTTAGGAGTGGCACTGCAGTGTCACGCAGGATGTCCCTTCCAAAAAACCCTCCCCAATCAGCACATGATGCAAAGAAAAAGAAAAGAAAAAAGAGGTGCAAGATGGAATTGTCCTTGGGCCCTCCCACCCACCCTTATGTTGTATAAACAAAACAGGACATGCACACTTTAACCAACCCATCATTTCAGTGACAGGGTCTGCCACACGACTGTGACTGATATGACGGGTTGGTTTGGACCCCCCCCAAAAAAGAAGCAATTAATCTCTCCTTGCACAAACTGGCTCTACAGAGGCAAGATGTCCACCTCATCATCACCCTCCGATATATCACCGTGTACATCCCCCTCCTCACAGATTATCAATTCGTCCCCACTGGAATCCACCATCTCAGCTCCCTGTGTACTTTGTGGAGGCAATTGCTGCTGGTCAATGTCTCCGCGGAGGAATTGATTATAATTCATTTTAATGAACATCATCTTCTCCACATTTTCTGGATGTAACCTCGTACGCCGATTGCTGACAAGGTGAGCGGCGGCACTAAACACTCTTTCGGAGTACACACTTGTGGGAGGGCAACTTAGGTAGAATAAAGCCAGTTTGTGCAAGGGCCTCCAAATTGCCTCTTTTTCCTGCCAGTATAAGTACGGACTGTGTGACGTGCCTACTTGGATGCGGTCACTCATATAATCCTCCACCATTCTATCAATGTTGAGAGAATCATATGCAGTGACAGTAGACGACATGTCCGTAATCGTTGTCAGGTCCTTCAGTCCGGACCAGATGTCAGCATCAGCAGTCGCTCCAGACTGCCCTGCATCACCGCCAGCGGGTGGGCTCGGAATTCTGAGCCTTTTCCTCGCACCCCCAGTTGCGGGAGAATGTGAAGGAGGAGATGTTGACAGGTCGCGTTCCGCTTGACTTGACAATTTTGTCACCAGCAGGTCTTTCAACCCCAGCAGACTTGTGTCTGCCGGAAAGAGAGATCCAAGGTAGGCTTTAAATCTAGGATCGAGCACGGTGGCCAAAATGTAGTGCTCTGATTTCAACAGATTGACCACCCGTGAATCCTTGTTAAACGAATTAAGGGCTCCATCCACAAGTCCCACATGCCTAGCGGAATCGCTCCGTGTTAGCTCCTCCTTCAATGTCTCCAGCTTCTTCTGCAAAAGCCTGATGAGGGGAATGACCTGACTCAGGCTGGCAGTGTCTGAACTGACTTCACGTGTGGCAAGTTCAAAGGGCATCAGAACCTTGCACAACGTTGAAATCATTCTCCACTGCGCTTGAGACAGGTGCATTCCACCTACTATATCGTGCTCAATTGTATAGGCTTGAATGGCCTTTTGCTGCTCCTCCAACCTCTGAAGCATATAGAGGGTTGAATTCCACCTCGTTACCACTTCTTGCTTCAGATGATGGCAGGGCAGGTTCAGTAGTTTTTGGTGGTGCTCCAGTCTTCTGTACGTGGTGCCTGTACGCCGAAAGTGTCCCGCAATTCTTCTGGCCACCGACAGCATCTCTTGCACGCCCCTGTCGTTTTTTAAAAAATTCTGCACCACCAAATTCAAGGTATGTGCAAAACATGGGACGTGCTGGAATTTGCCCATATTTAATGCACACACAATATTGCTGGCGTTGTCCGATGCCACAAATCCACAGGAGAGTCCAATTGGGGTAAGCCATTCCGCGATGATCTTCCTCAGTTGCCGTAAGAGGTTTTCAGCTGTGTGCGTATTCTGGAAAGCGGTGATACAAAGCGTAGCCTGCCTAGGAAAGAGTTGGCGTTTGTGAGATGCTGCTACTGGTGCCGCCGCTGCTGTTCTTGTGGCGGGAGTCCATACATCTACCCAGTGGGCTGTCACAGTCATATAGTCCTGACCCTGCCCTGCTCCACTTGTCCACATGTCCGTGGTTAAGTGGACATTGGGTACAACTGCATTTTTTAGGACACTGGTGAGTCTTTTTCTGACGTCCGTGTACATTCTCGGTATCGCCTGCCTAGAGAAGTGGAACCTAGATGGTATTTGGTAACGGGGGCACACTGCCTCAATAAATTGTCTAGTTCCCTGTGAACTAACGGCGGATACCGGACGCACGTCTAACACCAACATAGTTGTCAAGGCCTCAGTTATCCGCTTTGCAGCAGGATGACTGCTGTGATATTTCATCTTCCTCGCAAAGGACTGTTGAACAGTCAATTGCTTACTGCAAGTAGTACAAGTGGGCTTACGACTTCCCCTCTGGGATGACCATCGACTCCCAGCAGCAACAACAGCAGCGCCAGCAGCAGTAGGCGTTACACGCAAGGATGCATCGGAGGAATCCCAGGCAGGAGAGGAATCGTCAGAATTGCCAGTGACATGGCCTGCAGGACTATTGGCATTCCTGGGGAAGGAGGAAATTGACACTGAGGGAGTTGGTGGGGTGGTTTGCGTGAGCTTGGTTACAAGAGGAAGGGATTTACTGGTCAGTGGACTGCTTCCGCTGTCACCCAAAGTTTTTGAACTTGTCACTGACTTATTATGAATGCGCTGCAGGTGACGTATAAGGGAGGATGTTCCGAGGTGGTTAACGTCCTTACCCCTACTTATTACAGCTTGACAAAGGGAACACACGGCTTGACACCTGTTGTCCGCATTTCTGGTGAAATACCTCCACACCGAAGAGCTGATTTTTTTGGTATTTTCACCTGGCATGTCAACGGCCATATTCCTCCCACGGACAACAGGTGTCTCCCCGGGTGCCTGACTTAAACAAACCACCTCACCATCAGAATCCTCCTGGTCAATTTCCTCCCCAGCGCCAGCAACACCCATATCCTCCTCATCCTGGTGTACTTCAACACTGACATCTTCAATCTGACTATCAGGAACTGGACTGCGGGTGCTCCTTCCAGCACTTGCAGGGGGCGTGCAAATGGTGGAAGGCGCATGCTCTTCACGTCCAGTGTTGGGAAGGTCAGGCATCGCAACCGACACAATTGGACTCTCCTTGTGGATTTGGGATTTCGAAGAATGCACAGTTCTTTGCTGTGCTGCTTTTGCCAGCTTGAGTCTTTTCATTTTTCTAGCGAGAGGCTGAGTGCTTCCATCCTCATGTGAAGCTGAACCACTAGCCATGAACATAGGCCAGGGCCTCAGCCGTTCCTTGCCACTCCGTGTCGTAAATGGCATATTGGCAAGTTTACGCTTCTCCTCCGACAATTTTATTTTAGGTTTTGGAGTCCTTTTTTTTCTGATATTTGGTGTTTTGGATTTGACATGCTCTTAACTATGACATTGGGCATCGGCCTTGGCAGACGACGTTGCTGGCATTTCATCGTCTCGGCCATGACTAGTGGCAGCAGCTTCAGTACGAGGTGGAAGTGGATCTTGATCTTTCCCTAATTTTGGAACCTCAACATTTTTGTTCTCCATATTTTAATAGGCACAACTAAAAGGCACCTCAGGTAAACAATGGAGATGGATACTAGTATACAATTATGGACTGCCTGCCGAGTGCAGACACAGAGGTAGCCACAGCCGTGAACTACCGTACTGTACTGTGTCTGCTGCTAATATAGACTGGTTGATAAAGAGATGTCTATGTAACTATGTATGTATAAAGAAGAAAGAAAAAAAAACCACGGTTAGGTGGTATACAATTATGGACGGACTGCCTGCCAAGTGCAGACACAGAGGTAGCCACAGCCGTGAACTACCGTACTGTACTGTGTCTGCTGCTAATAATATAGACTGGTTGATAAAGAGATGTCGTAGTAGTATGTATGTATAAAGAAGAAAGAAAAAAAAACCACGGTTAGGTGGTATACAATTATGGACGGACTGCCTGCCGAGTGCAGACACAGAGGTAGCCACAGCCGTGAGCTACCGTACTGTACTGTGTCTGCTGCTAATATAGACTGGTTGATAAAGAGATGTCTATGTAACTATGTATGTATAAAGAAGAACGAAAAAAAAACCACGGTTAGGTGGTATACAATTATGGACGGACTGCCTGCCGAGTGCAGACACAGAGGTAGCCACAGCCGTGAACTACCGTACTGTACTGTGTCTGCTGCTAATATAGACTGGTTGATAAAGAGATGTCTATGTAACTATGTATGTATAAAGAAGAAAGAAAAAAAAACCACGGTTAGGTGGTATACAATTATGGACGGACTGCCTGCCGAGTGCAGACACAGAGGTAGCCACAGCCGTGAACTACCGTACTGTACTGTGTCTGCTGCTAATATAGACTGGTTGATAAAGAGATGTCTATGTAACTATGTATGTATAAAGAAGAAAGAAAAAAAAACCACGGTTAGGTGGTATACAATTATGGACGGACTGCCTGCCGAGTGCAGACACAGAGGTAGCCACAGCCGTGAACTACCGTACTGTACTGTGTCTGCTGCTAATATAGACTGGTTGATAAAGAGATGTCTATGTAACTATGTATGTATAAAGAAGAAAGAAAAAAAAACCACGGTTAGGTGGTATACAATTATGGACGGACTGCCTGCCGAGTGCAGACACAGAGGTAGCCACAGCCGTGAACTACCGTACTGTACTGTGTCTGCTGCTAATATAGACTGGTTGATAAAGAGATGTCTATGTAACTATGTATGTATAAAGAAGAAAGAAAAAAAAACCACGGTTAGGTGGTATACAATTATGGACGGACTGCCTGCCGAGTGCAGACACAGAGGTAGCCACAGCCGTGAACTACCGTACTGTACTGTGTCTGCTGCTAATATAGACTGGTTGATAAAGAGATGTCGTAGTAGTATGTATGTATAAAGAAGAAAAAAAAACCACGGTTAGGTGGTATACAATTATGGACGGACTGCCTGCCGAGTGCAGACACAGAGGTAGCCACAGCCGTGAACTACCGTACTGTGTCTGCTGCGACTGGATGATAAATGATATAAAAAATATATATATATCACTACTGCAGCCGGACAGGTATATATTATATATTATATAATGACGGACCTGCTGGACACTGTCTGTCAGCAGAATGAGTTTTATTTTTATAGAATAAAAAAAAAACAACACACAAGTGAAGTCACACGACGAGTGTTTAACTTTTTCAGGCAATCACAATATAAGTATACTACTAACTATACTGGTGGTCAGTGTGGTCAGGTCACTGGTCAGTCACACTGGCAGTGGCACTCCTGCAGCAAAAGTGTGCACTGTTTAATTTTAATATAATATTATGTACTCCTGGCTCCTGCTATAACCTATAACTGGCACTGCAGTGCTCCCCAGTCTCCCCCACAATTATAAGCTGTGTGAGCTGAGCAGTCAGACAGATATATAATATATATAGATGATGCAGCACACTGGGCTGAGCCTGAGCAGTGCACACAGATATGGTATGTGACTGAGTCACTGTGTGTATCGCTTTTTTCAGGCAGAGAACGGATATATTAAATAAACTGCACTGTCTGGTGGTCACTCACTATATAATATTATGTACTCCTGGCTCCTGCTATAACCTATAACTGGCACTGCAGTGCTCCCCAGTCTCCCCCACAATTATAAGCTGTGTGAGCTGAGCAGTCAGACAGATATATAATATATATAGATGATGCAGCACACTGGGCTGAGCCTGAGCAGTGCACACAGATATGGTATGTGACTGAGTCACTGTGTGTATCGCTTTTTTCAGGCAGAGAACGGATATATTAAATAAACTGCACTGTCTGGTGGTCACTCACTAGTAAACTCTCTGCACTCTCTACACTTCTACAGTACTCCTCCTAGTCCTAAGCTCCAGTAAATCTCTCTCTCTTATAATCTAAATGGAGAGGACGCCAGCCACGTCCTCTCACTATCAATCTCAATGCACGTGTGAAAATGGCGGCGACGCGCGGCTCCTTATATAGAATCCGAGTCTCGCGAGAATCCGACAGCGTCATGATGACGTTCGGGCGCGCTCGGGTTAACCGAGCAAGGCGGGAGGATCCGAGTCTGCTCGGACCCGTGAAAAAAACCATGAAGTTCGGGCGGGTTCGGATTCAGAGAAACCGAACCCGCTCATCTCTATCAGACACAACTGCAAAAGACGCAAGGAAGGCCGCAATTGCGTACATTCAGGTCCTATGAGGAGGGATCTTACCCCTCAACAAACCTCACCCTCTCATCAGACCACACCGCCATTAGGGCTACTACCATAGATTTCCTGGGCTGGTTTTCTATCCAAATCTGCCCCTGGCTGTGCACAATGAAGGGGCCCACCGATTGAGCACAGACCTCAGGCTTATTATTGCTCCCACTCTTCTGTGTAACAACAAGTATTCTGCTTATTCAGTACTAGTAGTTTTGGGCCTGTCTTATTGCAGGTCTGAATCCGTCCTCTCCTCTTGATCTATCCCCGTCCTCCACCTCTGTCTCCACCCTCCATCCCCGCTCTTATCTTCACTCCTGTCTCCTCACCTGTACCCATCCCATTATACTTACCCTGTGCCAGTTTCTTCTCTCTTGCTCTGTCACTGGCATCTCCCACTGTGCATGCCTCATATGAGTCATTGATGTATACTGTGAGATTTCTATAATTTTAAGCCATTTTAAATAGAGATGAGCGGGTCCGATTCTGAGAACCGGAACCACCCGAACTTCAGGAATCGGGAGGATCTGAGTTGCTGCTCTGATCTCCACCCCTTCCCAAGATCCCTGTCTGAGGCAAAATCTCAAGATCCCGTTGTCTGATCTCGCAGGTTTTGCCTTGGGTGTCAGACCTATTGAATTCAATGGGCTGACCATCTGTCACGGCTCTCAGCTAATCAACGCGTCCCCATTGACCTCAATGGGGGCAATATGGCAGCACCCACCGCACAGAGGGCACTGCCGGTCACACTGCCGACACCGATGTCACGGCCCCTGCTGCTGTCACCCCCCCTCCCCCTATGCAGACACAGCCAGCATCCCTCCCCCTGCTGCTGACACTGTTAAGACCCCTGTACTAAGCACCCAGGCACTGCCATCACTGCCTGCACGCCTGCAATGAGGACGTCAGGACTCTGCAATGAGGAAACCGTCAGCACCCCTGCACTGAGGACACCACTGGGACACCTGCACTGCTGACACCATCAGTACCCATGCACTGAGGACAACAGTAAGACACCCACACTGCTGATACCATCAGTACCCATGCACTGAGGACAACAGTAAGACACCCACACTGCTGATACCGTCTTCACCCCATGCACTGAGTACACCTGCACTGCCGACACTGCCGGCACCCCTGCACTGAGGACACCACTGGTACACCCGCACTGCCAACACCTCTGCAATGAGGACACCGCCAGCACTCTCACACTGCTGACATGGCTGGCACCCCTGCACTGAGGACACCCTGCACAGCTGACAACGACGACACCCCTGCCACAGTAAGTGCACTATTGTGATATCCGACCTGCACTGTATCTCGCTCAGTATCTGATGAGCACTGTATCTGACCTTGCACTGTAGCCAAACCAGACTGTATCCGACCTGCACTCTATCCGACCCACACTGTAAATTGCACTGTATCCAAACCACACTGTATTCAACACTGTATCCAACGTGCACTGTATCCAACCTGCACTGCAACCAACACTGTATCCAACACTGTAACATACACTGTATATGACCAACACTGTAACCTGTATTGAATCCAACTTGCATTGTATGACCAGCTCTGTATCCAACTCACACTCCGACCTGCACGGTATCCGACCTGCACTATATCTCTCACTGTATCAGACCTTGCAGTGTAGCCAACTTGCACTGTACTCGACCTGTACTGTAAACTGAACTATATCTGCTGCACTGTATCTGACCCACACTGTAACCTGTATTGACTCTGACCTGCATTATATCCGACCAGCTCTGTATCCAACATGCACTCTGACCTGCACTGTATCCAATCCGCACTGTAACCTGCACTGTATCTGACCCACACTGTATCCAACCAACACTGTAGCCCACACTGTATGCGACCTTCACTATATACTGTACAACTCGCAATCTATTCCACTCACACTGCATCCGACCTGCCCTGTATCTGGCCCCCACTGTAACCTGTATTGTGTCCGGCCTGCATTGTATCCAACCCGCTCTGTATTCAACCTGCACTGTAACCCGCACTGTGTCTGACCAGCACTGTATCCAACCAGTGCTTATACGGTCAATATTTAACTGTGTCCCATAGTATTCTGCACCACACTGCGCAGATACGGAATGCTGTTTTTTTGTGATTGGGGAGATTTTGGGGAGCTGCTCTACAAAATGGCTGATTGATCAGGGCTTTAAATGAGCCCAGAGTGACAGTTATTAGTGACCCATGGCCCCCAGGAGGGAGGTACAACTGGGCACTGAGAATAGTCATATGCTGGGGGCATGTGCATGTCTGCGTTGCTATTTTACACATGGTTTAATTTTTTTTTTCTTTGCTGTTTGTTAACTATGGGATGCAGTTAATTTGCCGGCTGTCGGAATCCCGGCAGTCAGGATACCGATGCTGGAATCCCGGCAGTAGACAATGCCGACAACTGGAATCCTGACGCACAGGGACTATTCCCACTACTGGGTATCCACAACTCAAGGGGACTCTTTGCGTTCGCCCCACTGCTGGCATTCTCTTAGGTGGGATACCGCTGTCGGGATACTGACAGCTGGCATCCCGTCCGCCGGAAATACGTATGTATTCCTTAACTACTACTACTACTTTTTAGAGCAATGATTTTCTACACACAATTCTCAGTAAATTTTCTTGTTGGATTGTTGTCTATTGATATTACTTGTGAGTTGGTTTGATTGGTTATTATATTACTAATACATTACTAATTTCTAAAACATTTTTTAACAGAAATAACTGCCTTGTGTTTGTGCTGCTGCTCTGTTGCTTAGTTTTGCCAGCCAGGCATGTTGGTGAGCTGTGAGGTGGTCAAAATTCATTGGAAATTACTGGAAATGAATGTTTTTGAGGTTAATAATACTCCAGGACCAAAAAAAAGGCTGAAATTATGTAATTTTAGCTGTTTTTATGATTTTTTTTGGAAAAAAATGAAATACAGATCCAAAATGAAAACCAAAACACACAAGAACAGTTTTGTCAAAACCAAATACAGATCCAAAACATGAAGGAGAAACAGATTCAAACCAAAACCCATGACAGGGGCCGGCGCACATCCCTAATTTTAAAATAATTTACAGTTTCTTGTGATGATGAGGTGTGCATGAAAATGTGAGGCACACATTACACATAATTTATCTATATATGAAGATATGCAGATATTCTGTCCAAGGCCTACCTTGTACCCAGTTTCAAGCAATAGTTGGTGTGGATGCAACTTTGGTTCCATTGTGTCAGTGTCAGTTGGTAGGCATGGGAAAGTCAATAAGCAGACTGGTAGCTTTGTATAGATCTGTGTGATCACTCAAAACTAATTTCCACATACAGTGGCTTCTTTTGCTGAAGTTGTGCATGCAGTTTCATTGGAGGGTGTTGGGAATCACCATGATCAGCCTAGTGGGGAATCCATAAGAAGCAACCTCACTAGGACCAGGAATCCTCTTAGCTGCCATGAAACCATAAGCTTCAGAGGCAACAAGGAGTGGGCTGCAAATCAGGGTTAGGGATGATCGATCGACAGTCAATAGGTCAACACCATATGACACCGTATGGTCGATAGTCATGAGGAGGACGGGTACAAAAGGTCAACAATGTCAAAAGGGCAATTTGTAAAAAGTAGGCAGTACAAAGGGTTGAGAGGTACAATAGGTCGACAGGTTCAAAAGGTCGACATGACAATGGTCAACACACATATGGTCAAAACATGTTTCTTTGAAGGTTTTTCATGTTTTTTTAAACTTTTGCTTGATTTACTATCCATGCCACTATCTATTTCCTTTAGTACCCCTGTGGAGAGTGAAACAAGTCACCTTGCCTGAAGCATGGCAAGCGAAGCAAGCTCACAATGGTACATGTGCCTACTAATTTGGGTCATATTTGTTTAAACATACAAAATTAAACCTAAAAATCCCCCCCACCCCCAAAATTGTGTCAACCTATTTTTTTTTGATGACCATATTCATGTCAACCTTTTTACCTTGTTGACCTTCTGACTGTCACACCCACAAATCAGTGAGAGTAAGATGTCACATTTCTACAGCTTTCCATGGGAAGTAAATCAGAGACCTCTGATCCTGTCCAAACAAAAATGAACAAATTACTTTGCTCATCTGATATCCTCATCTTAACCCATTTTGGCCCGGGTGGGTAGTTTTCTACCCATTTTTCGAGATTTTTTGCGGGATGGCTAATATTGACCCAATTGAGAAAAATCTGGTGGAATTTTTTTTTTCTTCGAGGTAATGAAAAAATATTGAAGTGCTGGGTAGAAAACTAACCACCTGTGCCGAAATGGGTTAATTCTGAAGTGTGCACAGGAATTATCTGTCTTTAGGAGACTTTTTGCACAAGATCTGGACTTGTCTAGCAAAGAACTTGATTTCTTTTTCTTTATTTTATTTGTAAAACTGTGAACTAGGATACAAATAGTGGTAACTGTACATTTTGACTTGATAATTTGCAATGAGGCAGATTAAAATAAAATTTACTGTAATATAAAGTGAGAACAGGAGGCCAAGTAGGATAAAATATATTGACTCATCTCTTGATGTACAATGAATTTTAATAAAACGCCACTTGCAATGTTTACTGCCCTGGCAGGAAACAGGTTAATAGTATGTCCAGGACTAGGCCTGCTTATTTAGCACCTTCAGGTGGCAGCTAACATAATTCCATTATCATTTCTTATACAGACTATTTAATCTTGTATGCTAGTCAGGGCCGGCGCTACCACTAGGCAGCTTTAGGGCTAAAACACACTACCCGGCTGGCGCCGCCCGGCAAAAACCCGGCCGGCTTTTAACCACTGCCGTGATGCAAAGACACATTGAGCGCAATGTGTCCTTACACACGGGTGGTCATTCCGAGTTGTTCGCTCGGTAATTTTCTTCGCATCGCAGCGATTTTCCGCTAATTGCGCATGTGCAATGTTCGAACTGCGACTGCACCAAGTAAATTTGCTGTGCAGTTAGGAATTTTACTCACGGCATTACGAGGTTTTTTCTTCGTTCTGGTGATCGTAATGTGATTGACAGGAAGTGGGTGTTTCTGGGCGGAAACTGGACGTTTTATGGGTGTGTGCGAAAAAACGCTGCCGTTTATGGGAAAAACGCAGGAGTGTCTGAAGAAACGGGGGAGTGTCTGGGCGAACGCTGGGAGTGTTTGTGACGTCAAATCAGGAACGAAACTGACTGAACTGATCGCAGTTGCCGAGTAAGTGTGGAGCTACTCAGAAACTGCTAAGAAGTGTCTATTCGCAATTCTGCTAATCTTTCGTTCGCAATTTTACTATGCTAAGATTCACTCCCAGTAGGCGGCGGCTTAGCGTGTGCAAAGCTGCTAAAAGCAGCTTGCGAGCGAACAACTCGGAATGAGGGCCACGGTACGGTCCCGGCCGGACTGCCGGGTTGCAGCCGGAACTATCCACTGGAAGGTCCGGCTGTCGGCCCGGCGACGGGCCGTCTTTGCAGCCAGTAAACCGTGTGTGTGAAGGGGAGCTTTCACACTCAACGGGTTTTTCCCAAGCCGTGTCTAATGCTGCGCATGCGCACAGCATAACACACGGCTCAAAGCCGTCCTGTGTGAGCGACTCTGCCGGTTTCTCCCTGATGGCAAAAAGCCGCACAAAGAACCGTTGAGTGTGAAAGCTCCCCTTCACACACACGGTTTACTGGCTGCAAAGACGGCCTGGTGCCGGGCCGGCAGCCGGACCTTCCAGTGGATAGTTCCGGCTGCAACCCGGCAGCCGGGCAGGGACCGTGCCGTGTGTAAGGACACATTGTGCTCAACGTGTCTTTGCATCACGGCAGCGGTTAAAAGCCGGGCGGGTTTTTGCTGAGCGGCGCCAGCCGGCTAGTGTGTTACAGCCCTTCGGCAGCTGCCTGTGAGCGCCGGCCACTGGAGGGCAGCACAACACGCTGAAGATGAGAAAATGCTTTCTTTACAATTCTGTCGCCCCCCACCTCCGTGATAGCACCTTACATATTCACTTGAGGACTCAGGCATGTTGCCTGTACCCCAACCCCCCTCCTTCCCCCCTCCCCCGGTGGCCCAGGCACTTTTATTTTCCCTTTGCAGCCACATGCTGCAGTGTGATTATACAGAACAGAAGCCGAGCAACTACCTCCCAATGCTCTGCTGAGCTTGCTTCCTGCATGGACAGGAACAGGAAGTCACTTGGTGCACATGTGACTGCACTGGAGGAGCCTTCAGTCGTGAGGAGCAGCAGCCCAGCAGGTCGAGTAGCCAGCCATGCCATGCGGGGGAGCACAGGCTCAGGTACAGTCTGCTGCCGATACAAGAGGGAAAGTGGTAATTTTACTGTGTGGTGGTGGTGGGGGATGGGGGGGTTGTATATAAGTGTGTGCAGGGGAGGGGCGGTTGTATATTAGTGTGTGCAGGGGAGGGGGGTGGCATATTAGTGTGTGCAGGGGAGGGGAGGTTGTATATACTATATTAGTGTGTGCAGGGGAGGGGGGTTGTATATTAGTGTGTGCTGGGGAGGGGGGGTTGTATATTAGTGTGTGCAGAGGAGGGGGGTTGTATATTAGTGTGTGCAGCGGAGGGGTGTTGTATATTAGTGTGTGCAGGGGAGGGGGGGTTGTATATTAGTGTGTGCTGGGGAGGGGGAGTTGTATATTAGTGTGTGCAGGGGAGAGGTTTGTATATTAGTGTGTTCTAGGGAGGGGGGTTGTATATTAGTGTGTGCAGGGGAGGGGGGTTGTATATTAGTGTGTGCTGGGGAGGGGGGGTTGTATATTAGTGTGTGTAGGGGAGGGGGGTTGTATATTAGTGTGTGCAGAGGAGGGAGGGTTGTATATTAGTGTGTGCTGGGGAGACGGGTGGTATATTAGTGTGTGCAGGGGAGGGGAGGTTTTATATTACTGTGTGCTGGGGAGGGGGGGTGGTATATTAATGTGTGCAGGGGAGGGGAGGTTGTATATTAGTGTGTGCTTGGGAGGGGGGGTTGTATATTAGTGTGTTCTGGGGAGGGGGGGTGGTATATTAATGTATACAGAGGAGGGGAGGTTGTATATTAGTGTGTGCTGGGGAGGGGGGTGGTATATTAATGTCTGCAGGGGAGGGGAGGTTGTATATTAGTGTGTGCTGGGGAGGGGGGGGTATATTAGTGTGTGCAGGGGAGGGGGGGTTGTATATTAGTGTGTGCTGGGGAGGGGGGTTGTATATTAATGTGTGCATGGGAGGGGTGGTGGTATATTAATGTGTGCATGGGAGGGGTGGTGGTATATTAATGTGTGCTGGATTGGGTGGTGGTATTTTAATGTGTGCTGTGGAGGTGGGGAAGTATATTAAACATTTGTGTGGGTGAGTGGCATATTAATGTGTTTTTGTTTTTTAATTAATGCAGTTTCCCACTGCCTCTCCCCGCCCGTCACCTATCTCCTGACACCCTCTCCCTATCACTCACTGACTCTTATACCGCTTTTAGACCAACAGCGCAGGTCGCAGACGGGAGCCTGACATGGGTGCTACCCGACTGCGCCCCGCGTCAGCCCCCTTTCCCACTGCACTCACCAACCTGGCATATTGCCGGGTTGGTGACATTGCCAGTGACGCGGCGGGGGTGGCGCTTGGAGATCACATGATCTCCAAGTGCCGCCAGCCTATTCACTGTAAAAGGGAAACCGGGTCAATGTGACCCGGCTCCCGTTTACAGTGCAGAGTTTGCCGGGTTAAACATGTGTTCAACCCTGCAAACCACCCGAGTTGAAATACCGGGTCACTCGGATTATTCCAACTCAACCCTTTTACACCAGCCAGCAACACGGGTTATGCACCTTCATGGGCAATAACCTGTGTTATATGCTGGCGGTGTAAAAGGGGTATTACCCTCACCCCGTCACCTCTCTGCTGTTACACTCTTCCTGATGGCAACTGATTCTCACCATTTCCCCATCACCTCTCTCGCTTGTTACCCTTTGACTCTCACCCTCTCCATATCACCCAGTGACTCTCACCCTCTCCATGTCATCCACTGTTTTTACCCTCTGCTTGTCACCCTAGCTTCACTCTCTGCCCTTCTCCCACTGCCTCTCCCTGTCGTTACCCTTTCCCCTTCCGCTCTCTCTCCTGTCACCCTCTCCCTGTCACCTACTGACTTTCCTGTCACCCACCGACTCTAACCCTCTCCCGACCACCCTCTCTCTTTTCACATTTCTGTGGGGTCTATTCATGAAGCAGTCAAAAGTGTGGAGAAGTTAGTCAGTGAAGAAGTTGCTCATGGCAACCAATCAGTTTATATAATTTTATAGAATACACTTTATAAATGTTACCTCAACACTGATTGGTTGCCATAGGCAACTTCTCCACTGTTTACACTGCATCATGAATAGACCCCTATGAAACTTAGTAAAGAGACATGTCAAGCAGACATACAGATGTGTCCCTCCTTAGCTTAAAGGCTAATTGTGGCAAATGCAACTTGTTTTCTGCAATAAGCGTGCCTGTGGGTGTGCATGTACGTGCTATCATTAGGATCGCATGGTGTATACACTTCTGCGAATGGGACGCAGCTTGCCGTGGCTAGTCATCAGCACAATGTGGCTACTTGCTGGTAGGATGAGAGTGGCCACATCTGTATTTGTAGGAGGGTGCGAAATGTATAGTTTGCAGGAGGGGGCTGAACACCCTAGCACCGGCCCTGCCAGCAACCCCCGCATGATGCCCGCACCCCTGCAAATTGTGGACTCGGTAATGATGCCCGCACACCGACTACTATATACATGATGTATATTATATCTATATCCCATGTAAACCCTTCCACACAAATCCTGTGTTTGCCCCTGGATGCCTATGTAACCCATCCCCCCCCCCCCACGAATTGCAGACACTCGGGCATGATGCCCACACCCCTCCATGAATTGCAGGCTCAGGCATGATGCGTGCACCTGTCTCTCCTGTCAAAGTCGAAAAATATTACAGAACACACATCACGTACAAACTGCACACACATGCCCACTGCGCGTGCACTTGTTCTGCCGTGAGTGCACATATCCGCAATTTGCATATGGTCGCTCCCGCATGACCTGCGCATCGGCACGTGGTATGGGTATTTACGGCAGAGTTTGTGTATGCATGGAGAGCCATTAAAACACATTATATATTTAATCCAAGTAGTGCACAATGTACACATAGTCTCCTTGCACCACATCAGAAAGTTATAGCTGTTTAAATGGTTGCAGAACAAAGGGATTCACCTTTACAGGATAAGAGGGGACAGACTAAGGTTATAAGGTGGTATTTGGTATCCAGCTGTAGGGTATTTTAAGGGAAACATTCCGGTGTTGGTCTGCGGAAGATCGCATTTTCCTGCGGATAGTTATGTGCAGAAGCAGAATATAGATATAAACTGTATTTACTGTATATTATGTATGCGGCGGGAATCCAGAGGAGACCACCCACAAGAGCAGTTGAGAAAGACATCGCCTACCTTTTCAAATCAACCTATGACCTCTCCTGTACTGTAAAAGTGCATCCCTGTGTCCAATGGACAAAGGGAACAGTATCCATTGTATTGCTTTTGGAAGACTTGTATAAATAAAGCCTGCTGCAGAGCGGCCAGACACAAGACTCACAACGTTATCTATTTGATTACGGAGGACTGGACCAGGAAGCGCACGCGAATATTCTCACGTATGTACATTGACTGTAGCCATTATTCTGTTATATATATTGTCTTGTATTGTAGTGTAGAATTTGTATTGTAAACCCCCTTTCAGAAATAATCCACTGTGGTGTCGGAACCCAGCGGTAAACTCACAATTGGTGTCGTGTGCTCATTGCCCTGCTAAAGTTTAAAGTGTAATAGCATCACACTGCATTGCTGTATAAGGTTTATAGTGTAATAGCATCACACTGCATTGCTGTATAAGGTTTAAAGTGTAATATCATTGCATTGCATTACTGTGAAGGTTTAAAGTGTATCTCTGGGTGTGTACGCGCTGTTAGTACTTTGTACCGTCAGCGCGGCGTGTGTACGCAAAGTCCGTACACTGTACGGGACTCTGTACGCTAATAGCGTAAAAGGTGCGTAGAGTGTGAATTAAGTATAGCGGCCGCAGCGGCTAAAGGTTTAAAGTGTATTTACGGTGTGTTTAAGGTATAGCTTTTATTCCTGTAAAGATAATCAACATTATCAATTGGGGGCATCGTCCGATTTTCCACATTTTTACTGCTTAACAGGTCACAAGCAGACATAATCTATCAGCATAAGGGTGGACGGGGGATCCTACGTATCCTTTTCTTGGTCGGTGGATATACTGAAAGCCCTACTTAATTGCTGATTAGATGGTGTCTGCTCTGTATGGTTTGTAGAGATGCTGGTAAGAACTCATAAGGTAAGCAGGTAAAAAGTTATTTAAAATCTGTGAATTTATTTTTGGCGCCAAATGCGTACACAACAAAAGCGTACACCCATACCCTGCGCATACTCTCCCACATTGTTGCCATAACATTCAGTTTACTAGATTCGTAATATAAACAAAGGAAGTAAGTGTAAAACACAAACGCAGTCTGGCCTAGTTATAAAGGTTAATACAGAAAAGAAACTGTGTGGCGTGTTACGTGAGCAATTATAGTTAATATTGCTCACATTTATAGAAATTGTATGATTTGTGCTATTGCAGACGTACGGTTTTGTACACGTGTCTCGAACAAGGTACGGAACTGCACACGCGGCGTAAGCACGGTCGCGTGTTTACGCAAATTGCGTAAGAATATGGTCGCTAAGTACAAATTACACAATAGTTTGTTTAGTTTAAAGGTGAGACAGTAGCCACGCTACAATAACACAAGATTGCTCAGCTTCCAAAGTTTAGTATAAAACCCTTATTTACTGTATTGCCTCTGGGAGTAAAGCTGCTTATCTGAATGATAATTTTCTGTACAGAAAAATAAAGTACATTTGAGTGAGCGAGTGCAGGAGTGAGTGGATACTGAACCCAAGAACTAAGTGAACAAGGTGGACTAAAGTGGTCTAAGTGTGCACACTGGGTTAGTAGAGATCCGGTGGCGTAGGTTTCGCAACCCTGCATTATTAAGAGAGGACTAAAGTGGTCTTAGTGGACTGAGTGGTATCCCATACAACTCTGAGGTGGTCTACTAAGTGGTACTAAGTGGTCTACAACAATCGTAGGGCATATAGATAACTAGAGATGAGCGGGTTCGGTTTCTCTGAAACCGAACCCGCACGAACTTCATGTTTTTTTCACGGGTCCGAGCAGACTCGGATCCTCCCGCCTTGCTCGGTTAACCCGAGCGCGCCCGAACGTCATCATGACGCTGTCGGATTCTCGCGAGACTCGGATTCTATATAAGGAGCCGCGCGTCGCCGCCATTTTCACACGTGCATTGAGATTGATAGGGAGAGGACGTGGCTGGCGTCCTCTCCATTAGAAATTAGATTAGAAGAGAGAGAGAGATTGTGCAGAGTCAGACAGAGTTTACCACAGTGACCAGTGCAGTTGTTGTTAGTTAACTTTTATTTATTTTAATATAATATATCCGTTCTCTGCTATATCCGTTCTCTGCCTGAAAAAAAACGATACACAGCAGCAGCCAGTCACACAGTGTGACTCAGTCTGTGTGCACTCAGCTCAGCCCAGTGTGCTGCACATCAATGTATAAAAGGCAAAGCTTATAATAATTGTGGGGGAGACTGGGGAGCACTGCAGGTTGTTATAGCAGGAGCCCCCAGGAGTACATAATATTATATTAATTTAAAATTAAACAGTGCACACTTTTGCTGCAGGAGTGCCACTGCCAGTGTGACTAGTGGTGACCAGTGCCTGACCACCAGTATAGTAGTATATTGTTGTATGTATTGTATACTATCTCTTTATCAACCAGTCTATATTAGCAGCAGACACAGTACAGTGCGGTAGTTCACGGCTGTGGCTACCTCTGTGTCGGCAGTCGGAACTCGGCAGGCAGTCCGTCCATCCATAATTGTATTACAATATATACCACCTAACCGTGGTATTTTTTTTTCTTTCTTTATACCGTCGTCATAGTGTCATACTAGTTGTTACGAGTATACTACTATCTCTTTATCAACCAGTGTACAGTGCGGTAGTTCACGGCTGTGGCTACCTCTGTGTCGGCAGTCGGCAGGCAGTCCGTCCATCCATAATTGTATTATTATTATAATATATACCACCTAACCGTGGTTTTTTTTTCATTCTTTATACCGTCGTCATAGTGTCATACTAGTTGTTACGAGTATACTACTATCTCTTTATCAACCAGTGTACAGTGCGGTAGTTCACGGCTGTGGCTACCTCTGTGTCGGCAGTCGGCAGGCAGTCCGTCCATCCATAATTGTATTATTATTATAATATATACCACCTAACCGTGGTTTTTTTTTCATTCTTTATACCGTCGTCATAGTGTCATACTAGTTGTTACGAGTATACTACTATCTCTTTATCAACCAGTGTACAGTGCGGTAGTTCACGGCTGTGGCTACCTCTGTGTCGGCAGTCGGCAGGCAGTCCGTCCATCCATAATTGTATTATTATTATAATATATACCACCTAACCGTGGTTTTTTTTTCATTCTTTATACCGTCGTCATAGTGTCATACTAGTTGTTACGAGTATACTACTATCTCTTTATCAACCAGTGTACAGTGCGGTAGTTCACGGCTGTGGCTACCTCTGTGTCGGCAGTCGGCAGGCAGTCCGTCCATCCATAATTGTATTATTATTATAATATATACCACCTAACCGTGGTTTTTTTATACCACCTAACCGTGGCAGTCCGTCCATAATTGCCACTCCTAGATGGGCCCGGTGTTTGTGTCGGCCACTAGGGTCGCTAATCTTACTCACACAGTCAGCTACCTCATTGCGCCTCTTTTTTTCTTTGCGTCATGTGCTGTTTGGGGAGGGTTTTTTGGAAGGGCCATCCTGCGTGACACTGCAGTGCCACTCCTAGATGGGCCCGGTGTTTGTGTCGGCCACTAGGGTCGCTAATCTTACTCACACAGCTACCTCATTGCGCCTCTTTTTTTCTTTGCGTCATGTGCTGTTTGGGGAGGGTTTTTTGGAAGGGACATCCTGCGTGACACTGCAGTGCCACTCCTAGATGGGCCCGGTGTTTGTGTCGGCCACTAGGGTCGCTTATCTTTCTCACACAGTCAGCTACCTCATTGCGCCTCTTTTTTTCTTTGCGTCATGTGCTGTTTGGGGAGGGTTTTTTGGAAGGGACATCCTGCGTGACACTGCAGTGCCACTCCTAGATGGGCCCGGTGTTTGTGTCGGCCACTAGGGTCGCTTATCTTTCTCACACAGTCAGCTACCTCATTGCGCCTCTTTTTTTCTTTGCGTCATGTGCTGTTTGGGGAGGGTTTTTTGGAAGGGACATCCTGCGTGACACTGCAGTGCCACTCCTAGATGGGCCCGGTGTTTGTGTCGGCCACTAGGGTCGCTTATCTTTCTCACACAGTCAGCTACCTCATTGCGCCTCTTTTTTTCTTTGCGTCATGTGCTGTTTGGGGAGGGTTTTTTGGAAGGGACATCCTGCGTGACACTGCAGTGCCACTCCTAGATGGGCCCGGTGTTTGTGTCGGCCACTAGGGTCGCTTATCTTTCTCACACAGTCAGCTACCTCATTGCGCCTCTTTTTTTCTTTGCGTCATGTGCTGTTTGGGGAGGGTTTTTTGGAAGGGACATCCTGCGTGACACTGCAGTGCCACTCCTAGATGGGCCCGGTGTTTGTGTCGGCCACTAGGGTCGCTAATCTTACTCACACAGCTACCTCATTGCGCCTCTTTTTTTCTTTGCGTCATGTGCTGTTTGGGGAGGGTTTTTTGGAAGGGACATCCTGCGTGACACTGCAGTGCCACTCCTAGATGGGCCCGGTGTTTGTGTCGGCCACTAGGGTCGCTTATCTTACTCACACAGCGACCTCGGTGCAAATTTTAGGACTAAAAATAATATTGTGAGGTGTGATGTGTTCAGAATAGGCTGAAAATGAGTGTAAATTATGTTTTTTGAGGTTAATAATACTTTGGGATCAAAATTACCCCCAAATTCTATGATTTAAGCTGTTTTTTAGGGTTTTTTGAAAAAAACACCCGAATCCAAAACACACCCGAATCCGACAAAAAAAATTCGGTGAGGTTTTGCCAAAACGCGGTCGAACCCAAAACACGGCCGCGGAACCGAACCCAAAACCAAAACACAAAACCCGAAAAATTTCCGGCGCTCATCTCTAGTATCTATAGGCTGTGCTATTGCATCACACGTCCGTTTGTTCTGCACAGAGCAACATGATATTATTGTATCATCTGTGGAAGAGCATACGCAGACGTGATTGTATAGACAAAGGGTTTTTTCTTTGATAACTTCGGGAAATCTCCCTGGTGGGCTTCACTGGAAAGGGTGAAAAATAGTTATCTAATTTCTCTGTTTTTCACCCTACAAACAATTCCAGTGAAAGAAACCGAAAAGGAAATTTTCACTGCCTCTCTCAGGAAAATATTCCAAACAGAACTTCCACCGAAAGAAATTACGGTGTAAGGTCTGATAGGAGCCCTAAGCTGGGTACATTGCCTTCGCTATCAACAGTGTATGGTAGTACTGGCCAGCGTGGGCGCGAGCGAGTGGAAGGTGCTCAGGTATACCTCCACCGTCTACTTATATTGAGTATTTTGGTGTTTGTGAGAATTTTTTAAAATTTATTAGAAGAGACCCACAAATATGGGAGCCAGTTGCTCAAGTAAGAGACGTTTAGACAGGGTTCAGGCAGAATCGTGGCCAAAAGGGTCCGCAAGGTTAATCATATGTGAAAAATATGGTTCACACACAGAAGGTTTATGCAATGAGTGGATATGTATGACTAACAATGATAGGGAACCATTCCCTAGGGTGGGCAGCTTTGAACCAGAGGTACTGCAGAATGTAAGCAGTAGAATATGTCTTCTAAAATCCAGAAAACAAAGGATTAGACATAATGATTGTTTAAAATTATGGCAACAGGAGGGGGATATGCAAAGAGAACAAATTCGCAAAACAGGTTCAAGACATAGCGGGAATGAGAACACAAACACACCAGTGTCGACACAGGTCGAAGGGGAAGAGATGGCTACAGTCAATGGTATATCCGTAAATGATAGTAGTATGCAAAAACAATGTATTAACCCTAATTTTTGCAAGATGTATCCTGTTTTGAAGTCTTTTCAAGGTTATAGGTCACAAGAAGATGAAGGATCCAGCCAAATTCCAGCTCTCCTCCAAGCAGTCATTTTGCAGGAAACTCAGGTGGGACCTGTCCAACCAGGTAGAGCAGTAACAGTATTCCCCAATGAAAGAACTGGTGAGGTCACAGCTACCGGTAAGTATGAGACAGTTCATTGCACAGAAACAACAACACCACACAGTAAACAGATTAGGAACGGAACGGTAGGATTACACCCTGTCTTGGAAATAATAACTCCCAATGGGGGAACCGATAGTCAGGAAGTAGTCCTCACCAGGAATAATGCAATGTATTGCCCGTGGCCCAGAGATGAGCTGCGATCATTCATTTCAGAATTCCCCGACCCTTGGAAGCATTTAGCTAGATGTCAGAAATTTATCAGAGATCTGGGTAATGCGTATGAACTGACAAAAACACACTGGCGGATAGTTTTGAAAGCGTGCCTACCCCCTAATATTGACACCCAAAAATTTACCACTGATTGTAGGCTAGAGTCGGATAGTCCTATGACTGACAGAAACAATCAGGAAAATATAGAACGAATTAATAGGTAACTAGAGTTGTGTTTCCCCACTGAGTGGAGAAGAATTTTCTCCATAAAACAGAGGGGAAATGAAATGAGATCTGAATATTTCCATCGGGCCCTGCAAATAATGGATAGATACATGGGGGTATCAGATACAGGGAACGATACGAATTACAGGAAGGTAGCTGTCTCTGTGCTAATGGACGGACTCAATAAGACAGTGAGGGACAGAGTACAAACATCTTTGCCTAGTTGGAAAAAGGTCACAGTAGCTTGTCTTAGAGAATGTGCGATTGAACACCATAAGAATATTGCTAGGCATAGAGAACTGCAGGAGGAGAGGCTGAGGATTGAAAGAATACAGGCCCTTACACCAAAGTCTCATCAACCTAAACCCAAAACACGGATAGTAAGAAAGGACCTAGGATATGCTACACTTGTAGGAAGGAAGGGCATTTTGCCCGAGATTGTAGGTATAGTAGAACACATAGCCAATATAGACCCCTAGACAGAGAAAACAAGCCACGTTATTAAACACATAGATGAGATCAAGGGACATATAGTAAGGAATCACGATACAGTATAGAAAAACACAGATTCGGTTAATGGGAAGAACCAGGGCCGGATTAACAATGGGGCGGGTGGAGCTGCAGCTCCAGGCCCCCCATGAAAATAGGCCCAGACGATGCTATTAAACATTGCTGACAAGAAAAAATATATTTTTCTGTCATCAGTGGCCGTCTGAAGCCCTGGCCACCCCTCTCCTAGCAGCCTTCACCCCACTCCGTGCCCACATACACTATAGCGGCACCGGCATATATGTTTTACATGCACTGCAGCCAGCATAGTAGTGCACTCCCTGTGCCTTTTTGCCGGAACCAGTGCTAAGAGTAGAGGGCAGAGGCTGGCTGTGGGCGGATCAAAACAGGAGGAGGCAGTCTAGCCCCTCCCTGCCACTTACGTTTCCTCAGTGTCCTTTTACCGCCTCCTCGCTGAAGCTGCTGTTGCTGGGGCTCACCGTCACGATCTAGGGACCGGCCCCGGCGTGAAAACTGCATGGAGATCCGCTGTTGCCGCCGCCACCGCCGCCAATGACAGCAGCTACCTGCAACCGCAGAAGGTCACCTGTACGGGGTGAGGTAGGAAGGAGACACTGCTAGCTGTACGGGGTGAGATAGGAAGGAGGCACTGATGGCTGTACGGCGTGAGGGAGGAAGGAGGCACTGCTGCCTGTATGGGGGATGGAGAACAGAGGTACACAGTGCCACCTGTACGTGGGGTGGGGTTGGGGACAGGAGGTACACCTGATGCCTGTACTGAAGGGGAGGGGGTAGGGGAGGGTAAGGCATTCCTTTCTCAGCCCTCTCTCACACACTTCTCGTGTCTCTCGTCTTCCCCTTTTCTGTGTGCCAATCTCTGCCCCCCCTCTCCCTGTCTGTCTCCCTCCTTCTCTTTGTCACCCCTTCTCTCTCTCTCTGTCTCCCCCTTTTTCATCTCTCTCTCTCTCTCTCTCTCTCTCTCCCTCTCTGTGTCTCCCCCTTCTCTCTCTGTATCCCTCCTCTCGCTCTGTCTCCCCCTTCACTCACTCTCTCTCTATGCCTCACCCCTTCTGCCCCTCCCTCTCTCTCCCTCTCTATGCCTCACCCCTTCTGCCCCTCCCTCTCTCTCCCTCTCTATGCCTCTCCCCTTCTGCCCCTCCCTCTCTCTCTCTCTCTCTCTCTCCACCCACCCTTCTCTCTCTCCCTCTCTCTCTCTCCCTTCTCTCTCTCTCTCTCTCTCTCTCTCTCTCTCCCTTCTCTCTCTCTCTCCCTCTCTCTCTCTCTCCCTTCTATCTTACTGTGTCCCCCTTCTCACTTTCTGTTTCCAATCTTCTCTCTCTCCCTCCATTTCCCCCTTTCCCTCATCTCTCTCTATCTCCCCCCTTCTTTCTCTCTCTGTCTCCTTCCTTATCTCTATTTCTCCCCCTTCCCTCCTTCTCTCTGTCTCCTCCTTGTCCTTCTCTTTCTCTCCTCATTCTCTCTCTCTCCCCCTTCTCTCTCCCCTTCTCTCTCTCTCTCCCCTTCTCTCTCTCTCTCTTCCTCCTCTCACTCTCTCTGTGTCTCCCCCTTCTCGCTTTCTCTCTCACATTTCGATCTTTCTTTCTTTCTCTCTCTCTTCCCCTCTCCCTTCTCGCTTGCTCTCGCTCTCTGTCTCCCACTCCTCTCTCTCACTCCGTCTCCCCTTCTCTCTCTCTCTCTCCCTCCATTTCCCCCTTTCCCTCATCTCTCTCTATCTCCCCCCTTCTTTCTCTCTCTGTCTCCTTCCTTATCTCTCTGTTTTCCCCTTCCCTCCTTCTCTGTCTCCCCCTTGTCCTTCTCTCTCTGTCTCCTCATACTCTCTCTCTCTCTCTCTCTCTCTCTCTCACTCTCCCTTCTCTCTCTCTCTCCCTTCTCTCTCTCTCTCCCCCCTTCTCTCTCTCTCTCCCCTTTTCTGTCTCTCTCTCCCCTTTTCTGTCTCTCTCTCCCCTTCTCTCTCTCCCCCTTCTCTCTCTCCCCCTTCTCTCTCCCCCTTTTCTCTCTCTCTCCCCCCTTCTCTCTCTCTCTTCCTCCTCTCACTCTCTCTGTGTCTCCCCCCTTCTTGCTCTCTCACCTTTCGATCTTTCTCTCTCTCCCCCTCTCCCTTCTCGCTTGCTCTCGCTCTCTGTCTCCCACTCTTCTCTCTCTCACTCTGTCGCCCCTTATCTCTCTCTCTCCCCCCTTCTCGCTCTCTATCTCCCACCCTTCTATTTCTTTCTTTGTCTCCCACCCTCTCTCTCTCTCTTTTGTCTCCCCCTTTCTCTGTGTGTGGGTGTGTCACCCACCCTTCTTTCTCTCTGTCTACCCCTTTCTCTCTCTCACTCTTACACTTCTCGCGCTCTCTGTGCCCCTTCCCCCCTTCTCTCTCTCCCCTTTCCCTAATGTAAGTATGCCAGATAGGGTTAGGGTTAGGCTGCATGTGGGGAGAGTAAGGGTTAGGCTGAGGGAGGGTTAGGGAGAAAGTAAGGGGTTGAATTAGTTTACATACCAAGAAGTGTTGGGATTCTGACTGTTGCGATGCCACTGTCTGTATTCTGACCACCGGCATCCTCACGGTCGAATCCCGTACCCAACCCATAAAGGGGCACATATATGCATATGCACATACAGACATACAGAAGCACATACAGTCAGGGGCACATACGGACATGTTGCACGGGGGTAGGTGCGACGAGGGGGTGGATCACAGTGGCGGTAGTGATGGGCGGAGGTGCATGCGATGTACTCAATTATTGAATTGCGAATTTGGCCGACATTATCACACTACATATGCGTCATCAGATGTGGATGGTGATAAATCGGCCCATAGCCACATACACAGGCATAGGAACATATGGACATAGGGGAGCACATATGGACATAATGACACTGCCGCAAAACTGGTAACACCCTCTGGTGGCACACAATAGGCCCTTCAGCAATTTCAGCTCCAGGCCTATGTGGACCTTAATCTGGCACTGGGAAGAACAGAATAAATGCAACTTTACCCTTTTGACAGAACTTACTGGGGTTAGGAGGAGGCCTTTAGACTTCTGCTTCTCTCTCTAGCAGAAGTGACCTCTAAGTAACGTAACAGGAGTTTTGTTAGAGATGGTATACATATAGAGTGCTCCCACCCAGGAAGCACAAAATATGTTAGATACCCACAAAGACTAATTTTGCATTTCACTGTTTTAGATGCATGTCCATCACAGGTAGAGGAAATTATCTCAAAGATACCGGGGTCCCTATGAACTTGGAATGGACAAGACACTGGATTGATG
The DNA here is from genome assembly GCF_028390025.1 of Pseudophryne corroboree. Lineage (NCBI taxonomy): Eukaryota > Metazoa > Chordata > Amphibia > Anura > Myobatrachidae > Pseudophryne > Pseudophryne corroboree. The sequence continues at coordinate 474,468,509 of NC_086445.1, read as the reverse complement.
GCTGGGATAGTCCCAGTAGAGATATAACACACATAGAATTTTTTTAAGGGGAACAGACCGATTAGGGAATCATGCCCCGTAGTGCCCAATCCAAATGTCAAACTTTGTAAAATCTTCTTTGCCTTTACAAACTTACCTGTTACTAAACCCTGTGATTTGTCTTCAAAGTTTCCTCTTCATTTCTTACGTTCACTGACAGGATTACAGTTCAAACGTCACATGCCTACTCGGTCTTTTCAGAGTTCTGCCCAAACCCAGTATATCTCACCAGCATAGGGACACCAGTATCAGTGTGCCTGGCCATGCACAAAGGGTGGAGAATGGGAATACTGGTGAAGGGAGACTGTGCATAGATACCGATATACATGATGGTGTGACAGCCTGATGGTGAACGCAAATCTTACAAATTTTCTTTTTATTATTTCCCCTCTCTTTTCACTTTCCAAAGATGGTTCACTTCACACAACAGTTAAACACATTGAAATGCAAGATTTATGTTCCCTACAGAAAGGTCGCTGACCCGGAAAGAACTCGTGACAAAGAGCAGAGTGTAGAAAACATCGTATCACTGGAGTGTCTGTTCCGGGAAGGTTGAGAGGCAGTACTGTTGAGACGGCACCTGAGCGCAGAGAACACCAAGACCAGAGGCGGTTGTCGCACCAGTTTTTTTTATTTCCTCCATCCCCCACTACCCTCCTTCTCTCCTTCTCTTTCTCCCCCTTCTTGTTTCCCTTCTCTTCCCTTAACAAGATGGACTTACCCCAAGAGACTGCGTTCCGGGTTCTCCTGTTAATCCTGATGTTGACCAGGACAGTCTGTTTCGGTGAGGGTCCCAGAGGGGTCGAGAAGGGATCTGGAGTGGGTTCTGATGGCGAGGATGGATTTGTAGAATCTCAAGAGCAACACATCACTCGAGCAAAGGCGAGTATCAGAAAGCTATCTGGTAGTCAGGGAGCTCGCAGTCACTGTGAAGGGTTATTGGCTGAGGAAAATTGCATTTGTAGGAATTGTGAGAACATAGTCGAGGATGGGTGCATCCAGAGATGTCAGTCCAGCCTTAATATCAACATGGACCGTCATCCATTGAGTGATTACCACTCACTAGTGGGTAAGGTCTTAAACCAGACAGAATGCTGGGTGTGCTCACAAGTACCTCAAGGTCAGAGCAAGTCAGGATTAGTACCGTACCCTTTAGCAATAGATGAGGTACTCGAATTACGAGGTGGGAGACCGGTGGACAAGAAATTCAATATTTCTAGGCCCCCTAGTTTGAAGCTCCACCAGTATCATGTAGATAGATCCTTATTATGTTTCAATATTTCCAATTACCGAAAACCGGGAAATTGGGAAGTGATGTGGAATAACCAGACAATGGCCTTTTCGCACAGAGCTGATAGGATACCCATAGACTCTGAACTTGTACGCCAAATAGCCAACAGTGGGAGGTATTTTCGGTATAGGTATACTCGAGGAAGCAAGACCATGTTGGTTGGAGAAGTATCGTCAGGGTATTGTGCTCATATCATCCAGCCCGATACTTGTACCGAGCAGATGGGAGAATTAGGGATTGGGGTTTTCACTTGGAAAGTTTGTAATATGGTAATGTCATATTCTGTCTCCTATGTTCTCCCCGATGATGCCTATTTCATATGTGGGAGGAAGGCGTATAAGTGGCTTGCCCCGAACTCAGAAGGATTGTGTTATGTTGGAAGAGTGTTGCCAGAGGTCATGACCATAACCCATGATAAAATGAAAGATGTTCACCGCAGTGCTCAGGCTCCTTATACTCATACTCACTATGAACACATCGTCAAGAGACACCTCATAGAGAGGATAGAGCACGTAGCCTCTGATTTGATCCACGAATCCACCGGGATTCAATTCCTTCTCGCATTAGACATCACCCGTACTGCCAGAGGAATTATAAATTATAGGTATATCCATGCGCTAGTGAACTTGATAGATAATATCACTGAGATGTATGACGACACGTTCAGTTATACGGGAAGGGAGTTACAAGCTTATAAGACGGAACTGATCCAGCACAGGATGGTCCTTAATTATATCACAGCTGTGACGGGTGGGTACTGTGTCACTTTGGCAACTCAGTATGATGTGAAGTGCTGTACGTATATTACAAACAGCACTGACGACCCCACAGAGATTATCAATCAAAAGATGGATGATATATTGCAGTTGAAGTGGGAGTTCCGGAGGAGACACAACCTTACCCTGACCACTGTGGGTAATGAGCTGACCGGCTGGGTCTCATGGTTGAACCCACGAAATTGGTTCTCAGGATTAGGAGAGTGGGCTCAAAATGTTATTATGAGTGTAGGGAAGTTTCTCCTTTGTATCCTGGGAGTCGTCATAATTATTGGCTTGATATTTAGGTGTGTTCGAATTCTGACGCGGTGCAAGCACGGCACAAATTTGATGAGTATAAGGAGCGAGGGCATAGTTATAGCAGCAGATTTAATTTACGACCCATCCATAGAGACAGTGTTATGATAAGGATTGCAAATGAATTCCATGGCCTGTTTCTTTCACCCGTTTTTCCTTTGTCTCCCCCTCTGCCCAGATACACCCATCCGGAAAAGACATCAGCCCTACCCAAGAATGTTTATGAAAATGTTATGTTAACGTATTTTAGATATGTGTCTTATCTTCATCTCTAAAACCTCCAGTTAATGACACACAGAGTCGACAGGTGATATCCACATATACTAGCACTCACATATGTTCACCCTCCATGTATCATCAACTAAATGTGCACCCCATTTGTTGGAACAAGAAGCCGAAAGGAGCTCGGTAGTGTTTGTCGGACCACTTACAGACCCTTAATATGGGATAAGAAGGATTTAATGTATACTTCGCAATACCTCGAAGCTTATCTAAAACATATAAAGCACGATGATACATGCCCCTCAGACATGGATTCATACATACATGCTTTTTACTATCCCACTAGGTCATACATTTCCCTCCTACAACTCTCCTCCGACCATCCAATCGTCTGTAGATATTGTATTGATATTTTTTTCTGTTTAGTGATTAGATAGTGGCAGTTATTGGTGACTGCCAAAGTCGAAAAAAAAATGACAGAACACACATCACGTACAAACTGCACACACATGCCCACTGCACGTGCACTTGTTCTGCCGTGAGTGCACATATCCGCAATTTGCGTATGGTCGCTCCCGTGTGACGTGCGCATTGGCGCGTGGTATGGGTATTTACAGCAGAGTTTGTGTACGCATGGAGAGCCATCAAAACACATTACATATTTAATCCAAGTAGTGCACAATGTACACATAGTCTCCTTGCACCACATCAGAAAATTATAGCTGTTTAAATGGTTGCAGAACAAAGGGATTCACCTTTACAGGATAAGAGGGGACAGACTAAGGTTATAAGGTGGTATTTGGTATCCAGCTGTAGGGTATTTTAAGGGAAACATTCCGGTGTTGGTCTGCGGAAGATCGCATTTTCCTGCGGATAGTTATGTGCAGAAGCAGAATATAGATATAAACTGTATTTACTGTATATTATGTATGCGGCGGGAATCCAGAGGAGACCACCCACAAGAGCAGTTGAGAAAGACATTGCCTACCTTTTCAAATCAACCTATGACCTCTCCTGTACTGTAAAAGTGCATCCCTGTGTCCAATGGACAAAGGGAACAGTATCCAGGGCCGTCTTTTCGTATGGGCTCAATGGGCTCTTGCCCAAGGGCCCCAGGAGTATAAGGGCCCTAGGCTGATAGCTGAGGGTCCCCTCTTTCCAGGGGTACCAGATTTTTGAAAATCGGCCTTGGGGACCTGGAGATAGCCAACGTGAAAGCAGTGGTCCCCATCCGAGCCTGTTAATTGCTCTTCCCAGCCATATATCTCAGGTTCTGTCTGACTTAGAGTTTTTCTGAGGCTATAATCCAAAAGCTGGGTCTCTCCCCTTTTGCTGGACGCTGGCAGCTTGTCTCTACTGTGCCCAGAACCAGAGATATCAGCCTTCCAGAAGCTGGTCCCTGCTCCAGCTCCACGCGCCTGGTATACAGTTTTATATATTCATTGGAGGATTGCTCTGGCTCCTGACCTCTGATCCCCAAGTCCCTAGAACCTTCTGAAAGGTGGGACTCGCTAGTTTTTTTTATCCCATTCAAAACTGAGAAATATATTTTCAGGAACTTGAGATATCTGCAGTCAAGCAAGCTGCCCTCCCACCAGAAAATGATGAATATTAAGCCCACTCCACTATCCACCCCTCCCCTGCGTATTAAACAAACCCTACCACCCCGGAAGTCATGTACCGGGGCCCCTTCATTCAGCCCAATGCCCTCTTCTACAGTTTAGTGTTCTCCCTCCCGCCCCACCTGTGCAGTAAAGGAGCAATTAGCAGAAATTACTGCTCCAGGTCCTACATGCTGAGCGGAAGATAGAACACCCCCTACCACCCACGGGAGATCAAAGCTGCCGCTGATAGCACCCCCACCCCTACCGCTGGAGGATGGGTAGGGGGCCCAATGCATTGCTGTGCCCAGGGGCCTACACTGCCGTTAAGACGGCCCTGACAGTATCCATTGTATTGCTTTTGGAAGACTTGTATAAATAAAGCCTGCTGCAGAGCGGCCAGACACAAGACTCACAACGTTATCTATTTGATTACGGAGGACTGGACCAGGAAGCGCACGCGAATATTCTCACATACAGTATGTACATTGACTGTAGCCATTATTCTGTTATATATATTGTCTTGTATTGTAGTGTATAATTTGTATTGTAAACCCCCTTTCAGAAATAATCCACTGTGGTGTCGGAACGCAGCGGTAAACTCACAATTGGTGTCGTGTGCTCATTGCCCTGCTAAGGTTTAAAGTGTAATAGCATCACACTGCATTGCTGTATAAGGTTTAAAGTGTAATATCATTGCATTGCATTACTGTGAAGGTTTAAAGTGTATCTCTGGGTGTGTACGCGCTGTTAGTACTTTGTACCGTCAGCGCGGCGTGTGTACGCAAAGTCCGTACACTGTACGGGACTCTGTACGCTAATAGCGTAAAAGGTGCGTAGAGTGTGAATTAAGTATAGCGGCCGCAGCGGCTAAAGGTTTAAAGTGTATTTACGGTGTGTTTAAGGTATAGCTTTTATTCCTGTAAAGATAATCGACATTATCACTCCTCACGAATTGCAGACTTGGCCATGATGCCTGCATCCCCCCGTGATTGTGGAAACAGGCATGATACCCACACAACACACACACACACACACACCCCCTGCGCGAATTGCGGACTCGGCCTTATGCGGACTCGGCCATGATTGCAGACCCGGCATGATTCTCTCCCCCACCCCGCCTGCGAATTGCGTTCTCGGGCATGATGTCCGATTGCCACTAATCCTCCGCCCCCCGATTGCAGACTTCAGGTTGTTGCCCGCAGCACCCTCGCAGTTGCAGAGTCGGGGGTATGTAGCACGCACCACCAAATCCACACCCCACACCCCGGCGCGACTGCAGATTCTGGGATGTTTCCGTCTCCCCCCTCCCCTGGATGGCAGACTCAGGTACCCCTCCCCTGCGATTGCAGACTCCCACATGTTGCCCGCAAACGCCCCCCCTCCCCACACCGCGATTTTAGAATAAGGCATGTTCCTCGCAACCCTCCCTTCTATTGCAGACTTGGTGATGTTTTCTTTTCCTCCCCTCGTGATTGCAAACTCCCGCTTGTTGCCCGCACCCCCCCCCCCTCCCAACATACTGCGGTTTTAGAATTGAGCATGTTGCCCTAAAAACACAAATCCCCCCCCCTATTGCCGATTCAGTGATGCTTCCCCCACCCTCGCTATTGCAAATTCCCGCCTGTTGCCCGCAGCTACCGCCCAAGCGATTGCAGAATCGGACATTCGCAGACTCTGGCATGTTGTCCGCATCCCCCCCCCCTCCCCCCCACATACACACCCCCTGCGATTTCAGTCTCAGGCGTGTTTTCGACTACCATCCCCTCAGTGATTGCAGACTCCCACATGTTGCCTGCCCCCCCTTTCGATTGCAGACTCCCGCATGTTGCCCGCTAGCACCCACCCTCACCCCACAATTGCAGACTCCTGCATGTACGGCAACCACCACATACCACTGTGTAAGCATGGGGGGAGGGGGGAGCAGGCTAAAGTTTTGCCTAGGGTGTCGAGAAACCTTGCACCGGCCCTGATGCTAGTATATACTCGTATAAGCAATGTGAGACAAATAATGTCACTTAACTCAGTGTTAGATCCATCATCAAAGGATAAACAAATAATTAAAACAATGGCAGCAAGAAAATGTGCATTCTTCCCACAATGTACTGCTCTACAAATAGTGCTGTGTGAGACATCTGCATCCTGACAGGACCGCTGAAGGTTACTTCTTCACCAGACTCTCCAACATGATCTATTTTCTCTGGTACACGCACCCAGCCGCATCACACACACACACACACACACACACACACACACACACACACACACATACACACACAGATTACTGTTGCGTAACAGGTAAACCTCTGCATGCTAGATCTTAGAGTCTTATAGGCCGTACACACTGGGCGATATGAGTAAAAGATATGAACGATCTCGTTCATTAATGAAGGAGATACCGTTCATATCTTTCAGTGTGGAGGCACCAGCGATGAACGATGCGCGGCCCCACGCTCGTTAATCGCTGGTGCCCCATCGCTTGTGCATGCAGGCCAATATGGACGATCTCATCCACATTTGCCTGCACTGCTATGGAGCCAGGTGATAGGGGGAGTGAAGAAACTTCACTCCCCCCGTCACATCCCACCCACCGGCGGGTCGTCCGTTGACCGTATCCGCTGTCGGGCAGCTCGACGTCAGATCGCGCAATGTGTAGGGCCCTTTAGTGTAACTCTTCCAGTGGTAATACAAGGTCGAGTCATGTTATTATGACCAACTCCTACATTTCATGTCGGTAGCGAGTAGCCCATGAAGTATGTCACGTGTCGTGCGCTGGCTTGGTGGGTATATAAGGTGTGTAATAGGCCATCTATACACATATCACTCGGTGCTGTCATGGGTAAAAGGGGCGATATATCTGAGATACAAAAAGGGATGATTATTGGCTTTTGGGCCAAGGGTGGCAGTATTTCTGAAACAGCGCAGTTTGTGAATTGTTCGTGTGCTGCTGTGTAAAGGTGTATTGTGACTGGCAGGGCCGTTTCTAGAACTTGTGGGTGAAAGTTTCCTTTGGCGCTCCCCCCTGCAGGTCAAATAGGGTTAGTGCGCGCCTATGGTGCGTGTCAAAAAATAGGGGCGTGGCTTCATAGAGAAGGGGCATGGTCACAGTTGTGCCCCCTGTAGAGTTGTGCCCCCTGTAGGGTTGTGCCCCCTGTAGAGTTGTGCCTCCAGTAACTGTGCCTCCAGTAACTGTGCCTCCAGTAGTTGTGCCCCCAGTAGTTGTGCCCTCAGTAGTTGTGCCCTCAGTAGTTTTGCCACCATTAGTTGTGCCCCCAGTACTGTGCCCCCATTAGTTTTGCCCCCAGTACTGTGCCCACCAGTAGCTGTGCCCCTAGTAGCGCCGCTTACCAAAAATAAAAAAAATAAAAAATACTCATCAGCCCTGCTCCAGCTTCCCGACCGCTGCTACCCACTGTCCCCGGCCACCGGCACCGCTCCTCAGATTTATGGGAGAGACGTCATGACATCTCTCCCATAGCATCGCACAGACGTCTGCGGCTGCTCCCACAATGCCGTTCGGTGCGAAATGATGTCAGGCACACCACACGGCAGGCGCACCAGTAGCGGGGAAAGGTCCTCTCCACAAAGGGAAACTAGACTTTTTTTTGACTCTGTGATGAAAATAATAGATCAGGGGGGAGCTGTAGATGTAGCATTTCTAGACTTTAGTAAGGCATTTGACACTGTCCCACATCGCAGACTGCAAAATAAACTTGAAAGCGTGGGGGTGGATTCCAAAACAGTTAAATGGATGAGAACCTGGTTGCAGGATAGGAAACAGACAGTTGTAGTAAATGGAGTGCAATCTTTGGAAGGAAATGTTACCAGTGGAGTACCCCAGGGATCTGTACTCGGACCAGTTCTCTTTAATATCTTTGTTGGTGACATTGCAAATGGTATTAAAGGGAAAGTATGCCTTTTTGCAGTTGTTACCAAGATTTGCAACAGGGTAGACACACTGGGAGGGGTAAAACAAATGATTGATGACCTAGCTAGGCTTGAGAAATGATCAAGAACGTGGCAACTACAGTTTAATGCAAAAAAAATGCAAAATCATGCACTTGGGTCTCAAAAACTCAAAGATTATATATAGTATCAAGGGTACAATAATGGAAACTACTGAGGAGGAAAGGGATTTAGGAAGCACTATTTGAAGTGACTTAAAGGCAGGAAAGCAATGCAACAAAGCAATGAGAAAGGCAAATCAGATGCTTGGTTGCATAGGGAGAGGAATCAGTTGCAGGAAAAAAGAAGTGATAATGCCACTGTATAGGTCATTGGTACGGCCGCATCTTGAATACTGGCCCTCATTCCGAGTTGTTCGCTCGCAAGCTGCTTTTAGCAGCATTGCACACGTTAAGCCGCCGCCTACTGGGAGTGAATCTTAGCTTAGCAAAATTGTGAACGAAAGATTCGCAAAATTGCGAATAGAAATTTCTAAGCAGTTTCTGAGTAGCTCGACACTTACTCTGCCACTGCGATCAGTTCAGTCAGTTTCGTTCCTGGTTTTACGTCACAAACACACCCAGCGTTTGCCCAACCACTCCCCCGTTTCTCCAGCCACTCCCGCGTTTTTCCCAGAAACGGCAGCGTTTTTTCACACACACCCATAAAATGGCCAGTTTCCGCCCAGAAACACCCACTTCCTGTCAATCACACTACGATCACCAGAACAGAGAAAAAACCTTGTAATGCCGTGAGTAAAATACCAAACTTCTTAGCAAATTTACTTGGCGCAGTCGCAGTGCGAACATTGCGCATGCGTAGTTTGCGGAAAATCGCTGCGATGCGATGAAAAAGAACGAGCGAACAACTCGGAATGAGGGCCACTGTGTCCCGTTCTGGAGGCCATATCTCCAGAAGGATATAAATACATTAGAGAGTGTACAAAGAAGGGCAACTAAAATGGTGCATGGCCTACATCACAAAACTTACCCGGAAAGGCTAAAAGATCTTAACATGTATAGTTTGGAGGAGAGAAGGGAAAGGGGGGACATGATAGAAACTTTCAAATATACCAAGGGTTTTAACAAAGTTCAGGAGGGAAACATTCTTCAAAGGAAGAGGAGTATTAGAACTCAATGACATACACTGAAACTTGAGGGAGGCAGGTTCAGGGGAAATTTAAGGAAAACTTACTTCACAGAAAGGGTAGAGGACAAGTGGAATAGCCTCCCATCAGAGGTGGTAGAGGCTAAGACTGTAGAGCAATTTAAACATGCTTGGATAGGCATATGAATATCCTTGCAAAGAATTAAGGTTCAAAAAGGGTTGAGATTACCTAAAGGATAAAAAAGGGGCAGACTAGATGGGCCAAGTGGTTCTTATCTGCCGTCAAATTCTATGTTTCTATGTTTAGACGCTACAGCGTCTAGTTTCCCTTCATGGAGAGGACCTTACCTACTGCACAGTTAGTAGCGGCTCTAGCCACGGCGGTGGTGCCCGTGGCAAGAGCCGCTACTGGTGACTGGACAAATGGCACCATTACGAATAACCAACATGGAAGCTGTGGAGCACCACATAACATGGATGTAAGAGGTGAATTTTGGCTACGAAGGTGCGTGAGGGCCAACCGACATGCTACAGTAGAGCAGCTCTCCATCAAAATTAACATGGGGGCTACCAGATGTGTGTCTAAAATGACAGTTCAGCGAACCCTGCTGCATATGGGCCTCCAAAGCGGTTACTCTAGCTATTAGTTGGTGGTCATAATAATATGACTCGATTGTGTATATATAATTATTGCAAACAGCTCTAACTTTATTTGGAGGAACAGATCAGAAGACATATCCTCTGGGCAACATTTTCCGAAAAGAAATGTCAAGTTCATGCAATTCACGGATGTAGTTATGTGACCGGCAGTCAGGAGATTGTACTATAAAGAAATTCCACACAAGTGTTTTACATTAGCACAAATAAAAAGCACTGTAGCAAGATATTTAGCAGGTCTTTCAAAGAATGCTGGTTAGCTTCACCATAGAGAAATATCAGTAGGTAACAGGCTTTCCAAATATCCAGACAGATTAACTTTGCTGAGAAGCGAAGAGCATTAATCCACGTATGCATCAGGACAATACGGGATCAGACTCTTTACAACTAACAGTTGGTCCAAGGAGACTCCCTATAAGTGCTAGAACATCCTATCAGCACTAAACAACAAAGTGAGATTTTATCTCTAGCTGCAACAATCAGAAGTCAGAATGAAGCCCCAACCAATGAGACACAGGGGGGACATTTACTAAGCAGTGATAAGAGCAGAGAAATGAGCCAGTGGAGAAGTGTCCATGGCAACCAATCAGCACTGAAGTAACATCTATAATTTACATACAACAAAATTATACAGAGCTTCTGATTGGTTGATGGGACAACTTCTTCACTGGTTCACTTCTCCTCTCTTATCACTGCTTAGTAAATGTCCCCCATAGGCTGCAAATCTGACTGGTTGCCAGGAGACTTATGGGGCATACACATGGGGTGATTTTTGCCTACTTTCTATGCGATCTGTCTAGATCTCTCAGAAATTAAGCATGGACCGCTCTGTCTGTACACCCGATAGTGATGGTGATGCATGGTCCTTCTTGTCGCCATTGCCCACTCAGATCTTTATAACATGCAGGCAAGATCTAGTTAGATCACCTAGCATGTGCATAAAGAACACTGGTTAGCACAGATTGCTCAGCACACATCGCTGTGTGTATAGCAATGTGTGCTGAGCGATCTGTGCTAACCTAGATCACTTAGCCCACAGCACAAGTCACCCTGTGTGAATTGCCCATTATAGGAATTCACAGAACTAATCTGACCATGATCTACTAAGCTTTGCTTATTACAGATTCTAATAACAATAGTTGGACGTATAGCTGTAACTGTTGCAAATGTTTATTGAGAGAGCTAGTCACAATATGGCTGCAAAGTTATTGAGTCCAGGCATTGAGTCAACAAACAGCAATGTAACTGTCTAACTACAGTACTTCTCTCCTTACAATGAGTCAGCTACGTCAAACATGAAATATCTCCTTAATACTTTATAAAGCAGGTAACATTCCCATGTCAACTTCTGGACTGCACTAACAGTTCTGATTTGCTGGGAGGTAAGGAATGTGTTAGATAACAGATTTGAGTCTCAATAGCTCAGGTGCCAGGGGTGTGCAGTGGTCTATTGGGCACACTGATCCTGTGACCATTGCAAGGCAGGAGTACCTGCATTCTATCATACAGGGATAAGCAGATGCTGACAGGCACCAGAGCTCCACAACTTTCAGGCTGACTGCCCTCTTACTTGAGTGGCAACCTGGCATTGGTGGAACTCAAAGCACCTCTTCTACTCTGCCTCTCTAGGCTGTCTGCTACAGTGACACTGCTGGACAATTCCCTTGTCACTGCTGTTGAATTACAGACACGCTATGCCTATGTTACAATACGTTCAGTTCCTCCTCCCTGCCTCTGATGTTCATCTCTGCTATAGTTCCTTAGCACAATCTCGGGTTATATTCTGTACTTGCAGGCCCGGTGCTACCCGCTCATCAAAGGGATGCAGTGCAGCTAGGCGCCAGGGAGGAGAGGCGCTTTCCTTGCACTGCATCCCCGCTGCTGCACCTGGCCTCCCTGCTGCTGCTGCCGGCTGCTGTGCCTGTCACTGTATGAAAGGCAGCGGCGCTGGCAGATTAAATCCTCAACTCCGCTCCTGTAACAGTGACTAACTGATCGGACGAAGGGGGCGGAGCTACATGGTGGAAACGGGGGCGGGGCTACACAGGACCAGAAGACTGTAGTACCACAGAGGATATGCTGCTCCAGATCCTGCCAACCAGACTGATAAGTAAGTGAAGTGAGAGTGAGTAAGTGTGTGTGTGTGTGTGTGTGTGTGTGTGTGTGTGTGTGTGTGTGTGTGTGTATTTATGTACAGTATGGGGTATATTTACTAAGGTCCCGATTTTGACCGAGATGGTGTTTTTTCTTCAAAGTGTCATCTCGGGAATTTACTAAACTCAAATCACGGCAGTGATGAGGGCATTCGTATTTTTTTGGAAGTCCTAGGAAAAAAATACCAATGAATACACCATCGGTCAAATACGCCTGGAATTTGGTAGAACTCGGTCATTTACTAAAAAGTGCAATTCACAAACACTGCCGACAATAGCCAAACACTGCCGTGAAAAAATACAAATCGTAAAAAGTGCTAAAATAAAACAGACCTGCTTTTTTTTACCGTGTTCGGATAGGCATGCACGGATCCATGAGATCTGTGCATGTTTATCAGTGGGAAGGGGTGGGAAAGTGTTAAATTTGCTAAAAAAAATGCGCAGGGTCCCCCCTCCTAAGCAAAACCAGCCTCGGGCTCTTTGAGCTGGTCCTGGTTGAAAAAATATGGGTAAAAAAGTGACAGGGGTTCCCCCATATTTAAACAACCAGCACCGGGCTCTGCGCTTGGTCCTGGTTCCAAAAATACGGGGGACAAAAAGCATAGGGGTCCCCCGTATTTCTGAAACCAACACCGGGCTCCACTAGCCAGATACATAATGCCACAGCCGGGGGACACTTTTATATTGGTCCCTGCGGCCCTGGCATTACATACCCAACTAGTCACCCCTGGCCGGGGTACCCTGGAGGAGTGGGGACCCCTTCAATCAAGGGGTCCCCCCCCTCCAGCCACCCAAGGGCCAGGGGTGAAGCCCGAGGCTGTCCCCCCCATCCAAGGGCGGCGGATGGGGGCTGATAGCCTTTTTGTCAAAATTTTAATATTGTTTTTAGTAGCAGTACTACAAGTCCCAGCAAGCCTCCCCCGCAAGCTGGTACTTGGAGAACCACAAGTACCAGCATGCGGTGGAAATCCGGGCCCACTGGTACCTGTAGTACTACTACTAAAAAAATACCCCAATAAAAACAGAAGACACACACCTTGAAAGTAAAAGTTTAATACATACATACACACCTCCAAACATACATACTTACCTATGTTCACACGAGGGTTAGTCCTCTTCTCCATGTAGAATCCATGGGGTACCTGTTGGAAAAATTATACTCACATAATCCAGTGTAGTTCGGTCCTCTTCTGTTCTATTTGTAATCCACGTACTTTTCAAAATAAAAAAACGAATACACGACCACGCACTGAAAGGGGCCCCATGTTTTCACATGGGACCCCTTTCCCCGACTGCCAGGAACCCCCCCCTGACTTTTGTCTAAGAGGGTTCCTTCAGCCAATCAGGGAGCGCCACGTCGTGGCACCCTCCTGATTGGCTGTGTGCTCCTGTAGTGTATGTCAGGCAGCACACGGCAGTGATACAATGTAGTAGCGCCTATGTGCTCCATTGTAACCAATGGTGGGAACTTTGTGGTCAGCGGTTGACCGAAAGTAACCTCACCGCTGACCACAAAGTTCCGACCATTGGTTACAATGGAGCGCATAGGCGCTACATTGTATCACTGCCGTGTGCTGCCTGACAGACACTACAGGAGCACACAGCCAATCAGGAGGGTGCCACGACGTAGCGCTCCCTGATTGGCTGAAGGAACCCACTTAGACAGGAGTCAGGGGGGGGGGTCCTGGCAGTCGGGGAAAGGGGTCCCATGGGAAAACATGGGGCCCCTTTCAGTGCATGGTCGGGTGTTCGTTTTTTTATTTTGCAAAGTACGTGGATTATACAAAGAACAGAAGAGGACCGATCTACACTATTATGTGAGTATATTTTTTTCCACAGGTACCCCATGGATTCTACATGGAGAAGAGGACCGATCCTCGTGTGAACATAGGTAAGTATGTATGTTTGGAGGTGTGCATGTATATAATAAGCTTATACTTTCAAGGTGTGTGTCTCCTGTTTTTATTGGGGTATTTTTTTAGTAGTAGTACAACAGGTACCGGCGGGCCCGGTTTTCCACCACATGCTGGAACTTGTGGTTCTCCAAGTACCAGCTTGCGGGGGAGGCTTGCTGGGACTTGTAGTACTGCTACTAAAAACAATGGCCCTCATTCCGAGTTGATCGGTCGCAAGGCGAATTTAGCAGAGTTACACACGCTAAGCCTACGCCTACTGGGAGTGTATCTTAGCTTCTTAAAATTGCGACCGATGTAATCGCAATATTGCGATTACAAACTACTGAGCAGTTTCTGAGTAACTTCAACCTTACTCTGCCTGTGCGATCAGTTCAGTGCTTGTCGTTCCTGGTTTGACGTCACAAACACACCCAGCGTTCGCCCAGACACTCCCCCGTTTCTCCAGCCACTCCTGCGTTTTTTCCGGAAACGGTAGCGTTTTCAACCACACGCCCATAAAACGCTGTGTTTCCGCCCAGTAACACCCATTTCCTGTCAATCACATTACGATCGCCGGAGCGATGAAAAAGCCGTGAGTAAAAATACTATCTTCATTGTTAAATTACTTGGCGCAGTCGCAGTGCGAATATTGCGCATGCGTACTAAGCGGATTTTCATTGCGATGCGATGAAAAATACAGAGCGAACGACTCGGAATGAGGGCCTATATTCACATTTTTACAAAAAGGCTATCAGCCCCCCATCCGCCGCCCTTGGATGGGGGGGACAGCCTCGGGCTTCACCCCTGGCCCTTGGGTGGCTGGAGGGGGGGACCCCTTGATTTAAGGGGTTCCCACTCCTCCAGAGTACCCCGGCCAGGGGTGACTAGTTGGGTATGTAATGCCAGGGCCGCAGGGACCAATATAAAAGTGTCCCCCGGCTGTGGCATTATGTACCTGGCTAGTGGAGCCCGGTGCTGGTTTCAAAAATACGGGGGTCCCCTACGCTTTTTATCCCCCGTATTTTTGGAACCAGGACCAAGCGCAGAGCCCGGTGCTGGTTGATTAAATATGGGGGAACCCCTGTCATTTTTTCCCCATATTTTTTCAACCAGGACCGGCTCAAAGAGCCCGAGGCTGGTTTTGTTTAGGGGGGGGACACCACACATTTTTTGGGGGGATTTTTAAAAATGTACTTTTTTATACGAAAGGTGCACAATGAAGCCCAGCACGGATCTCACAGATCCAGCCGAGATTCATTGTGTTAATGTCGGCAGTGTTTTACAATTCACTCCCGTAAAACACTGCCAAAAAATACGAATGACATCGACATCGGAAAATTCGAAAATGCAGAATACGACAGCTTAGTAAATTAGTGGTAATAAATTCAAAAAGTTGCAAGTTTACACTTTCGATGTCATTCGTGTTTGAACTTTAACCTCATTCGGAAAAATACGAATTTTAGTAAATTTACCCCTATGATGAGTGCCACTTATCTTAAAATATGTGCAAACTCATCAAAACATATTCAAATAAATGCAATCATAATACACATGTATACACAAAGTTTGTAGTGTGACAGGGCCATCCTAGTAAAGATGGTAATATATGGAATATTACCAAATATATATAGTATTATTATGAAGATGTAGACATATCTAGATAAAGTCCTTATAATACAGTTGCTGAAGTTGGTAGAATCTAATCATATACAATCTTAGCTATTTGCTGGTAGGGAGTCTGTTACATATAATCCCAATGTACAAATCTCCTGGAAATGTTTTTTTTTTTTTTTTTTCAAGTAAGGCAACATGGGGCAAATTACTTTCAAGGTGCTCTGCCTTTATACCACTGTACATGCCACCCACGGTTTCCTAATGGTGTATGAAACTAGTTTGTTCTTTTGATAGTGAAGTATGAGTACCTGGCTGCTGGTGCAATGTAAAACCAAACTATTCCCATTGTAAACCTTCACACACAGGTCTTTTTTTCTTTAACCTTTTCAGCTGATACATTTTTCATTCACTGATTGCCTGCTTTGAAAAGTCTTTTTCCTGCCCAGTACATTTTCCAACCCCAGGTTCTGTTTTTTTTATTGAGCTTTTACCTGCCGCTCATTTTATGCTCCAATTCCTTTTTTCGTCTGCATAAATATAAAGCTTTTTATTTATCTTTGCAGTATATGTTGCAATTTTTGGCCCTCAGTTCATCTCGTTTTTAAATTGTTCCTCTATTTACATCTATTTCTGCTTTTGGTTCTTTCATTCTCTTTCCTTAGCTGACACATTCCCTTTCTCTCTTTCTTTACTCCTTTATTCAGCTTGTAATCTCCCCAGGGCAGACACTGGCAGTGTGATGCTGTATCTTAAACTCTTTGCAGCGGCTGTGCTCAGTGTTCTATCGTAGAACACTTATTATTTCATGTACTATGGATGTGAAGTGAATACCAAAACAGGCGTTGCATTGGATTGGGCAAGGGGTAAAACGCAAAGCAGGCCGGCCCTGCTCTTCTGCATGAATCCAGAGCAGTCTTACAGCAGTTTCATTCTAATTAAAACACGCTCTTCTATTGTAGTAAAATCCACAAACAGTTTGATAAATTATGTACATATGCATATGTGATGATTTGTATGCGTGTACTTTTATAATGGATTTTGCCCGAGCAGATATTTTAGTGTGATAGATTGCTTGTTTATATTTGTGCATATTTATAAAACAGACAAATTAAAGAACTGCTCAATCCCAAAATCGAAATTTACATATATGTAACCTGAAAAACATTGGGCCTGATTCAGATCTGATCGCAGCAGCAAATTTGTTAGCTAATGGACAAAACCATGGGGGTAATTCAGCTCTGATTGTTGGGCTGCGCTTTTTGCAGCCCTACGATCAGATAGTCGCCACCTAAAGGGGGAGGGCAAAAGCCTGTGCAAGTGTGCATTCTTTTGCAGAGCTGCACTAAAATCAGTTTGTGCAGTCTATGCGCAGCCCAGGATTTACTCAGCTGCTGTGATTTAATCCTGCTGATCGGGGCCAGAGCAGACGTCAGACAGCCTCCCTCAAAACGCCTGAGCCCGCCTGCATTTTCTGGACACTCCTGGAAAATGGTCAGTTGCCATCCACAAACGGCCTCTTCCTGTCAATCTCCTTGCAAACACCCGTGCGTTCTGA
Organism: Pseudophryne corroboree; assembly: GCF_028390025.1. NCBI lineage: Eukaryota > Metazoa > Chordata > Amphibia > Anura > Myobatrachidae > Pseudophryne > Pseudophryne corroboree. The sequence continues at coordinate 474,451,357 of NC_086445.1, read as the reverse complement.
TTTATAGCACCATCCCATCACTACGCACTGATGCCTGTCGCTGTTGTGCGACGCGCCCGCGCATAGTGGTGCATACGCATGCGTAGTTCAGATCTGATTGCTCACTGTGCGAAAGCACACAGCAGTGATCAGATCTGAATTACCCCCCATGTGCACTGCAGGGGGGGCAGATATAACATGTGCAGAGAGAGTTAGATTTGGGTGGGGTGTGTTCAAACTGAAATCTAAATTGCAGTGTAAAAATAAAGCAACTAGTATTTACCCTGCACAGAAACAAAATAACCCACCCAAATCTAACTCTCTCTCTGCACATCTGTTATATCTGCCCCACCTGCAGTGCCAGGGCTGCCATCAGAAATTGTGGGGGCCGGGACTGTCAAAATAAGCTGGGCTCCCCCCACCCGGGAAAGGAAAAAAGTTAAATAGAAATAAATATATATTTAAAAAAATCAAAAATAAAGTTTTTATGCATACAAGATAAAGATAAAGGGGCTAAATACCCCGAAACATTGAAGCTACTTGCTGCTTTCGGAGTTACAGTATTTGTCCCCCAGTGCCAGATACCACTGGGAGGTGTGCGTGTGTATATATATATATATATATATATATATTTATTAGTGATGTGCACCGGACATTTTTCAGGTTTTGTGTTTTGGTTTTGGATTCGGTTCCGCGGACGTGTTTTGGATTCGGACGCGTTTTGGCAAAACCTCACCGAAATTTTTTTGTCGGATTCGGGTGTGTTTTGGATTCGGGTGTTTTTTTTCAAAAAACCCTAAAAAACAGCTTAAATCATAGAATTTGGGGGTCATTTTGATCCCATAGTATTATTAACCTCAATAACCATAATTTCCACTCATTTCCAGTCTATTCTGAACACCTCACAATATTATTTTTAGTCCTAAAATTTGCACCGAGGTCGCTGGATGGCTAAGCTAAGCGACACAAGTGGCCGACACAAACACCTGGCCCATCTAGGAGTGGCACTGCAGTGTCAGGCAGGATGGCACTTCAAAAAAATTGTGCCCAAACAGCTCATGATGCAAAGAAAAAAAGAGGCGCACCAAGGTCGCTGTGTGACTAAGCTAAGCGACCCAAGTGGCCAACACAAACACCTGGCCCATCTAGGAGTGGCACTGCAGTGTCAGGCAGGATGGCACTTCAAAAAAATAGTCCCCAAACAGCACATGATGCAAAGAAAAAAAGAGGCGCACCAAGGTCGCTGTGTGACTAAGCTAAGCGACCCATGTGGCAGACACATACACCTGGCCCATCTAGGAGTGGCACTGCAGTGTCAGGCAGGATGGCACTTCAAAAAAATAGTCCCCAAACAGCACATGATGCAAAGAAAAAAAGAGGCGCAATAAGGTAGCTGTGTGACTAAGCTAAGCGACCCAAGTGGCCGACACAAACAACTGGCCCATCTAGAAGTGGAACTGCAGTGTCAGGCAGGATGGCACTTCAAAAAAATTGTCCCCAAACAGCACATGATGCAAAGAAAAATGAAAGAAAAAAGAGGTGCAAGATGGAATTGTCCTTGGGCCCTCCCACCCACCCTTATGTTGTATAAACAGGACATGCACACTTTAACGAACCCATCATTTCAGCGACAGGGTCTGCCACACGACTGTGACTGGAATGACTGGTTGGTTTGGGCCCCCACCAAAAAAGAAGCAATCAATCTCTCCTTGCACAAACTGGCTCTACAGAGGCAAGATGTCCACCTCATCATCATCCTCCGATTCATCACCCCTTTCACTATGTACATCCCCCTCCTCACAGATTATTAATTCGTCCCCACTGGAATCCACCATCTCAGGTCCCTGTGTACTTTGTGGAGGCAATTGCTGCTGGTGAATGTCTCCACGGAGGAATTGATTATAATTCATTTTGATGAACATCATCTTCTCCACATTTTCTGGAAGTAACCTCGTACGCCGATTGCTGACAAGGTGAGCGGCTGCACTAAACACTCTTTCGGAGTACACACTGGAGGGAGGGCAACTTAGGTAGAATAAAGCCAGTTTGTGCAAGGGCCTCCAAATTGCCTCTTTTTCCTGCCAGTATACGTACGGACTGTCTGACGTGCCTGCTTGGATGCGGTCACTCATATAATCCTCCACCATTCTTTCAATGTTGAGAGAATCATATGCAGTGACAGTAGACGACATGTCAGTAATCATTGGCAGGTCCTTCAGTCCGGACCAGATGTCAGCACTCACTCCAGACTGCCCTGCATCACCGCCAGCGGGTGGGCTCGGAATTCTTAGCCTTTTCCACGCACCCCCAGTTGCGGGAGAATGTGAAGGAGGAGATGTTGACGGGTCACGTTCCGCTTGACTTGACAATTTTCTCACCAGCAGGTCTTTGAACCTCTGCAGACTTGTGTCTGCCGGAAAGAGAGATCCAATGTAGGTTTTAAATCTAGGATCGAGCACGGTGGCCAAAATGTAGTGCTCTGATTTCAACAGATTGACCACCCGTGAATCCTGGTTAAGCAAATTAAGGGCTCCATCCACAAGTCCCACATGCCTAGCGGAATCGCTCTGTTTTAGCTCCTCCTTCAATGTCTCCAGCTTCTTCTGCAAAAGCCTGATGATGGGAATGACCTGACTCAGACTGGCAGTGTCTGAACTGACTTCCCGTGTGGCAAGTTCAAAGGGTTGCAGAACCTTGCACAACGTTGAAATCATTCTCCACTGCGCTTGAGTCAGGTGCATTCCCCCTCCATTGTCTATATCGTGGGCAGATGTATAGGCTTGAATGGCCCTTTGCTGCTCCTCCATCCTCTGAAGCATATAGAGGGTTGAATTCCACCTCGTTACCACCTCTTGCTTCAGATGATGGCAGGGCAGGTTCAGGAATGTTTGGTGGTGCTCCAGTCTTTGGCACGCGGTGGCTGAATGTCGAAAGTGGCCCGCAATTCTTCGGGCCACCGACAGCATCTCTTGCACGCCCCTGTCATTTTTTAAATAATTCTGCACCACCAAATTCAATGTATGTGCAAAACATGGGACGTGCTGGAATTTGCCCAGATGTAATGCACACACAATATTGGTGGCATTGTAAGATGTCACAAATCCCCAGGAGAGTCCAGTTGGGGTAAGCCATTCTGCGATGATGTTCCTCAGTTTCCGTAAGAGGTTGTCAGCTGTGTGCCTCTTATGGAAAGCGGTGATACAAAGCGTAGCCTGCCTAGGAACGAGTTGGCGTTTGCGAGATGCTGCTACTGGTGCCACCGCTGCTGTTCTTGCTGCGGGAGGCAATCTACCCAGTGGGCTGTCACAGTCATATAGTCCTGAGTCTGCCCTGCTCCACTTGTCCACATGTCCGTGGTTAAGTGGACATTGGGTACAACTGCATTTTTTAGGACACTGGTGACTCTTTTTCTGAGGTCTGTGTACATTTTCGGTATCGCCTGCCTAGAGAAATGGAACCTAGATGGTATTTGGTACCAGGGACACAGTACCTCAATCAAGTTTCCAGTTGCCTCTGAACTAACGATGGATACCGGAACCACGTTTCTCACCACCCAGGCTGACAAGTCCTGAGTTATCCGCTTTGCAGCAGGATGACTGCTGTGATATTTCATCTTCCTCACAAAGGACTGTTGGACAGTCAATTGCTTACTGGAAGTAGTACAAGTGGTCTTCCGACTTCCCCTCTGGGATGACGATCGACTCCCAGCAGCAACAACAGCGGCGCCAGCATCGGAGGATGCATCGGAGGAATCCCAGGCAGGAGAGGACTCGTCAGACTTGCCAGTGACATGGCCTGCCGGACTATTGGCTTTCCTGTGTAAGGAGGAAATTGACACTGAGGGAGTTGGTGGTGTGGTTTGCAGGAGCTTGGTTACAAGAGGAAGGGATTTAGTTGTCAGTGGACTCCTTCCGCTGTCACCCAAAGTTTTTAAACTTGTCACTGACTTCTGATGAATGCGGTCCAGGTGACGTATAAGGGAGGATGTTTCTAGGTGGTTAACGTCCTTACCCCTACTTATTACAGCTTAACAAAGGCAACACACGGCTTGACACCTGTTGTCCGCATTTGTGTTGAAATAATTCCACACCGAAGAGCTGATTATTTTTGTATTTTGACCAGGCATGTCAATGGCCATATTCGTCCCTCGGACAACAGGTGTCTGTCACAACTGAGGGCCTGAGCTGACGGAAGGCAGCCTCAGTTGTAGGGGCTGAGATGTACCGGAACCTGGGAGGTTGTATCAGACCCCTGGACATGTAAGTAACATGAAGAGAAACCGCCCGAAGGCGTGACCACGACAACTTGAGTAAAAGTCAATGATATTTATTTATGACAAACTCCATGCATCACAGTAGCAGTAAAAAGTAACATAAAAATCAGCAGAGAAATAATAATACAGTTCCTGGGTACTACAGGGTGGCAGGGGCCACAGAGTTCTGGTGGTATGAGACAGTTCTTATTATCTGCAAGTTGGAAAGTCCTTACCAGGCTCAACTGTAGCAATGAGGAAAGCCCAAGGTCGTACCAGCTGGTGTTCCAGGGAAAGCTGGACTGCTGTAGATAAAATGCTGCTGTGGGTACTGGTTAGAACCAGACAGGTGTTGGCACGGAGTGGATACTGGCTGGAACCAGTTAAATAATAAATAAAGCTTGAGAGCGATGCAATGTAGATGAAATGTAGAATTTGACAGCGGAGAAATAATAATACAGGTGGAGAGTGGTAAACTGCAGAAAGGACACCGGCCCTTTAAGAGAAGCTGTACACTGCTGGAAGCTGAGCTGGAAGCAGGTGATGTTGTAGCTGGAAACAGGTGAGTCCAGAATGGATCGGAGAGTCAGGCTACACCGCAGATGGAATGCTGGTGCGGGTCTCTATAGCAGAAGCCTGGAGACAGGAGCTGGAACCTGGAAGACATTCACAGAAGAGAGACAAACTGGAACTAGGTTTGACAACCAAAGCACTGACGCCTTCCTTGCTCAGGCACAACCTATTTATACCTGCAGCAAGGAAGGCATTGGCTAGGCAATTATGCAAATTAATAATACTGACAACGGATTGGTAGGAATGATCAGCTGACAAAATCCAAGATGGCTGCGCCCATGCAGACACTTGGAGGGAAGTTTGGATTGTAATCCATGTGGTCTGGAAAACAGTAATGGCGGCGCCGGCCACCGGAGACAGGAGACGCCAGGCTGACAGATGCACATCCGACCACGCGGACACAGCGGAGGCCGCGGCTGACGTAATCGCCACTCTGAATGCAGAAGCTCAGGGACAGCGGCGGAGGCCGCGGGAGACGCCATGCCAGATGTATAAGGCGTTACTGTGACTGCGTCCAGAGAGACAGGAGAGGATGCGGGAATGTGCACATCAGGATAACAGATGGGATCCGGTCCTGGAGCGCTGAGCCAGCCTTAGGAGGCATCTGATAGGTAAGAAATGGCGTCCAGATACCCGGATCGTGACAGCACCCCCCCCCTTTAGGAGTGGCCCCAGGACACTTCTTTGGCTTTTGAGGAAACTTGGAATGGAATCTCCGGACCAAGGCAGGAGCATGGACATCAGAAGCATTGGTCCATGAACGTTCCTCAGGGCCATAACCCTTCCAGTCAATAAGATACTGAAGTTGACCGTAACGGTGACGTGAGTCCAGGATCTTGGCTACTTCATACTCAACGCCTCGTTGAGTTTGGACTTTCGGAGTTGGAGGAAGTGAGGAATGAAACCGATTCAAGATTAGCGGTTTCAACAGGGAAACATGGAATGTCCTGGGTATCTTTAAGAAGGGAGGCAACTGGAGTCTGTAAGCAACAGGATTGATGACTTGATCAATTTTAAAAGGACCGATGTAGCGAGGTGCAAACTTCATACTGGGAACTCTTAACCTCAAATTCTACCCGATCACCCACCTTGAGAGCAGGAACTGCTCGACGCTTCTTATCCGCAAACTTCTTGTACCTGAACGATGCCTTGAGCAGAGCTGATCGTACGCTCTTCCAGATATTGGCAAACTGATGCAAGGTGATATCCACTGCGGGAACAGAAGTTGCTGGAAGCGGTTGGAACTCAGGGACTTTAGGGTGGAATCCAAAGTTGGTGAAGAATGGTGTTGAAAAAGATGAAGAATGATACTGGTTGTTATGACAGAACTCGGCCCAGGGAAGTAATTGAACCCAGTCATCTTGAGAGGAGGACACATAGATGCGGAGGAAGGACTCCAAGTCCTGATTCACCCTCTCAGTTTGACCATTGGTCTGAGGATGGTAAGCCGTGGAAAACTTTAGCTTGACTTGGAGGGCTTGACATAAACTTCGCCAGAATTTGGCTGTGAATTGAACTCCTCAATCTGAGATAATTTCTTCTGGAAGACCGTGGAGTCGAAAGATCTCTTGTATGAATACTTGAGCCAACTTGGAAGCTGACGGAAGACCGGTGAGAGGAATGAAGTGTGCCATCTTGGTGAACCGGTCAACTACCACCCAGATTTGCACATGGGCAAATCTGTAATAAAATCCATCGACAAATGGGTCCATGGTCGACGGGGAACAGATAGTGGAACCAGTTGCCCCGCAGGCGACTGGCGGGATACTTTATGTTGAGCACACTTTGGGCAAGATGCAATAAACTCCAAAACGTCCTTTTTCAGAGTTGGCCACCAATAGGACCTATAGATAAACTCCAGGGTTTTTTGGATACCTGTATGTCCGGCAAAACGGGAAGCATGGGCCCAATGCATGAGCTTCTTCCTTAGTGTCGGCTTCACAAAACTTTTCTCTGATGGGGGCGTAGAGTCCATCCCTACCGTGGAGAATGCCAACGGACTTATAATAGGATGCTTGTCTGAAGACTCTGACTCATTTTCTTGCTCCCATGAGCGGGAAAGGGCATCGGCCTTGCGATTCTGAGAGCCCGGACAGAACTGGAGTTTAAAGTCGAACCTGGAAAAGAAAAGTGCCCATCTGGCCTGACGAGGGTTGAGACATTGTGCGCCTTTCAGATATAGAAGGTTCTTGTGGTCTGTAAGGATGGTGATTGAATGAGAAGCTCCCTCCAACCGATATCTCCACTCCTCTAGAGCGAGCTTGATGGCTAGCAACTCCTGGTCGCCAATGGCATAGTTGCGCTCCGCTGGGGAGAACTTCCGTGAGAAGAAACTGCAAGGATGTAAATGGCCATCTTTAGCCCTCTGAGATAACACCGCTCCTACTCCAACGGAGGAGGCATCCACCTCTAGGATGAAAGGAGAGTCGATGTCAGGCTGTTTCAGGACAGGCGCAGAGATGAACCTCTGTTTTAAAAGATGAAAAGCTTGCATGGCTTCTTCAGACCACTTGGACGGGTTAGCACCCTTCTTGGTGAAAGCAGTAATAGGCGCCACAATGGTGGAAAAGTCTCGTATAAACTTTCGGTAATAATTGGCGAACCCTAAGAACCTCTGGACCCCTTTGAGGGTTAAGGGTACCGGCCAATTCTGGATTGCTTGTAGTTTCTCAGGATCCATCTCTAGTCCGGAACCGGACACAATGTACCCTAGAAACGGAATGGACTTGACTTCAAAGACGCATTTCTCTAATTTGCAATAGAGATGATTGACACGGAGACGGGACAGAACCTCCTTTACCCAAAAACGATGTTCCTCTAAATTGTTGGAAAAAATGAGGATATCATCTAGATAGACCACGACATGACGGTATAGAATGTCTCTGAAGATCTCATTGACGAAATGCTGGAAGACAGCTGGAGCATTGCTCAATCCGAAGGGCATGACGAGGTACTCATAATGTCCGTCACGGGTGTTAAATGCGGTCTTCCACTCGTCACCCTCACGGATCCGGATGAGATTGTATGCACCTCTCAAGTCCAGCTTTGTAAAGATGGTAGCTCCGCTAACTCTGTCAAAGAGCTCAGTAATCAGGGGTAAAGGATAGCGGTTCTTGATGGTAATGTCGTTCAAACCTCTGTAGTCGATGCACGGCCGCAGACCACCATCTTTCTTTTTTACAAAAAAGAAGCCTGCGCCGGCTGGAGAAGAAGAAGGTCGAATGAACCCCTTTGCTAGGTTCTCTTTAATGTATTCCTCCATAGAATGCATCTCGGGCAGAGACAACGGATAAGTTCGGCCTCGAGGTGGAACCTTCCCTGGAACGAGATCAATCGGGCAGTCCCATTCTCTATGAGGAGGAAGGATATCAGCAGAAGCTTTACTGAACACATCCGTGAAATCTTGATATGGAGGAGGTGGAACATCAGACGACCTGGGGGAGGAAGAACAGACAGGCAACACTTTAAACAAACATGTCTCAGCACAGGAGGGACCCCATGCCAGGATTTGCGTAGTCGTCCAATCAATTGTAGGATTGTGAAGACGGAGCCATGGAAGGCCCAGGACCACAGGATGTGTGGCTCTTGGAATCACTAAAAGTGAAATAAGTTCGGAATGAAGAACTCCCACTCTCAGACGAACTGGTAGAGTCCTTAGAGCAATAACTGTATCAAAAATTTTACTGCCATCCACGGCAGTTAAGGAAAAGGAGGAAGGAAGTCTCTCGGTGGGTAGGGACCACCGTTTAACATAGGCTTCGGTAATAAAGTTCCCAGCTGCTCCGGAATCCAGGAGGGCAATGACGTTCTGATAACGTTGAGCAACTTGAAGCGAGACTGGGAGATTACAATCTTGAGGAGATGGAGAGGAGATCATTACTCCTAGCCGGCCCTCTCCTTGGCGAGCTAGGATTTGAAGTTTCCCGGACGTTTGGGACAGGCATGAATAGTGTGAGACGGGGCTGCACAATACAGACAGAGAGACTCAGAGAGACGTCTTCGGCGCTCAGCAGGAGTTAAACGGGAACGGCCAATTTGCATGGGTTCATCTTTAGTTGGTGACAGTTGGCGAGGAGGAGGAGCAGAAGATTTTGGAGCAGATGATCTTCCACGCTCAGTTGCTCTCTCTCTGAAACGTAAGTCAACTTTTGTACAAAGTGAGATTAGCTCATCTAACTTGGAGGGTAAGTCTCTGGTAGCTAACTCATCTTTAATACGCTCGGATAAACCATGCCAGAATGCAGCATACAGGGCCTCGTCGTTCCATGCCAGTTCAGATGCCAGGATCTGGAACTGTATAAGATATTGTCCTACAGTATGTGATCCCTGGCATAAACGGAGAATCTCAGACGAAGCTGAAGTTACCCGGCCTGGCTCGTCGAAGATGCGCCTGAATGTTGACACGAATGCAGTGTAAGAAGATAGCAGGGTGTCGGACCTCTCCCATAACGGTGATGCCCAGTCAAGGGCTGAGCCACTGAGAAGTGAGATGATGTAGGCAATTTTTGTACGGTCACTGGGAAAATTGCCAGGTTGTAGCTCAAACTGAATCTCACACTGGTTGAGAAATCCCCTGCAGAATCTTGGAGATCCGTCAAATTTTGCTGGCGTTGGAAGATGAAAACGTGGAGCAGAAACGGGTAAGGTGGGTGGGGTTATAGTTGGAGTCACTGTGGTTGACGCCCCAGATGCGCCTGATCCACGGAGAGTTGTCTGAATCCCATCCAGCCGAGTAGAGAAATCCTGGAGACAGCGGATGATGTGGCCCTGTGCAGCCTCCTGATGTTCAAGTCGGGCTGCCAGTTCTTGCATCGGCCTGGCCGCTTGATCCTGGTCTCCGGCTGGATTCATTTGGTCAGTGCTTACTGTCACAACTGAGGGCCTGAGCTGACGGAAGGCAGCCTCAGTTGTAGGGGCTGAGATGTACCGGAACCTGGGAGGTTGTATCAGACCCCTGGACATGTAAGTAACATGAAGAGAAACCGCCCGAAGGCGTGACCACGACAACTTGAGTAAAAGTCAATGATATTTATTTATGACAAACTCCATGCATCACAGTAGCAGTAAAAAGTAACATAAAAATCAGCAGAGAAATAATAATACAGTTCCTGGGTACTACAGGGTGGCAGGGGCCACAGAGCTCTGGTGGTATGAGACAGTACTTATTATCTGCAAGTTGGAAAGTCCTTACCAGGCTCAACTGTAGCAATGAGGAAAGCCCAGGGTCGTACCAGCTGGTGTTCCAGGGAAAGCTGGACTGCTGTAGATAAAATGCTGCTGTGGGTACTGGTTAGAACCAGACAGGTGTTGGCACGGAGTGGATACTGGCTGGAACCAGTTAAATAATAAATAAAGCTTGAGAGCGATGCAATGTAGATGAAATGTAGAATTTGAGAGCGGAGAAATAATAATACAGGTGGAGAGTGGTAAACTGCAGAAAGGACACCGGCCCTTTAAGAGAAGCTGTACACTGCTGGAAGCTGAGCTGGAAGCAGGTGATGTTGTAGCTGGAAACAGGTGAGTCCAGAATGGATCGGAGAGTCAGGCTACACCGCAGATGGAATGCTGGTGCGGGTCTCTATAGCAGAAGTCTGGAGACAGGAGCTGGAACCTGGAAGACATTCACAGAAGAGAGACAAACTGGAACTAGGTTTGACAACCAAAGCACTGACGCCTTCCTTGCTCAGGCACAACCTATTTATACCTGCAGCAAGGAAGGCATTGGCTAGGCAATTATGCAAATTAATAATACTGACAACGGATTGGTAGGAATGATCAGCTGACAAAATCCAAGATGGCTGCGCCCATGCAGACACTTGGAGGGAAGTTTGGATTGTAATCCATGTGGTCTGGAAAACAGTAATGGCGGCGCCGGCCACCGGAGACAGGAGACGCCAGGCTGACAGATGCACATCCGACCACGCGGACACAGCGGAGGCCGCTGCTGACGTAATCGCCACTCTGAATGCAGAAGCTCAGGGACGGCGGCGGAGGCCGCGGGAGACGCCATGCCAGATGTATAAGGCGTTACTGTGACTGCATCCAGAGAGACAGGAGAGGATGCGGGAATGTGCACATCAGGATAACAGATGGGATCCGGTCCTGGAGCGCTGAGCCAGCCTTAGGAGGCATCTGATAGGTAAGAAATGGCGTCCAGATACCCGGATCGTGACAGTGTCTCCCTGGGTGCCTGACTTAAACAAACCACCTCACCATCAGAATCCTCCTTGTCAATTTCCTCCCCAGCGCCAGCAACACCCATACCCTCATCCTGGTGTACTTCAACACTGACATCTTCAATTTGACTATCAGGAACTGGTCTGCGGGTGCTCCTTCCAGCACTTGCAGGGGGCGTGCAAATGGTGGAAGGCGCAAGCTCTTCCCGTCCAGTGTTGGGAAGGTCAAGCATCGCAACCGACACAATTGGACTCTCCTTGGGGATTTGTGATTTAGAAGAACGCACAGTTCTTTGCTGTGCTTTTGCCAGCTTAAGTCTTTTCATTTTTCTAGTGAGAGCATGAGTGCTTCCATCCTCGTGTGAATCTGAACCACTAGCCATGAACATAGGCCAGGGCCTCAGCCGTTCCTTGCCACTCCGTGTCGTAAATGGCATATTGGCAAGTTTACGCTTCTCCTCAGACGCTTTTAATTTTGATTTTTGGGTCATTTTACAGAACTTTTGTTTTTTAGATTTTACATGCTCTCTACTATGACATTGGGCATCGGCCTTGGCAGACGACGTTGATGGCATTTCATCATCTCGGCCATGACTAGTGGCAGCAGCTTCAGCACGAGGTGGAAGTGGATCTTGATCTTTCCCTATTTTACCCTCCACATTTTTGTTCTCCATTTATTAATATATGGAATTATATGTCAGTATCAATAGCAATGGCCTACTACTATATATACTGCGCACAACTGAAATGCACCACAGGTATAGAATGTAGATGGATAGTGTACTTGATGACACAGAGGTAGGTATAGCAGTGGCCTTCCGTACCGTACTGCTATATATACTGGTGGTCACTGTGTCAGCAAACTGCAAAATTAAATGCACCACAGGTATAGAATGTAGATGGATAGTATACTTGACGACACAGAGGTAGGTACAGCAGTGGCCTTCCGTACCGTACTGCTATATATACTGGTGGTCACTGTGTCAGCAAACTGCAAAACTAAAATGCACCACAGGTATAGAATGTAGATGGATAGTATACTTGACGACACAGAGGTAGGTACAGCAGTGGCCTTCCGTACCGTACTGCTATATATACTGGTGGTCACTGTGTCAGCAAACTGCAAAACTAAAATGCACCACAGGTATAGACTGTAGATGGATAGTATACTTGACGACACAGAGGTAGGTACAGCAGTGGCCTTCCGTACCATACTGCTATATATACTGGTGGTCACTGTGTCAGCAAACTGCACAACTGAAATGCACCACAGGTATAGAATCTAGATGGATAGTATACTTGACGACACAGAGGTAGGTACAGCAGTGGCCTTCCGTACCGTACTGCTATATATGCTGGTGGTCACTGTCAGCAAACTGCAAAACTAAAATGCACCACAGGTATAGAATGTAGATGGATAGTATACTTGACGACACAGAGGTAGGTACAGCAGTGGCCTTCCGTACCGTACTGCTATATATACTGGTGGTCACTGTGTCAGCAAACTGCAAAAATAAAATGCACCACAGGTATAGAATGCAGATGGATAGTATACTTGACGACACAGAGGTAGGTACAGCAGTGGCCTTCCGTACCGTACTGCTATATATACTGGTGGTCACTGTGTCAGCAAACTGCAAAACTAAAATGCACCACAGGTATAGACTGTAGATGGATAGTATACTTGACGACACAGAGGTAGGTACAGCAGTGGCCTTCCGTACCGTACTGCTATATATACTGGTGGTCACTGTGTCAGCAAACTGCACAACTGAAATGCACCACAGGTATAGAATCTAGATGGATAGTGTACTTGACGACACAGAGGTAGGTATAGCAGTGGCCTTCCGTACCGTACTGCTATATATACTGGTGGTCACTGTCAGCAAACTGCAAAACTAAAATGCACCACAGGTATAGAATCTAGATGGATAGTATACTTGACGACACAGAGGTAGGTACAGCAGTGGCCTACTGTACCATAATGCTATATATTATATACTGGTGGTCAGCAAACTGTGCAAAACTTAAATGCACCACAGGTATGGATGGATAGTATACTTGACAACACAGAGGTAGGTACAGCAGTGGCCTTCTGTACCGTACTCCTATATATTATATACTGGTGGTCAGCAAAATTATGCACTGTACTCCTACTATATACTACACAATGCAGCACAGATATGGAGTGTTTTTCAGGCAGACAGCGTATACTGGTTGTCACTGGTCAGCAAAACTCTGCACTGTACTCCTCCTATATAATATTATACTGGTGGTCCCCAGTCCCCACAATAAAGCAGTGTGAGCACAGATATATGCAGCAAACTGAGCACAGATATGGAGTGTTTTTCAGGCAGACAACGTATACTGGTGGTCACTGTCAGCAAAACTCTGCACTGCACTCCTCCTATATAATACAGCTGCTCCCCAGTCCCCACAATTAAGCAGTGTGAGCACAGATATATGCAGGACACTGAGCACAGATAAGGAGCGTTTTTTTCAGGCAGAGAACGGATAAAACTGGTGGTCACTGATCAGCAAAACTCTGCACTGTACTCCTCCTATATTAATATAAAGCTGCTCCCCAGTCCCCACAATGATATAAGCAAGCACAAATATTTGCATCAACTCAACAATGAATAAACGGAGAGGACACCAGCCACGTCCTCTCCCTAACATTTCCAATGCACGAGTGAAAATGGCAGCGACGCGCGGCTGCTTATATAGAATCCGAATTTCGCGAGAATCCGACAACGGGATGATGACGTTCGGGCGCGCTTGGGTTAACCGAGCCATACGGGAGAATCTGAGTATGCCTCAGACCCGTGTAAAAAGGGTGAAGTTCGGGGGGGTCATCACTAATATATATATATATATACATGCATGCATACATGTGCTGCTGTCGGGAGGGCCCGGGATGCTGATGCAGCTGCTTGCCCGCCTCCATCCCCGCTGTTCTGCTGCTCTCCTCCATTCTCCTGCAGCTCTGTATTGAAAACGTCCCTCCCAAAATGGCCACTGCCTCAAAGGAGACAGTTATTCATGATACTAGAGGGCTCCTCTAGTATATTGTATAACTGTCTCCTCTGTGGCGGCGACCAATTTGGGAAGGACGCTTTCAATACAGAGCTGCTGGAGGGTCGGAGGACAGCGGCAGAACAGCAGGGACGACCACGGAACAGTGGGGACGGTGGAAGGTGGGTAGGTGGCTGCATGAGCATCCCGGGCCCTCCTCTCTCTGTCTGAGAGGCCGGGCCCGGGACAGCTGTGCCTCCAGCAGTGGCGTGCGGTGAGGTCAGTGGCTGGTGAGGCACTACCATAATGTCTGCCGAATCCTGCTGATGACCCCTACCGCCACTGAGCCAATACCCGCTACTGCCTCTGAGCCAATGTCCGCTGCCACCGCCAATGGCTTACAAACTCGACCACCATCAACTGACCCAGCCCTCCGCCACTAATTTGTATCTCAGTCCGATGCTGCCAAAGCCCGCTGCCTGATCATAAAGAAAAATATATATAGTGTTTGGGACTGGGAAGGGAGTGAGAGGAGGACATGAATGCAATTTTGTTGTCCAGGGCTCCATTAACTTAAGGGAGAAGGGTCTGAATGGGTTAAAAAATGTAAAAAAAAAATGTGTACGGTCCCCCCTCCTAAGTATAACCAGCCTCGGGCTCTTTGAGCCGGTCCTGGTTGTTTAAATACTGGGAAGAAAATTGAACAGGGGTTCCCAGTTTTTAGACAACCAGCACCGGACTAAGAGAGGAGAGAGAGAGAGAGAGAGAGAGAGAGAGAAAAGAGAAAAGAGAGAGAGAGAAAAGAGAGAGAGACCGACCTGCTGCTGTTTGTGAAAGGACGGAGCCGGCGGAGGAGAGCAGGGGAGAGTCGCACACTAACCTGCTGTGAGCGGGAGGGGAGGACGGAGCCGGCGGAGGAGGACAAGGGAGAGCAGCACTCACTGCAGGGCCACCGCTGCTCCCGGCTACCGTAACCACCGGGACCCGTCCCAACTTCCGCCTCGCGCCGTGTGTGGATGATTGGACAGCGGATCCAGCACTGGATCCACTGTCCAATCACAGGTGCCTCGCTGACATAGGGGTGGTGTCCCTGTCAGCGAGGTACTTGTTTAAGTGCCGCTTTCCCTATGTTTTTCAATGGGCTTTTACAGCACAGTGCTTGGTACCGCCCCCCGCACTGTCCCCGTTCCTATTATGTATGTGAGGCACTGCTATCAGTGCCTCCCAAAGTCATTTAACAAAAAAAACATATTTGCATTAAATCAAGAAGATACTTATGACACAGAATATGTGTCATAAGTATCTTCTTTGTATTATTTTACTAATTAATCACAGGGGAGGCACTGCCTCCCCTGACTGCATGTCCCTGGCATCCAGCACCCCCCTGATGGCGGCCCTGTGCAGTGCACATGGGTTTGCCCTTTATCCATCAAATTTGCCGCTGCAATCAGATCTGAATTACCCCCATTGTTCAGCTGTGCTGTACCTTAAATTACATTGTGGTTTTATTAATTCATAAATAAAGCTTAATGCAGTGTTACCTTGCCATCTCATCTCCACTCTTTTCACTGTATCATGAATAGACCTCTGAAGTCACTCACCACATATGATGGTAAAAACACTGAAACTTCAGTCGATCTATCAATACACACTGCAAGCACTTGTCACTCACATATTTCTGGCTCAAAAAAAGAAACATCTCTCTGGTAACATGGCAACCTGTTTCAGAGAGGTGAAAGGAGAGCATGATAAAACAACAGTAAAAACAAATTATTATTTAAGTTGTATTGTTCAGCTCAGTCATGAAATATTTTCTTTTATATTATTTTAATTAACAGCATAACCTTGTTGTATAAAACATGCAATTTTAACAGTTTGGTATTAGACATCAAAATAAATGGTGATAGTGACCTAATTACAATCTGAAGGAAATAAAAATCCCAATAAATATTAGTATGGTCAACCAGCCAGGCATATACTATATCAATAAAATGTAAGGTTTTAAAATGTAATGGGCCCTGCCCTACACACAGTGGCGTAACTAGAAATTTTTCTCCCCCAAGCCAAAAAATTCTTTGGCGCCCCATCCCCCCCCCCCCCACCCGCCGCATAATTGGGAGCAAGAAAGGGATAAATATGCGCGCGCCAAAGGCGCGCGCTGCAAAAAAAGGGGCGTGGTTTTGTTGGGATGGGCGTGGTTTCTCATAAAGGGGCGTGGTATTGCAGGAAAAGACTACCTTATACCCCAGTTTTGCAACCTGCACGCCCAGACGTTAGCCACCACAGGAAAGAAAAATAATCCTGATTCATGCCCCTTACATTATTTATCATTTTTCCTCCTTATAGTAATGCCCAGTATACATTATGCCACATACTGCAATGGCCCTTAGACATTATTCCACACACAATAATGCACATGACACATTATGCCACACACCATAATGCCCCCGACACATTATGCCACACACCGTAATGCCTGTGACACATTATGCCACACACCGTAATGCCTGTGACACATTATGCCACACACCGTAATGCCCCCGACACATTATGACAGGAATCGCAATGCCCGTTATACATTATGCTATGCACTGCAATGCCCCTGATACATTATAGCACATACAATGCCTGTGACACATTATGACACACACCGCAATGACCTTGAGACATTATACCACAATGCCCGTGATATAGTATACCATACACCGTAATGCCTGCGACACATACCGCAATGCCCTGCCCGTTATACCCTATGCCACACACCGCAATGCCCGTTATGTATTATGCCACACTGCAATGACCCTGAGACATTATACCACATACCACAATGCCCGTGATATAGTATACCACACACCGTAATGCCTGACACATTATGACACACACCGCAATGTCCGTGATACATTATGCCACACACTGCAATGACCCTGAGACATTATACCACATATCACAATGCCCGCGATATAGTATACCATACACCGTAATGCCTGTGACACATTATGACACACACCGCAATGTCCGTGATACATTATGCCACACACCGTAATGCCCATTACACATTAAGTCCTACAGTAAGGCTTCTAATTACTTTTCATTTACCTTCTCGTTGTCAGGGGTTTCATGCACTGGGTGTCATGCTCGTTGCCAGGTGTTTCATGCACTGGGTGTCATGCTCGTTGTCAGGTGTTTCATGCACTGGGTGTCATGCTCGTTGCTAGGAGGTAGTCCTTGTTGCTAGGGCTGTGCTCCCAGTGCCACATATGACCCCAGTGCCAGATATTCCCCCACGGTGCCAGGTACTCACATGCCCCCGGTGCCAAATATAGCCCCCCCCATGTGCCAGGTACACATATACCCCCCCCCCAGTGCCACATATGCCCCCAGTGACAGATATTCCCCCCCAGTGCCACATATGCCCCCAGTGACAGATATTCCCCCCGTGCCAGATATGCCGCCAGTGCCATATATTCCCCCCCAGTGCCACATATGCCCCCAGTGCCAGATATTCCCCCAGTGCCAGATATCCCCTAGTGCCAGACATCCCCCCCCAGTGCCAGACATCCCCCCCCCAGTGCCATATATGCCCCAGTGCCAGACATCCCCCCCCCCCAGTGCCAGATATCCCCCCCAGTGCCAGACATCCCCCCCCAGTGCCATATATGCCCCAGTGCCAGACATCCCCCCCAGTGCCATATATGCCCCAGTGCCAGACATCCCCCCCCCAGTGCCAGATATCCCCCCCAGTGCCAGACATCCCCCCCCAGTGCCAGATATCCCCCCCCCCAGTGCCATATATGCCCCAGTGCCAGATATCCCCCCTAGTGCCAGACATCTCCCCCCCAGTGCCATATATGCCCCAGTGCCAGACATCCCCCCCCAGTGCCAGATATCCCCCCCAGTGCCAGACATCCCCCCCCCAGTGCCATATATGCCCCAGTGCCAGATATCCCCCCTAGTGCCAGATATCCCCCCCAGTGCCAGACATCCCCCCCCCCCCAGTGCCATATATGCCCCAGTGCCAGATATCCCCCCTAGTGCCAGACATCTCCCCCCCAGTGCCATATATGCCCCAGTGCCAGACATCCCCCCCCCCCAGTACCAGATATTCCCCCCAGTGCCGCCGTCGCCGCTTATTGGAGGGACACGGAGGGCACAGCGTCTCCTGTGTCCCTCCTGCTGCATTATCTCCGGCGGCCGCGGGTCTAATAGGGGGAAGTGCCGTCCGTGAGCCAATTAGAGCTCACGGACGGCACTTCCCCCTATTAGACCCGCGGCCGCCGGAGATGATGCAGGAGGGACACAGGAGAGGCACACGCTGTGCCGTCCGTGTCCCTCCAACAAGCGGCGGCGGGAAGGAAAAGCAGACTGACATGCGGGCGCTCGTCCGCATGTCAGTCTGCTGTAATCAGTGGCGCCCCCGCAGCCCCTCGCCCCCAAGCCACCGCGAGGACTGCGGGGGCAGTAGTTACGCCACTGCCTACACACTGGTTGATACCAGTGCATACTTGCCTACTCTCCCAGAAGCTGCGGGAGGCTCCCCTTGGTTTGGGGTAGCCCCCTCACCCTCGGAAGAGTAGGCAGGTCTCCCACATCCTGCTCGCACCCTAGTGATGCGAGCAGGATAAAGAGATAAACTCCCGTATACGCGAGTCTGTGGGGTGGGAAAGGGGTTAAAATTATGCAAATCGCCCTGTTCCCGCAGACCCGCGAATCGCTGTGTTTCCCAATGTGGGAGAGAGGCTTAATGATGTCATAGCCCGGCCCTGCCCCCCGAAGTATCCTGCAATGTCTCGTCTCCGGGCTTCTCCCGGAAAGGAGATATTTAAAGTCGGCAAGTATGTACCAGTGAAAGATATGAATGATCTTGTTCCTTATTGAATGAGATACCGTTCATATATTTTAGTGTGTAGACACCAGCGATGAACAATGCACGGCCCGTGCTCGTTCACCGTTGGTGTCGGGTCGCTTATACTGTACATGCCAATATGGACAATTTCGTCCATATTAGCATGCAGTACTATGAAGCAGAGTCCCTCCCCCCCCCGCGCGCCGCCGGGTCGTCCGCTGGCCGTATCGACCATCGAGCAGCTTGGCGGCGGGTCGACAAGTGTGTAGGGCCCATAACTGCTTTGTATTTTGCCTGTGAACATATTACTGTGACCTACAGTAGCAAAGCTCTCTGTATATAGTAGCCTCTGTGGCTGATTTGTGGTTACACAAAAGTCTTATATACTGTACTGTACAATTGGTTTTTGCTAGTGTAAGGAATGTGCATGCATCATAAGTGAGCGCACTTGGCCTCCAAGTCAAAACTCCACTTGCAGCTGAAAGGGCAATACTGGATGGTAACCAAGCATTTGCACAAAGACATAGGTGAAGATGTACTAAGCAGTGATAGAGTAGAGAAGTGAACCAGTGAAGAAGTTGCCCACGGCAACCAATCAGCTGCTCTGTATACTTTTATAGTATGCAAATTATAAATGTTACGTCACTGCAGATTGGTTGACATGGGCAACTTCTCCATTGGCTCACTTCTCCCCTGTTTTCACTGCTTAGTACATCTCCCACTAAGTAGACTGCATGACAAGGGTAGGTAGATGGTATTGCAAGGGGTTCAGTATGGTATGCCGGCGGTCGGGCTCCCGGCGACCAGCATACCGGCGCCGGGAGCCCGACCGCCGGCTTACCGACTTTGTGGTGAGCGCAAATGAGCCCCTTGTGGGCTTGCTGCACTCGCCACGCTGCGGGCACGGCTATTTTATTCTCCCTCCAGGGGGGTCGTGGACCCCCACGAGGGAGAATAAGTGTGGGTATGCCGGCTGTCGGGATTCCGGCGCCGGTATACTGTGTGCCGGGATCCCGTCAGTCGGCATACTGAAGACCACCCATTGCAAGAAATGCTGTGTACACAGTGGTCTGTCTCCAGGCGTGTATTTTGCAAGCAAGTATGCACTGATAATAGCTTCAAAACAAGTAGATTCCTAGGGGCAATGCGATAGCATACAGATGTGTCCCTTTACAAGATTGCTGCAATGCGTTTGCACGGGCACAAGCATCGTGGCAGCACTATGAGGCGCTAGGTTGCTAGTGGTCACAGCCGCGGTCTATAATGAAAAGTCTATGGGTATCAGGAGCGTGTATGCCGCGATCTATGTGCATCGCAGCATCACTGTAAAAAGGACACATCTGTAGATGCAATTCTGCGTAAGGATAATTGTTTGCATTTAGGGCCTGATTCATGTTTGTAAGTAAAGCAAAAATGCAAGTAACTGAGCAAAACCATGTCGCATTTCTGATGGGGTAGATGTAGCAGATGATTTCGATTTGGGTGGGGTGTGTTCAAACTGAAATCTAAATTGCAGTGTAAAATAAAGCAGCCAGTATTTACCCTGCACAGAAAAAGAATATACTGTAACACACCCAAATCTAAAACTCTCTGCACATGTTACATCTGCCCAACCTGCAGTGTAACATGGTTTTTGCCCAGTTGCTTGCTTTTCTGCTTTACTTTCAAACATGAATCAGGTCCTAAGTTCTGTGGGGGTAATTCTGAGTTGATCGCAGCAGGATCTTTGTTAGCAGTTGGGCAAAACCATGTGCACTGCAGGGGAGGCAGATGTAACATGTGCAGAGAGAGTTAGATTTGGGTGGGTTATTTTGTTTCTGTGCAGGGTAAATACTGGTTGCTTTATTTGTACACTGCAATTTAGATTGCAGATTGAACACACCCCACCCAAATCTAACTCTTTCTGCAGGTTATATTTGCCCCCCCTGTAGTGCACATGGTTTTGCCCAACTGCTAACAAAGTTCCTGTTGCGATCAACTCAGAATTACCCCCTGTGTACGGAATGCAAATGGAATTCCAGCCAAATTGCAAAGTATGCAACGTTGAATCCATCTGAAAAACAGTTACCACTCTGATTTCTTTTAAAATACTAAACTAGCTGTATGCAGTAATTTATTTTATTTATTAACAGTCTCATAGAGTACAGCAAATACTGTTGCACAGTATGGCATAAAGTCCTGAACCTGTTTTATATTTCACTTTATACACATCGCAAATAAAGAATGAAAGCGTTTCCATATATTCCCCTAGGCTCCTGCATGCAGCTCCATTTACCAGCACCAGATAAAAGGTGGAAGGAAAATAATAGCAGTATTCAGTCCCATTAGCTGAGACGGCAATCTGACTCTATTCCCCTTTGGTTTCATTCGCTTACAAACCAGACTTGATGCCTGAGTGATGTCTTTCTAATGCTATTGTATATCTGGGCTCTATGTGTTTCTCATTCTTAAATCTGGTGTCTAACTCTCTCTGATCGTTACATCTCTGTCAATATGCGTCTCAAGTTGTGCATGTGCGAGTAATCTTGCCTCACGTTCTGCATTCTCGGGTGTCATTCATTACCCCCAACTTACACACAACTAATGCTTTCTTTCTGTAGATACACATTCTGCAGCCAAGCTATTTTCTGACAATTAGTTGCTATCCAAATCGCTATACAAAATGGGTACCAATTTTAACCAGCAAAAAATTTATTTTCTGTATGTACTAAAAGAAAAAGTGCACACTTGTATTTAGATTTCGCAAAATGTTTTTAGCTGACATGAGTAACAATATATTTACTAGTACTCTGCACTTTATTTCTATTATTATACAGTATATGACATCAGATATGCAGGGCCAGAATAACAATGGGGTGGATGGAGTTATAGCTCTAGGCATCCACATTAAAATCGAGGTTTGCCTAGCTGGCCACACCTGTCGCTGCCCCATGGTGCCTTTATCAGGATGCCTGTAATTGTGCCCTGCAGTCATTATCACTGCTGCAGCGCCACCCAGAGCATCCTTTGAACACTGCAGAAATGCACACTGCCTCATGTACAGCCTCCTATACTTTCCTGTGGACGCTCTGAGCTAGTAACCCCGCCTCCTCAGCATGATGTTATGACGTTATCGACAAGGAAGCATGGCGGCCACAAAGAGCAGAGCAGCTTAACCAATATTCACACTCAGAGTAACAAACTGCAGAACAAAACATGCAATAGCCATGATAAAAGGGGTAGGTCAGTCACACATCTGCAATCTACAGAGCAAGCCCGGAGCATCCCTTCAAAGCCTTCAAAATAAGAAAGCTCTTAGCAGGATCAGCGGCTGTGCAGGGTGGAATAACCTTCTTTATAACAAGACCAAACAATAGCAAGCATTGCCTAATGCATATTCTTACCTGTCTCTGCCGAGGAAGCACGGAGCTGCTCTCATTCAAGCCATCCCAACTGGTAAGAAATGCAACGTGTTCTATGTAGGTAATGGCCCTTTTTGCCGATTGTAAGGTATCGATTTCTATACCCAGGAATAATATCCACATTTAAGGACCCTCAGTCTTATCTAATAAAATGAGAATTCCCAATGAAACAAACAAAGCCTAAATGGAAAACAGCAGCAACACACAATGGGGGTCATTCCGAGTTGTTCGCTCGCAAGCTGCATTTAGCAGCTTTGCACACGCTAAGCCGCCGCCTACTGGGAGTGAATCTTAGCATAGTAAAATTGCGAACGAAAGATTCGCAATATTGCGAAAATACTTCTCTGTGCAGTTTCTGAGTAGCTCGAGACTTACTCTGCCAGTGCGATCAGTTCAGTGCTTGTCGTTCCTGGTTTGACGTCACAAACACACCCAGCGTTCGCCCAGACACTCCTCCGTTTCTCCAGCCACTCCCGCGTTTTTCCCAGAAACTGTAGCGTTTTTTCAAACACTCCCATAAAACGGCCTGTTTCCGCCCAGAAACACCCACTTCCTGTCAATCACACTCCAATCTCCAGAACGAAGAAAAAACCTTGTAATTCCGTGAGTAAAATTCCTAACTGCATAGCAAATTTACTTGGCGCAGTCGCACTGCGGACATTGCGCATGCGCATTAGCGACTAATCGCTCCGTTGCGAGAAAAAAATAACGAGCGAACAACTCGGAATGACCCCCAATGAGTGGAACCAATGCTTAGAAAATCATTGAGGCAGTTTTCACTTTTCAGGAATGTGCTGGAGCACTCAAAAAATGTACCCAAGATGGAACAGCCCATACGCAAGCATTTATCTATGTAGAAGCCATCCAGTAATTGGAAGCCCATAAACATGAACGAATCAGAAAAAAAGGGCAGCAACTGGAAAGCAATATGACCAAGATTAACCTAATTTCTAACTTTTTTGAGTATTATGTGTGACGAGTAAATGGGCAATTTTGAATTTTCTGGCTTTTTTGAGGTAAACTACCCACAAATAAGCAAATTAAAACTAGAGATGTGCGCCGGCCCAAATCTTGGGTTTTTGTTTTGGATCTGTATCTCTTTTGTGTTTTGGATATGTATTGGTTTTTGCCAAAACTGCCCTTGCGGGTTTTGGTTTTGGTTATGGATCTGTATTTTTTTTTTTAAATCATGAAAACAGCTAAAATCACAGAAGTTTGGCCTGTTTTTGTTCCTACAGTATTATTAACATCAATAATGTTCATTTCCAGTCAATTTTGACCACATCCCAATGTTGTTTTAATCTAGCTTCGGATCTTGCAGGTTTTGGATTCCATATAAGGGAGCAACATTCCCTTTCTGTCAGGATGTCTGCAATAAAGTGGAAATATTTAGAATTAATACAAAAATTAGTTGTGCATACTGGCCAAGAACATACATATTTATTTACATGGTACTCCATACCTTGCGTAAAGCTGGATAAAGCAGTTACCTTCTCCAGGTCAAACATAACTTTCAGGAACTGATCCTACATTAAGAAAATAATCTTTACAGATGATTACAGCATCTAAAAATATACATTGTACAATATATATATATATATATTTTTTTTTTTTTCATTTTTTGTTCTGTGATCTAAATTGCCTGAAAATGCCTGGAAATTTATGTTATTGGGGTAATAATACTCTAGGAACAAAAAAGGTCAAATCATGTGACTTTAGCTGTTTTAGTCTTTAGCTGTTTGAAACCAAAATCAGCAAAAATGGTCTGACACAGATCTTTATCAATAATTAGATTAGGGGCCCAAGGTAGGTAGACTATGTATGTAGTGGAAGGAATGATTGATTAGTAATTTTATTTAATTTGTTTAGTTTAAAAAAACAAAAACTTAATCAATGGAGGCATTGGTGATGGTCTTTATTGCATAGACGACAATTTTTATCGATTATTATTGTACTAATCGGACTTTTGCTAATCCGACGTACTTTTTCTTTGATTTTATATGCCCTGACTTAAGACGTCTATGCCTCTTCTCTCAATTGTACTCCATATCGATCAACCAACATGAACCAAGTTGGGTACAGCACACACCACAATTTGTACAAAAAAGTACCACCTACAGTGTCACAGTACATGTATCAGTCAGAGATAAAAATCCAACACTACGGTTTAGTTTCACCTACACTGTCACACAATACGTGTATAAGTCAGAAATAGTAATCAAACACTGCAGTTTAATTTCACTAACTGCTGAACAATACGTGAATCAGTACAAAATAATAATATACTGGGGTCTGACTGGCAGTGTCACAGTACGTATGAAAATAAAATAAAAATTGTATAGTACACTGGGGTACAGCACAAAAAAAATGACACTGTCAATCATGCAGAGGCTTTCCTTCGGCACGGGGGGCAGCAACGTTCCGTTTCCTAGACAGAGACGGAGCATTGTGGGGCGAAGCACAAACGCCTCTCATCTGGCAGTGCAAAGTCTATCCATCAATCTGCTATTCAAAAAAATTCTGCCATCTTGCTACCTAAGTGGGAGATGTATTAAAGCATCTAAAGGTGGAGAAGTTGCCTATAGCAACCAATCATCTTTTATGTATATTTTTTCTAAATATTTTTCTATTATAGAATGCACCAAAAATGTCTTTCAATGTGTATTTGATGTGCAAATATCACACACCATTACTGTTCAGAAAGATGCACTTGGGAATTAAGATTTTATTGTGGCCAGAAAGCCTGCCTTTAAAGTCCATATTTAGATGTACAGTAGATGCACCATTCAACTAGCACCGGCTAATCTGGGACATAACTTTTAATTTGGAGCCATTATATTCACCAGACACCTTCAAGGGAATACTGGACTACATCATACGTAATCCACAGATGGCAGTCACAAGGCTTATCATGCAAGGCAGCTGCTGACTACTACAGAATGGTCAAAGCTGGGGCTGGCAACATAGTGGAGATGTCAGCAACTAGTCAAGGTCAACAATTCCTAAACACACAGAGCCAGTTCTGACAAGACAGTCAAACAAAGTGTTAGAACAACTAACTGCAACAAATCTTTTTCTTATGTTGACAGACGTATGTAGATTAAAAATATATGTGTGCAGCTGAACGATTAATCACACCATAGCAGATGTGACTAGGAGGTAGTGATGTGCACCGGACATTTTTCGGGTTTTGTGTTTTGGTTTTGGATTCGGTTCCGCGGCCGTGTTTTGGATTCGGACGCGTTTTGGCAAAACCACACCGAAATGTTTTTGTCGGATTCGGGTGTGTTTTGGATTCGGGTGTTTTTTACAAAAAACCCTAAAAAACAGCTTAAATCATAGAATTTGGGGGTCATTTTGATCCCATAGTATTATTAACCTCAATAACCATAATTTCCACTCATTTCCAGTCTATTCTGAACACCTCACACCTCACAATATTATTTTTAGTCCGAAAATTTGCACCGAGGTCGCTGGATGGCTAAGCTAAGCGACACAAGTGGCCGACACAAACACCTGGCCCATCTAGGAGTGGCACTGCAGTGTCAGGCAGGATGGCACTTCAAAAAAATAGTCCCCAAACAGCACATGATGCAAAGAAAAAAAGAGGCGCACCAAGGTCGCTGTGTGACTAAGCTAAGCGACACAAGTGGCCGACACAAACACCTGGCCCATCTAGGAGTGGCACTGCAGTGTCAGGCAGGATGACACTTCAAAAAAATTGTCCCCAAACAGCACATGATGCAAAGAAAAATGAAAGAAAAAAGAGGTGCAAGATGGAATTGTCCTTGGGCCCTCCCACCCACCCTTATGTTGTATAAACAGGACATGCACACTTTAACGAACCCATCATTTCAGCGACAGGGTCTGCCACATGACTGTGACTGAAATGACTGGTTGGTTTGGACCCCCACCAAAAAAAGAAGCAATCAATCTCTCCTTGCACAAACTGGCTCTACAGAGGCAAGATGTCCACCTCATCATCATCCTCCAATTCCTCACCCCTTTCACTGTGTACATCCCCCTCCTCACAGATTATTAATTCGTTCCCACTGGAATCCACCATCTCAGGTCCCCGTGTACTTTCTGGAGGCAATTGCTGCTGGTGAATGTCTCCACGGAGGAATTGATTATAATTCATTTTGATGAACATCATCTTCTCCACATTTTCTGGAAGTAACCTCGTACGCCGATTGCTGACAAGGTGAGCGGCTGCACTAAACACTCTTTCGGAGTACACACTGGAGGGAGGGCAACTTAGGTAGAATAAAGCCAGTTTGTGCAAGGGCCCCCAAATTGCCTCTTTTTCCTGCCAGTATATGTACGGACTGTCTGACGTGCCTACTTGGATGCGGTCACTCATATAATCCTCCACCATTCTTTCAATGGTGAGAGAATCATATGAAGTGACAGTAGACGACATGTCAGTAATCGTTGGCAGGTCCTTCAGTCCGGACCAGATGTCAGCACTCGCTCCAGACTGCCCTGCATCACCGCCAGCGGGTGGGCTCGGAATTCTTAGCCTTTTCCTCGCACCCCCAGTTGTGGGAGAATGTGAAGGAGGAGATGTTGACGGGTCGCGTTTCGCTTGACTTGACAATTTTCTCACCAGCAGGTCTTTGAACCTCTGCAGACTTGTGTCTGCCGGAAAGAGAGATACAACGTAGGTTTTAAATCTAGGATCGAGCACGGTGGCCAAAATGTAGTGCTCTGATTTCAACAGATTGACCACCCGTGAATCCTGGTTAAGCAAATTAAGGGCTCCATCCACAAGTCCCACATGCCTAGCGGAATCGCTCTGTTTTAGCTCCTCCTTCAATGTCTCCAGCTTCTTCTGCAAAAGCCTGATGAGGGTTGCAGAACCTTGCACAACGTTGAAATCATTCTCCACTGCGCTTGAGTCAGGTGCATTCCCCCTCCTTTGCCTATATCGTGGCCAGATGTATAGGCTTGAATGGCCTTTTGCTGCTCCTCCATCCTCTGAAGCATTTAGAGGGTTGAATTCCACCTCGTTACCACCTCTTGCTTCAGATGATGGCAGGGCAGGTTCAGGAATGTTTGGTGGTACTCCAGTCTTCTGTACACGGTGGCTGAATGCCGAAAGCGGCCCGCAATTCTTCGGGCCACCGACAGCATCTCTTGCATGCACCTGTCGTTTTTTAAATAATTCTGCACCACCAAATTCAATGTATGTGCAAAACATGGGAAGTGCTGGAATTTGCCCAGATGTAATGCATGCACAATATTGCTGGCGTTGTCCGATGTCACAAATCCCCAGGATAGTCCAATTGGGGTAAGCCATTCTGCGATGATCTTCCTCAGTTTCCGTAAGAGATTGTCAGCTGTGTGCCTCTTCTGGAAAGTGGTGATACAAAGCGTAGCCTGCCTAGGAACGACTTGGCATTTGCGAGATGCTGCTACTGGTGCCGCCGCTGCTGTTCTTGCTGCGGGAGGCAATACATCTACCCAGTGGGCTGTCACAGTCATATAGTCCTGAGTCTGCCCTGCTCCACTTGTCCACATGTCCGTGGTTAAGTGGACATTGGGTACAACTGCATTTTTTAGGACACTGGTGACTCTTTTTCTGAGGTCTGTGTACATTTTCGGTATCGCCTGCCTAGAGAAATGGAACCTAGTTGGTATTTGGTACAGTCAATTGCTTACTGGAAGTAGTACAAGTGGTCTTTCGACTTCCCCTCTGGGATGATGATCGACTCCCAGCAGCTACAACAGCAGCGCCAGCAGCAGTAGGCGTTACACTCAAGGATGCATCGGAGGAATCCCAGGCAGGAGAGGACTCGTCAGACTTGCCAGTGACATGGCCTGCAGGACTATTGGCTTTCCTGGGTAAGGAGGAAATTGACACTGAGGGAGTTGGTGGTGTGGTTTGCAGGAGCTTGGTTACAAGAGGAAGGGATTTAGTGGTCAGTGGACTGCTTCCGCTGTCACCCAAAGTTTTTGAACTTGTCACTGACTTATGATGAATGCGCTGCAGGTGACGTATAAGGGAGGATGTTCCGAGGTGGTTAACGTCCTTACCCCTACTTATTACAGCTTGACAAAGGCTACACACGGCTTGACACCTGTTGTCCGCATTTGTGTTGAAATAATTCCACACCGAAGAGCTGATTTTTTTTGTATTTTGACCAGGCATGTCAATGGCCATATTTGTCCCACGGACAACAGGTGTCTCCCCGGGTGCCTGACTTAAACAAACCACCTCACCATCAGAATCCTCCTTGTCAATTTCCTCCCCAGCGCCAGCAACACCCATATCCTCATCCTGGTGTACTTCAACAGTGACATCTTCAATTTGACTATCAGGAACTGGACTGCGGGTGCTCCTTCCAGCACTTGCAGGGGGCGTGCAAATGGTGGAAGGCGCAAGCTCTTCCCGTCCAGTGTTAGGAAGGTCAGGAATCGCAACCGACACAATTGGACTCTCCTTGGGGATTTGTGATTTAGAAGAACGCACAGTTCTTTGCTGTGCTTTTTCCAGCTTAAGTCTTTTCATTTTTCTAGCGAGAGGATGAGTGCTTCCATCCTCATGTGAATCTGAACCACTAGCCATGAACATAGGCCAGGGCCTCAGCCGTTCCTTGCCACTCCGTGTCGTAAATGGCATATTGGCAAGTTTACGCTTCTTATCAGATGCTTTCAATTTTGATTTTTGAGTCGTTTTACTGAACTTTTGTTTTTTGGATTTTACATGCTCTCTACTATGACATTGGGCATCGGCCTTGGCAGACGACGTTGATGGCATTTCATCGTCTCGGCCATGACTAGTGGCAGCAGCTTCAGCACGAGGTGGAAGTGGGTCTTGATCTTTCCCTATTTTAACCTCCACATTTTTGTTCTCCATTTTTTAATGTGTTGAATTATATGCCAGTATCAATAGCAATGGCCTAAAACTATATATACTGCGCACAACTGAAATGCACCACAGGTATGGATGGATAGTATACCTGACGACACAGAGGTAGGTAGAGCAGTGGCCTTCCGTACCGTACTGCTATATATACTGGTGGTCACTGTGTCAGCAAACTGCAAAACTAAAATGCACCACAGGTATAGAATCTAGATGGATAGTATACTTAATGACGACACAGAGGTAGGTACAGCAGTGGCCTTCCGTACCGTACTGCTATAAATAGTATACTGGTGGTCACTGTGTCAGCAAACTGCAAAACTAAAATGCACCACAGGTATAGAATGTAGATGGATAGTATACTTAATGACGACACAGAGGTAGGTACAGCAGTGGCCTTCCGTACCGTACTGCTATATATAGTATACTGGTGGTCACTGTGTCAGCAAACTGCAAAACTAAAATGCACCACAGGTATAGAATGTAGATGGATAGTATACTTAATGACGACACAGAGGTAGGTACAGCAGTGGCCTTCCGTACCGTACTGCTATATATAGTATACTGGTGGTCACTGTGTCAGCAAACTGCAAAACTAAAATGCACCACTGGTATAGAATGTAGATGGATAGTATACTTAATGATGACACAGAGGTAGGTACAGCAGTGGCCTTCCGTACCGTACGGCTATATATAGTATACTGGTGGTCACTGTGTCTGCAAACTGCAAAACTAAAATGCACCACAGGTATAGAATGTAGATGGATAGTATACTTAATGACGACACAGAGGTAGGTACAGCAGTGGCCTTCCGTACCGTACTGCTATATATAGTATACTGGTGGTCACTGTGTCAGCAAACTGCAAAACTGAAATGCACCACAGGTATAGAATGTAGACGGATAGTATACTTAATGACGACACAGAGGTAGGTACAGCAGTGGCCTTCCGTACCGTACTGCTATATATACTGGTGGTCACTGTGTCAGCAAACTGCACAACTGAAATGCACCACAGGTATAGAATGTAGATGGATAGTATACTTAATGACGACACAGAGGTAGGTACAGCAGTGGCCTACTGTACCGTAATGCTATATATTATTTACTGGTGGTCACTGGTCAGCAAAACTCTGCACTGTACTCCTCCTATATAATATTATACTGGTGGTCCCCAGTCCCCACAATAAAGCAGCACACTGAGCACAGATATGGAGTGTTTTTCAGGCAGACAACGTATACTGGTGGTCACTGTCAGCAAAACTCTGCAATGTACTCCTGCTATATAATACAGCTGCTCCCCAGTCCCCACAATTAAGCAGTGTGAGCACAGATATATGCAGCACACTGAGCACAGATATGGAGGGTTTTTTTCAGGCAGAGAACGGATAACTGGTGGTCACTGATCAGCAAAACTCTGCACTGTACTCCTATATTATACAGCTGCTCCCCAGCCCTCCCCACAATTAAGCAATAATGCACAATCAAGTTCAACAATAATGGAGAGGACGCCAGCCACGTCCTCTCCCTAACATTTCCAATGCACGAGTGAAAATGGCGGCGACGCGCGGCTGCTTATATAGAGGCACAGGTACTGGGGGACGCTCATTTCACCCAGCAGGTGAAATGAGCAATGTGCTAGATTGAGCCTGCATGCAGGCCAATCTAGCACCAGCGATAGTGACATGCGGGGCTGCGCATCGCTATCGCTGTGGGGTAGCTGATTGTCTGTGCCCCCAGTTATCTGATTTATTACCGTACAATTAATAAAGCTGTGACCCCCCCCTTCTTCCCAATTGTGTTGTTTGTGTTTTTATTTAGTGGAAGGAACTGTAAAAGGGATCTGTTATGGTTACGATATCAGCTAGAGTTTGTTTAAGCCCATCAACCAATAGGCAGCTTAACAATCAAGATCTTTGTATACTGTTATAATTATAAATGTGTTTTTTTTCTCATACGTCCTGGAGGATGCTGGGGACTCCAAAAGGACCATGGGGTATAGACGGATCCGCAGGAGCTTGGGCACACTATAAAGACTTAAACTGGGTGTGAACTGGCTCCTCCCTCTATGCCCCTCCTCCAGACCTCAGTTAGACTTTGTGCCCAGGAGTGATGAGTCACACACTAGGGGAGCTCTACTGAGTTTCTCTAAAAGACCTTATGTTAGGTTTTTTATTTTCAGGGAGACCTGCTGGCTACAGGCTCCCTGCATCGTGGGACTGAGGGGAGAGAAACAGGACCTACTTCTTCTTAGTTCAAGGGCTCTGCTTCTCGGCTACTGGACACCATTAGCTCCAGAGGGTTCGATCACTTGGTGCGCCTAGCTGCTTGTTCCCGGAACCACGCCGTCACCCCTCTCACAGAAGCCAGAAGAAAGAAGCCGGGTGAGTATGTGAAGAACAGAAGACTTCAGTGACGGCAGAAGACTTCAGTAACGGAGGTACAGCGGTCGCGCTGCGCTCCATGCTCCCACACACCAACGCACTCACAGGGTGCAGGGCGCTGGGGGGGGGGGGAGCGCCCTGGGCAGCAGGTTGCTGATTTCTTTTGTGGCTGGCAGAAAAGCATTCGGGTGCCTGAGCACCGTGTCCCATACCCCCGCCAGCATATACTGCGCGCTGCGCGCCATTACTCCCCCGCCGCCGGCTTCCACGGGTGCAGGGCGCTGGGGAGGGAGCGCCCTGGGCAGACATTTAACAGTTCTCTGTGTGACACTCTGGCGGTGCCGGGGCTCCGTGTCCCGGACACCCGCCAGTATGTGTAGCGCACTAGGCGCCATTTCTTCCCCGCCGCCGGCTCTCACGGGTGCAGGGCGCTGGGGGGGGAGCGCCCTGGGCAGCATATTACAACTTGAAGAGTTAAGCTGGCGGTGCCGGGGCTCCGTGTCTCGGACCCCGCCAGCGTGTTGTAGCGCCATCTCTCCACCGCCACCGGCTCCATGGGTGCAGGGCGCTGGGGGGGAGCGTCCTGGGCAGCATGTCTTGAATCTTCCCGGGCGGGGGAACATACCCGGACTCCGGCTGTCTTCACCCCGCCAGGGCACCGCAGCGTGCGCGCTGCGCTCCATCGCTCCCACACACCAACAGTTTCCATTGGTGCGGGGCGCGGGGGAGGGCGCCCTGGGCTGCGTTTTGGATATATAGGGGTATATACAGGGGATTAATCCCTGTATATAGGTCCCCAGCTCAATTTAAGATATATGTTTGGGCGGGCTTAAGCGCGCCGGGAGGGGGCGGAGCTTAGCCCTTACACAGGAGTCGGCGCCATTTTTCCTCAGGTCCCTGCCAAGATTTACTGTATGGTAAGAAGGAGGGGGGACACAATGTTTTTTAATGCTATATGGGTGTAATATAGCATTATGTTAAATAATGGACGCATAATCCTTGTTGTGCTACATAAATTCACTGTTTCCCTGTTTATTTACCCACTATTGGTTAGTCGACATGTGTCGACAGGTGTGAGGGCTTTGTCAAAAGCTCCTGTGGGGATAACTGTCGGTTTCGCCGACGCTTGGCGGTACTTGGTTCACACAACTAAGTATTAGCAGGTTGCTTTGTGTGCTTAAAAACAAGTAAACACGCTAGGGGAGACACGGTGGTCTGTCGATGCCTTGTCGGCATCAACGGTATTTCCTGGGTAAAAGAATTAACAGGCTGTTATTGCCTTGTACCTTTATTTGTATATATATTTATATATGGAAAAAATCAGGAGAATGCGCCCATAGTGCAGATAAATTTATTTCACACATAAATTAAAAATAGGACATTCCATGGATTATAAAAGACTCGTACCATAAAAGACCCACTCTTTGGGCCAGTTAAAACACATAACTGGCCCAAAGAGTGGGTCTTTTATGGTACGAGTCTTTTATAATCCATAAAATGTCCTGTTTTTAATTTATGTGTGAAATAAATTTATCTGCACTATGGGCGCATTCTCCTGATTTTTTCCAGACACAATTTGCTCAAGGAGTTCTGAGCTTCATTTGGAGATTTGCAGCGGTGTTGGTTACACCAGTGCTACAGCCCAGGGATTCATTCACTGTGGACTGACAAACTCTCATTATAGGATCACCAGCGCACCTGTACCTTTTTCTCCATATATTTATATATATATATATTAGAGATGAGCGGGTTCGGTTTCTCTGAATCCGAACCCGCCCGAACTTCATGTTTTTTTTCACGGGTCCGAGCGACTCGGATCTTCCCGCCTTGCTCGGTTAACCCGAGCGCGCCCGAACGTCATCATGACGCTGTCGGATTCTCGCGAGGCTCGGATTCTATCGCGAGACTCGGATTCTATATAAGGAGCCGCGCGTCGCCGCCATTTTCACACGTGCATTGAGATTGATAGGGAGAGGACGTGGCTGGCGTCCTCTCCATTTAGATTAGGGTTGAGAGAGAGAGAGAGAGATTGACCTGAGGCTGTGATACTGTAGAAGAGAGTGCAGAGTTTAGTGACTGACGACCACAGTGACCACCAGACAGTGCAGTTGTTTGTTTTATTTAATATATCCGTTCTCTGCCTGAAAAAAACGATACACACAGTGACTCAGTCACATACCATATCTGTGTGCACTGCTCAGCCCAGTGTGCTGCATCAATGTATATATATATCTGACTGTGCTCAGCTCACACAGCTTATAATTGTGGGGGAGACTGGGGAGCACTGCAGTGCCAGTTATAGGTTATAGCAGGAGCCAGGAGTACATAATATTATATTCAAATTAAACAGTGCACACTTTTGCTGCAGGAGTGCCACTGCCAGTGTGACTAGTGACCAGTGACCTGACCACCAGTATATATAATATTAGTAGTATACTATCTCTTTATCAACCAGTCTATATTAGCAGCAGACACAGTACAGTGCGGTAGTTCACGGCTGTGGCTACCTCTGTGTCGGCACTCGGCAGCCCGTCCATAATTGTATATACCACCTAACCGTGGTTTTTTTTTCTTTCTTTATACATACATACTAGTTACGAGTATACTATCTCTTTATCAACCAGTCTATATATTAGCAGCAGACACAGTACAGTGCGGTAGTTCACGGCTGTGGCTACCTCTGTGTCGGCACTCGGCAGCCCGTCCATAATTGTGTATACCACCTAACCGTGGTTTTTTTTTCTTTCTTTATACATACATACTAGTTACGAGTATACTATCTCTTTATCAACCAGTCTATATTAGCAGCAGACACAGTACAGTGCGGTAGTTCACGGCTGTGGCTACCTCTGTGTCGGCACTCGGCAGCCCGTCCATAATTGTATATACCACCTAACCGTGTTTTTTTTTTCTTTCTTTATACATACATACTAGTTACGAGTATACTATCTCTTTATCAACCAGTCTATATTAGCAGCAGACACAGTACAGTGCGGTAGTTCACGGCTGTGGCTACCTCTGTGTCGGCACTCGGCAGCCCGTCCATAATTGTATATACCACCTAACCGTGGTTTTTCTTTCTTTCTTTATACATACATACTAGTTACGAGTATACTATCTCTTTATCAACCAGTCTATATATTAGCAGCAGACACAGTACAGTGCGGTAGTTCACGGCTGTGGCTACCTCTGTGTCGGCACTCGGCAGCCCGTCCATAATTGTATATACCACCTAACCGTGGTTTTTTTTCTTTCTTTATACATACATACTAGTTACGAGTATACTATCTCTTTATCAACCAGTCTATATATTAGCAGCAGACACAGTACAGTGCGGTAGTTCACGGCTGTGGCTACCTCTGTGTCGGCACTCGGCAGCCCGTCCATAATTGTATATACCACCTAACCGTGGTTTTTTTTTCTTTCTTTATACATACATACTAGTTACGAGTATACTATCTCTTTATCAACCAGTCTATATTAGCAGCAGACACAGTACAGTGCGGTAGTTCACGGCTGTGGCTACCTCTGTGTCGGCACTCGGCAGCCCGTCCATAATTGTATATACCACCTAACCGTGGTTTTTTTTTCTTTCTTTATACATACATACTAGTTACGAGTATACTATCTCTTTATCAACCAGTCTATATATTAGCAGCAGACACAGTACAGTGCGGTAGTTCACGGCTGTGGCTACCTCTGTGTCGGCACTCGGCAGCCCGTCCATAATTGTATATACCACCTAACCGTGGTTTTTTTTCTTTCTTTATACATACATACTAGTTACGAGTATACTATCTCTTTATCAACCAGTCTATATATTAGCAGCAGACACAGTACAGTGCGGTAGTTCACGGCTGTGGCTACCTCTGTGTCGGCACTCGGCAGCCCGTCCATAATTGTATATACCACCTAACCGTGGTTTTTCTTTCTTTCTTTATACATACATACTAGTTACGAGTATACTATCTCTTTATCAACCAGTCTATATTAGCAGCAGACACAGTACAGTGCGGTAGTTCACGGCTGTGGCTACCTCTGTGTCGGCACTCGGCAGCCCGTCCATAATTGTATATACCACCTAACCGTGGTTTTTTTTTCTTTCTTTATACATACATACTAGTTACGAGTATACTATCTCTTTATCAACCAGTCTATATTAGCAGCAGACACAGTACAGTGCGGTAGTTCACGGCTGTGGCTACCTCTGTGTCGGCACTCGGCAGCCCGTCCATAATTGTATATACCACCTAACCGTGGTTTTTTTTTCTTTCTTTATACATACATACTAGTTACGAGTATACTATCTCTTTATCAACCAGTCTATATATTAGCAGCAGACACAGTACAGTGCGGTAGTTCACGGCTGTGGCTACCTCTGTGTCGGCACTCGGCAGCCCGTCCATAATTGTATATATCACCTAACCGTGGTTTTTTTTTCTTTCTTTATACATACATACTAGTTACGAGTATACTATCTCTTTATCAACCAGTCTATATATTAGCAGCAGACACAGTACAGTGCGGTAGTTCACGGCTGTGGCTACCTCTGTGTCGGCACTCGGCAGCCCGTCCATAATTGTATATACCACCTAACCGTGGTTTTTCTTTCTTTCTTTATACATACATACTAGTTACGAGTATACTATCTCTTTATCAACCAGTCTATATTAGCAGCAGACACAGTACAGTACGGTAGTTCACGGCTGTGGCTACCTCTGTGTCTGCACTCGGCAGGCAGTCCATAATTGTATACTAGTATCCATCTCCATTGTTTACCTGAGTTGCCTTTTAGTTGTGCCTATTAAAATATGGAGAACAAAAATGTTGAGGTTCCAAAATTAGGGAAAGATCAAGATCCACTTCCACCTCGTGCTGAAGCTGCTGCCACTAGTCATGGCCGAGACGATGAAATGCCAGCAACGTCGTCTGCCAAGGCCGATGCCCAATGTCATAGTACAGAGCATGTCAAATCCAAAACACCAAATATCAGAAAAAAAAGGACTCCAAAACCTAAAATAAAATTGTCGGAGGAGAAGCGTAAACTTGCCAATATGCCATTTACGACACGGAGTGGCAAGGAACGGCTGAGGCCCTGGCCTATGTTCATGGCTAGTGGTTCAGCTTCACATGAGGATGGAAGCACTCAGCCTCTCGCTAGGAAAAATGAAAAGACTCAAGCTGGCAAAAGCAGCACAGCAAAGAACTGTGCATTCTTCGAAATCCCAAATCCACAAGGAGAGTCCAATTGTGTCGGTTGCGATGCCTGACCTTCACAACACTGGACGTGAAGAGCATGCACCTTCCACCATTTGCACGCCCCCTGCAAGTGCTGGAAGGAGCACCCGCAGTCCAGTTCCTGATAGTCAGATTGAAGATGTCAGTGTTGAAGTACACCAGGATGAGGAGGATATGGGTGTTGCTGGCGCTGGGGAGGAAATTGACCAGGAGGATTCTGATGGTGAGGTGGTTTGTTTAAGTCAGGCACCCGGGGAGACACCTGTTGTCCGTGGGAGGAATATGGCCGTTGACATGCCAGGTGAAAATACCAAAAAAATCAGCTCTTCGGTGTGGAGGTATTTCACCAGAAATGCGGACAACAGGTGTCAAGCCGTGTGTTCCCTTTGTCAAGCTGTAATAAGTAGGGGTAAGGACGTTAACCACCTCGGAACATCCTCCCTTATACGTCACCTGCAGCGCATTCATAATAAGTCAGTGACAAGTTCAAAAACTTTGGGTGACAGCGGAAGCAGTCCACTGACCAGTAAATCCCTTCCTCTTGTAACCAAGCTCACGCAAACCACCCCACCAACTCCCTCAGTGTCAATTTCCTCCTTCCCCAGGAATGCCAATAGTCCTGCAGGCCATGTCACTGGCAATTCTGACGAGTCCTCTCCTGCCTGGGATTCCTCCGATGCATCCTTGCGTGTAACGCCTACTGCTGCTGGCGCTGCTGTTGTTGCCGCTGGGAGTCGATGGTCATCCCAGAGGGGAAGTCGTAAGCCCACTTGTACTACTTCCAGTAAGCAATTGACTGTTCAACAGTCCTTTGCGAGGAAGATGAAATATCACAGCAGTCATCCTACTGCAAAGCGGATAACTGAGGCCTTGGCATCCTGGGTGGTGAGAAACGTGGTTCCGGTATCCATCATTACTGCAGAGCCAACTAGAGACTTGTTGGAGGTACTGTGTCCCCGGTACCAAATACCATCTAGGTTCCATTTCTCTAGGCAGGCGATACCGAAAATGTACACAGACCTCAGAAAAAGAGTCACCAGTGTCCTAAAAAATGCAGCTGTACCCAATGTCCACTTAACCACGGACATGTGGACAAGTGGAGCAGGGCAGGGTCAGGACTATATGACTGTGACAGCCCACTGGGTAGATGTATGGACTCCCGCCGCAAGAACAGCAGCGGCGGCACCAGTAGCAGCATCTCGCAAACGCCAACTCTTTCCTAGGCAGGCTACGCTTTGTATCACCGGTTTCCAGAATACGCACACAGCTGAAAACCTCTTACGGCAACTGAGGAAGATCATCGCGGAATGGCTTACCCCAATTGGACTCTCCTGTGGATTTGTGGCATCGGACAACGCCAGCAATATTGTGTGTGCATTAAATATGGGCAAATTCCAGCACGTCCCATGTTTTGCACATACCTTGAATTTGGTGGTGCAGAATTTTTTAAAAAACGACAGGGGCGTGCAAGAGATGCTGTCGGTGGCCAGAAGAATTGCGGGACACTTTCGGCGTACAGGCACCACGTACAGAAGACTGGAGCACCACCAAAAACTACTGAACCTGCCCTGCCATCATCTGAAGCAAGAAGTGGTAACGAGGTGGAATTCAACCCTCTATATGCTTCAGAGGTTGGAGGAGCAGCAAAAGGCCATTCAAGCCTATACAATTGAGCACGATATAGGAGGTGGAATGCACCTGTCTCAAGCGCAGTGGAGAATGATTTCAACGTTGTGCAAGGTTCTGATGCCCTTTGAACTTGCCACACGTGAAGTCAGTTCAGACACTGCCAGCCTGAGTCAGGTCATTCCCCTCATCAGGCTTTTGCAGAAGAAGCTGGAGACATTGAAGGAGGAGCTAACACGGAGCGATTCCGCTAGGCATGTGGGACTTGTGGATGGAGCCCTTAATTCGCTTAACAAGGATTCACGGGTGGTCAATCTGTTGAAATCAGAGCACTACATTTTGGCCACCGTGCTCGATCCTAGATTTAAAGCCTACCTTGGATCTCTCTTTCCGGCAGACACAAGTCTGCTGGGGTTGAAAGACCTGCTGGTGACAAAATTGTCAAGTCAAGCGGAACGCGACCTGTCAACATCTCCTCCTTCACATTCTCCCGCAACTGGGGGTGCGAGGAAAAGGCTCAGAATTCCGAGCCCACCCGCTGGCGGTGATGCAGGGCAGTCTGGAGCGACTGCTGATGCTGACATCTGGTCCGGACTGAAGGACCTGACAACGATTACGGACATGTCGTCTACTGTCACTGCATATGATTCTCTCAACATTGATAGAATGGTGGAGGATTATATGAGTGACCGCATCCAAGTAGGCACGTCACACAGTCCGTACTTATACTGGCAGGAAAAAGAGGCAATTTGGAGGCCCTTGCACAAACTGGCTTTATTCTACCTAAGTTGCCCTCCCACAAGTGTGTACTCCGAAAGAGTGTTTAGTGCCGCCGCTCACCTTGTCAGCAATCGGCGTATGAGGTTACATCCAGAAAATGTGGAGAAGATGATGTTCATTAAAATGAATTATAATCAATTCCTCCGCGGAGACATTGACCAGCAGCAATTGCCTCCACAAAGTACACAGGGAGCTGAGATGGTGGATTCCAGTGGGGACGAATTGATAATCTGTGAGGAGGGGGATGTACACGGTGATATATCGGAGGGTGATGATGAGGTGGACATCTTGCCTCTGTAGAGCCAGTTTGTGCAAGGAGAGATTAATTGCTTCTTTTTTGGGGGGGGTCCAAACCAACCCGTCATATCAGTCACAGTCGTGTGGCAGACCCTGTCACTGAAATGATGGGTTGGTTAAAGTGTGCATGTCCTGTTTTGTTTATACAACATAAGGGTGGGTGGGAGGGCCCAAGGACAATTCCATCTTGCACCTCTTTTTTCTTTTCTTTTTCTTTGCATCATGTGCTGATTGGGGAGGGTTTTTTGGAAGGGACATCCTGCGTGACACTGCAGTGCCACTCCTAAATGGGCCCGGTGTTTGTGTCGGCCACTAGGGTCGCTAATCTTACTCACACAGTCAGCTACCTCATTGCGCCTCTTTTTTTCTTTGCGTCATGTGCTGTTTGGGGAGGGTTTTTTGGAAGGGACATCCTGCGTGACACTGCAGTGCCACTCCTAGATGGGCCCGGTGTTTGTGTCGGCCACTAGGGTCGCTAATCTTACTCACACAGCTACCTCATTGCACCTCTTTTTTTCTTTGCGTCATGTGCTGTTTGGGGAGGGTTTTTTGGAAGGGACATCCTGCGTGACACTGCAGTGCCACTCCTAGATGGGCCCGGTGTTTGTGTCGGCCACTAGGGTCGCTAATCTTACTCACACAGCTACCTCATTGCGCCTCTTTTTTTCTTTGCGTCATGTGCTGTTTGGGGAGGGTTTTTTGGAAGGGCCATCCTGCGTGACACTGCAGTGCCACTCCTAGATGGGCCCGGTGTTTGTGTCGGCCACTAGGGTCGCTAATCTTACTCACACAGCTACCTCATTGCGCCTCTTTTTTTCTTTGCGTCATGTGCTGTTTGGGGAGGGTTTTTTGGAAGGGACATCCTGCGTGACACTGCAGTGCCACTCCTAGATGGGCCCGGTGTTTGTGTCGGCCACTAGGGTCGCTTATCTTACTCACACAGCGACCTCGGTGCAAATTTTAGGACTAAAAATAATATTGTGAGGTGTGAGGTATTCAGAATAGACTGAAAATGAGTGTAAATTATGGTTTTTGAGGTTAATAATACTTTGGGATCAAAATGACCCCCAAATTCTATGATTTAAGCTGTTTTTTAGTGTTTTTTGAAAAAAACACCCGAATCCAAAACACACCCGAATCCGACAAAAAAAATTCGGTGAGTTTTTGCCAAAACGCGTTCGAACCCAAAACACGGCCGCGGAACCGAACCCAAAACCAAAACACAAAACCCGAAAAATTTCAGGCGCTCATCTCTAATATATATATGTGGGGGGAGTGTTATTAAAATTGTATATGTATGCTTCCCTCAGACCCCTTGGGGTTCCAAGATTATTATTATTTTTGCCGCTTACTATTCCGTGCTGTCGACATTTACTCAGTTTCTGTCGGCCGTAACGTTCCTGGTAGATCCACATCGGGGGCACGTCAGTACATGGTCATACACATTCACAACACATTGCTGTCACTAGGGACTTGACGGGTCTGGACAATCCACTTGCGTATAGGTTATATCTATATGTATATATATATGTAGATATAACTTTATATATGCATGGTTAGGATATGGGTGTTTTATTGTGTATTACATTATGTATATCCATGAATGCTGAAATAATGGTATTCTTCTCATGTGCTGGTCGCTCTGTTGATTAAGCTCTAGATTGGCCGGGACGAGTTGGTTTCGATCCTCTCAGGGAGTATGAATATTATTCTCTTCACAACGCGGAGAGAAAATTATGACAGTCAACTCCTGGTCGACGCAGAGCCCGGTCGCAAAGGATCATACACAGGCAGCTAAGTGAAATTTTATTTCTATACTTTGACCTTATTTGCACTGTATGCACTTGAGGGAGTGTTGTAGTCGGGTAGGCATCCGATAGAATTATCCTACCCAGAGTGGATAGGCTTGCCTATGTTTATTTTTCCTTATAACATTACAGCAGGCTGCCACGTGACAGCAGATGGTGTGACCGGTAAAATGCGGAGGAGGTCTCCGGGAGTTGCGGGTGGGAGGTATACAGCTGTTTGGTGTGGCCTCTGTTCAGTCAATCTCGGCGGTTTCCGCTGGTAAGTCTGAATTCGTGAGTTAGCCTCTTTCACAACGGTTGGTGACGCATTCTTTTGTAGGATGCAGTAGTTTTAACCGGTTCGATACCGTTCTATTTTCCTTTTCTGTGTAGACAGTGGAAGGTGAAAAGGTAAGTGTTCTGCAGCCTTGTTAGGTTCGCAGAAGTGGACGTAGTTTTCTGTTTCCACTACATACACCACTTGTCGCTGAGTCTATCTGGCTGGTCCCCACTCCGGTGACCACTTATCTACTAATTTTCGTTAGTCCAGGAGTAGACTAGGACCTGTGAGTTATTTATAGAAGCCAAAGGGGAACATTCTGAGTTACGGTTGTTTCCCCTTACTGTTTTTTCTAATAGATCTTGCCTTTCCCCTATGGAAGGGGAGGTAGTACGTGACGCCATACAGAGGTGCGTCACGTTCAGGACATTGTCTGGTTGTCCCTGTATAAAGGTACGTATCATTGTTTAATCTCTGACTGTTCTTCGGCGCAGGGATTGGCTGTTGTTCCCAACGACGCAGATGTCAGAAGTGGGTTTCAGAGTAGATACTGACCGGTTAAGGTTCGGTGTTTTTCCTGTGGAAAGAGGTCTGAGGATCCAGAGTTGGATCGGCTTTGAGGTGACACCTCATCAATAGGTTTTCATGGGACCAGTTGGAAATGGTGTCCGGGTCTCACCTGCGCATGCACCGGAATATAATCAAAACGGCCAGGACATCGCTCCTGTGGTGTCTGCTCGGTTCTTTCCTTCTAGAGGAATGAAGGTTAGGGATCCAGGTTTAGATCCTGGTGTCCGTGCATACAGATCTCTGAAGCTGGGGAGCAGTCCTTTGCAAGGGACATATTTCCAGTGGATGAGGTCAAGTTGGGAAACTTGTCTGCTGTAAGCTTTCTTGAATTAAGAGCTATTTTAGACGAACGTATTCTTCGTGTTCTGCCCGTGTTAATTCTGCCAGACGACTTGTCAGCAATGGCGTAAGTAAGCCACTAGGGCGGAACAAGGAGAAAAGCGGCAATGGCAGAAGATGCACAGTTTGCAGTTGAGTGGGAAGTCTGGTAAACGCTATATTAGCAGTCTTCGTTCCGGAGGTAAACGACGGAGAAATAGATTTCCTCTGCGGACACGATATCCAGCCGGGAAAAATTCTGTCATCATCGAGAAGCTTTCCCAGACGTGACAAGTCTTTGAGGAGTGTCGCAATTGGACATGTTGGCGTCTCGCCTCAACGAGAGGCCTCGAGGAGATTGTTCCAGGTCAAGGGACACTCAAGATATAACAGTGGACATCCTCGTGACACCGTGGGTGTTTTTAGTCGGTCTAGGTGGCCTCTCCGCTTTCACTTTTCTGACAGTGGTAAGCGTAAGATGATCGAAGGTTCCGATGATCCTCTTAAATCCGGTCTAGCCATCGAGGGTTGGCTATCCAGTTTTTCATGGTTTAATCATAGAAAATTACTGCCCTCTTCCTTTACGTGAGGTAATGTTACAACAAGATCAAGGCGTGTATCAGGACTTACCGCGGCTGCGTCTGACGGCAGGGCGGTTGAATGTCATATCCTAAGCTGAACGGGAGTTCCCAGTGAAGTCGTTTCTTCAATTCTTCAGGCTAGGGAAGAACTAACTGCACTGCATTACCACTGTTGTTGGAGTAATTATGTGTCTCTGGTGTGTATCCAGGAAGGCTCCTATGGAGGACTTTCAGCTAGGTCGTGCTTATACATACTTTACAAGCCGATGTGGAGGCAAGCCTAATAAGTTTCTTTACGAAATTTCTCTCTTGGAAAGTGGTCAGGCTATTGACTTTGACGTCCGCAAGGCGGGTGTCGGAAGTGGGGGTTTTGTCTCACAAGAGCCTTGTTTGATCTTTCAGGTGGATAGAGAGGAATTGAGTACTCGGTTGGTAGTTCTACCAAGAGTGGTTTCTGGGTTTTGCAGAAATCGGCCTATTTTGATGCCGGGGGTTACTTAGGCATTAACTGGTTCAAATTCCCTTGATCTAGCCAGGGATTTGATTATGTAGGTCATCAATTTGGCTCAGTTTGGAGAAACAGAGGCCCTGTTTGTCAGTTATGTTCCCAGCTTGGTTTGGGAGACTGCGTTATGCAGTCTGTTACATGCTGAATCTGTGATGCGGTTTGGCATGTTCGTTCTACGGCTGATTTGCCGTCACCGAAGTCTGTGGAGGTTCCTTCTTTTGGGAAGATGGGCTTTTCTTGGGCGGATGCCCGAGGAGTCTCGGCGGTTCAACTTTGCCGAGCGGATTCTTGGTCGGGATCAAACGCTTTTGCTATGCTCTACAAGTTTGATACCCTGATTTTTGGGGACCTTATGTTTGCTCATTCGGTGCTGCAGAGTCGTCCGCACTCTCCCGCCCGTTTTGAAGCTTTGGTATAAACCCCATGGTCCTTTTGGAGTCCCCAGCATCCTCTAGGACGTATGAGAAACTAGGATTTTAGTACCTACCGGTAAATCCTTTTCTCTTAGTCCATAGAGGATGCTGGGCGCCCGTCCCAGTGCGTATGGTGTCTGCAGTTATTGCTTTTGGTTACACCCTGGTGGTGTGTCTTCTCTGTCTGGCGGTTGCTACCGTTGTTCATGACATGGCATGCGGGGTCTTATTTTTGCTTATGTGGACACACGGGTTGTGTTACATATTTTCTCAGCATGTGGCTGTGTTTTGTTCATGCCGTTGGCTGGTATTCTACTGAATGCCACGTTCTACGGTGTGTTTGAGGTGTGAGCTGGTATGACACTCACCGTGTTTATAACAATAAATTATTTCCTCGAAATTGTCCATCTCTCCTGGGCACAGTTTTCTAACTGAGGTCTGGAGGAGGGGCATAGAGAGAGGAGCCAGTTCACATCCAGTTTAAGTCTTTATAGTGTGCCCAAGCTCCTGCGGATCCATCTATACCCCATGGTCCTTTTGGAGTCCCCAGCGTCCTCTACGGACTAAGAGAAAAGGATTTATTGGTAGGTACTAAAATCCTATTTTTTTTTCTTTCAGAAATCCACTGCTGACCCTCTGTCATGTTAACATATAATAAGTGGTGAGAGCTGCAAAATGGTTTTCACACCTTCAAAAAAAAAAATTTTTTTTAAATCTAGGATGTTCAGTAGTTAACCGTTCGAAATTGGTAAATTTTCTGTTTCAATTTCTATGCAAAAAATAATTGTTAATGGCATCATGGCAAGAAAACCAAGCCAAACTAATACAGACTTTCTAAGTACAGTATACTCTGAAAAAGTCGCAGGATTTTTTAAAACTTTTATAGT
The DNA here is from genome assembly GCF_028390025.1 of Pseudophryne corroboree. Lineage (NCBI taxonomy): Eukaryota > Metazoa > Chordata > Amphibia > Anura > Myobatrachidae > Pseudophryne > Pseudophryne corroboree. The sequence continues at coordinate 474,406,582 of NC_086445.1, read as the reverse complement.
ACATCTAAGAAGCACGTATGAGTCCCTACTTTGCTTCTACAGTATATTACACGGAACGGTGTTTGTCAATAAAGTCATCACCTTCTGAAATTCTGGTTTGGCTGGCAGATGAGAACTTATTGTACTGCTATTTTATTCACTCTCATCCCACACATCCAATGCTCATTATAACCTCTGTGTCTCACTTGTATTTTTGGCTGAATTCTGTCAGTCTCGTTCGTGCTTCAGTACAGTAGTAAGTGATATCTGAGTTTCATGGACTTCTGCCTTTGATCTCTTTATCACAAAGCCCACAGTGAATGAACATCTATAGAATGCGAAGTTGTGAACTTTTTCAATCATCTTGGCTGATTTGCAAGTTCCTATTTTGTTTTTGTTTTTCATCTGTCAATATCTGCACTAGTCTTCATATTCAATTCACTGTGTTATCTGTCAAAGCCCAGCTGTCTTACTTCTATGCTAAATCAGATTTTATTTCTAAGTAGCCAATACCTTTATTAGTCTAGTAATTTTCTATTTCCATACTCTCTTCATCTTGATATCATGAATTGTTTTTAATTAATTGTCCTGCTCCCAGTACTGAATCTAAGGCTTACCCTTTCAGTCTTTCCCCTTCTTCTCTCATACATTGCTATCACACATAAAGTCCTTTTGAATTTATTACATTGCTGTGAACATTAATTTGATATTATAAATGAAATTCTTTTGATGTAATACTGATACAAATAAACATATTGTAGTAAAACAGAAATGGAAGGTTTATTTGATCTCACATTACAGTCTAGAAATTGTAGCAGTAACAGTTGTTGTAAAACTCTCAGTACTGTATACTCAGTGGCGATTTTAGGAGTGGGCTAGCAGGACGGGCACCCATGGTGCTGTGGCCTGAGGGCATGTCCTCATTCACCCAGCCAGTGCCTCCCGCTGTACGCCCCCCACTACTGACTACAGTAAAGTGTCTAGTGTCCAACTCAGCTGCTCCCCCTCCCATCCTTCCAGCACCCAACCCAACACCCGGGGGAGAAGGGGTAAGCCACCTCCATCCCTACGCTCCTCAGAGTGCTTAATAGCCACACAGGTGACACCGGCCATAGGCAAACTCAGGGGGGTTTCCGGTTGCCCATAGACCCCTTTCCTCTTGGCAAGTGGCTCAAATTATGAAAACAATAGCAATGGTATATAATACGATAACTAGAGCTACCACCACATAATGCAGTTTAAGGGACAGAGCAGAGCTGCTGCACATGCCCTTCTTCTACCAAGCATCTTCTTCTACCAAGTTTGCTGTGTGAATCCTCAATCAGTACACTGGACAAGAAAGTAGCTACCAGGAAAAAAAGACAGGAGCCTTACCATGAGGTGGGAGAATGTGTGCTTAAAAAGTGCAGGACTGGTTCTATTATGTTTGTGTATTTATTTATTATGGTATGTTTAATCTTTTTCCTGACCACTTATTTATATTATTTAAATGTGTGATACAGCCTATACTATAGACCATCTATAGTGTTAAATATTAATACTGTATTCCATACAGTATACATTAATGTTCAGGGTCTTTACTAGGTTCTTCTACCGCTCCCCCAGACTCCCACAATTGAGAGATTGGGTACTGCATTTGGAAACCCCCCTCTAGAAATCCTGCGTTTGCCACTGCCGGCCCCAGTCTTGGGGGACCCTGGAGAATCTGACCCACCCGAAGCAGCCAACGTGACCCGAGCGGCACTGACCTCGCCGCTGCAGGAACTGGGAGAAGTGCATCTTCGCACCCACCAGGGGTGATTCCACAGGAAAGCTCCCTGCTCCAGCCTATCCTGCTCCACCGCCACAGTTTGGACCTGTGCAGCCAGCAGCTGCCACACCGACCCTAAACCAGCTACTGACAGCGCAGGGGGCTCTTCTTAGCATAACAAGTGTAATATTTAATGTGACTGACAGACACTATTGTTCGTTGTAATGTGAATTGGTACTATTCTTTGGCCACGCCGTTCCTCATGAAGAGACATCACTATATTTTTTACCTGGTGCCTCGGCACACACTGTCCTTGTTTTGAATGGGGGTGGGGGCACCAGGGGAAACGTTCGCCCTGGGTGCCACAAGGTCTAGAACCGGTCATGTGTGTACTCTGTATGCATCCATGCTTATTCTATAGTACTGTGTAATATAATTGAGAAACTTCTATGACAGTGTTGTTAATGTCACAGTTTGTAGCAGCCTGTGCACACCTACCAATTTGAAAGTTTTGTTTTCAATCTGAGGGGTTTATTTATCATCGGAAAAAGACCACTTGTGGGTATATTTACTAAATGTCGATATTTTATAAATGAAAATGAATATAAATCATTATTGAGTTTCAGCAGCTATAACTGCCCTAGAAATACAATATGGATTTAGATAGATTTCAATCAATTTTAGATCGAAAAAAAAATGGACCTTTAGTAACTGTACCCTTAAATCTGTTTAAAATTGATGTTTTCACTGGAAATTGATCTTCTCTTTATATAACAAACACCCACAGCTATCAATGAGTATTGAATCAGTAGTTTTTGCTTCCTGGTAGGGGGACAAAGGTTTTCATTAAATAAAACAGTTTTTATTTTTACAAAGTATATTCAAATTAGAGATGTGCACCGGAAATTTTTCGGGTTTTGTGTTTTGGTTTTGGATTCTGTTCCGCGGCCGTGTTTTGGATTCGGACGCGTTTTGGCAAAACCTCCCTGAATTTTTTTTGTCGGATTCGGGTGTTTTTTTTAAAAAAAAAGCCTCAAAAACAGCTTAAATCATAGCATTTGGAGGTCATTTTGATCCCATAGTATAATTAACTTCAATAACCATAATTTCCACTCATTTCCAGTCTATTCTGAACACCTCACACCACACAATATTATTTTTAGCCCTTAAATTTGCACCGAGGTCGCTGGATGACTAAGCTAAGCGACCCAAGTGGGCGGCACAAACACCTGGCCCATCTAGGAGTGGCACTGCAGTGTCAGACAGGATGGCACTTAAAAAAAATGAACCCCAAACATCACATGATGCAGAGATAAATAAAAAAAAAAGAAGTGCAAGATGGAATTGTCCTTGGACCCTCCCACCCACCCTTATGTTGTATAAACAGGACATGCACACTTTAACAAACCCATCATTTCAGCCACAGAGTTTGCCACACCACTGTGGCTGAAATGACTGGTTGGTTTGGGCCCCCACCAAAAAAGAAGCAATCAATCTCTCCTTGCACAAACTGGCTCTACAGAGGGAAGATGTCCACCTCCTCCTCATCGTCCGATTCATCACCCCTTTCATTGTGTACATCCCCCTCCTCACAGAGTATTAATTCGTCCCCACTGGAATCCACCATCTCAGGTCCCTGTGTACTTTCTGGAGGCAATTGCTGGTGAATGCCTCCACGGAGGAGTTGATTATAATTCATTTTGATGAACATCATCTTCTCCATATTTTCTGGAAGTAACCTTGTACGCCGATTGCTGACAAGGTGAGCGGCTGCACTAAACAATCTTTCGGAGTACACACTGGAGATGGGGCAACTTAGTTAAAATAAAGCCAGTTTGTGCAAGGGCCTCCAAATTGCCTCTTTTTCCTGCCAGTATACATACGGACTGTCTGACATGCCTACTTGGATGCGGTCACTCATATAATCCTCCACCATTCTTTCAATGGTGACAGAATCATATGCAGTGACAGTAGCCGACATGTCAGTAATCGTTGGCAGGTCCTTCAGTCCGGACCAGATGTCAGCACTCGCTCCAGACTGCCCTGCATCACCGCCAGCGGGTGGGCTCGAAATTCTTAGCCTTTTCCTCGCAGCCCCAGTTGCGGGAAAATGTGAAGGAGGAGCTGTTGACGGGTCACGTTCCGCTTGACTTGACAAAGAGAGATACAACGTAGGCTTGAGCACGGTGGCCAAAATGTAGTGCTCTGATTTCAACAGATTGACCACCCGTGAATCCTGGTTAAGCAAATTAAGGGTTCCATCCACAAGTCCCACATGCCTAGCGGAATCGCTCCGTTTTAGCTCCTCCTTCAATCTCTCCAGCTGCTTCTACAAAAGCCTGATGAGGGGAATGACCTGACTCAGTCTGGCAGTGTCTGAACTGACTTCACGTGTGGCAAGTTCAAAGGGTTGCAGAACCTTGCACAACGTTGAAATCATTCTCCACTGCGCTTGAGTCAGGTGCATTCCCCCTCCTTTGCCTATATCGTAGGCAGATGTATAGGCTTGAATGGCCTTTTGCTGCTCCTCCATCCTCTGAAGCATATAGAGAGTTAAATTCCACCTCGTTACCACCTCTTGCTTCAGATGATGGTGGGGCAGGTTCAGGAGTGTTTGCTGGTGCTCCAGTCTTCGACACGCGGTGGCTGAATGCCGAAAGTGGCTCGCAATTCTTCGGCCCACCGACAGATCTCTTGCACGCCCCTGTCGTTTTTTAAAATAATTCTGCACCATCAAATTCAATGTATGTGCAAAACATGGGAAGTGCTGGAATTTGCCCACATGTAATGCACGCACAATATTGGTGGCATTGTCAGATGTCACAAATCCCCAGGAGAGTCCAATTGGGGTAAGCCATTCTGCAATGATGTTCCTCAGTTTCTGTAAGAGGTTTTGAGCTGTGTGCCTCTTATGGAAAGCGGTGATACAAAGTGTAGCCTGCCTAGGAACGAGTTGGCGTTTGCGAGATGCTGCTACTGGTGCCGCCGCTGCTGTTCTTGCTGCGGGAGGCAATACTTCTACCCAGTGGGCTGTCACAGTCAAATAGTCCTGAGTCTGCCCTGCTCCTCTTGTCCACATGTCCGTGGTTAAGCGGACATTGGATACAACTGCATTTTTTAGGACAATGGTGACTCTTTTTCTGACGTCTGTGTACATTCTCGGTATCGCCTGCCTAGAGAAGTGTAACCTAGATGGTATTTGGTACCAGGGACACACTACCTCAAGAAACTCTCTAAATCCCTGTGAACTGACGGTGGATACCGGACACACGTTTAACACCAACACAGCTGCCAAGGCCTGAGTTATCCGCTTTTCAGTAGGATGACTGCTGTGATATTTCATCTTCCTCGCAAAGGACTGTTGGACAGTCAATTGCTTACTGAAGTATTACAAGTGGTCTGCCGACTTCCCCTCTGGGATGACAATCGACTCCCAGCAGCAACAACAGCAGCACCAGCAGCAGTAGGCGTTACACTCAAGGATCCATCGGAGGAATCCCAGGCAGGAGAGGACTCGTCAGACTTGCCAGTGACATGGCCTGCAGGACTATTGGCGTTCCTACCTAAGGAGGAAATTGACACTGAGGGAGTTGGTGGTGTGGTTTGCAGGAGCTTGAATACAAGAGGAAGGGATTTAGTCGTCAGTGGACTGCTTTCGCTGTCACCCAAAGTATTTGAACTTGTCAATGACTTCTGATGAATGCGCTCCAGGTGACGTATAAGGGAGGAAGTTCCTAGGTGGTTAACGTCCTTACCCCTACTTATTACAGCTTGACAAAGGCAACACATGGCTTGACACCTGTTTTCTGCATTTCTGTTAAAATAATTCCACACCAAAGAGGTGATTTTTTTTGTAATTTGAGCAGGCATGTATAAGGCCATATTCATCCCACGGACAACAGGTGTCTCCCCGGGTGCCTGACTTAAACATACCACCTCACCATCAGAATCCTCCTTGTCAATTTTCTCCTCAGCGCCAGCAACACCCATATCCTCATCCTGGTGTACTTCAACAGTGACATCTTCAATTTGACTATCAGGAACTGGACTGTGGGTGCTGCTTCCAGCACTTGCAGGGGGCGTGCAAATGGTGGAAGGTGCCACCTCTTCCCGTCCAGTGTTGGGAAGGTCAGGCATCGCAACCGACACAATTGGACTCTCCTTGGGGATTTGTGATTTAGAAGAACGCACAGTTCTTTGCTGTGCTTTTGCCATCTTAACTCTTTTCAGTTTTCTAGCGGTAGGATGAGTGCTTCCATCCTCATGTGAAGCTGAACCACTAGCCATGAACATAGGCCAGGGCCTCCGCCGTTCCTTGCCACTCCGTGTCGTAAATGGCATATTGACAAGTTTACACTTCTCATCAGACGCTTTTAATTTTGATTTTTGGGTCATTTTACTGAACTTTTGTTTTTTGGATTTTACATGCTCTCTACTATGACTAAGGCATCGGCCTTGGCAGACGACGTTGATGGCATTTCATCATCTCGGCCATGACTAGTGGCAGCAGTTTCAGCAAGAGGTGGAAGTAGATCTTGATCTTTCCCTATTTTACCCTCCACATTTTTGTTCTCCATTTTTTAATGTGTGGAATTATATGCCAGTAATATATCAATAGCAATGGCCTACTGTACTGTACTATATGTATACTGCTGGTCACCAAAATGCTGCACTGTCCTACTTTATACTGCTCACAATAATGCAGCACAGAGATAGTATATTTGACACAGAGCTGCAAGATACAGCAATGGCCTACTGTACTGTACTATATGTATACTGCTGGTCACCAAAATTCTGCACTATCCTACTATATATTGCTCACAATAATGCAGCACAGAGATAGTATACTTGACACAGAGCTGCAAGATACAGCAATGGCCTACTGTACTGTACTATATGTATACTGCTGGTCACCAAAATGCTGCACTGTCCTACTATATACTGCTCACAATAATGCAGCACAGAGATAGTATACTTGACACAGAGCTGCAAGATACAGCAATGGCCTACTGTACTGTACTATATGTATACTGCTGGTCACCAAAATGCTGCACTGTCCTACTATATACTGCTCACAATAATGCAGCACAGAGATAGTATACTTGACACAGAGCTGCAAGATACAGCAATGGCCTACTGTACTGTACTACTATAATTATATACTGGTGGTCCCCAGTCCCCACAATGCAGCACACTGAGCACAAATATTTGCAGCACACTGAGCACAGATATGGAGCGTTTTCAGGCAGAGAACGTAGATATTTTCAGCACACTGAGCACAGATATTTGCAGCACACTGAGCACAGATATTTGCAGCACACTGAGCACAGATTACAGAGCTTTTCAGGGAGAGAACGCAGCCACATCCTCTCCGTTCAATCTCAAATGCACGAGTGAAAATGGCGGTGACGCGCGTCTCTTTATATAGAAAACGAATCTCGCGAGAATCCGACAGCGGGATGATGTCGTTCGGCCGCGTTCGGGTTAACCGAGCAAAGCGGGAAGATCCGAGGCTGCCTCGGAACCGTGTAAAATAGGTGAAGTTCGGGGGGGTTCGGATCTCGGAGAACCGAACACGCTCATCTCTAATTAAAATATAAATTTTTTGTATTAACAACTTTTTCCATTATTTGTATTACCACTGGAAGCCAAAGCCCGGACTTGTAAGGTAGAGCAAATGTGTCCCCGCGATGCTTGGCCGGCAAAGTGTGGTCTTGCAATGCTAAAAGTATTCCTACCACTGCCAATATACAAGCTGCGGAAATGAGCACCGCTCAGCAGACACTGTAATCTCATTTTTGTTAAATGCAGCGAAGAAGATTTTCTGTCGCTGCAATTAGCTCTGATAGAAATTCCATTGTAAAACTGCATAATGATAAGCAGACTACTTAATAAAGAAGAGTGGTGCTTGAAATATGATTAATCAGTGTGATGTGCATTATGCACAGAATAAAAATTCAATTAATGGCACAGCAAAAAAAGTATTTTTGCAGCATAAAAGTTCTATTTAACATATCTACTATTGTATAATAAATAGGATGTACTCTAAGGTTATCTGTACACTTTAGTATCTAATGTGCGGTTCTGGTATGAATGATCAACCATGTTAAGGTTGACATTCTTTAGGTCGACCACTATTGGTCAACATAGACATGGTTGACATGGACTAATGGTCGTCACAGGAAAATGGTCGACACGGGACAGGTCGACACATTTAACTGTTTTTGGTGTCATTTTTTCCGTAACATGACCAGGAACCCCAATTAGTATACTGCGTCCCCTTGCATGGCTCGCTTCACTCGCGATGCTACGGGCAAGGTGCCTCGTTCTGCTATCGCTGCGCTCGGCACAGGTTACCATTCCCAATCTTAGTCCACGTGGATGGTATGAAAAAGTAAAAAAATTATAATAAAAAAAAAGCCACGTTGACCTTTTCATGTGTCGACATGCCCTGTGTCGACCATTTTCATGCATCGACCATATGTCATACTTGCCTACCCGACCCTCTCCATGAGGGAGAAAATGCTCTGTTCCTGGACTTTCCTGGCATAGGCGTGCGCAGCACATTTTATTAGGGTGTGCACGATTGGAGGGGCGTGTCTAGAACCACCTATTGGGTGTGACTAACACCGCCTATTGGGTGTGTCTAGTATTGTATATTGGCACTCAAACTAGTACAAACTAACTAATACAGGGATTTTGAATAAATAGAGTTTGCAGTGAGGGCTGGCAGATGATTATTAATCCCAAAATTTGTAAGCCTGGGACCTCACTGACCAATTCAAATAATTTAAGTACAATGTAATAGGCAAAACCATTGCTTGTAGCTTCCCATAATAAAATATGTGGAGAAACAGAAGCCAGTCATGTCCCTGTCCCTCACCACAAAATTGAACCTAAGCATGACATATAAACACAATTTACAGTACTTAATATTTTTTCAAAACTTCTCAATAAGAAACTTTTGTTCTTGGGGTGCTGTGAGAAACATTCTGACACTCTACGGTACTGTGATTTACAAAAGTTTGGGAACTACTGGTATAGATACTAGAGCATCCATAAATGGTCTCTTGATAAAAAAAAAGGGGGGGGGATTAAGGGGCACACACACAGTATATAAAAACATGCACAGATATATTAAACACATTTTATATATAATGTCCAAAGATGACCTGCACTCATGAATGGCAGACAGAATGCCCTGGTGCTCCGAATCTTAAACACATGGTGGACAGAAGTATGTCTGGCACTCAGGGACTAATAGGACAATGAAGCTGGCAGCAAATTCAACATTTCGGGGCGCAAACCCATTTATCAAGATCAAGGTCTATATATACATGTTAAATTTGTATATTTTATTACCATAGATTATATCCCTCAAAATATATATTATTAATGAATGCATTATTACATTACACAGTATAATATTATTTGAGTAATAACACATTATTAATTATATATATTTCCAGGGCTGTAATCTATAGTAATAAAATATACAAACTTAACACATATTTAACAGATTTTATATACAGTATATATATATATATATATATATATATATACACACACATATATATTTGTGTATATATATATATATATATATATATATACATGCAGCCTGCCAGAATTTTAAATAAATATAAAAGGGCTTACTGCTTTGAACAAGTTTAGTGCTGGCCTGGTCCTTTATAGTTTTAAAGCTTTGTGGTGAGGGCTAGAAGGGAGGTGGATCTGCCTCAGTGGTGGTGCAGTGGCCGGAGTCTGCTGCCTGACTTCGCAAAGGACCATGGGAGGAAAAGCTGCAGCGACTGGGCATGCGCAGCAGCCCTCCTCCCGTAGCGGCGGCCATCTTTGTTAAGGGCAGCCGACGCTGGAATGCCCAGACTGCCCCTCACCTTAAAATAATTTTACATTAATCCTTCCTGACCGGGCGACTGGTACGGCGGCGGGCGCGGTGGGGGCTTCTCATTTCTGAGGCAGACTCAGGAATGAGCACTGACCAGTGTGCTGCAGGCGTGGTGTGTTTGGGGGTGCCGGACATTAGGGGGTGCCTGTGCGCACCAGGCACCCCCCGTGCACACGCCTATGTTTCCTGGTAATGTATGATTGCCATCACATGTGGTGAAACACCTTTCTTATCAATTACCTAGCTCACCACAGGTGATGGCAATCATACATTACCAGGAAAGTCCAGGAACAGAGCATTTTCTCCCTCATGGAGAGGGTCAGGTAGGCAAGTATGCCATATGTCCATGTTGACCATGTCATTGTCGACCAATAGTGGTCGACATAATGACTGTCGACCTTAACATGGTCGACCATCCAAACGGATACCCTAATGTGCATGGTATAAAGTAAACAACTTTCTCAGTCACACCCCCCTGTCTAAAGCCACATTACACAGAATGGAAACATTTGTCAACAACAAAATATTATTACAAGTGACCAGGTGACTCAGCCACATCACATGACAGTCCTATGTAATCATAGGCACTGTGGGGAGGAGGTGGTTCCTTGAAATGCCGTGCTGCTACCTATCAGGATAAGTATTACAATGTGGACAGGAAACTTTATCCTTACCAATATGCAGAAATATCTTCAAACTTTGGGAGGAAGAACCCCATTTTTCTCACTATGTTTACACTAGGTGAATGTTGGGAACGGAAGATCAAATAATTTGTTACTGCAGGAATTGTGAACATCCAAAAGGGCATATCTGATGTACAGTAATTTGTACAATGTGGACATTTGAACTATTAAAGCACTGATAGACTATTAAATGCACAAGCCAATGATATTTAGATTAGCAAAGAAAGTACAGTATTTGCCATTATATATTATAATTTATTGCATCTATCAGAAATAGATGACAATGACATCAGAATGTAAGCTCTCACAGACAGGGTCATCTCCCCTCATGTGCTTCTACCTCTCTAAAACTATTTTCTGCTGCGGGGTACACTGTGCTCCACAAGGATAGACACTAGAGATGAGCGCCTGAAATTTTTCGGGTTTTGTGTTTTGGTTTTGGGTTCGGTTCCGCGGCCGTGTTTTGGGTTCGAACGCGTTTTGGCAAAACCTCACCGAATTATTTTTGTCGGATTCGGGTGTGTTTTGGATTCGGGTGTTTTTTTCCAAAAACACTAAAAAACAGCTTAAATCATAGAATTTGGGGGTCATTTTGATCCCAAAGTATTATTAACCTCAAAAACCATAATTTACACTCATTTTCAGTCTATTCTGAATACCTCACACCTCACAATATTATTTTTAGTCCTAAAATTTGCACCGAGGTCGCTGTGTGAGTAAGATAAGCGACCCTAGTGGCCGACACAAACACCGGGCCCATCTAGGAGTGGCACTGCAGTGTCACGCAGGATGTCCCTTCCAAAAAACCCTCCCCAAACAGCACATGACGCAAAGAAAAAAAGAGGCGCAATGAGGTAGCTGTGTGAGTAAGATTAGCGACCCTAGTGGCCGACACAAACACCGGGCCCATCTAGGAGTGGCACAGCAGTGTCACGCAGGATGGCCCTTCCAAAAAACCCTCCCCAAACAGCACATGACGCAAAGAAAAAAAGAGGCGCAATGAGGTAGCTGACTGTGTGAGTAAGATTAGCGACCCTAGTGGCCGACACAAACACCGGGCCCATCTAGGAGTGGCACTGCAGTGTCACGCAGGATGGCCCTTCCAAAAAACCCTCCCCAAACAGCACATGACGCAAAGAAAAAAAGAGGCGCAATGAGGTAGCTGACTGTGTGAGTAAGATTAGCGACCCTAGTGGCCGACACAAACACCGGGCCCTTCTAGGAGTGGCACTGCAGTGTCACGCAGGATGTCCCTTCCAAAAAACCCTCCCCAAACAGCACATGACGCAAAGAAAAAAAGAGGCGCAATGAGGTAGCTGTGTGAGTAAGATTAGCGACCCTAGTGGCCGACACAAACACCGGGCCCATCTAGGAGTGGCACTGCAGTGTCACGCAGGATGTCCCTTCCAAAAAACCCTCCCCAAACAGCACATGACGCAAAGAAAAAAAGAGGCGCAATGAGGTAGCTGACTGTGTGAGTAAGATTAGCGACCCTAGTGGCCGACACAAACACCGGGCCCATTTAGGAGTGGCACTGCAGTGTCACGCAGGATGTCCCTTCCAAAAAACCCTCCCCAATCAGCACATGATGCAAAGAAAAAGAAAAGAAAAAAGAGGTGCAAGATGGAATTATCCTTGGGCCCTCCCACCCACCCTTATGTTGTATAAACAAAACAGGACATGCACACTTTAACCAACCCATCATTTCAGTGACAGGGTCTGCCACACGACTGTGACTGATATGACGGGTTGGTTTGGACCCCCCCCAAAAAAGAAGCAATTAATCTCTCCTTGCACAAACTGGCTCTACAGAGGCAAGATGTCCACCTCATCTTCACCCTCCGATATATCACCGTGTACATCCCCCTCCTCACAGATTATCAATTCGTCCCCACTGGAATCCACCATCTCAGCTCCCTGTGTACTTTGTGGAGGCAATTGCTGCTGGTCAATGTCTCCGCGGAGGAATTGATTATAATTCATTTTAATGAACATCATCTTCTCCACATTTTCTGGATGTAACCTCGTACGCCGATTGCTGACAAGGTGAGCGGCGGCACTAAACACTCTTTCGGAGTACACACTTGTGGGAGGGCAACTTAGGTAGAATAAAGCCAGTTTGTGCAAGGGCCTCCAAATTGCCTCTTTTTCCTGCCAGTATAAGTACGGACTGTGTGACGTGCCTACTTGGATGCGGTCACTCATATAATCCTCCACCATTCTATCAATGTTGAGAGAATCATATGCAGTGACAGTAGACGACATGTCCGTAATCGTTGTCAGGTCCTTCAGTCCGGACCAGATGTCAGCATCAGCAGTCGCTCCAGACTGCCCTGCATCACCGCCAGCGGGTGGGCTCGGAATTCTGAGCCTTTTCCTCGCACCCCCAGTTGCGGGAGAATGTGAAGGAGGAGATGTTGACAGGTCGCGTTCCGCTTGACTTGACAATTTTGTCACCAGCAGGTCTTTCAACCCCAGCAGACCTGTGTCTGCCGGAAAGAGAGATCCAAGGTAGGCTTTAAATCTAGGATCGAGCACGGTGGCCAAAATGTAGTGCTCTGATTTCAACAGATTGACCACCCGTGAATCCTTGTTAAGCGAATTAAGGGCTGCATCCACAAGTCCCACATGCCTAGCGGAATCGCTCCCTTTTAGCTCCTTCTTCAATGCCTCCAGCTTCTTCTGCAAAAGCCTGATGAGGGGAATGACCTGACTCAGGCTGGCAGTGTCTGAACTGACTTCACGTGTGGCAAGTTCAAAGGGCATCAGAACCTTGCACAACGTTGAAATCATTCTCCACTGCACTTGAGACAGGTGCATTCCATCTCCTATATCGTGCTCAATTGTATAGGCTTGAATGGCCTTTTGCTGCTCCTCCAACCTCTGAAGCATATAGAGGGTTGAATTCCACCTCGTTACCACTTCTTGCTTCAGATGATGGCAGGGCAGGTTCAGTAGTTTTTGGTGGTGCTCCAGTCTTCTGTACGTGGTGCCTGTACGCCGAAAGTGTCCCGCAATTTTTCTGGCCACCGACAGCATCTCTTGCACGCCCCTGTCGTTTTTAAAAAAATTCTGCACCACCAAATTCAAGGTATGTGCAAAACATGGGACGTGCTGGAATTTGCCCATATTTAATGCACACACAATATTGCTGGCGTTGTCCGATGCCACAAATCCACAGGAGAGTCCAATTGGGGTAAGCCATTCCGCGATGATCTTCCTCAGTTGCCGTAAGAGGTTTTCAGCTGTGTGCGTATTCTGGAAAGCGGTGATACAAAGCGTAGCCTGCCTAGGAAATAGTTGGCGTTTGCGAGATGCTGCTACTGGTGCCGCCGCTGCTGTTCTTGCGGCGGGAGTCCATACATCTACCCAGTGGGCTGTCACAGTCATATAGTCCTGACCCTGCCCTGCTCCACTTGTCCACATGTCCGTGGTTAAGTGGACATTGGGTACAACTGCATTTTTTAGGAGACTGGTGAGTCTTTTTCTGACGTCCGTGTACATTCTCGGTATCGCCTGCCTAGAGAAGTGGAACCTAGATGGTATTTGGTAACGGGGGCACACTGCCTCAATAAATTGTCTAGTTCCCTGTGAACTAACGGCGGATACCGGACGCACGTCTAACACCAACATAGTTGTCAAGGACTCAGTTATCCGCTTTGCAGTAGGATGACTGCTGTGATATTTCATCTTCCTCGCAAAGGACTGTTGAACAGTCAATTGCTTACTGGAAGTAGTACAAGTGGGCTTACGACTTCCCCTCTGGGATGACCATCGACTCCCAGCGGCAACAACAGCAGCGCCAGCAGCAGTAGGCGTTACACGCAAGGATGCATCGGAGGAATCCCAGGCAGGAGAGGACTCGTCAGACTTGCCAGTGACATGGCCTGCAGGACTATTGGCATTCCTGGGGAAGGAGGAAATTGACACTGAGGGAGTTGGTGGGGTGGTTTGCGTGAGCTTGGTTACAAGAGGAAGGGATTTACTGGTCAGTGGACTGCTTCCGCTGTCACCCAAAGTTTTTGAACTTGTCACTGACTTATTATGAATGCGCTGCAGGTGACGTATAAGGGAGGATGTTCCAAGGTGGTTAACGTCCTTACCCCTACTTATTACAGCTTGACAAAGGGAACACACGGCTTGACACCTGTTGTCCGCATTTCTGGTGAAATACCTCCACACCGAAGAGCTGATTTTTTTGGTATTTTCACCTGGCATGTCAACGGCCATATTCCTCCCACGGACAACAGGTGTCTCCCCGGGTGCCTGACTTAAACAAACCACCTCACCATCAGAATCCTCCTGGTCAATTTCCTCCCCAGCGCCAGCAACACCCATATCCTCCTCATCCTGGTGTACTTCAACACTGACATCTTCAATCTGACTATCAGGAACTGGACTGCGGGTGCTCCTTCCAGCACTTGCAGGGGGCGTGCAAATGGTGGAAGGCGCATGCTCTTCACGTCCAGTGTTGGGAAGGTCAGGCATCGCAACCGACACAATTGGACTCTCCTTGTGGATTTGGGATTTCAAAGAACGCACAGTTCTTTGCGGTGCTTTTGCCAGCTTGAGTCTTTTCAGTTTTCTAGCGAGAGGCTGAGTGCTTCCATCCTCATGTGAAGCTGAACCACTAGCCATGAACATAGGCCAGGGCCTCAGCCGTTCCTTGCCACTCCGTGTGGTAAATGGCATATTGGCAAGTTTACGCTTCTCCTCCGACAATTTTATTTTAGGTTTTGGAGTCCTTTTTTTACTGATATTTGGTGTTTTGGTTTTGACATGCTCTGTACTATGCCATTGGGCATCGGCCTTGGCAGACGACGTTGCTGGCATTTCATCGTCTCGGCCATGACTAGTGGCAGCAGCTTCAGCACGAGGTGGAAGTGGATCTTGATCTTTCCCTAATTTTGGAACCTCAACATTTTTGTTCTCCATATTTTAATAGGCACAACTAAAAGGCACCTCAGGTAAACAATGCAGATGGATGGATTGGATACTAGTATACAATTATGGACGGGCTGCCGAGTGCCGACACAGAGGTAGCCACAGCCGTGAACTACCGCACTGTACTGTGTCTGCTGCTAATATATAGACTGGTTGATAAAGAGATAGTATACTCGTAACTAGTATGTATGTATAAAGAAAGAAAAAAAAACCACGGTTAGGTCACTGGTATATACAATTATGGACGGGCTGCCGAGTGCCGACACAGAGGTAGCCACAGCCGTGAACTACCGCACTGTACTGTGTCTGCTGCTAATATATAGACTGGTTGATAAAGAGATAGTATACTCGTAACTAGTATGTATGTATAAAGAAAGAAAAAAAAACCACGGTTAGGTGGTATATACAATTATGGACGGGCTGCCGAGTGCCGACACAGAGGTAGCCACAGCCGTGAACTACCGCACTGTACTGTGTCTGCTGCTAATATAT
This sequence comes from Pseudophryne corroboree, assembly GCF_028390025.1. Classification (NCBI taxonomy): domain Eukaryota; kingdom Metazoa; phylum Chordata; class Amphibia; order Anura; family Myobatrachidae; genus Pseudophryne; species Pseudophryne corroboree. Next base: position 474,390,828 of record NC_086445.1, on the reverse strand, counting down.
AGACTGGTTGATAAAGAGATAGTATACTCGTAACTAGTATGTATGTATAAAGAAAGAAAAAAAAACCACGGTTAGGTCACTGGTATATACAATTATGGACGGGCTGCCGAGTGCCGACACAGAGGTAGCCACAGCCGTGAACTACCGCACTGTACTGTGTCTGCTGCTAATATATAGACTGGTTGATAAAGAGATAGTATACTCGTAACTAGTATGTATGTATAAAGAAAGAAAAAAAAAACACGGTTAGGTCACTGGTATATACAATTATGGACGGGCTGCCGAGTGCCGACACAGAGGTAGCCACAGCCGTGAACTACCGCACTGTACTGTGTCTGCTGCTAATATATAGACTGGTTGATAAAGAGATAGTATACTCGTAACTAGTATGTATGTATAAAGAAAGAAAAAAAAACCACGGTTAGGTCACTGGTATATACAATTATGGACGGGCTGCCGAGTGCCGACACAGAGGTAGCCACAGCCGTGAACTACCGCACTGTACTGTGTCTGCTGCTAATATATAGACTGGTTGATAAAGAGATAGTATACTCGTAACTAGTATGTATGTATAAAGAAAGAAAAAAAAACCACGGTTAGGTGGTATATACAATTATGGACGGGCTGCCGAGTGCCGACACAGAGGTAGCCACAGCCGTGAACTACCGCACTGTACTGTGTCTGCTGCTAATATATAGACTGGTTGATAAAGAGATAGTATACTCGTAACTAGTATGTATGTATAAAGAAAGAAAAAAAAACCACGGTTAGGTCACTGGTATATACAATTATGGACGGGCTGCCGAGTGCCGACACAGAGGTAGCCACAGCCGTGAACTACCGCACTGTACACTGGTTGATAAAGAGATAGTAGTATACTCGTAACAACTAGTATGACGACGGTATAAAGAATGAAAAAAAAACCACGGTTAGGTGGTATATAATACAATTATGGTTGGATGGACTGCCTGCCGAGTGCCGACACAGAGGTAGCCACAGCCGTGAACTACCGCACTGTACACTGGTTGATAAAGAGATAGTAGTATACTCGTAACAACTAGTATGACGACGGTATAAAGAATGAAAAAAAAACCACGGTTAGGTGGTATATAATACAATTATGGTTGGACGGACTGCCTGCCGAGTGCCGACACAGAGGTAGCCACAGCCGTGAACTACCGCACTGTACACTGGTTGATAAAGAGATAGTAGTATACTACTAACAACTAGTATGACGACGGTATAAAGAACGAAAAAAAAACCACGGTTAGGTGGTATATATTATAATACAATTATGGATGGACGGACTGCCTGCCGAGTTCCGACACAGAGGTAGCCACAGCCGTGAACTACCGCACTGTACACTGGTTGATAAAGAGATAGTAGTATACTCGTAACAACTAGTATGACGACGGTATAAAGAACGAAAAAAAAACCACGGTTAGGTGGTATATATTATAATACAATTATGGATGGACGGACTGCCTGCCGAGTGCCGACACAGAGGTAGCCACAGCCGTGAACTACCGCACTGTACTGTGTCTGCTGCTAATATAGACTGGTTGATAAAGAGATAGTATACAATACTACTAATATACTGGTGGTCAGGCACTGGTCACCACTAGTCACACTGGCAGTGGCACTCCTGCAGCAAAAGTGTGCACTGTTTAATTTTAATATAATATTATTTATCATGTACTCCTGGCTCCTGCTATAACAACCTGCAGTGCTCCCCAGTCTCCCCCACAATTATAAGCTTTATATACAATACATTGATGTGCAGCACACTGGGCTGAGCAGTGCACACAGACTGAGTCACTGTGTGACTGTGTATCGTTTTTTTCAGGCAGAGAACGGATATATTAAATAAAACAAACAACTGCACTGTCTCTGGTGGTCACTGGTCACTGTGGTCGTCAGTCACTAAACTCTGTCTGCACTCTGCACTCTCTTCTAATCTACAGTATCACAGCAATCTCTCTCTCTCTCTCTCTTCTAAATCTAATCTAAATGGAGAGGACGCCAGCCACGTCCTCTCCCTATCAATCTCAATGCACGTGTGAAAATGGCGGCGACGCGCGGCTCCTTATATAGAATCCGAGTCTCGCGATAGAATCCGAGCCTCGCGAGAATCCGACAGCGTCATGATGACGTTCGGGCGCGCTCGGGTTAACCGAGCAAGGCGGGAAGATCCGAGTCGCTCGGACCCGTGAAAAAAAAAGTGAAGTTCGTGCGGGTTCGGATTCAAAGAAACCGAACCCGCTCATCTCTAATAGACACAGGGGTGTAGAGTGGGATCTTGATACGAGGCACCAACAGGCTCAAAAGCTTTTACTGTTCTCAAGATGCATAGCGCCGCTTCCTCTATAACCCCCCCTCCCTGCACAGGAGCTCAGTTTTGTAGTTGGTGCCGCAGATAGCAGGCACATAACAGAGGGGCTGCTCTGGGCAGCCCTAAGAAGAGCTTTTTTTGAGAAGAAAAGTGAAGACTACAAGGGCTGCAGCAGTGTGTACATGTCTAGTGACATTCACTGTTGCAGCTCCATCTCTCCCCAGCGGTGTTGTACACTCCCACGCCCTGGTTGCCGGGTAACTAAAGCCGGAGGCTCCGGAATTCTTCTGGTCAGGCACACACGACGGGGGCTCTCCGGGATCGCGTGGCCGCGCTTCGGGAGGTGGTGAGTGGGTCCCGTTCGCGGGACCCGTACTTTATCGCGATCCAGCGCGGTCGGTGGGAGGCGGGCCGCGCGCGCTAACGGTGGACAATGTGGCAGTACAGGCGATCCCACTAGATCACCAGGGCATGGGTGCAGGTCCGGTTTTCTCTCTAAACCATTTTACAGTAGCCCGCAGTACCAGGTGGTTTTGCCAGCAGAGAGGATAAGGCTTAGACCTGGAGCCCCTCCCCCAGCCCCAGGGCGCCATTTCCAGCAAATGTTCCCGCCCTGGAGCTGCATATCTGTCTCTCCCTCACTCCCTGTCAGTGTGTGGGCGCCATTTCTCTCAGCTACACTGTTCCTGGGACTGCTTGGGCAAATCCTCCTTTGTAAAGCCGCCTGGTTGTCAGTGCTGTGACTTTACATGACGCTTAAGTATTCTACATGTCAATTAGACAGTGTTAGTTAAGAAAGAGTGCATTTAGTCAGGGTTCTCTGGTACAAGTACCCTGTGATATACATCCAGTTCTTACTGTGCAGTGTTATATCTATTGACTACATAGCTATATATATATATATAGATATATATAAGCTGGTCCAGTGCTGTATTATTGTTAGTAATAACCTCTGCATTGTATAACTGTGACTATATGAGTGTGCATTAGCTTGCTGAGTGGTTTCCATTTCGTGTCTCTCACTCAACTTGCTATCCCTATATTCTATAACCTGAGGGGGCTTGGTGTGTCAGGTTTTATAATTATATAGGATTTTCACAAGATCTACTTTAATACGTATTTTTCTCTGTGATTTTAATCACCATATCTCTCCTGTATCTCTGCTTGTGCTGACTACACTGTGCACTGTGCAGCTCCTGCTCACATTACGGCCCATTCTACTCGGTCTGTTGGACCTTCTTGGGCAGCCCGCCGTGGTGCGACCCTTGAACAATTGTGCAAGGCGGCTACGTGGTCCTTCGTGAACACGTTCATTAGGTTCTATGCCTTCTATACTGCCGCTTCCCAGGATGCTTCCTTTGGACGCAGGGTTCTTGTGCCCGCTACAGTGCATCCCCTCCCATAAGGAACTGCTTTAGGACATCCCCTATGTCTATCCTTGTGGAGCCCAGTGTACCCCGCAGCAGAAAAACTTACCTTTGTTAAAACTCTTTCTGCCAGGTACACTGGGCTCCACAAGGTGCCCACCCTGACGCACTTAGCTTCTTTGGGTTGGTATGGCATTAGCCGCTGACACTTCTCCTGTCGTGATACTGCATTGGGCTGGTTAACTAAAAACTGAGCTCCTGTGCAGGGAGGCGGGGTTATAGAGGAGGCGGCGCTATGCATCTTGGGAACAGTCAAAGCTTTTGAGCCTGTTGGTGCCTCGGATCAAGATCCTACTCTACACCCCTATGTCTATCCTTGTGGAGCCCAGTGTACCTCGCAGAAAGAGTTTTAACAAAGGTAAGTTCTTACCATAAAACTCCTTTACTACTCCATACTCCCTACAACGGCACCTAACCCGTGGTTTCTGCCACCCTGATGATTATTTCAGTGTCCTGTCCAGTGGCGTGCAGTGAGGTCAGTAGTTGGTGAGGCATGCCCATTACCACCACCGCCAGTGCCTGCTACTGTACTGCCACCCCAGCCAACTGCCAATGCCTGCTAAAGTTGCCGCCAGCTACCTCCCTCACCACTATTTCCCAGTGGCCGCATAGTCTGGTGAGCTGCAGCAGCCAGGGTATGGGCAGCAGAGGTGCCCAGGTTTAAAGAGAGCAGCATATAGTCTGTCTGGAGGCATGGAAGTGGAAATAGAGCTGCAGGCCGGTTGATCAAGACAGTGGCAGTAATTGCCCCCTCCCCTTACACCCCGGCATACATGCAGTAATCCCCCTCCCTCCCCTTATACCCCGGCACACACGCAGTAATAACCCTCCTATACCCTTGTACTCTGGCACACATGCAGGAACCCCCCCCCCCCATACCCTGGCACACTCACGGTAATCCCCACCCCCTTATACTCCAGCACACATGTGGTAATTGCCCCCTCCCCTTATACACTGACACTGTGCGCACATCTTGCTGGCAGAGCGCATATGGCAGTGATGAAATACAGAGAGCAGACCTAGGTCAGTACACAGCAGCGCTCAGCATCGGAGATGGCGGGATATACACACCGCACACACACCGGCCGGCTCTCTGCGCTGCTGACTAGAGCGACGGGGACACTGACCTGGAGAGGGAGAGCACTTGATTCATGAGCCCGAGGACGCTGGAGGGAAAGGTGGCTGTGTGCCAGTCACAGGAGACACTGACAGTGCCGAGGCAGATGGCAGACCAAGTGACGCCTTACCTGGATAAATGGTAGTGCCGGCAGTGAGTGCAGAGCTGAGGTGCAGTGCAGGGGAACATGTGCAGGGCAGGGCCTCTCTTGAGGTGGGCAATAAGGAAGGAGCGAGTCAGTCCCAGTGAAGGTGGGCTGGACCCCAGGGAGAGTGCTTAATCATATATGCCTCAGTGACAGGGGCGTGCTTTCATATGGGCTGAAAGCACGCCCCTGTCACCGAGGCACTTATGTTAGTGCCGCTTATACTGTTTTTTTTAATGGACTTTTTACTGCCTATTTCTTGGCCCCGCCCCCCACTTCCTGCCCTTTATTATTGGCCACTGGAGGCACCGCTGTCGGTGCCTCTGAAACTAATTTAAACCTTTTTTTACAATGTAAAAATGATTACAATAATATAAAGCATATACTTATGACACAGAATATGTGTCATCGGTATCTTCTTTGTATTATCGTAATCATTAATGACAGGGGAGGCACTGCCTCCCCTGACTGCACGTCCCTGGTCCTGTCCCCTGATGCGGAAATGTTTATATACCATGTTTATGTACTTGTCCTACATTGTCTTGTACTGTAAGTTGTTTTCTTGTTTTGCTCATTTATTTATGTACCTTGTTAGGCATTGCGGAACCCTTGTGGTGCCATATACATAAAAATATTAATAATAATAATAATAATAATAATAATAATGACTGGATACTATGGGTCACAAGCCCACAGAAATAATTGTGCAAATGTATCTTTGAGATAACTTGTTTTTACTTCAAAGGCCAATATGATCTAACGTCAGTTAAGTAAGTGCCTTTGGAGACACCTAAAGAATTAATATATGTAATGCAAAATACTTAAGTATCTATAATGAATGTAAAGTACAGTAGCTTATTATACAAGGTACTGACAAAGGTACTACCATTACTTTACAAATTTTATGCATGTCCAAAACTGATTATTTAAGTAACTCTCTGCTTCAAGTAAGTATAAATGTGTTCCACTTATAGGGGGTCATTCCGAGTTGTTCGCTCGCTAGCTGATTTTAGCAGCATTGCACACGCTAGGCCTCCACCCTCTGGGAGTGTATCTTAGCTTAGCAGAATTGCGAACAAAAGATTAGTAGAATTGCAAATAGAAAAATCTTAGCAGTATCTGAGTAGCTCGAGACTTACTCCTACACTACGATCAGCTCAGCCCGTTTCGTTCCAGGTTTGACATCACAAACACGCCCTGCGTTCGGCCAGCCACTCCCCCATTTCTCCAGACACTCCCGCGTTTATCCCTGACACGCCTGCGTTTTTTAGCCAACGCCGGGAAAACGCTGAGTTGCCGCTCAGAAACGCTCCTTTCCTGTCAATCATTTACCGAACACCAGTGCGACTGAAAAGCGCCGCAGACGCTACAGCAAAACAGCTAAGTTTTTAGTAAAATAACTAAGCGCATGCGCTCTGCGTACCTTGCACATGCGCAGTAAGCGACTAATCGCAGTATAGCGAAAATCAGCAACGAGCGAACAACTCGGAATGACCCCCATACCCTTGTATCATTACTGTATTTAGGCTGGGATTACTTACCTCTCTGTTGTGGTGTGGTCAGAGGATAAAGCTGAACCATCACCTTCTACTTCAATCAGGTTATCTTGGGCCTGTAGAAACCATCTTTAATAATATCCACAAATGTATTTGGGATACGATAAATGTTCAATCCAAAAGACTAAAGAACTCCTTTTATGTTCAGTTTGCCAAAAAGACCCATTGTTGGCGTTATTTAACACCTTCTGAGTGTGGATGTACAGTTTAAGTAATGTATAAGTGGCGGGCGCAAGTTTAGGCTAACATGACTTACCATTGCACATAGCCTGGCTGGTAATTCACTAATATATAATCACTAACCAAGAAATCAGCTGTGGGTGCTTGAATCCAAGAGTGGATTCTTATTGGCTACCTGATTCTACATCAATGTAGGCATTACCAATTATAAGTGCAATATATCTAAACGATGTGGGTTACTGAACATTACCATGCCATTTCTATCCATTTTTTTTATTCCCTCCTAGTACTTGCTCTAAACTCTGTGTCAGAACAGGCTGTTTTTGTGAATCCGTTGGACTCAGACCAGCTGAAGGAGCAGATGCTCCTGAATGCAGGAAACAAGGAGGACGAAGATAATTCCTTTTCATACTGTATATTTGATTAACGGCAACAGATCTTAATGTAGTTGAAGAAAGTCTGTGACTAAGTAATTCAAGTTTGGCGAACTGTAGTGACTGAGGTCACTGGACTCCTGAAGAATGAAGTTGGTGAATGTAGAGAGAGGTGGTTTGTTGAATGATGAAGAGGCGTTGCGGAGGAACTATGACAAGGTCTGCAGGATGACGTAGAAGCGTGAGAAGAACTGCGAAGAATTGGTTTCTGGATGGTATGAGAACGTGAATGAAGAACTGTAAAGAATGTCCACTGAATGATACGAAGTCGTGACTGAAGAACTGTGAAGATGTGTTTGCTGGATGATGCGAAGATGTGGCTGAGGAACTGTGAAGATTTGTTTGCTGGATGATGCAAAGACGTGATTGGAGAACTGTGAAGATTGATTTGCTGGATGATGCGAAGGCATAAATGAACAACTGTGAAGATTGGTTTGCTGGATGATGCGAAGACGTGAATGAAGAACTGTAAAGATTGGTTTGCCAGATGCCGCAAAGACGTGAATGAAGAACTGTGAAGATCGTCCACTGGATGATACGAAGACGTGACTGAGAGACACAGGCAGAGGCTGGCGAACCACCACGGGACTCCGGAGAATCCGAAGATACCGGCAGGAGAGCAGTTACCCGTGACCGCATTCTGGGAAGCTGACGGGCACAATGCAGTGAGAGCCGGCTGACAACTTGAAGAGCAAAGATGGGACCAGAATACCTGGAGACGCACAGAGCAATCTGAGGGAGCACAGAGCTAGGGTACAGAGTAACTACAACAAAGCACTGGCACAGATTGCAAAATTTCCAGCCTATTTATTAGCAGCAAGGAAACAGGATTGGCTGACACTCACCCATTCACGCTCATTGGTGCTGCACTTGGTGTCCAACATGGCCGCCCCCTATGCTGCAGACACACATGAATGCAGTATGCCACTAGGTTTTCCCTCCTGCCTCCCGGAAGCTGCATCACTTCCGCCACTGTCCGTGCCATGTCCCCATGCGGCCACCCAGCACCGTGACCAGCCGCATTGGCAGAGGACAGTTCCCGGGACCCACGGTGGTAAGCACTCGCCGCATGACACTCTGCTGGTACTGGTACTGTCTGCAATGATTACTTCCTACACGTTTGAATCCGCAGGAGGCATTGCATTGCTTAAGTCAAAGAAGCTAAAGTTTGTCATCCTGCTCTTCTCTTGTGCCATTCGCTGTGTACTGCTTGTCAGTTTGTGCAGTGTGTTCTGCTTCTGTCAAATGAATCACCATTTTGGAATACTTAATGTGTGCAGTTGGTCATGTGAGTCATGGGAATGAGCACTTCAGAAAAGAAAATATAGTGCTAGTGTACACTGTACATTACCAAGCACTGCTAGTCAGAATAATTCTAATAAACATAGAGCAAAATCAAGGTTCTTGGAACACAAAAATACCAGCCCAACAATCAGTGTCTAGGTGATCTCGTCTCTGGTGGGTCCCTAATATTAAGGTTAGCCAAACCCCACCAAGTCGGTGAAGGCCAGTCTCCCCATGGCAGCATACTAACGAACAGCTATGGTGTTAGTGAGTGTTAATTAATTTCCAGAGAACCGAACCCCCCGAACATCACATTCCGAGCCAGAATCTGAGTCTGGCTCGGGACTTCCCGCCAGACTCGGAAACCAGAACGAGGCAAAATATCATCATATACTTGTTGGATTCTCACGGGTTTTGGATTCCATATAAACAGCCGTGCATCACCGCCATTTTCACTCTGGAGTTGGAGAGTGAGGGGGACAGACCTCTGTCTCTCTGAGGGTGGTGGTGTCGGGTGGAGACAGCTTGTGCTCTCTAGGAGTGCTGCTAGTGGTGCTGTCCTGTCACTGTGATGTTAGGGCTGCTGTCTTGGCTGTCACTGGTGTTTCATCATATGCTGTTATGGGTGCTGCAGCTGTAAATGGGTGTTGTTGCTGTCCTGGCTGTCACTGTGTTGTACAGGGGGCAGGGGCACTGTCCTCCTGTGTGCTGTAAAAATTCAGAGGTGCTGTTGTTAAAATATAGGCACACTAGTCCTGAATGCTGTTAAAATACAGGGGTGCTGGTCCAATATTGTATGCTGTAAAAATTCAGGGTTGCTTCTGTTGTTAAAATAAAAGCACACTGGTCCTGTATGCTGTGAAAATGCAGGGGTGCTGCTGTTAAAATAATATTACACTAGCCCTGTATGCTGTAAAAATTCAGGGGTGCAGTTGTTAAAATCAAAGCACACTGGTCCTGTATGCTGTAAATATACAGGGGTGCTGGCCCAGTCTTGTATGCAGTAAATATTCAGGGATGTAGTTGTGAAAATAAAAGCACACTGGTCCTGTTTGCTGTGAAAATACAGGGGTGCTGGCCCAGTATTGTATGCTGTAATAATTCGGGGGGTGCTTCTGTGTTAAAATAATATCACATTAGTCCTGTATGATGTAAGAATACAGGGGTGCTGTGAAAATAAAAGGGTACTACTCTGAGTGATGTAATAATAAAGAGGAGCGGTCCTGTGAAATGTAGAACAACAATTTGGAGGAAACAATAGTGGAAGATCAATAACCACTTCCAGTTCCTAGTACTAGTGCTGAAGCTGCTGAAGCCACTCTTCAAGACATTGACAATCTAATTCCATCAATGTCGTTTGCTAAGGCCAATACCCAATGTCATAGAGGGCATGTAGAATCCAAGAAGCAAAAATTAGTAATCAGAAAAAAATAGAAATTGTCTGATGACAATTGTAAAATTGGCAATATGCCATTCACGACACGAAGTGGCAAGAAAAGGCTAAGGCCTTGGCCTATGTTTATGACTGGTGGCTCATCTTCTCATAAGGATGGAAGCCCTCCTCCCTCTCGAAAAAAATTACAAAAATGAAGCTTGTTAAAGCACAGGAAATAACAACTGTGCGTTCAGAGATGTCACAAATCCCCAAGGAGAGTCCAAGTGTGTCCGTGATTGTGATGTCTAGGCCTTACCTTCACAACACTGTATGGGAAGAGGAGGCTTCTACCACCATTTACATGCCCCCTGCTAGGGCTGGAAGGAGCACCACCAGTCCAGTTGCTGATATTGAGATTGAGGATGTCACTGTATACGTACACCAGCATGAGGAGGATATTGGTGTAGCTGGCGCTGAGGAGGAAGTTGACGATGAGGATTCTGATGGTGATGTGGTTTCTTTGAATAAGGCACCAGTGGAGACAGCTGTTGTCCACGGAATGAGAAAGCACATTGTCATGCCTGGGCAAAATACCAAAATAGCCACCTCTTCGGTGTTGAATTTTTTCTACACAAATCCGGACAATAGGTGTCAAGCCGTGTGTTGCCTTTGTCAACCTGTAATAAGTAGGGGTTAGGATGTTAACCACCTAGGAATATCCTCCCTTATACGTTACCAGCATCATAAGTCATTGTCAAGTTTAGAAGCTTTGGGTAAGAGCGTAAGCAGTCCACTGACACCTAAATCCCTTCTTCCTGTTGTACCCAAGCTCCTACAAGCCACATCAACAACTCCCTCAATGTCAATTTCCTTCTCAGTAAGGAACATAAGTAGTCATGTAGGCCATGTCACTGGCCTGACTAACAAGTCCTCTCCTAAGCGGAATTCCTCCGGAGGATCCTTGAGTGGTACACCTACTGCTGCTGCTGTTGCTGCTGGGAGTCGATCATCATCCCAGAGGGGAAGTCGGAAGACCACTTGTACTACTTCAACTAAGCAATTGACTGTCCAACAGTCTTTTGTGAGGAAGATGAAATATGACAGCAGTCACTCTGTTGCAAAGTGGATTATTAAGGCCATAACAACTTTGCTGGTGTTACAGTTGATGGACGTGCTATGTCCCGAGTACCAAATCCCATATAGATTCCACTTCACTAGGCAAGCGATTCCCACACTGTACAGGGACATTAAGAAAAGTGTCCTCAGTGTCCTGAAAAATGCGGTTGTATCCAGTGTTCACTTAAACATGGACATGTGGACAAGTGGAGCAGGACAAACTAAGGACTGTGACAGCCCACTGGGTAGATGTATTGCCTCCCGCAGCAACAACAGCAGCGGCACCAGTAGCAGCATCTCATATACGCCAACTAGTTCATAGGCAGGCTTCGCTGTGTATCACCGGTTTCTGTAAGAGGCACACCGCTGACATCCTTTTACGGAAACTGAGGGACATCATCGCACAATGGCTTACCCCACTTAGACTCTCCTGGGGATTTGTGATATCAGGCAACGCCACCAAAATTGTGCGTGCATTACATCTGGGCAAATTCCAGTACGTCCCATGTTTTGCACATACAATTAATTTGTTGGTGCAGATTATTTGTTAAAATGACAGAAGCGTGCAGGAGATGCAGTCGGTGCCCCGAAAAATTGAGGGCCACTTTTGACATTCAGCGTGCCGAAGACTGGAGTGCCAGCAAACACTCCTGAACCTGCCCTGCCATCACCTGAAGCAAGAGGTAGTTATGAGGTGGAATTCAACACTCTATATGCTTCAAAGGATGGAGGAGCAGCAAAAGGCCATTCAAGCCTATACATCCACCTATGATATAGACAATGGAGGGGGAATGCACCTGAAGTGCAGTGGAGAGTGATTTCCGTGTTGTGCAAGGTTCTCCAACCCTTCGAATTTGCCACACGTGAAGTCAGTTCAGACACTGCCAGCTTGAGTCAGGTCATTTCCCTCATCAGGCTTTTGCAGAAGTAACTGGAGAAATTGAAGGAGAAGCTAAGACGGAACGATCCCGCAAAGTATGTGGGACTTGTGGATGGAGCCCTTCATTCGCTTTGCCAGTATTCAAGGGTGGTCAATCTGTTGAAATCAGAGCACTAAGGTACATTTTGGCCACCGTGCTTGATCCTAGGTTTAAAGCCTACGTTGTATCTCTATTTCCAGCAGACACAAGTCTGCAGAGGTGCAAAGACCTGCTGGTGATAAAATTGTCAACTCAAGCGGAACGTGAACCGTCAGCAGCTCCTCCATTTTCTCCCGCAACTGGGACTGCAAGGAAAAGGATAAAATTTCCTAGCCCACCCGCTGGCGGTGATGAAGGGCAGTCAGGAGCAAGTGTTGACATCTGGTCTGGACTGAATGACCTGCCAACAATTACTGACGTCTACTGTGACTGCATATGATGCTGTCACCATTGAAGGAATGGTGGAGGATTATATCGGTTACAGCATCCAAGTAGGCATGTCAGACAGTCTGTTTGTATACTGGCAGTGGCGGATTTAGGGGGGGGGCACTCGGGCCCGTGCCCCCCCTGTCATTTGGGAACACCCCCCCCCCCTGTGCCGCCGCCGCCGCATAGGGAGATGACGGGCGCCCGCTGAGATTGTGTTACCAGCGGGCGCCCGTCTCCCTGCACAGCGGCAGCCGGAGGCAGGAGCTCAGTACTGAGCTCCGGCTTCCGGCGCTGTCACTGTGCGCTATGGGAGAGACGTCAGTCATGACGTCTCTCTCATAGTGCTGAGTGACTGAGGAGCGGACGCCAGGAGGAGGACTGCAGCGGCGCGGGAACGGGGCTCAGTAAGTATGTTTTTTATTTCCTTAATGCATCTACCGGGGGCTAACTATGGGGGACATTACTACTGGGGGCTAACTATGGGGGACATTACTACTGGGGCCAACTATGGGGGACATTACTACTGGGGGCTAACTATGGGGGACATTACTACTAGGGGGCATCAACAAGGGGCATTACTACTGGGGGGTCAAACTACTGGGGGCATTATAACTGGGGCATCTACTGGGGGCATCACTACTGAGGGGTCATCTATTGGGGGCAGCTACTGGGGGCCATCTACTGGGGGCATTACTACAGGGGGGTCATCTATTGGGGCAAACTCGTAGGGGGGCATTACTACTGGGGGGTCATCTATTGGGGGCAGCTACTGGGGGACATTTTTCCTGGGGGGCATCTACTGGGGGCATTGTTACTGGGGGGCATCTACTGGGGGCGTTACTACTGGCGGGTCATCTATTGGGGGCAAACTCCTAAGGGGCATTACTACTGGGGGCAAACTACTGGAGGACATTATTACTAAGGGGCATCTACTGGGGGCAAACTGCTGGGGGACATTATTACTGGGGGGGCATCTTCTGGGGGCCAACTACTGGGGGACTATTACTGGGGGCCAACTACAAAGGTGCTAACTACTGGCGGTGTAACTACAGGGGCATTACTACTGGCGGCTTAACTACAGGGGCATTACTACTTGGGGGCTAAACTAAAGGGGGGGTAAACTACTGGGGTCATGACTGCAGGGGAATTACCACTGGGGGCATAATGACTGGGGGCATTACTACAGGCAACATTACTACTAGGGGCAATACGGCATTGCATAAGGGGCACCGCTACTATGTGGTCTATATAAGGGGCACTACCAGTACAGTGAACATTGCATAATGAGCGCTACAACTGTGGGCATTGTATAAGAAGCGCCACCTCACATGCACCGAAGCCGCACGCAAATGTACTTGCCCCTTCCATGGTGCCCCCCCTATCATTTTCTTCTGGATCCGCCCCTGTATACTGGCAGGATAAAAAGGCAATTTGGAGGTCCTTGCACAAACTGGCTTTATTTTACCTAAGTTGTCCCCCTCCAGTATGTACTCCGAAAGAGTGTTTAGTGCAGCCGGTAACCGTGTCAGCGATCAGCGTAGGAGGTTACTTCCACAAAATGAGGAGAAGATGATGTTCATCAAAATGAATTATAAATTCCTCCAGGAAGACCTTTACCCTTAATTGCCTCCAGAAAGTACACAGGGACCTGTGATGGTGGATCCCAGTGGGGACGAATTAATACTTTGTGAGGATGAGGATGTACACACTGAAAGGGGTGAGGAATCAGAGGATGAGGATGACATCTTGCCTCTGTAGAGCCAGTTTGTGCAAGGAGAGATTAATTGCTTCTTTTTGGTGGGGGAATTAATTGCTTATTTTTTTGTGGGGACCCAAACAAACCAATCATTTCGTCCACAGTCGCGTGGCAAAGCTTGTCACTGAAATGATGGGGTTTGTTAAAGTGTGCATGTCCTGTTTATACAACATAAGAGTAGGTGGGAGGGCCCATGTACAATTCCATCTTGCACCTCTTTTTTTTTCCAATATGTGCTCTTTGGGGCCTAGTTTTTAAAAACTGCCATACTGTGCCACTCCTAGATGGGCCAGGTATTTGTGCCGCCCACTTGTGTCGCTTAGCTTAGTCATCTTTCTTTGTGGAACTACAAGTCTCAGCATGGCAGCACCTCTTACTACAGATAGAGCCATGTTTATCTTGGCCTTTAATAGGATTAATTGAGCCAGTTCAGTCAGACTTAATCCCCTGCTGTAATGACTTAATCCCCTGATGTATTGTTCCCTCTGTATTGTATTGCAGCTTAGAACAATAGATGAAGGGCTTATGTTAATAAACCATGGTGTGCCTAGGCACCAAAAAGAAGTCAAGATAAATGTGGTTCAATCTGTATATGTGTAATTACGGTGTGCAGTCCAAGATCCCCCTCCCTTATGTTCTCTATATTGTGTACATAAGACAGGTCAGGACACCTTCAGGTTGAGGTAGCACTCCATCTGCCAAGAATGTTTTTAACTATTATTGGTCTCTAGTGTTCACAGACTGTATATTGAAAGGCATATTGAGAGTAAGTGCTACAAATTTGTACAATTAGTCTGTTTTAGGGATGAGTTTGAGGTGTGGTGCCCCCTAGGTTGGTATGGCTAGGCTGCTTTGAAGTGACACATTATAACATTCAATTTAGCACTTTTTTAAACACTTTCAAATAATTATCCTACTAATACTACACTTTTTAGCATTTTAACACCTTTTACCTGTGTAAAACATTAACACATAGCTTTTCCTAGGGTGTAGTACTTCCTAATTAACACTAGAGATATGCGGCAAACACTTTTCAGGATTTGTGTTTTAGTTTTGGATCTGGATCCCTGCTCATGCTTTGGATCTGGATTGGTTTTGACAAAACCACCCTTTCAGATTTTGGTTTTGGATCTGGATGATTTAAAAAAAAAAAATTCCAGTCTATTCTGAAAACCTTACACCTCACAATATTGTTTTTAGGCTAAAAGGTTGCACAGAGGTAACTGGATGACTAAGCTAAGCGACACAAGTGGGTGGCACAAACACCTGGCCCATCTAGGAGTTGCACTGTAGTGTCAGACAGGATGGCAGTTTTAAAAACTAGGCCCCAAAGAGCACATAATGCAAGAGAAAGAGGTGCAACGAGGTAGCTGGATGACTAAGCTAAGTGACACAAGTGGGTGGCACAAACACATGGCCCATCTAGGAGTGGCACTGCAGTGGCAGACAGGATGGCAGCATTAAAAACTAGGCCCCAAAGAGCACATATTTCAAAGAAAAAAAAGAGGTGTAAGATGGAATTGTCCTTGGGTCCTCCCACCCTCCCTTATGTTGTATAAACAGGACATGCACAGTTTAATAAACCCATCATTTCACCAACAGGTAGTCCCCCTGGAAACACGACTGTGGCTGAAATGATTGGTTTGTTTGGGCCCCCACCAAAAAAGAAGCAATAAATCTTTCCTTGCACAAACTGGCTCTACAGTGGCAAGATGTCGTCCTCATCCTCAGATTTTTCCCCAGGCCCCCTTCAGTGTTTACATCCTAATCCTCACAGAGAAATAATATTCAAACAAAACCACACCATTTAGGTGTCAGTGGACTGCTTATGCTATTACCCAACGTTTCTGAACTTGTCAATGACTATGATAAATGCGCTGCAGGTGACATATAAGGGGGGATGTTCCCAGGTGGTTAACGTACATACCCCTACTTATTATGGATTGACAAATGCAACAGATGTCTTGACACCAGTTGACCGGATTTGTGGAGAAATAATTCCACATCGAAGAGGTGGCTTTTTTGGTATTTTGCCCAGGCATGACAATGGGCTTTTTCTTCCCATGGCCAACAACTATCTCCACTGGTGCCTTATTCAAACAAACCACATCACAGTCAGAATCCTAATTGTCAACTACCTCCACAGCGCCAGCTACACCCATAACCTCCTCATCCTGGTTTACTTCTACTCTACAGTGACATCCTCAATCTCAATATCATCAACTGGACTGGCGGTGCTCCTCCCAGCACTTGCAGGGGGCGTGCAAATGGTGGTAGGAGCCTCCTCTTCCCATACAGTGTTGTGAAGGTCAGGCCTAGACATTGCAACCACGGACAGTGCCAGCATCCCTGTATTTTCACAATACCCCTGTAATTTTAGAGCATACAAGAAAGGGCCAGTGTACATTGATTTTCACTGCACCCTAGAATAATTACAGCATACAAGACAGGGCCAGTGTACTTTGATTTTCATTGCACCCTAGAATAATTACAGCAAGACTGAGACCTATACTCTCTGTTATAAGCCTGCTGCTTATCGATAGGGAACCACGGTCTATTTGGGACACTATTTGGCAAGCCCCTGTGAAAGACCTTGCTCTGGGTGACTTGCAGCCCAGTATCAACATGGGAAAACTCAACCAGTGAGAGGATCTCCATTGCTATACAGGAGTGCTAACCTATTGGAGGATCCATTCAAGTGGAACTGCATAGTACCAGCATGAGAAAACCTAACCAGTGAGAGGATCTCCAGTGCTATACAGGAGTGCTAACCTATTGGAAGACTCGTTCAAGTGGAACTGGTAATTCTGGTACAAAAATTTCCCTAAGAACCAGGCTTTTTCAAAATATTTTTCCCAGCAATTCTAAACAAAAGTTTTTATATCATCTAGCAGTGTTGCTCCTTGCCCTACCACTATTGGTGTTTTTTATTCATATCTATTTTTTTATTTTTTTCTGTTGCAACAGTATATTTATACACACAATATACTTTTCCATATATGTATGTGATATATATGACTAGGAATACTTCTGTTGAATAAATTTTGATTGTTCTATTTTTAGCGCTGAATTTCTTTATTTCTTTGTTGTTTTACCTATGGGGTCTGACTAGCCCTTTATATTCAGCAGCTGGAAGTCTCACAGCACCTGTCAGTGCCAATTCTACCTTGGTAGTTTTTCTTCACACAAGAAAGGGCCAGTGTACATTGATTTTCACTGCACCCTAGAATAATTACAGCATACAAGACAGGACCAGTGTACATTGATTTTGATTGCACCCTAGAATAATTACAGCATACAAGACAGGGCCAGTATGCATTTATTTTCACTGCACCCTAGAATAATTACAGCATACAAGACAGGGCCAGTGTACATTGATTTTCACTGCACCCCTGAATTTTTACAACATACAGGGCCAGTGTAATGTTATTTGAACAGCAACACCCCTATATTTTACAGCATACAAGGGCAGTGTGCTTTTAATTTTTAACAACTGCACCTCTGAATTTTTACAACATACAGGGCCAGGAGCACCTCTATATTTTAAAGCATACAGCAGTGTGCTTTTAATTTTTAACAACTACACCCCTGCATTTTTACAACATACAGGGCCAGGTAATGTTTTTTGAACAGCAGCACCCCTTTACTCTGCAGCATACAGCAGTGTGCTTTTAATTTTTACTGCACCCCTGAATTTTTACAACATTCAGGGCCAGCAGCACCCCTATATTTTACAGCATACAGCAGTGTGATTTAAATTTTTAACAACTGCACCCCTGAATTTTTACCACATACAGGGCCAGTGTAATGTAATTTTAACAGCAACAACCATATATTTTACATCATACAGCAGTGTGAATTTAATTTTTAATTGCACCCCTAAATGTTTACAACATTCAGGACCAGACGCACCCCTATAGTTTACAGCATACAGCAGTGTGCTTTTACAGTATTTTTTAATTGCACCCCTGAATTTTTACAACATACAGGGCTGGCAGCACCCTTATATTTTACAGCTTACAGGAGCATTGTGCTTTTCATTTTTAACAACTGCACCTCTGAATTTTTACAACATACAGTGCCAGTGTAATGTTATTTAAACAGCAATACCCCTATATTTTACAGCATACAAGAGCAGGGGGCTTTTAATTATTAACAACTGTACCTCTGAATGTTTACAACATACAAGGCCAGCAGCACCCCTATATTTTACAGCATACAGTAGCGTGAGTTAAATTTTTAACTGCACCTCCAAATTTTTACAACATACAGGGCCAGCAGCACCCCTATATTTGAAAGCATACTGGAGCAGTGTGCTCTTAATTTTTAACAACTGCACTCCTGAATTTTTACAACATACAGGGCCAGTGTAATGTTATTTGAACAGCAACAACCCTATATTTTACAGCATACAGCAGTGTGCTTTTAATTTTCAACTGCACCACTGAATTTTTACAACATACAGGGCCGGCAGCACCCCTATAATTTACAGCATACAGGAGCAGTGTGTTTTAATTTTTAACAATGGCACCTCTGAATTTTTACAACATACATGGCCAGCAGCACCCCTATATTTTAAAGCATACAGCAGCAGTGTGCTTTTAATTTTTAGCAACTGCACCCTGGAATTTTTACAACATACCCTATATTTTCCAGCATACAAGAGGACATTGGCCCTGCACCCTGTACAACAAAGTAACAGCCAGGACAGCAACACCCATGTACAGCTGCAGCACATGAAACACCAGTGACAGCCAGGACAACACTCCTAACATAGGACAGGTACACCACAGTGACTGCAGCAGCACCCCTGCAGAGCACACACTAATCCCACCCAACGCCACCACCCACAGAAAGAGACAGAGGTCTGCCTCCCTCACTCACTCTCCAAGTCCAGAGTGAAAATGGCGGTGACACGAGGCTGTTTATATGGAATCCAAATCTCTCGAGAATCCAACAGCGGGGATGATGACGTTTTGCCTCTTTCTGGTTTCCGAGTTTGGTGGGAAGTCTCGAGCTGGGCTCGGGACATGATGTTCGAGGGGTTCGGTTCTCAGGGAACCAAACCCGCTCATCTCTACTACAAAGGTAAAGTGTTTGCATTCTTAACCATTTATATCTACAGAGAAAGGAGTGGGACCTGTTACTATGGTATATATGTTCTATAGCAGAGGTTCTCAAACTCGGTCCTCAGGACCCCACACAGTGCATGTTTTGCAGGTAACCCAGCAAGTGCACAGGTGTATTAATTACTCACTGACCCATTTTAAAAGGTCCACAGGTGGAGCTAATTATTTCACTTGTGATTTGTGAGGAGACCTGCAAAACATGCACTGTGTGGGGTCCTGAGGACCGAGTTTGAGAACCTGTGTTCTATAGCACTTCTATAGAGTGTCCAAGTTGTTTGGTATATTTTATAATATATTTGAGTATAGATATTTACTGTATCTTAACAAAAAAAGTCATATCCCCAGGAGAACAGTTGTTTTCATCTTGACAAACAGTAGATTTATGCAGCTTATATAATATTTGTTCAAGGCAGTAAAAAATAAATATTGCTTCAATCCTCCAACCACGGGTCCCCAGGGATACAACAAAAAAGATTTTGCATTACTGGAGTTGCTCTCAATATTTATTTTATTATTCTTTTTAAAGAGTAAAAATCAATAAGACAGCAGCATGGAAATGATTAGTGTTGGAATTTGGAGACTTCTTCTGAACTATGTTGCCTATTTCAGACAGGGCCTAAATGAACGTGATTGTAGTTAATATTTCCCACAAGGGCTGAGGTTTACATGCATGGCCACTGTTGCTTCTTAAAAGCATAATAGAGTTTGACTTTCAGAAATAGTGAAGTACAATAAGTGTGTGTTTCCATATTTGTGACTGAGATAGACCTACAGTAAGAGAGAAGGGGGACTGTGCGCAGGCTTTAATCAGGCCCGTTTCTCTCCAGCAGGTCAGTAGACTCTGACATTGTGCCAGAGTCTACGATGCATGTGCAGGTCTCCGGGAACATGGCACCTGCACCATATTCCCAGTGACATCTCTATTGCGCATGCGCGAATCACCGGAAAATGGCTGCGGTAGCCATTTTCCCAGTGATTTCTGCAGCTCTGCAGCCAGCGCCAGGCCAACGGAGCAGTAAGTATAAATAAATGGGTGCAGGGTGTACAGAGTGTTGGCCCCCATGGACCCAGGGGTACGTGTGCATCGCACAACTTGCACCCATCATAGATACACCAGTGCCTACAGCACAGTACACACATATGCAGATACAGCTGTCAGGAAGCATATCTCTTAACTACTGGTGCTGGAAGGCTGCTGCTATGAGATGTAATGATGATGATCAGCCACACTAGTTATGCACTGCTGATTGGCTAATTGCATCTTGACTACAGATGAGTGGGTTTGGTAATCAGAACTGAAACCCCCCACCCGAACATCATGTTTCGACTCGGATCCCAGAATGAGGCAAAACATCATCATCCCACTGTTGGTTTCTCATGGGTTTAGGATTTCATATAAGGAGCTGCACATCACCAACATTTTCACTCCGTACTTGGACAGTGAGGCAGACAGACCTCTGTCTCTCTCTGTGGGTGGTGGCATCAGTATGTGCTCTGTAGGGGTGCTGTTCCTGTCACTGTGGTTTCCCCGTGCTGTTAGGGGTGCTGTCCTGGCTGTCACTGGTGTTTCATGTGCTGTTAGGGGTGCGGAAGCTGTACATGGGTGTTGCTGTCCTTGTGTCAGTGTGTTGTACAGTGGGCAGGGGCATTGTCCACCTGTATGCAGTGAAAATACAGGGGTGCTGGCTGTAAAAATTCAGGGGTGCAGTGTAAATAAATGTTCACTGGCCATGTCTTGTATACTGTAAATATTATGAGATGCTGCTGTGAAAATAAATGTACACTGACTCTGTCTTATATGCTGTAAAAATTCTGGGGGGCCGCTGTTAACATAAAAGTACACTTGTCCTGTATGCTGTAAAAACACAGTGGTGCTGCTGTTAACATAACAGTACACTGGTCCTGTATGCTGTAAAAATACCAGGGTGCTGCTGTAAAAATAAAAGTACACTGGTCCTATATGCTGCAAAAATACTAAGGTGCTGCTGTTAAAATAAAATTACACTGGTCCTGTAAAAATACAGGGGTGCTGCTGTTAACATAAAAGTACACTGGTCCTGTATGCTGTAAAAATACAGGGGTTCTGCTGTTAAAATAAATGTACACTGGTCCTGTATGCTGCAAAAATACAGGGGTGCTGCTGTTAACAAAAAAGTACACTGGTCCTGTATGCTGTAAAAATACAGGGGTGCTGCTGTTAAAATAAAAGTACACTGGTCCTGTATGGTGCAAAAATACAGGGGTGCTGCTTTTAAAATAAAAGTACACTGGTCCTGTATGCTGCAAAAATACAGGGTGCTGCTGTTAACATAAAAGTACATTGGTCCTGTATGCTGTAAAAATACATGGGTTCTGCTGTTAAAATAAAGGTACACTGGTCCTGTATGCTGTAAAAATACAGGAGTGCTGCTGTTAAAATAAAAGTACACTGTTCCTGTATGCTGTAAAATATAGGGGTGCAGTGAAAATCAATGTACACCCACCTTGTCTTGTATGCTCTAAAATTACAGGGGTGTTGTGAAAAGACTGGGGTGCTGGCACTGTTCGCAGTTGTGATGTTTAGGTCTGACCTTCACAATACTGTATGGGGAGAGGAGGCTCCTACCACCATTTGCATGCCCTCTGTAAGTGCTGGAAGGGGCACCGCCAGTCCAGTTGCTGATATTGAGATTGAGGATGTCACTGTAGAAGTACACCAGGATGAGGAGGATAAGGGTGTAGCTGGCGCTGTGGCGGAAGTTGACCATGAGGATTCTGATGGTGATTTGGTTTGTTTGAATAAGGCACCAGTGGAGACAGTTGTTGGGCATAGGATGAAAAAGCCCATTGTCATGCCTGGGCAAAATACCAAAAAAGCCACCTCTTCGGTGTGGAATTATTTCTCCACAAATCCAGACAACAGGTGTCAAGCAATGTGTTGCCTTTGTCAATCCATAATAAGTAGGGGTAAGGACGTTAACCACCTGGGTACATCTGCCCTTATACGTCACCTGCAATGCATTCATCATAAGTCATTGTCAAGTTCAGAAACTTTAGGTATAGCGTAAGCAGTCCACTGACACCTAAATGGTGTTGTTTGTTTGAATATTATCTCTGTGAGGATGAGGATGTAAACACTGAAGGGGAGGATCTGTGGATGAGGACGACATCTTGCCACTGAAGAGCCAGTTTGTGCAAGGAGAGATTAATTGCTTCTTTTTTGGTGGGGGCCCAAACAAACCATTCATTTCAGCCACAGTCATATTGGCAGACTCTGTCGCTGAAGTTTTTGGTTTGTTAAAGTGTGCATGTCCTGTTTATACAACATAAGGGTGGGTGGGAGGGCCCAAGGACAATTCCATCTTGTGCCTCTTTTCTTTGCCACATCATTCCAGGGGTGCTGCCCTATATGCGCTGCTGCTCCTCTGCCCTATCAGTCCAGGGGTGCTGCCTCACTGCCATTTAAGTCCAGGGGTGCTGTTGCCTGACTGCTGTGCAATTCTCCAGGGGTGCTGCCTATGCTGTATAAGTCCAGGGGTGCTTCCATATAATTCCAGGGGTGCTTGCGTACTTGATCCTAGGTTTAAAAGAAAGCCTAGAGCAGATATGAAAAAAGCTTCAACATCACAAACAGATTTGTGAAAACATAGCCGCAAAAGTGTAAATGGAAATTGCTAATTTGACAAAGTGTTTTGTAATAAAGTTGGGAGAGACCACATTTGTGGTCAAAGTCAGTGTGACTCAGAAGAGACAGAATCATAATCCAGTGCAACTGCCGGAGAGGTAAAAAGAAAGCTTTTCTGCTGGAGCATTAGAGAGAAGTTCTTCTCATTTATTTCATGTTAGGGACTCGCTCAAATGAAAGGCTCCAATTAGTCAACCTTAATTTTGATTTATTATCGATTTATTTTTTTTTGGGGGGGGGATAATTTGGATCATTTTGGTATTATTTATTTACAAGATGCGCATTTGTTGTACAGGGTTCTATTCCTAAGGGCTGCGTAGTGTTATCGCAAGACCTTGCAGTGTTAGAATACAGAGTTTCAGTGATCTTGCATTGCATCAGCTTTCCATTGCACTGCAGCACTAGATGGGCCAGGAGCTCCTGTGAGGCACAAACAGTGACTGAATAAGGCCCAGTATTATTTATTTATTAACAGATTGTTTTATAGCGCAGCAAATTTCGTTGCACTTTATATGGAGTCTCATGGTGACTTACAGCCAGGAAGATGTCTGGCTTGCCAGGCTGAAGCATGCTGTGGGCACAGATGTTAGCATTGCTTCCTCCCACAGTCCTACTTATAGTATGAAATTATTTTCGACTGTAGAGTGGTAAACTCCACTAGGGCAGGGGCTCAATAACAAAAAATTAATTGCACAGTCCTGCTTAGTACTGTACCAAACCCACCCAAACTCAACTTGTCCATCCGGGACTGCTGTGGGGGCTCAGGAGGGGCTGCTAAAACATCTAGGAGGCTGCTTTATTTAAAAATGAAATATGAAAAAAATAAACAAGACGCACAGGTATGCTCACATGCGTGTAACTGGTAGCTGCGTAAAACAAAAATAAGGCATCTGCCACAAAATATGTAAATAAAAATGCAATAAAAAAATGAAAATAAAAGAAACCATGAGATTTTCACAAAATAACTCTGCAGGGGAAAATATCCAATCTTGATCCTGTGGTATACACCAGTTTATCTGCATCCCAGCATTAAATCCAAGATTATTTTAATCCCTGAAAATGCAGAAGGCGGTACAAATTTGGAGGCTTTGGCCCCTAGTTTTTCAGTTTTATCCAGTAATGTGGGAATTATATATTTGGTTGAAGTCCTTTCCGTTCCACACCAATATAGGAGTGGAGGTGACAGCCTGTGTGGTGTTCCTGATTGCGTGTTCCTCTCTAATTTTTAATTACCTTCTTGACACTGTCCTCTTCCCTCTTATCATAATGTGAAAAGTCATCAAAGAAGGACGTGGTATGTTTGTAGCTAGCTATGATTTGGAGAGCTTTTTCCAGGGGGACTACCTGTTGCTGAAATGATGGGTTTATTAAACTGTGCATGTCCTGTTTAAACAAAATAAGGGTGGGTGTGAGGGCCCAAGGACAATTCCATCTTGTACCTCTTTTCTTTCTTTGCATTATGTGATCTTTGGGGCCTAGTTTTTAAAACTGACATCCTCTCTGCCACTGCAGTGTCATTCCTAGATGGGCCAGGTGTTTGTGCCACCTACTTGTGTTACTAAGCTTAGTCATATAGCGACCTCGATGCAACCTTTTGGCCTAAAAACAATATTGTCATGTGTTCAGAATAGACTGGAAATTAGTGGAAATTAATGTTATTGAGGTTAATAATATTTTAGGATCAATATTACCCCCAAATTCTGTGATTTATCTGTTTAAAAAAAACAAAAAACATCCAGTTCCAAAACTGAAACCCAAAAGGGTGGTTTTGGCAAAAACCAATCCAGATCCAGTGGAGATCCAGATCTAAAACCAAAACACAAAACCCGAAAAGTGTCTGCCGCACATCTCTAATCTTGACCCATCCAACTGAATTCATTAGTGTGGTTGTGTATTATATAGTCACAGCTTTTTATTCACATTACTTTATTTTGATATTTGCATTTGGACTGTGGCAGGAAAGAAGATTCCCATTTGTTTGTTTTTTTGTTTTTTTAAAGGAAGAAACATTTGTATTTAATTTAAATAAATGGTTAAATATGATCACATTTTTAATGACACTATCAAGGCATTATTCTCTCATATACGTATGTGACATGTAAATATATTATTATATTGTATACATATAGACTAATGTGACTAACATTTATGTCTATGCTTCCTTTGGGTGTGGAATGAGTTGCCAGCGCTTGGGATACTGGTGCTTGGGATACAGGTGCTTGGGATACCGGCGTCGGGATCTCGAACGCCGGAATGCTGGCAGCGGGGCGAGAGCAAAAAAGTCCCTTGCGGGCTCGCTTCGCTCGCCATGCTACGAACACGATGGCACTCTACACGTGCCATGCTATTTATTTTCCCTCCAGGGGTGTCGTTGACACCCCAAGAGAGAGATTAGGTGTCGTATACTGGCTGTCGGGATTATGGTGTCAGTATACTGAGTGCCGGGATCTTGACAGCCAGTATATCAAGTGCCACCCATTCTTTATGCTACAGTATCATGGGGCATAAGTTTAGTGAATTGGCAGGCCAAACAGAATTGGAAATGTTCAGCTTTATAATATGGTCTATTGATGAGCATACAATGAAATGTGTGTTGTCCATTCTTCTTATAATACGTGTATGTAATATTTATGTAATACAATATAATATATAATACAATATAAAATGTGCTGGCTTTTTATCCTGGGGATTGGCAGCACTGTGTGTATTAAGGCGCTGTGCAGCACCCGGGGCTCAGCATTAGGCTTCACTCCCTTTTTAATCCCACCTTCAGACTCCTCTGAGACTAGCCAATCGGAGTCTGGAGATAGGTTTTGGAGAAGAGTGAATCCTAATGCTGGAGAGTCCCAAGTCCTTAATACGCATATTGCTGCTAATCCCAGAAATAACCAGCAGGTACATATATCATAAACAGCAACATGTATGTTTTTTATGTGCCAAGTGCCCCCCCTCCCCTGCACTGTGTGGTCGGCACTGCAGCCGCTGTTGCGTTATATGTATGTTTCAATCCAACCTATAAAATCCTAACTATTGCTCACATCTAGTATACTAATGTACAATATCAGAAATTTGCTTCACATTTGTGCCTGAAGTTCCCCAAAATTCACTCATGTAAAAATCACTTCTACTTGTCATTAGGGATGTACGCCGGACCATTTTTGCTGGATTTGGATTTGGTTCTATTTCATCGGCTGGCTTTGGATTTGCCAAACTGCCATGATTGGCTTGGGATTTAAATTTGGATTTTTTTCAAAAATTGACAAAAAATAAAATCACTTAATTTTTGCCTTTTTTGGTCCCTAGAGTATTATTAACCTCAATAACATTAGTTTCCAGTCATTTGCAGACAATTTTGACCAGCTTACAGCTCACAATGTTGTTTTCATCCACTTAAGGCCAAAGTCTGCTGCGAGCTGGCTGGTTTACTAAGCAACAGAGCAGCGGCACAAACACACGGCAGTTTATAGCATATCTATTAAACACTGACACACAGTAGTGGAAGAAATGAACGATAGTGCAAGATGGAATCCAGCACCATTCTTTGGATGGTCACCGTCTCAGATTAAGTTACCGTAGAGGTGTCACAAATGTTGGGCAATTCATTTAGACCCAACCAGATGTCAAAATGTTACGTAGACTTATCTGCATCACTACTAGGTATTTTGGGAAAGGTACGTTTTTTCATGGCTGCTGCCGAAGAAACTGAAGGAGACATTGAAGTGCCATGTGTCACTGGAGCTGCCAACTTGCTCACCAGGAGCTCTTTGCATCTCTTAAGATCTGGGTCAGTTGGAAAGAAAGGCATAGCATATGACTTAACAAACCTAGGATCAAGTATGGTCACCAAAATGTAGTGATCCGATTTCAAGATATTGGCAACCTGTGTATCCTGGCGAAGTGAATCAAGGACTTGATCTACAAATCCGGCATACTTTGCGGATTCACTTTGTTTAATCTCCTCCTTCAATTTCTCTAGCTGCTTTTCCAAAAGCCTAATTAGGGGAATCACCAGGCTCAAGCTAGCAGTGTCAGCACTCACTTCACAGGTGGCTAATTCAAGCCACAATTAGTCTGGAGTGTGGATGGACACAGCACAGCAGAGTATAGCACAGTTTGCCCTTATACAGTCAGGGGCAGATTTATTAAGCTCGGTGAAGAGATAAAGTGGAAGGTGATAACGCTCCAGCCAGTCAGCTCCTAACTGTCATTTTTCAAACCCAGCCTGTAACATGGCAGTTAGGATCTGACTGGCTGGTCATTTATCACCTTTCACTTTATCACTTCACTGAGCTTAGTAAATCTGCCCCTCAGTCACTATACTGCACAGCCAGAATAAAATTGGTGTCTGGGTGGACACAGCACAGCAGAGTATAACCCAGTGTGCCCCTATATATACAGTCAGTCACTACTGCACAGACTCAATTAGTCTGGATTGCTACAGCACAGCCTAAACAGCAGAGTGTAGCACAGCAAACAGCAGCGTGCATTGAGTGGAATGACGTCCGGCCGTGGCACCTTAAATGGAATCCAAGTCCCGTGAGAATCCGATGCTGGGAAGATGGCGTTTGGCCTCGATGCAGAATCCGGGTCTGGTGGGACCACATGAGCCACGGCTCAGGTGCGCTCGGATTCACATCATTTGGAGCAGATTGGATTCTGTGGAATCTGAACTCCACATCCCTAGTTGTCATAACCTATTTTGGCTAAGGTTGCCTTGCTTACTATCTTTTAACATTTGAACCCAAAGTATAAGTGAAAAAACAGTAATGAAAAATAACTATCACTTTCTCTCACAGTATTTTGAAGAACACAACATATTTTTTCCTACAGGCTTTTCATCTCCATTTATTTCTCAAGTCATAGAATAACCTACATTGTACAGTGACAGGGAGAAGTGCTCATCATAAATACTGTACAAACAAACAAAAAATAGACCTCAGAGTTCTAAAATCTATGTCAGTACAGCTTCATACTCCCAGTTGGTTATACTAACAGGATTAAATAAGTCTCAGAACCAACAATTGTTTCCTTATTTACAGTATTTTAGCCACACAGCTTAGAGTAGTTCTTTCATCTAAGCTCTGTTCAGTGTGAGAACACAATTCTCCACAGACAAGAAAGACAGCTAAAGTAGGTAAGAGATGGAGTTATCTCCCCTTGTGAACACTTGCTAACTATTAAATTAATCAGAATCGAAAGGTAAAAACCAAATGGATTTTTCTAATTCCCATTTCCATATGTAAATAATATGCTTGAGGTATACTTAATCTTCTTTCATAAGGGCTCCTCATTTATCTATATATTATTATTATTATTATTATTATTACTATTATTATTATATTGTTTGTTATACATACTTACCTACTCTCCCGGAAGCTGCAGGAGGCTCCCGTTTTTTTGGGTAGCCCCCTGCTCCCCCGGAAGAGTGGGCAGGTCTCCCATATCCTGCTATCACCCTAGTGATGCAGTCAGGATGGAGAGATAATCTCCCGTATTCGTGGGTCCGTCGGGTGGGGAAGGGGTTAAAATGATGCAAATTGCATCATTTTAGCCCTACCCCCTTCCAGCGGACCCACAAATCACGGTATTTTCTGATGTGGGGGAGGGGCCTGGTGATGTTACAGCCCGGCCCCACCCCCCGAAGACTCCTGCAGCGTCTCCTCTCCGGGCTTCACCCGGAGAGGAGAAATATAATGTAGGCAAGTATGTTGTTATTAGAGATGTGCACCGGAAATTTTTCGGGTTTTGTGTTTTGGTTTTGGATTCGGTTCCACAGCCGTGTTTTGGATTCGGATGCATTTTGGCAAGACCTCCCTGAAATTTTTTTGTCGGATTCGGTTGTGTTTTGGATTCGGGTGTTTTTTTTCAAAAACCCTCAAAAACAGCTTAAATCAAGAATTTGGGGGTAATTTTGATCCTACAGTATTATTAACCTTAATAACCATAATTTCCACTCATTTCCAGTCTATTCTGAACACCTCACACCTCACAATATTATTTTTAGTCCTAAAATTTGCACTGAGGTCGCTGGACTAAGCTAAGCGACCCAAGTGGGCGGCACAAACACCTGGCCCATCTAGAAGTGGCACTGCAGTGGCAGACAGGATGGCACTTAAATAAAATTGGCCCCAAACATCACATGATGCAAAAATAAAAAAATAAAAAAGAGGTGCAAGATGGAATTGTCCTTGGGCCATCCCACCCACCCTTATGTTGTATAAACAGGACATGCACACTTTAACAAACCCATCATTTCATCCACAGGGTCTGCCACACGACTGTGGCTGAAATGACTGGTTGGTTTGGGCCCCCACCAAAAAAAGAAGCAATCAATCTATCCTTGCTCAAACTGTCTCTACAGAGGCAAGATGTTCACCTCATCATCATCCTCCGATTCCTCACCCCTTTCACTGTGTACATCCCCCTCCTCACATAGTATTAATTCATCCCCACTGGAATCCACCATCTCAGGTCCCTGTGTACTTTCTGGAGGCAATTGCTGGTGAATGTCTCCACGGAGGAGTTGATTATAATTCATTTTGATGAACATCATCTTCTCTACAGTTTGTGGAAGTAACCTCATACGCCGATCGCTGACAAGGTGACCGACTGCACTAAACACTCTTTTTCGGAGTACACACTGGAGGGGGGGCAACTTAGGTAAAATAAAGCCAGCTTGTGCAAGGGCCTCCAAATTGCCTCTTTTTCCTGCCAGTATACTACGGACTGTCTGACGTGCCTACTTGAATGCTGTCACTCATATAATCCTCCACCATTCTTTCAATGGTGACAGAATCATATGCAGTGACAGTAAACGACATGTCAATAATCGTTGGCAGGTCCTTCAGTCTGGACCAGATGTCAGTTTTCGCTACTGACTGCCCTACATCACCGCCAGCGGGTGGTTTTGGAAATCTGATCCTTTTCCTGGCAGCTCCAGTGGCGGTAGAAAATGAAGGAGGAGCTGTTGGTGGGTCACATTCTGCTTGACTTGACAAGTGTCTCACCAGCAGGTCTTTGAATATGTGCAGACTTGTGTCTGCCGGAAAGAGAGATACACCGTAGGCTTTAAACCTAGGATCGAGCACGGTGGCCAAAATGTAGTGCTCTGATTTCAACACATTGACCACCCGTGAATCCTGGTTAAGCGAATGAAGGGCTCCATCCACAAATCCCACATGCCTAGCGGAATGGCTCCATTTTAGCTCCTCCTTCAATCTCTCCAGCTGCTTCTGCAAAAGCCTGATGAGGGGAATGACCTGACTCAGGCTGGCAGTGTCTGAACTGACTTCACGTGTGGCAAGTTCAAAGAGTTGCAGAACCTTGCACAACGTTGAAATCATTCTCCACTGCGCTTGAGTCAGGTGCATTCCCCCTCCTTTGCCTATATCGTATGCAGATATATAGGCTTGAATCGCCTTTTGCTGCTCCTCCATCCTCTGAAGCATATAGAGGGTTGAATTCCACCTCGTTACCACCTCTTGCTTCAGCTGATGGCGGGGCAGGTTCAGGAGTGTTTGCTGATGCTCCAGTCTTCGGCACGCGGTGGCTAAATGCGGAAAGTGGCCCGCAATTCTTCGGGCCACCGACAGCATCTCTTGCACGCCCCTGTTGTTTTTTTTTAAAAATTCTGCACCACCAAATTCAATGTATGTGCAAAACATGGGACGTGCTGGAATTTGCCCACATGTAATGCACGCACAATATTGGTGGCATTGTCCGATGTCACAAATCCCCAGGAGAGTCCAATTGGGGTAAGCCAATCTGCGATGAGGTTCTTCAGTTTCCATAAGAGTTCGTCAGCTGTGTGCCTCTTATGGAAAGCGGTGATACAAAGCGTAGCCTGCCTAGGAACGAGTTGGCGTTTGCGAGATGCTGCTACTGGTGCCGCCGCTGCTGTTCTTTATGCGGGAGGCAATACATCTACCCAGTGGGCTGTCACAGTCATATACAGGTTGAGTATCTCTTATCCAAAATGCTTGGGACCAGAGGTATTTTGGATATCGGATTTTTCTGTATTTTGGAATAATTGCATACCATAATGAGATATCATGGTGATGGGACCTAAATCTAAGCACAGAATGCATTTAAGTTTCATATACATCTTATACACACAGCCTGAAGGTCATTTTAGCAAATATTTTTTTTAACTTTGTGCATTAAACAAAGTGTGTGTACATTCACACAATTCATTTATGTTACATATACACCTTATACACACAGCCTGAAGGTCATTTAATACCATATTTTTAATAACTTTGTGTAGTAAACAAAGTTTGTGTACATTGAGCCATCAAAAAACAAAGATTTCACTATCTCACTCTCACTCAAAAAAGTCAGTATTTTGGAATATTCCGTATTTCGGAATATTTGGATATGGGATACTCAACCTGTAGTCCTGAGTCTGCCCTGCTCCACTTGTCCACATGTCCATGGTTAAGTGGTCATTGGGTACAACTGCATTTTTTAGGACACTGGTGACTCTTTTTCTGACGTCTGTGTACATTCTCGGTATCGCCTGCCTAGAGAAGTGGAACCTAGATGGTATTTGGTACCGGGGACACACTACCTCAAGAAATTCTCTAAGTCCCTGTGAACTTACGCCGGATACCGGACGCACGTCTAACACCAACACAGCTGCCAAGGCCTGAGTTATCCGCTTGCAACAGGATGACTGCTGTGATATTTCATCTTCCTCGCAAAGGACTGTTGGACAGTCAATTGCTTACTGGAAGTAGTACAAGTGGTCTTCCGACTTCCCCTCTGGGATGACGATCGACTCCCAGAAGCAACAACAGCAGCAGTAGACATTACACTCAATTATCCATCGGAGGAATCCCAGTGAGGATTGGACTCGTCAGACTTGCCAGTGACATAGTGGTGTGGTTTGCAGGAACTTGGGTACAAGAGGAAGGGATTTAGTTGGCAGTGGACTGCTTCCGCTGTCACCCAAAGTTTTTGAACTTGTCAATGACTTCTGATGAATGTGCTCCATGTGACATATAAGAGAGGATGTTCCTAGGTGGTTAACGTCCTTACCCCTACTTATTACAGCTTGACAAAGGCAACACACGGCTTGACACCAGTTGTCCGCATTTCTGTTGAAATAATTCCACACCGAAGAGGTGATTTTTTGGGTATTTTGACCAGGCATGCCTTATTCATCCCATGGACAACAGGTGTCTCCCCGGGTGCCTGACTTAAACAAACCATCACACCATCAGATTCCTCCTTGTCAATTTCCTCCTTAGCGCCAGCAACACCCATATCCTCATCCTGTTGTACTTCAACAGTGACATTTTCAATTTGACTATCAGGAACTGGACTGTGGGTGCTCATTCCAGCACTTGCAGGGGGCTTGCAAATGGTGGAAGGAGCCACCTCTTCCCGTCCAGTGTTGGGAAGGTCAGGCATCGCAACCGACACAATTGGACTCACCTTGGGGATTTGTGATTTAGAAGAACGTACAGTTCTTTTCTGTGCTTTTGCCATCTTAACTATTTTAATTTTTCTAGCGGGAGGATGAGTGCTTCCATCCTCATGTGAAGCTGAACCACTAGCCATGAACGCAGGCCAGGGCCTCAGCCGTTCCTTGCTACTCCGTGTCATAAATGGCACATTGGCAAGTTTACGCTTCTCCTCAGACGCTTTTAATTTAGATTTTTTGGTCATCATTTTACTGAACTTTTGCTTTTTGGATTTTACACGCTCTCTACTTTAACATTGGGCATCGGCCTTGGCAGACGACGTTGTTGGCATTTCATCATCTCTGCCATGACTATTGGCAGCAGCTTCAGCACTAGGTGGAAGTGGATCTTGATCTTTCCCTATTTTACCCTCCACATTTTTGTTCTCCATTTTTTAATGTGTATAATTAATTCATTATATGCCAGTAATATTATTATATCAATAGCAATGGCCTACTGTACTGTACAACTTTATACTGTTGGTCACCAAAATGCTGCACTGTACTACTAGATATACTGCTCACAAAAATGCAGCACAGATATGGAATGGATACTTGCAGTGACACAGAGCTGGAAGATACAGCAATGGCCTACTGTACTGTACAACTATATACTGTTGGTCACCAAAATGCTGCACTGTACTACTATATATACTGCTCACAAAAATGCAGCCCAGATATGGAATGGATACTTGCAGTGACACAGAGCTGCAAGATACAACAATGGCCTACTGTACTGTACAACTATATACAGTTGGTCACCAAAATGCTGCACTGTACTACTATATATACTGCTCACAAAAATGCAGCACAGATATGGAATAGATACTTGCAGTGGCACGGAGCTGCAAGATACAGCAATGGCCTACTGTACTGTTCAACTATATACTGTTGGTCACCAAAATGCTGCACTTTAATACTATATATACTGCTCACAAAAATGCAGCACAGATATGGAATGGATACTTGCAGTGACACGGAGCTGCAAGATACATCAATGGCCTACTGTACTGTACAACTATATACTGTTGGTCACCAAAATGCTGCACTGTACTACTATATATACTGCTCACAAAAATGCAGCACAGATATGGAATAGATACTTGCAGTGGCACAGAGCTGCAAGATACAGCAATGGCCTACTGTACTGTACAACTATATACTGTTGGTCACCAAAATGCTGCACTGTACTACTATATACTGTATACTACTTACAAAAATGCAGCACAGATATGGAATGGATACTTGCAGTGACACGGAGCTGCAAGATACAACAATGGCCTACTGTACTATACAACTATATACTGTTGGTCACCAAAATGCTGCACTGTAATACTGTATATACTGCTCACAAAAATGCAGCCCAGATATGGAATGGATACTTGCAGTGACACAGAGCTGCAAGATACAGCAATTGCCTATTGTACTGTACAACTGTATACTGTTGGTCAGCAAAATGCTGCACTGTACTACTATATATAATATATATATAGTATATACTGGTCACACAACAATGCAGCAGATATTGAGCACTGATGATCAGGATAATGTCTAGAACGGAGTCTGACATGGAGCTGCAAGCTACAGCAATGGCCTACTGTACTGTACTACTATAATTATATGCAGCACACTGAGCACAGATACAGTATTTGCAGCACACTGAGCACAGATATGGAGCTTTTCAGTCAGAGAACGTAGATATTTGCAGCACACTGAGCACAGATATGGAGCTTTTCAGGCAGAGAACGTAGATATTTGCAGCACACTGAGCACAGATATTTGCAGCACACTGAGCACAGATATTTGCAGCACACTGAGCACAGATATGGAGCTTTTCAGGCAGAGAACGTAGATATTTGCAGCACACTGAGCACAGATATTTGCAGCACACTGAGCACAGATATGGAGCTTTTCAGGCAGAGAACGTAGCCGCGTCCTCTCTGTTCAATCTCCAATGCACGAGTGAAAATGGCGGCGACGCACGGCTCTTTATATAGAATACGAATCTCGCGAGAATCCGACAGCAGGATGATGACGTTCGGCCTTGTTCGGTTTAACCGAGTAAGGTGGGAAGATCCGAGGCTGCCTCGGAACCGTGTAAAATAGGTGAAGTTCGGGGTGGTTCGGATCTCGACGAACCGAACCCGCTCATCTCTAGTTGTTATATATCACTTGTTTTGAAAGAGGGTTTTTGTCACACACATAGGTTAATGTTGTCGGAATCCAATTGACCAGTATGCTTTTGGAGCATGGGAGGCAGGGTGGTTTAAGAGAGGAGAGAGCCCATGTTCCCCTCCTCTCTGGCGGCAGCAATTGTAGACTCTGGCAGCTGGCTGTATGTCAGAGTATACTGTGCATGCACAGTGCTCTGAGAACAGGGTGTCCACTCCTTGTTCCTGGGGATATTTTTACTGCGCATGTGCAAATCATCGGGAATATGACTGCAGCGCAGTATTTGTCAGCAGCACCAGCGGCTGCTGCAAGACTCTGGAAGATTAAGTATAATTATATGGGTGCATAGTGTGCGGTGTAGACCCTCCTGGACCAAGGACACTGCACACCCCACACCCATTATAGATACGCCAGTGATGAGAGGGAAACCCACACAAATGAGCACAGTATACAGGCTCCACACAGATTAGACGGGTGTAGTAGGGTATGCCGGTGGTCAGGCTCCCGGCGACCAGCATACCAGCGCCGGAATCCTGTCTGCCGGCATACCGACAGCTGGGCGAGTGCAAATTAGCCCCTTGCGGGCTCGCTGCGCTCACCATGCTGCAGGCACGGTGGCACACTACTAGCGCCTCTCTATCTATTCTCCCTCCATGGGGGTCGTGGACCCCCAAGAGGGAGAAGAAGTGTCGGTATGCCGGCGGTCGGGCTCCCGGCGCCGGTATGCTGGTCGCCGGGAGCCCGACCGCTGGCAAACTGAAGACCACCCAGATTAGACCCTAGATGGGAGTTGCACTTATGACTTCGGTGAGGCAGTATTGATAACCACTATGTTAAAGTGCTGTCCGCAAGGGATGCGAGGGAATAATATGAAAAGGTAGATATTAGCCTGAAAATTATAGCTTCGCAGATACTGTACAAATATGCAAAACACCAAGCTAAAATAAAATAAATACAAATAACTTATATCTACAGTGGTGCTTGAAAGTTTGTGAATACTTCAGAATTTTCTATATTTCTGTTGAACTCAGATTTTTCAGTCCTAAATCTAGATAAAGAGAACCAAATCCAACAAACGAGACAAAATACCTAGACAAGCCCATTTTTGTATTGAGGAAAAAGATCTAATGTCACATATCTGTGAGTGGAAAAAGTATATAACCCTTTGCTTTCAGTATCTGGTATGACCCTCTTGTGCAGCAATAACTGCATGTAAACATTTCAGGTAATTATTGATTAGTCATGAACATCAGCTAGGAGGATTTTACCCCATTCCTCTGTACAAAACAGCTTCAACTCTGTTATGTTGGTGGGTGTCCTCCCAGTAACTGCTCGCATCAGTCCCTTCCACAACATTTTGATTGAATTAAGGTCAGGACTTTGACTTGGCCATTCCAAACTTTACATTTATTCTTCTTTAACCATTCTTTGGTCGAATGACTTGTGGGCTTTGGGTTGTTGTCTTGCTGCATGACCCATGTTCTCTTGAGATGCAGCTCATGGACAGATGTCCTGATATTTTCCTTTAGAATATTCTGGTATAATTCAAAATTTATTGTCCCATCAATGATGGCAAGTCATCCTGGGCCAGATGAAGCAAAACGGGCCCAAACCATTCTAAAGGCCCATACACAATAGACGATGTCGCTCTGTGAGCGACATCGTCTAATGTTTCCCCCTCTCGGGCCGGCCAGTTGGCGGCCGACTGTACACACAGAGCGATATGACCGCTCATATCGCTCAGTGACGTCACGCCTCCAGCAGCCCTGCATGCAGGTCGTGGACGACAGTCCAGATCCTGCATGCATGCCCTACAGACAGCAATAATGGTTGCCGACCCGCGGGGCCGCGCATCGGTCGTCGCTGGCGGCATACACACTTGACGATAAAATGAGCGACGTCGCTCAAGGAGGGGGAAAATGAGCAACGTCGCTCATTTTATCTTCAAGTGTGTATGGACCTTAAGACTCACAAGAGTCTTCTGTGGAGCAGGCAATTCTCTGTACAGTACATTAAAAAAAATACTAGCACAATTTGATCTTTTGAATGGGCACAACTGAATGACACATTTGCCCTTCTATGTAACAATCTTGAAAACATGCTGTGTGGAGGTACCATTGCTGATCTGAGGACAGCTTTGAAATACACCAGTTTAAGTCACATTATTGTTGCACAAGTAAAACAACTCTGACCACATACATCAATCTAAGCTGAGCAAAATGTATGTTGCCTATTACAAAACGTCTCAGCATGGACTCTACATTATCGTGCTTGTATTGTCATTTGTGTATCTACTGTAGTCACATGCAGTGACTTCTCTAGTAAATCCCATTTCTGCAGCTCAGCACGTCCCTTCAATATAATGCTCTGCTATTTCTCTCTGACTCTTTTGTTTGTGTAGTTCTCTGTGCTTCATGTTGGCAAACTGGTAAACAAGAGTTCAGATTGATTACTGTGTAATATAGTTGTTACTGGAGATAAGAAATCACATTCAGAACTCTATAGAAGGCAGTCTGTGCTTGTTTTATTTTTGTTCACTCTCAGTGTAATAGCTATATGGCTGCTTTGGGATGTTGGGGGTTGTAGTATAACAAATACAAAACCACATTTTAAATAACAAAATATTATTCTCAGAATATAATATTTTATTATTTTCTTTTTAACCTGCCTGCCAAGTTTGCATGATGTTGGGTGCTCCAGTGGTCTCCAAACATTTTTTTTAATCACAGCTCCCTACAGTATCATCATTTTTTTATGGCACCACTAGGCTATAAGTTTCTTATCGAGAAATTTAGAAATAAATATAAATTAAGTAAATTGTGTTTATGGATCATCCTTAGGTTTGATTGTGTGGTGAGGGGCAAGATTTGCTTCTGTTTGTCCACATATTTTATTGATTGACAGCCACAAGCACTGGTTTTGCCTATTATATTGACCATAAATAATTTGAATTGGTCCTGGACCAACAAGTCAAGGCACCCCTGCAAGTGTCTCGAGGTACCCTAGGGTGCCACAGCACACAGTTTGAGAATCAAAGGTGTACTCTCTTCTATGTGCAATCCATAGTGTTTTCATTTTGTTATTAGTTTTGGCTCTGAAACCATATTGTGTATTGGTTTTGGCTTTACTCTGAAACCATTTCCTTGTGTATTTTGATTTTAGTATTGGCTCATGATTTCATTAACATTGTCAAATACAGGTAAAATCATGTATTTTGTAGTGTGTGTGTGTGTGTGTGTGTGTGTTTAGTTTTTATTACTACTAATACCATTATTATAGTCATTTACAGTCCAATTTATAAATGAGCACCTCAAATATTTCAATACTTTCCTTTTTTTAAAAAAAATATTGTCCAAAGGCTATAATGAGCTAACTATGTAAACTAAGTGTTATAGCAGTGTTCAATGATTGAAACATCAACCCTCAAATTTGATTAGAATAATATAATAACTACTGTATGAGTAAGTAGAATTGATTTTATTGATGAAGAGTAGAATATAAGAAATAAGAATTAATATTAGAAATTAAATCTGTAGGGGCCATATATTAAATTGATTTTTATAAGCTAGAGATGGAAGTAGGGTTTCAGAGCAAAATATTAAATTTATTAAATAAATAAACAGATTAGATTTGATTAAAAAGATTATAATTAATTGCCTTTTGAAAGGAAACCCGGACTGGAGAGCTTACTAGCCTCTGTAGAGAACAGTGGTTGTGGTGAGAAAGAGGTGTTCCATACAGTGAACCTCACCTGCAGTGCACCATGGAGGTCATTCCGAGTTGTTCGCTCGCAAGGCGATTTTAGCAGTATTACACACGCTAAGCCGCCGCCTACTGGGAGTGAATCTTAGCTTGTTAAAATTGCGAACGATGTATTCGCAATATTGCGATTACAAACGTCTTAGCAGTTTCAGAGTAGCTTCAGACTTACTCGGCATCTGCGATCAGTTCAGTGCTTGTCGTTCCTGGTTTGACGTCACAAACACACCCAGCGTTCGCCCAGACACTCCTCCGTTTCTCCAGCCACTCCCGCGTTTTTTCCGGAAACGGTAGCGTTTTTTCCCACACGCCCTTAAAACGGCCTGTTTCCGCCCAGTAACACCCATTTCCTGTCAATCACATTACGATCGCCGGAGCGAAGAAAAAGCCGTGAGTAAAAATATTATCTTCATAGCAAAATTATTTGGCGCAGTCGCAGTGCGGATATTGCGCATGCGCACTAAGCGGAAAATCACTGCGATGCGAAGAAATTTACCGAGCGAACGACTCGGAATGAGGGCCCATGTTTTGCCCAATTGCTTACTTTGCTTACCTGAGTAAGATGATGCTTAATACTCTTGTTTTTCTGTAATGGCTATCACCATTGCAACATTGCAACGAGTGCAAGCCTTTCTTCCAGGACCGTAAGTAGGTGTTTGCCAGTGGCGCCTGGCACACAGCACAGATGCAGCACCTGCTTAGCTACGCCGCACTGTGGGGTCCGTGTCCCCCCGCTATCACTGCTTTGCTGCATTGCCCAGCTACCTCTTCTCATATAGGTAGCCAGGCAGTGCTGCAGCTCCTCCTCCACTTCCCCCGTGTGCTGAGAGTGATGACGTCTCTTCCAGCCCACCCACAGCCCACCCACAATACCATGTGCTGCAAAGAGCGCAGCATCTGGCAGGAAAGAAGAGAGGAGAGGCCTGCCGGCTGGTCACAGGTAAGTATAATACTTACTCTCTCTTTCTCTGAGGGGTAAATTTACTAAGATGGGAGTTCTATTTAAGATGGGATCAGTGGCGTAACTGGAAGTTTTTCTCCCCCAAGCCAAAAAATTCTTCGGCGCCCCCCCCCCACCCCCCACCCCCCCAATCCCCCATCCCCCATAATTGGCACCATGAAAGGGACAAACATGCACGCGACGAAGGCGTGCTCCGCCAAAAAGGGGTGTGGCTTCGTTGGAAGGGGGCGTGGCTTTGCATAAAGGGGCGTGGTATTGCAGGAAAAGACTTCCTTATACCCCAGTTTTGCAACCTGCACGCCCAGACGTTAGCCACCACTGGAAAGAAAAATAATCCTGATTCATGCCCCTTACATTATTTGTCATTTTTCCTCCTTATAGTAATGCCCAGTATACATTATGCCACATACTGCAATGGCCCTTAGACATTATTCCACGCACAATAATGCACATGACACAATATGCACACACCATAATGCCCCCAACACATTATGCCACACACCGTAATGCCTGTGACACATTATGCCACACACCGTAATGCCTGTGACACATTATGCCACACACCGTAATGCCCATTACACATTAAGTCCTACAGTAAGGCTTCTAATTACTTTTAAATTACCTGCTCATTGCCAGGGGTTTCATGCTCTTGGTTCCATGCACGGTGCCAGGGGTTTTCATGCTCAGGGTGTCATGCTCGTTGCCAGGTGTTTCATGCACTGGGTGTCATGCTCGTTGCCAGGAGTTTCATGCACTGGGTGTCATGCTCGTTGCTAGGGGGTAGTGCTTGTTGCTAGGGCTGTGCTCCCAGTGCCACATATGTCCCCAGTGCCACATATTCCCCCACGGTGCCAGGTACTCTCATGCCCCCAGTGCCAAATATAGCCCCCCCCTCCCCCAGTGCCACATATGCCCCCAGTGCCAGATATTCCCCCACAGTGCCAGGTGCTCACGTGCCCCAGTGCCAAATATAGCCCCCCCCCATGTGCCAGGTACACATGCAGTGCCATATATCCCCCTCAGTACCCCCCCAGTGCCATATATTCCCCCTCAGTGCCATGTATGCCCCCACACTTCCCCCCAGTGCCATATATACCCCCTCAGTGCCATATATGCCCCCTCAGTGCCCCCTGTGCCATACATGCCCCCTTAGTGCCATATATGCCCCCTGTGCCATACATGCCCCCTCAGTGCCATATATGCCCCCTCAGGGCCCCTGTGCCATACATGCCCCCTCAGTGCCACATATGCCCCCTGTGCCATACATGCCCCCTCAGTGCCATACATGCCCCCTCAGTGCCATATATGCCCCCTCAGTGTCCCCTGTGCCATACATGCCCCATCAGTGCCATATATACCCCCTGTGCCATACATGCCCCCTCAGTGCCATATATGCCCCCTGTGCCATACATGCCCCCTCAGTGCCATATATGCCCCCTGTGCCATACATGCCCCCTCAGTGCCATACATGCCCCCTCAGTGCCGTATATGCCCCCTCAGTGTCATATATGCCCCCTGTGCCATACATGCCCCCTCAGTGCCATATATGCCCTCAGTGCCATATATGCCCCCTGTGCCATACATGCCCCCTCAGTGCCATACATGCCCCCCTCAGTGCCATATATGCCCCCTCAGTGTCCCCTGTGCCATACATGCCACCTCAGTGCCATATATGCCCCGTGCCATACATGCCCCCTCAGTGCCATATATGCCCTCAGTGCCATATATGCCCCCTGTGCCATACATGCCCCCTCAGTGCCATACATGCCCCCTCAGTGTCCCCCCCCTCCCTCCCCTCGCTGCTGTGAAGGAGGGACAAGGAGGGCACAGTGCGCGCCTCTCTCATGTCCCTCCTGCATCTCCGTCTCTCTGGTCTAATAAAGGAAGTGCCGGTTCGTGAGCCAATCAGAGCTCACGAACGGCACTTCCATTATTAGACCAGACGGACGGAGACGCAGGATGGACACTGGAG
Source organism: Pseudophryne corroboree (assembly GCF_028390025.1). NCBI lineage: Eukaryota > Metazoa > Chordata > Amphibia > Anura > Myobatrachidae > Pseudophryne > Pseudophryne corroboree. The sequence continues at coordinate 474,349,634 of NC_086445.1, read as the reverse complement.
AGGCGCGCGCGGCGCGCTGTGCCCTCCGTGTCCCGTTACAGCAGGGAGGGAGAGGAGACAGCAGATTGACATGCGGACGCTCGTCCGCATGTCAATCTGCTCTAAATCAGTGGCGGCGCCCCCGCAGCCCCTTGCCCCCAAGCCACCGCGAGGGCTGCGGGGGCAGTAGTTACGCCACTGGATGGGATGTTGCCTGTAGCAACCAATCAGATTTCGGGTATTATCTTCTAGAAGGTGCTAGATACATTAGAAGTAGAATCTGATTGGTTGCTATAGGCAACATCCCATCTTAAATAGAACTCCCATCTTAGTAAATTTACCCATCTTAGTAAATTTACCCCTCTTTCTCTACTAGACTGTGCCTGTGTAATGTGTAAAAAGGGGACTCAGCCTGCCTAATGTATAAAAGGAGGACTCTGCCTGCCTAATGTGTAAAAAGGGGGACTCTGCCTGCCTAATGTGTAAAAAGGGGGAATCTGCTGCCTAATATGTGAAAATAGGGACTCTGCCTGCTGTAATGTGTTAAAAAGGGGGACTATGTCAGTTGTTGGGATTCCAGCATCGGGATTCCAACAGCCGGTAAATTACCTGCATCCCTGTGTATGGTGGTACTGTGTTTTGTTTCAATATTTTGGACAGACAGGGATTGAAGGTTGCAAGTACAGTATGATAGTGTGTACAGATGTGTACGCGCTTATTGGCACTGTGGTTGGGACTTACGATCAGAGGTGAGGATAATCGAAACATTGCTTCAAAAAAGTGATCGTAAAGGTGTGTATCTAGATTTTTCCTAGATTACAATAAATATCATTGTTGATATTTACAAAAACATAGTGCCTGCTAAATACACCACACATTTATTTTACCTCTGTGAGAATGTGCCATGAAAGTATGTGATTCATAATGGCCATGACACAGCAGCAATCAAAAAAGTTTTGTGTTAAAAAAAAAAATCAAAATACAGTATGTATCACACACACTGGAATGCACACTCTCGCACAAACTTAAATACACACTCTGTGTCTCTCACACACACTGACACACACTCTGGGGTAAATTTGCCAAAATTTGTGTTTGAGCCAATTGCAGCCGAGATCAATCTCGACTGACATCAGGCATTTAAAATTGCAACTTTTATAAAACAAATTTGGTAATTTCGAGTTTTCCAATGTCGAAAAACCAGAGCAGTGTTTTACGGGGGAGTTTTGTAAAACACTGCTGATCATGACACAATAAATCCCAGCTGGATCAGTGAGATCCGTGCAGGGCTTCATTGTGTAAAGTGTCTGAAAGAGTCTCGCACACACTAACACACACTTCATGTCTCTCACAGACGCTGACACACTCTGTGTCTTACACACACTGACACAATGGGGTAAATTTACTAAGATTCGTAATTCTCCCGATTTGGTGGGAGAATAATCACGAATGACATCGAAAGTGTAAAACTGCAACTTTTTGAATTTGTTACGATGGATTTACTAAGCTGCCGTATTTTGCCTTTTCGGGTTTTCCGATGTCGATGTCATTCGTTTTTTATTTCAGTTTTTTACGGCAGTGATTAGCAAAACACTGCCGACTTTTTTACAGTGAATCTCGGCCGGATCTGTGTGATCCGTGCTGGGGTTCATTTTTTTTTTTTTTTTTTTAATTAAACGCTGTAAAATCCAAAAAAAAAATTGCGTGGGGTCCCCTCTCCTAAGCATAACCAGCCTCGGGCTCTTTGAGCCGATCCTGGTTGCAGAAATATGGGGAAAAAATTGACAGGGGTTCCCCCATATTTAAGCAACCAGCATCGGGCTCTGCGCCTGGTCCTGGTTCTAAAAATACGGGGGACAAAAAGAGTAGGGGTCCCCCGTATTTCTAAAACCAGCACCGGGCTCCACTAGCTGGACAGATAATGCCACAGCCGGGGGTCACTTTGATATAGTGCCCTGCGGCCGTGGCATCAAAAATCCAACTAGTCACCCCTGGCCGGGGTACCCTGGGGGAGTGGGGACCCCTTCAATCAAGGGGTCCCCCCCCCAGCCACCCAAGGGCCAGGGGTGAAGCCCGAGGCTGTCCCCCCCCATCCAATGGGCTGCGGATGGGGAGGCTGATAGCCTTTTGTGATAATGAAAAGATATTGTTTTTAGTAGCAGTACTACAAGGCCCAGCAAGCCTCCCCCGCATGCTGGTACTTGGAGAACCACAAGTACCAGCATGCGATGGAAAAACGGGCCCGCTGGTACCTGTAGTACTACTACTAAAAAAATACCCAAAAAAAGACAAGACACACACACCTTGAAAGTAAAGATTTATTACATACATGCACACAAACATACATACATACTTACCTTATGTTCACACGAGGGTCTGTCCTCTTCTCCAGTAGAATCCAAGGGGTACCTGTTGAATAAATTCTACTCACCAGATCCCGGGTCCCAGGGTCCTCGGGGCATCCGTTTGTAATCCACGTACTTGCATAAAATAAGAAAACGGAAAGCCGAGCCACGAACTGAAAGGGGCCCCATGTTTTCACATGGGACTCCTTTCCCCGAATGCCAGAAACCCACTCTGACTTCTGTCTAAGTGGGTTTCTTCAGCCAATCAGGGAGCGCTACGTTGTAGCACCCTCCTGATCGGCTGTGTGCTCGTGTACTGTCTGACAGGCGGCACACGGCAGTGTTACAATGTAGCGCCTATGCGCTCCATTGTAACCAATGGTGGGAACTTTCTGCTCAGCGGTGACGTCACTTTAGGTCAACCGCAGGGCAGAAAGTTCCCACCATTGGTTACAATGGAGCGCATAGGCGCTACATTGTAACACTGCCGTGTGCCGCCTGTCACTCAGTACAGAAGCACACAGCCGATCAGGAGAGTGCTACAACGTGGCGCTCCCTGATTGGCTGAAGAAACCCACTTAGACAGAAGTCAGAGTGGGTTTCTGGCATTCGGGGAAAGGAGTCCCATGTGAAAACATGGGGCCCCTTTCAGTTCGTGGCTCGTGTGTCCGTTTTTTTATTTTAATCAAGTACCTGGATTACAAATGGATTTGAAGAGGACCGATCTACACTGGATTTTGTGAGTATAATTTTTTCTACAGGTACCCCATGGATTCTACTGGACAAGAGGACCGACCTGCGTGTGAACATAAGGTAAGTATGTATGTATGTTTGTGTGCATGTATGTAATAAATCTTTACTTTCAAGGTGTGTGTGTCTTGTGTTTATTTGGGTATTTTTTTAGTAATAGTACTACAGGTACCAGCGGGCCCGTTTTTCCGCCGCATGCTGGTACTTGTGGTTCTCCAAGTACCAGCATGCGGGGGAGGCTTGCTGGGACTTGTAGTACTGCTACTAAAAACAATATCTTTTCATTTACAACAAAGGCTATCAGCCCCCCCATCCGCAGCCCATTGGATGGGGGGGGACAGCCTCGGGCTTCACCCCTGGCCCTTGGGTGGCTGGGGGGGGGACCCCTTGATTGAAGGGGTCCCCACTCCCCCAGGGTACCCCAGCCATGGGTGACTAGTTGGATTTTTGATGCCACGGCCGCAGGGCACTATATAAAAGTGACCCCCGGCTGTGGCATTATCTGTCCAGCTAGTGGAGCCCGGTGCTGGTTTTAAAAATACGGGGGACCCCTACTCTTTTTGTCCCCCGTATTTTTGGAACCAGGACCAGGCGCAGAGCCCGATGCTGGTTGCTTAAATATGGGGGAACCCCTGTCAATTTTTTCCCCATATTTCTGCAACCAGGATCGGCTCAAAGAGCCCGAGGCTGGTTATGCTTAGGAGGGGGGACCCCACGCAATTTTTTTGGGGGGAAAAAAACACTTTCCCACCCCTTCCCACTGATAGACATGCACGGATCTCATGGATCCCTGCATGCCTATGCAATCACGAATATAAAAAGCAGGTCTGCTTTTTTTTAGCACTTTTTTGCGATTTGTAATTTTTCACGGCAGTGTTTTCCTCTTTGGAGATTTGCACTTTTTAGTAAATGACCGAGTTCTACTAATTTGCTGGTGTATTTTGACCGATGGTGTATTCATTCGTATTTTTTTACAACTACTTCCAAAAAAATACGAATGCCCTCATCTCTGCCGTGATTTGAGTTTAGTAAATTACCGAGATGACACTTTGAAGAAAAAACGGCATCTCGGTCAAAATCGGGACCTTAGTAAATTTACCCCAATCTCTGTGTCTCTCGAAACTGAAACACACTGTGGGGGTCATTCCGAGTTGATCGCTAGCTGAAAATGTTCGCTGCGCTTAAGTAAAAAAAGGCACTTCTGCGCATGCGTATGCGGCACAGTGCGCATGCGCAACGTACTTTCACAATGGCCGATGTATTTTTACACATGGTCTAGCAAAGCTTTTCAGTCGCACTGCTGGCCACAGAATGATTGACATGAATTGGGCATTTCTGGGTGTCAACTGACCATTTTCAGGGAGTGGGCGAAAAAACGCAGGCGTGCCAGGAAAAACGCAGGCATGGCTGGGTGAACGCAGGGCGTGTTTGTGATGTCAAAACAGGTACTGAACAGTCCGAAGTCATCGCAAGCGCTGAGTAGGTCTGGAGCTACTCTGAAACTGCACAAAATAATTCTGTAGCCGCTCTGCAATCCTTTTGTTTGCACTTCTGCTAAGCTAACATACACTCCCAGAGGGTGGCGGCTTAGTGTTTGCACGACTGCTAAAAACTGCTAGAGAGCATACAACTCGGAATGACCCCCTGTATCTCTAATTCACACTGATAGTCTGATACACACTCTGTCACACAGTTGAGGAGTTCCAACTATTTATAAAGGAAACTCCTAAGCATTACAGCACTATCAGTCCTGCCAGTGAGATGTACAGTAGTTAATTTACTGGGTGTCAGGATCCCAGTGGTCAGGAGACCTACGCTGTAATCCCAAAAGCTGGTGAAATGCTGCCAGCCAAAGCTCATAGTTAGCACTCGTGTGCTGGCCCACGCCACCATCCGAGGGGGAATATAATAGTGTGGGCCCGAAGTGCGGCGAACGCAGCAAGCCCGCGAGGTGTCTAGCTGTGCTCACTGCCGGGATTCTGTCTGTCATGATTCCGACGTCGATCTCCTGACCGACGGTATTACATACTGGACACCTGCCAATAACTATAGGGTGAGTGCAGACGAGGTCTTTAAATTTAAACTGGTTGTCCATCTACTCCAGTGGTTCTCAAACTTGGTCCTCAAGACCCCACATAGTTCATGTTCCCAGTTCACATGTTGATCTTTAAATTGTGACATTTGGTCTTACACTTGTGCAGCTGCTGGGTGACCTTGAAAATGAGAACTGTTTGGGGTCATGAGGCCCGAGTTTGAAAACCACTGATCTAGTCCATCCCAAGACAGTCTAATAGTGACTTCACGGTGGGGACCCAGGAGCACTGTTTCATCAGCATTCAGTAGTTCAGGGGAGCAAGCCCTAGGAGGTAACTATAGTTGCTGTATACAAGCCCCTAAATGTACCTTCCTATAACCCTGAGAAGCCATTATGTTTTTAGAATGGTAAAAGAAGTAATTAGAACAGCTGATATGGCTATGACTTTATTTCTCTACATATATTAATAGCTATTGTTCCACTGTTGTACAAACCAAAACTAGAGATGTGCACCGGACATTTTTTGAGTTTTGTGTTTTGGTTTTGGATTCGGTTCCGCGGCCGTGTTTTGGATTCGGATGCGTTTTGGCAAAACCACCATGAAAATTTTTTGTCGGATTCGGGTGGTTATTTTTCAAAAACCCCTCAAAAACAGCTTAAATCATAGAATTTGGGGGTAATTTTGATCTTATAGTATTATTAACCTCAATAACCACAATTTCCACTCATTTCCAGTCTATTCTGAACACCTCACACCTCACAATACTATTTTTAGTCCTAAAATTTGCACCGAAGTCGCTGGATGACTAAGCAAAGCGACCCAAGAGGGCGGCACAAACACCTGGCCCATCTAGGAGTGGCACTGCAGTGTCAGACAGGATGGCACTTAAAAAAATTGGCCCCAAACAGCACATGATGCAAATAAAAGAGAAAAAGAGGTGCACTGTGGTCGCTGGACGGCTAAGCTAAGCGACACAAACACCTCAATATCACAGGAATTATTCATTCTTCTAATCAATGGTATTATTGGTCCAAATCACTGGAAGAAAATGACAAAATCACTGGAAGTATTTGTTCTAATCAATGGTATTATTGGTCCAAATCACTGGAAGAAAATGACAAAATCACTTGAATTATTCGTTCTAATCAATGGTATTATTGGTCCAAATCACTGGAAGAAAATGACAAAATCACAGGAATTATTCGTTCTAATCAATGGTATTATTGGTCCAAATTACTGGAAGAAGACTGACGTTTTTGGGATTATGGAGACATAATGTTTTTGAATATAAATCCTAAAGCAGGTGGTGTATTAGAGCAAAAGAGTGCAAGAGACCAGTCATGCAGTTTCTGAAATATTATGACAAAATGTTACTGTATTTCATAAGCACTCATTCCTAACTCTGCTAAGTACTGTTTGGTATACTGTATCTGGCTTCCATGAGGTAGTTGTCCATTATTTCAGCTTCCATTGACCTTTTTGAAAGCGGTAGAAGTTATCGATTCTATTTTTATTTTCCCCTATTTTTTATTTTCTCCTGCATAGCCCAGTAAAATGTTGCAATGTTAAGTATTGACTTGTGCCTTCTGGGGGTCCACTTCTTCACCAAGCCCAGCCAAATATCATCCTGATTCCTAACCCTCTGTTCCACGTTCTCTATGTACCCCATCTGTGTCACCCATGTCTGTCTACCCCTCCCTTTTAGATTGTAAACTCTCACGAGCAGGGCCCTCTTCCCTCATGTGGTTATATACTGTTGGTCACCAAAATGCTGCACTGTAATACTATATATACTGCTCACAAAAATGCCGCACAGATATGGAATGGATACTTGCAGTGACACAGAGCTGCAAGATAAAGCAATGGCCTACTGTACAACTATTTACTGTTAGTCACCTAAATGCTGCACTGTGTTGCCATATAGACCATTACATAACAATATAATTTAGTAGGTACCAAAGTTAGAACAAATTATGTAAATTAAATAATATGATTTATTACCCAATGTGATTTTAACCAGTTAAGAGTGTGTGTATATATATATTATTGTAAGGTATAACTTAAATAGGTTTGAATGTATTAGTCTTATGTTTTGAGAATTTAGTAGCATGTATTTCTGTGTGTTTTACTGCAAGATTATGGGTCATTATGTAAGAGACAGGTTTTCTCTGTGTAAGCCATATAGCCAGAATACACAATACATTGAGCATTACACAAATTCATCCCTTCCATGCCATTATTCATATCTGTATTAATCAAAGGATTAACGTCTGATCTGCGCTATACCAAGTACAATTAAATCAAAGTTTACATGATATGTAGATATATGTATACTGTATACTTGATTCACACACAGCAAATAAATGATCATAACTTGGTGGATAAAGTCAATAGGTCACCTAGCTCAGGTCTCATAATATGCAAACAGTTACTGGTATGAACAGGGTACATTGGAATTCACAATCAAAGATCTTCATACCTTTAGAGAGTACATCAACCAGCTGGCCTATTGTCCAGTTATACTGCTGGCCAGAGGCAATGATAATATAGGATCAAACGCACTATAAACAGGTCACAATCATTTATGCTAACACCCTAGGGCCTAGGCGAAATAGATCGTTTACACATCCATACAAAGGTAGATCTCTGATGGATAAAGGAATACCAAACTTTATGATCCCAAAATTCTCTACATGCTCACCACCGTGGGACGGAGTTAGCAGAGAACGTTTTATTACACTTTGGAATCTGTCAAAACCTATAATTATGTACTCCATTGGAAACTGTGGGCATATACTAGTTTTGAATTGGTAGAATATAGGATATAAGGGGCAGTCTGATAGATAGAGAGTTAGAAGGAGAGGAGGAAGGAACAAAGTCCAGAGGGAGTCAGGATCCTAAGACGGTAGCTATGAATTATGCCCTCACATATTCTTGCAAGTGTATAGTATGTGTATTAATTGTTTAAGTTTGTAAAACTGTTTGTGTTTTATGTATGTACCATGGTTAAGGAAGTTTAGATAAATTATAAGATTTATTATCATTGTGTTATCTTATCTTGTAATTTGTATCACCTATAATAAATGTACTAGACAAAATAGAGCTGGTATTCCAAGTCTTGAACTCATTTTCGGAATCACTAAAGTTATACATGAAATCTGCATATATTATATAAGGCTCTGCAAGTTGGGACAACTGACTTGTAGTCAAAGTATAGTACTTATATGTTCAATGAGCCAGGATTATATATCTCTGTAAAGTATATTTAGGCTTTGCCTGGAAATATTTCCTGGACAGTAGAGATATAGCTCCTTTAATCTGAGCCAATCACAGGTATGAAAATAGGAACGTCCACGCATTACATATTGTGTGATTGGACCAGTACTAAACATCACCCCTTTTGTTATGAGCCCACCTATTTGTAAGCCTATTATAATATATTTGCAGATATAAAATACATAAACCATTATATCAATATATGATATAATAAATATATGTTATATAAGATTCCATAAATCAACATTGGCGACCACGGAAGGGACTTGGAATTATTCAGTATCAATTTTGACTAAATACAATATTTAGGGGCAGCGCAAGGGCTATAAGCCCGCTGGGCAAAATACAAGATCACAGTGGAATAAGTTGCAAATGACTAGAGAATTTTATTTTCTAAAAAAGGCCTAAAGTAAGAAATTAAAAAACACGGGTGTTAGAGTTTAACTTATCAGGCTAGCGAACAGATAAGGGAGGATACCACGTGCAAAATATAGGAAATATTGTTCCCAAATACTAAAAGTTTGTAATTCTCAGTGATAGAATACATATAACGAAAGGGAATAAATCTGTAAAATGGCTACAATGTCAAATATAGACAGCATTGTAGTGAAATACATCACAAAGCAAAAGTGTACAGACTTTGCTTGTGATGCCAAATTAAAAGAAAACCCATGGAGCTATGTCCAGGGTTTGTTTGATGATGAAATTAAATCATCAAAGAAAAGGAAACAGAAAGGAATAGCCATTGCAGGCTTGTATGCAGCCTGTTTGGCTATGGATGCTAAATTAAGCAGTTTAGCTAAAACCCTACAAAAATGTAGAGAAGAATCTAATTTAAAAGAAACAGAAAGCAAGGAAAAAATAGATCAGCTAAATATCCAAATTAAAACTTTAACAACACTTAATGACATGGGTAAAATCTCCCAGGATGAAGTGTTACAGAAACATAAAAATGCTCAGAGGGAATCCACAGAATGTAGGAGAGCTCTAACAGAGGTTACAACAGAGAGAGATGAGATAATAAGTGCATATAAAGTTATGCAGGGACAGCTCACAGAATGTATGAAAGGGAAAGCAATTGACCATACCCCTTGTGTGGACAGGGAGATGCAGCTTATGCAAGAGATATCTGTTCTGAAAGGACATATTGCTGCAAACATTAGGATAGGAACTGCAGCCACTGCCCCATATCCTATCTATGCATATGAAAGAGAACAATGGGACACAAATCATGAGGACAGAGAGGACTGCTGGGGAGAGGGGAATTCTACTGAATCTACCCTCAGGGTACCCATAGCAATGGGAGAGTTTGCAGAATCAGCAGCGAATAGGGAGTGCTCTATATTAATAGGCACAGATAGTAGTGATGAAGAAGTACAGACAGAAATTGAGGCACACAGGGCTCATAAACAGCCAGCATTCCTCACTGAGAGTAGGAACACCCTATTGGGATTCAATAGTGAAGGAGAGGCCATTCACTCAAGGGCCCCTAGTGCCAATCATCCCCCACAACCCATAAAAACACTTATGGGAGTGGCAGATATGATTGGAAAAATGAGTTCAGGAGAACACATCACCTCCCATGCAGCTAATGTCCAGCAGAGGTGTGAACTTCTAGGAATTAGAAATCTCACTGATCAGGTTAAGGTACTGCAATTAACAATTCCATTAGCTGCTTGGAGTGCTTTGACAGATTTGATTAAAGAAGGTAAAGGTACATATGAAGAAACTGTAGAGGAGCTACAAAAGATAATTAACCCTTCAGTAGCAGGCACAATGGTTGCATATGAAATCAAACAGCAAAGTGAGGAGAACCCATTAATATATGCAAACAGATTGTGGGCAGCATATAGTGCAGGAAACAGCAAAAATGACAACAGTCAGAAAAACAGCAAAGATTTCAAAAACTTGTTGGTGCATAACTCGCACCCCACAATTAAAGCTAAGTGTGAACACTTGATAGATACCGTAAAGCATAGCTATGATAAAATAATGGGATTAATGCAGCGGTCCTTTCAAGCAGTACAGGCCAGTAAGCAACGTAAGATGGCAGAAAGGAATGAGAAATGTGTTATAAAGAGGGTTGCAGCATTAGAGTCAGAAGGTAAACCAATGGTGGTTGAAGGGCCCCACATTCCAGGGGAGGTAAACACACCATTTAACCCACAATGGAACACAGGGTCACAAAGGAGAGGGGGACTTTTTAAAGAGAGATCCATTTTTAGAGGTGGAGGTAGAGGATACCAAGGACATTCAAATGATGGAGCTTGGAATAGACACATGGGTTACTCACAACATTTTGGGAACAGAGGAAAGGACACAGAGTTTAAACACCAGGGTCCCACTTACACAGAGCTAAGACACCAGCTACAGGCCATAAAAGAGAAGTATGAGAATTTAGAAAAAGCAAACAAAGTGCAGCAAGCTGACACACAAAAGGAGAAAAATTGACAGTCAGTGGCCCCAAGGATAGTTGCACCAATCACTTTAGATAGGTGCGGGCGCCCTCAAGTCTCGGTTCTGGTCAGGGGCCACCAGCACACAATGTTACTAGACACCGGTGCCGCCATATCAATCCTACATGATGATCAGCCACATCACTCTCCTCTGTCAGCAGGAAAAACAATACATCTCCAAAGCTTTGCAGGGAATAAGGTAGATACAGTGCTGTCAAACCCTCTCCAAATACAAATAGGAGATGTATCTGCAATTCACACATTTGCATTAGCCTCACTGCCAAGTGAAACTAATTTATTAGGGTCTGACTTTATGATCCCTAATGGGTGTATATTGGATCTGACTAACCTTTTACTTCTGCAGAGTTCTCCTAATGTAACACCTGAGGTTGTAATTATACCAGATTCCCATGTAATTGCTGCTGTAAAACCCAATAATGCGAAATATGATGTGCTTAAGGCTAATGTTGATCATCCTGACAAAGATTTGGTATTACCATTACTTGAACAGTTTCAGGATGCTTTTGCTAAACACAAACATGACTGTGGGAAGGTAAACAAGGTGATTGAAGTCAGTGGTCTTGACCCTCCCCCACAGAAGCAGTACAATTTCCCACAGGAGGCCATAAGCTTCATTCAAGAAACAATTGACTCTCTGTTAGAGCAGCGTGTAATCAGACCATGTGTATCCACTAACAATGCGCCAATATGGCCAGTACGGAAACCGGATGGTTCCTGGCGGCTCACAATTGACTACCGCAAACTTAATGGCCTTACGCTTAGCTGCGCACCCACTGTTGCGTCAATGCCAGACATTCTAAAAATGTTAAGCCCAGAGCATAAATGGTTCACAGTTTTAGATATTTCAAATGGGTTTTGGTCTCTGCCTCTATCTGAAGAGTGTCAATACAAATTTGCCTTCACATTTCTGGGAAAGCAATACACGTTTACATGTCTTCCACAGGGCTTCCATAATTCTCCATCATTTTTCCATACTACGATGAGAGAAATTTTAACTGATTTTTCTTCCCACAAGAATTTATTGCAGTATGTAGATGATCTCTTACTAGCAACAGAGACAAAGGAAGAGCATCTTCAGCTACTGGGAGAACTCCTTGGCATCCTCAAAGACGCAGGTTTGAAGTGTAACCCATCTAAAGCTCAGATTTTACGGGAATCTGTTTCCTTCCTGGGGATCAGTGTTACGGCTGATGGGAGAACAATATCGGCAGATAAGGTAAAAACCATCCTTCGTTTACCCCTTCCTGTCAGCATACCTACACTGAGATCCTTCCTGGGGTTGGTAAATTACTCTAGGTCCTTCATTTCTGATTTTTCACAAATATCTGCACCTCTCTATTCTCTCCTCAAAAAGGATATAAAATGGGAATGGACCCCCAGTCACACAAAGGCAGTAGAAACATTAAAAGAAGCACTAGCTAGTGCCCCTGCCCTTGCAAATCCAGACCCACAGTTACCCTTTCACTTAGAGACAGCAGCAACAGAAACAGCCATGTCTGCAGTCCTGTCACAGGAAATACATGCACAGCAAAGGCCCATAGCTTATGCATCAAAGTTACTGACACCAGTGGAATTAAAATACTCTGTGTGTGAAAAACACCTTCTTGCCACATTTTGGGCAGTAAAACAGTTCACATACATGATAGGCCTGAACCCTATCATCTTACATTCCACGCACACACCAACAAGGTTCCTCCTCACAGACAGAATCAAAGATGGGAATGTCTCTAATGCCAGGTTAGCACATTGGGCCCTTTTGTTGCAGGATCGAGATATAACAGTGAAGGCAACTAACAGTCCATCCACCTGTGCATATGGACTAATATACCAGGGACTGACACACACATGTGACTTACTCCCAGCTGACCATTCAAAACATTTGTTTAGAGCAATGCCACAGGAGGCTACAGCCCCTGAACAAACCACCCAGATCTTTACAGATGGTTCATGTTTTTATGTACATGGGTCACCCCATGCAGGTTTTGGTCTGTACATAATGCATCCCCAAACCACACCACAATCTGTTTTTCGATCTTGTGATGTAAAGTCTGCACAGTACGCTGAGCTGGCAGCAGTAGCACATGCCCTTGAATTATTCCAAGACCACAAACATGAAATCGCATTGTACTCGGACTCAGCATGGGTGTGTAATGCCCTTACTGAATTTTTGCCCTTTTGGCAAACTCATCAGTATACCTCATCTGATGGAAGCCCTCTTAAATATGCAGACCTACTCCAGTACATAGTTTCCCTGGCACAGAGTCTAACACATGTCCCCTGGGTCTGTAAAGTCAAAGGGCATTCACCTGCATCACCACACCATGAACAGAATGAAATGTCTGACCTTTTAGCCAAACAAGGGGCACAAGAGGGGGAGCTGTGGCAGATACCGAAAGCAAGCCCAGAGCCAAAAGTGTGCCCTCTTGTATGTGCAGTGGCAAAAAGGCCAGAGATGATAAATGCACCAGACATTTCAGAGATCCAAATGCAGGACCCTGAAATTAAAGAAATCATACAAAAGTTGAGGAATGAGGAGTTGGACTTAACAGAGGGAAATACATTGGCAAAACACACACCAAATCTAACACTAACAGAGGACAAGGAAATGCTTATCCACAATGGGGAAGATACAACATGGGTAGTCCCAAAAGAGTACAGGAATGAAATGATATATCTTGTACACGACCTCCCCACAGGTGGACACCAGGGTGTAGAAAAGACACAGCAGAGACTAAAAACAATAGGTTGGTGGCCAGATATGGTAAAAGATGTACAGCAATACTGTGACAACTGTGTGGTATGTGCCCAAGTTAACCCAGCACCTAGAAAGATAAATGCTCCACTGAGAATCCAGAGAAGGGAAGGTCCCTGGAATGCCTTACAAATTGATTACATGGGCCCTCTGCCTGCCACAGCTAAAAATAACAAATACGTGTTGGTTGTGACTGACCTATTTTCAAAATGGGTAGAAATTTTTCCCTCTAAAAGTAACACAGCCCTGAGCACAGCAAAAATTCTGGTTGATCAGATATTCACACGGTGGGGCCTTCCAACATCGGTTGAATCAGACCAAGGTTCACATTTCACAGGTAATGTGATGCAAACATGCCTGGAAATGCTGGGAATAAAACAAAGCTTCCATGTCCCTTTTCATCCTGAATCTTCTGGACAGGTGGAACGTGCCAACAGACAGATCAAAACTATGTTGAGAAAGTTTGTTGGCATAAATGGTAAGAACTGGGATAATTTGCTACCCCTAGTGGCAATGGCAATAAGGGCCACACCTTCATCAGCGACCCGATTGACCCCCTTTGAATTAATGACAGGCAGGCAAATGAGATTGCCAGAGCACCTTTGGATAGATCTACACACCCCTACTATTGATAGACTGTCAATGGATCAGTACCTTACAAAACTGCAAAAAGCACTCACAGAGGTTCATCTGTTTGCAGCACAGCAGTTAGGGAAAGCACAGAGAAAAGCAAAGGCTTATTTTGACAAAGGTGTAAGAGAAAATTGTTGGGAAGTTGGAGAAAGGGTCATGTTTCTAGAACTCCGACCCACAGACCATGGTCTGGGCAAGAAATGGAGAGGACCATTTTCAATAGTGGACAGACTGAGTCCCTCAGTATACAAATTAAGAATCAACGATGCAAAGAAAGTGCAGGACAAATGGGTACATGCCAATCAGATTAAACTGTACAAAGGAGAAGGGTCAACTGAGTAGCGCATCTCTCTTTCTTTCTTATAATTTTATTTTGTTTTGTTTTGGTTTTACAGAAAAATGAGAATCCCGACTTTGGTCCTGTCCTTCGTGGTGAGCCTCCAGATCCAGTGTACCAGTGAGGTCAACATTTCAATTAGAGTGGAAGCCAATCCGATTCACTGTAAAGAGGGAGAATCCATCCTCCTTCCAGTGTCAGTACAAGGCACAACAGGGAAACAGGTATCCTGGTGGGGCCCAGCAGACAAAGAAATTAAAGCCTGGGATAATGGAAACGCAGGAAACTCACCACATTACATGGGTAGAATACATGTTTTTCCAAATGGATCACTATTGCTTAGCCATGCAAACCCTACAGACACAGGAACCTGGATATATGGTTTTATCATCCCCATTCCCATGTATGGGAATCCACCCACAGTAAAGAGGACTTATGTTCCTGGGAGCATCACACTGAATGTGTCCCAGAAAAGAGACCCTACTCCCCCAAGTACCACAACAAAGGCTAAATCACTGCCATCTACTAAAACAGCTGAGTGCCCACCAACAAGTGAAGGACCCACAAGTGGCCTTACTGCCACCTCCATTCCTGGTTCCTTGATAAACAATGTACAATATATACATGTACCAGTAGTCCTAAATCTATCAA